>NC_073744.1:155001350-156215517 GCF_029784135.1 Toxorhynchites rutilus septentrionalis | reverse complement strand
GCTGCTGACCTCAAAGGAGTGGGAGGGGAAGGCGAGCGCTGATGCTGATTCGAGAAAAGTTCCTTGCGTGTCCTTTTGCTCATTTTTCATCCACTGATGGCGGCTGACTGGCTGCTGCTTTTGGCTGGTAGAATAAAGAAGGAGGAAAAACCGAAAATAACTGAGGCAAAAAGAAAGCATCGGGCTTACGGATAATGTATTTTTGTGCTGTGTTTTCTTATTTTTCCACCCACTTGGCTGCACTGTATAGACAAATGCACCGGGCGAACGGTAGGTATCGTCTGGCGAGTATTGAATACATTCTTGTAATTTATTTTGAGAAAAGTGTTTCGTTTTGTAAACACTTCAGCACCAATTTTCAGTACAATTTGAACACATTGCGACACTGCAAGGTGATTCCATTCCTTTTTTTTTACAACGTAACTCACAGCCCACAAATCATCAGTCCAAGGCTTCAAAGCTCACCCCCTCCCATTCCCGAGGGCGAGGGTGCACTGCTTTGCTGTCATCTATCTTTCTCAGCTCACCGAAAGCAAAACTTGAACGTTTTCTCGTCCTGGCACGATCTTTGTGCACGAAAGTGCGAAGGAATAATGGACCGGCGGTAAGAAATCCTTCCCATCCCCAAACTGACGCTTTTTCTGAGCAGCTCTAGTGCAAGTTTTCGTTGGATGACGTCTCGGGGTTTTGCGGTTTCAGCTGTTCAGACTCTCTCAACCAACCAGTGCTACAACAACAACAACAACCGCAATTCGGAAGAAGGTCGCATGCGAAGCAGATATATCATCATTAATAATTTCACGGGAACACGCCATGGTCAGATTGCCACCCCCGAAGGGATGGGATGAAAATGGCATCATTTGCACCGTGATGATGGTGTGGTCATATACTCGAGGGTTCAATCCATGTAAGATTCTCGAATTATTGAAAATCAGCGATTGGTGAGCTGAGGCTTAAGATGTCAATACATTGATTCAATCGAAGACTCTAGCAGCAATGCTGGAATAAATTTTAACATGTGGTATAATGAGAATGTTAAAATATTTACTATTCGTGAAGCATGATAGAATAATATACTACTTACTTAGCGTTACTTGATCTTCAAAGTCAATAATTTTGGAGTGAAAATATAGACGAACATTGATATTTTCTCGAAACCTTTTTTGCTAATCAATTTTCTGCCGTTAATTGGGTATATAAACATATTGCGATCAGTTTTTATACCAAAATGCGTTCAACTCGAGGTGAAATAACTACAGAAAATAGTGATATTTTTAGAAGCAATTTTTGATGTAAATTCCAACATTATTTCTGAAAGAAAACGAAACAAAAATGAAAAAATCATAATGCCAATTTTAGATCATATTTGATAAATCAGTTATACAAAAGTTTTCTCGTACTTCTATGTCTTCACAAAATTAACCCTCTACAGCCTAAGCCCGCCTTTAGACGGGCTTCATGGATTCTCTTTTCAAATTATTCAGACATTATTTTGAATGTTCACCCCCACTAGAACGTCTTTAGAATATTTTCATCTACCACACATACACATTGGTTTTATGCTGGTAGCTTCCTGCTAGGAGTATTTTATGTTGAAAGTCGGAAATTCGAGATAAAAGTGGAATAGGCTGTTTAAAATAAATATCTGGCACATATGTGCCAGATATTAAGATATTAGGATATTGAGGAGAAAGTGAAATTAAAGAGTCTTGTCCGAGATATGACTGCATAGTTGACGTAGGATTACGTTACGATGATTTCTGCATATTGTTTGTTTTATATTTTTGAACAAATACGCCGCAATTGTAGTCGACTATTTATTAGGAAAACACCTTGTGGTCTACATAAATGTATGGGAATTAGAAGCTCTCATTTCCACCCCATTTTAAAATATCACTGTTGAAAATTTTATAATTATAATTTTTCTTACGCTCGAAATATCAACCAAAATATGACGAACGGCCTCGTAACAGATATTTAACTCACGGGCTAGCTCTCTCAAATTTATCCTTTTATATACGTGGCAAATCGTTCATCTCTTCTTGGCCGTCTTTGAATGCCTCATACTATTCATACACCCGTGTTTTCGCCAAATGTATACATTTTCAACTTGTGCTGAAGCACAAGAAATTTTGTTGGCAATATAAATTTTTACACAATATCTTTGACCAATAGAATTGATCCATATCAAAAATCGTCGAGCAAAAAAAAAGTTTACTTGTTCTTAATGACTAGATGTTAGATCGCGCTCAAAATTGACATTAAGACCGCTGACAGTATTACCAATTTAAATAAAAAATTTGAAAAATAATCAACGGGAAACTGAAAATTGCAAATTTCCGGTATATATTTGACAGAATGTGAAACTGAAAAAAAAACCAAATATGCCTCCATTCCATCGCCAAAAAAAGATGACAAAACACTAATGACCGATCAAGAAAAGTGCGACGAAATAGGACGTTACTTTGCCAACACACATTTAATACACAACAAATATTTTCAATGATGACAGTCCTACTGAACAACAAGGGAATCCTATTGTTGCGAATTTCTTTCGACGGAGGATTACGTCTTTCGGGAACATATTAGGGTACAAGTTGGAAAATGAAAATTATTATCATTGCCGAGCACAATTATCAATTTTTCTCACCACACTTTGCAAACTAAAATTCCCTTTTCCATTTCAGATATGTTTTCTCTATAGCAATAGTAATAATATGGTATTACTGTAAAGTATGGTGAGAAAAATTAATAATTGTGTTCGACAATGATAATTATTGTTATTACATTGTTGAGTTTTTTTTATTTCAGTCATGCAGAACACAAGAGCCATCTCACGCACCATCCAACGACTAATCACCATTCTTCTGTCGTCATCACGCGGTTGTAGACACTGGTGGACTGAACAAACAATATCCAACAACCAAAAAAAAAGACCTTTTCCAGGGCCACCGTTATCATCATCGAAGAGTTGAATGATGTAATTTTTCAAACATATACAAAATCATGCAACAGATAGCCTAGCGGAATCCTACGTCAACTATACGGTCGTGTTTCGGGCACAATCCTCCTGTGATCTTTTCCATGGCTCAAAAACTGCATTGAAAGCAAACTATTGAAACCACAAAAATCTATAAATATGCTTGAGAGTTCATCGATGTTAAGATTGGTCAGCGGTTGCAGCATATAGCCGGATTGCTGGGAAAACACGATAAATATTGTGCTCGCTCTGATCATCATCGAGTTTTTAATTTTATGCGTTACCAGGTAGATAACGGTGGTGGGGGCGGACTGCACTGTGTCTAGCGCGAGAAGAATATTCGCGATGCACTCTGTGTACTACGTGCATTGGTAATAAGGACAAAAATCTCGTGTATTGGTCTCGCGAGAACAAGAATGAATTATGAACTCCAACTGCTTCTACAAAACCACGTAAACTCATCGACCCTTTTCAGGGCCATCAAAATTTTCGACTAAAGAGTGATTTTTAAAAATGTCAATGTATTTTAGAGTATAATCCGAAGTAATTAATGTTTTCATGTTTTTTTTCTGTCAAAAGAGAGCTTCTGTGAATTTAGGAGCGTGTTCTGATTAATTGGTGTAATGATGATGATGTTTCCAATTATAGAGGCTTTCTCAGACTCTCAGACTTTCTCAGTTCATTCGCCTCTAGGACTAAAAAAAAGGCAAATTCGAAAAACTAACCTAGACACTCGGCCTTGAAAAGGTCATTTGGAAAACTGGCTGCTCGCGAATAGAATGACAGATTATTCGCAAATGATTTATTTTGTGACTTTTTCCGATGAATCAATTAATTTCCGTGGATTCGAGCATTCTTTTCGGGTTAGAAGTGGTGCCAGGTGCAGCGAATTTCAAGCCAAATGTAAAGAAGGTATTTTTCAGCGGTGAGAGCTACATTCTTCGGTAGAAAACTGAAGGTGAAAAGTTGTTCCGTCACCCCACCATTCACTCGTTTCAGTTCGGATTTTCTTTTGCTGTTCTGAGTGTTATTTGGACAACGCTCCAATGGGAGCGCTGGGAAAGTAATTTTGCTAAGAGCTATTGATAAACTATTTGGATGTTCGAAAAGTTCAGTATTTCAGTTTCAAACAGCGAACAACCAACAGTACATGTAAGGTCTGAAACTTGATTTGAAAATCTACTGTAATTGAAGTTTTATAGCTTAGGGCTTAGGGAATAGGGAACGTTCGCGCCTCTAACTCAGTGAAACCATTCATTCATCGGTCCTCGTCAGAGCTACCAAATGCTTGTACTAAAGAGTTTTATTCTTGAATTTCTATAATGTTATAATTCTATGTTCTAGGCAATAATCTTATAGTCCTACGATGCAGTCGTGTCTTGGTTTATACCCCTTCTTATTGCGCCTCGCCACATAATGTATATAATGAGTTTCTGTATGTCTTTCTGACTGATTCTTATGGACCGATTATTGAACCGATCGGCGGGAAAATTTGTATGTAGGGATTTTTAGGGCCGAGGAAATTTCTTGTGATAGCTCGAGACCCCTCTCTAAGGGGAGGCTGCCATACAAATGAAACACAAATTTCTGCATAACTCGAGAACTAGTCAGGCAAATGGAGTCAAATACAAATAAAACATAATTTTCTTCATATCTCGAGGAATAATAAAGCAAATGGAACCAAAATTGGAATGTGAGGATTTAAGGTTACGAAAAATGTTTCTATGATGGTTTGACACCTCTCTCACCTCTGGAAGGGGAGGGGGTCTTATACAAATATTACACATATTTAAACCAAGCATGATAATTGAAAATTTTCGGAAAACTTTGAAGGAAATTAGTAAAATTCGTAAAATTCAATTCCTATATGTTCGACAATTACATTGTGATAGACGTTGTTAGGCCATTTGATGTTTGTCCCAACGAAATTGATCTTTATCCGTAAGAGGAAATGGATTTTTAGGTTGTAAAGAGTCAATTAAAAGATCAATCAATGAATAGTTCTAGGATTAGACTCACGAACATTCACTTAGTAAGAAAATGTAAGAAAATTCATAACAAAAATTCAATTTTGGGCGGAATGAAGTTTGCTAGGTCAGTTAGCACGTTATTTTTTTAAAATTTCATTTTATTTATTTATTTTTTTAAAAACCTGCCCACATCTACCTACAACATATAGTACATTTAAGTTTATGTAACATTGGCATAAATGTCATTCTTGCTTTCTTCCCTTTTTTAATTTGATTCCACTCTGTTACCATAGCCATTTGATTTCTCCGAAATAGATTCATCAAAACCTTTCCAGTTTGCGTTCCAAAACGTCACGGAACATTTAATTGGGCTCCCAAACGTTCGGCGTCACGAGTTGCTAATATCCTCCCTCCACATCACCAACGGAATTATGAATGCAATGGGGATTGTCACCTTGACGGATGGATTCTATTTTCGGAATCCACACGAATCGATCCCCGTTCGGAAGGCATCACCGGAAAAGAATGTCTCATTTGAGCGCTATCTTAGTCACGGTTCACGACCTGTCATTGTGGACAGACCCACCGCAAGGGAAGGAGTCGAAGCAGCCGAGCTGAGCCGAGCATTATCTTTCTCGCAGAGCCGTATTGTTGGATGGAAGCCCACTGTCGCGATGACAATTTCTCGTCAAATTAAAGCATCCAAAATTGATTTCCCAAGGGCGATAAGCGACGTTCAGTTTCTTCGTGTGACAGATTTTCTTTCCCCTTCCACCCGCTCCGGTTGCCTTTTTACCGTTCACTGTTTGTCCAAATGGATGCCAGGGGTAAAGTTAAGTCATTTTAAATGATGCTGATTGAATTTCGCGCCCGTAAAATTGCGCCTCAGCGGAAAATTTGAAGAAAAAGGAATTGCAGCAAGGCCGAGACGAGCCCATTTGCAGGCTGCAGACGACGTTTTGCTGCGCTTCTTCAGAGGACCGTCTTTCACTGGGTGAGAAGCTGCGAAGGCGTTGTCAACGACTGGAAGCGAACAAGTGAGCAAACACTTAGCGAAAGGCGGAGATGCAGGCGAGCGAGAAGGCAGAAAAAAAAACATTAAATTAGCATACAAACATACATGATGCCGTTTAGTTTAGTGCATCGCGCGACACATTTGCCGAGGCAGCAAAAAGCCCTTCGAGGGAATGTGTGCATAATTGAGCGAGTGATGATGTGATGGGCATTCGTTTATGGGGGATTTTGCCAAGTTTAGAGCTTTCGTCGCTGAGCGAGAAAAGGATCGTGAGAATTTTTCTCGTGGTCGCGTGTGCTCAAGTGGCACAATATTTAGGATGCGCTAGCCAACCATACTATATTTCAATTATTAGCCCCCTGCCCTTCATCTCTCCAACTCTGATGCCACAAAAGTTTCATCATAAGCCGCGATTTACTGCAAGTAAGCTTCATCGTTTTCCCATGTGTTCGCCCTGTTTATTGCCTTCCTAAGTGAAAAATGATACCCTTTCTCGCCGGAGAGCCAACCTACCTAGAATCAACATCAGGCCCGAACCTGCTGTTTAGGAGATTCGGTCTGAACATAGTTCAGCACTAATTAGAACTTGCTGAACGTTTGCGGCAGCTTTGGGGATGACGCAGGGGTCCGGGTCAGGGCGAAAGCGAAGGCGCGCACAGAAATCGAGCGCATGGCTTCGGGTTGGAATCACGTTTTCTTCGGGGAAACACGTTCTTCTCCGGCAAGCGGCTTGAACGACTTTCGTAGCTCATTGTTGCATTACCTTGTTTTGCTTCGTGCGGGTTCATATTTTTATCCCCGCCGCGATTGCACCGACTCATGCCACCCACCACAATCCCCATAGCAGGGCGCATTTGCTTTTTTTTTGCCCCTGCCCTGCTCGATGCACCGGACTTTATAAAATTTTTATTATTATATCTTGTCTTGTTAATCATGTCTCACGCAGAATAATCGTGCGCAAACTAATGTTTTTTGTCGTGAATCCACCCAGCCGCACCAGCCGGGTCGAATCTGGCGCGGGAAGAGATCGCGTTTGCAATGTTTCCCGGATTCTCACACTGGTCTCATTCCGCGTGACTTGGAGACGGATGCTGGGGCTTCGTACCGTTGAACCCGAAAAGATGCTATGAACCTTATCAAACGATACCGTGTGTGCACCGTTTTTTGTTTGTTTGTTTGTTATGATCTGGGAAATGAAGCTGGGTATTTCACTGTCAAAACGATTGCAGCCAATTGAAATTATTTGTGGTGCGTTCAAGTTGCGTTCAAGTTTCTCTTATTTGTTGTTACGACATATATATATATATAAAGCCATAATAAACCAAAAACCTTTTCAACAACTAAGGACACGCATTACGAATAAGCAACACAGTTTTTTCAAATGAATAATGGCAATCAAGTTGAAGCTCTGCACACTGACTTTAGTAAGGCTTTCGATCGTGTTGTTATATCCTTACTCCTTCTTAAACATCAAAAAATAGAAGTCAAGCTATTGAAATTGCTAAAATCGTGTTAATCACTATAATGGTTATAATGACCACACGCAAATAGTAAGATTTAATGGGAAAATTTCAAAAACAATATTTGCTATGTCCGGAGTTCCTCAAGGCTCTCATTTAGGACCACTTTTGTTCATTTTATTTGTTAATGACGTTTGCGTTTTTCTTAACAGTGTTAAGACACTTATCTACGCAGGTGATATGAAGCTGTGTATTGAAATAAAGAATGAAGAAGACTCTCAAACATTCAAAAATGAAGTTGACATGTTTTATAATTGGTGCACTAAGAGTTTATTACAACTCAATGTTAGGAAATGTACTTTTATGTCTTTTACAAGAAGAGGAACACCATTGAACAATGATGTTATGCTGGAAAATCAACCCATCAATGTCAACGAGTAAGAGACTCAGGCGTAGTCTTAGAATCCAAACTAACCTTCGTTGATAATTATAATACAATCCATAGAGCAAATAATATGTTGAGCTTCATCAAACGCTTTAGCTATCATTTCCAGGATACGTACACAATAAAAACATTGCATATTACATATGTCAGATCAATTCTCGAACACTGTAGTATTGTATGGTCCCCCTATATAACTTCACACGAAGACATAATTGAATCTGTACAAAAATAATTTCTATTATTTGCACTTCGCAAACTAGGCTGGTCTTCATATCATCTCCCTCCATATGAGGCACGTTGCATGCTAATCAATATGAAAAGCTTAAAAGAACGTCGGAGCTCTGCCATGATTCTGTTTATTATTGACATCATATCACAACGAGTGGACTCAGAAGAAATATTAGGAAACCTGAATTTTTACGCACCCATTAGGCACCTGAGAAAGCCTAACATTTTCTATATAGATTACCGAAGAACGAACTATACCAAATTTAGTCCTATTAATCGTATGATGAGCCTCTGTAACGAACACAGTGAAATAATTTATGTAACCATGTCAAGGTAAATTCTTAAAGACTATCTGAATAAAAAAAGATATAGTTAAATTTCACTGTAATATTTGGACAACATATTTAGTCTGCGCTGGTTTGACGAAATAAATAATTAAATGAAAAACTTTTTTTGATTATATAACTTGTTAAAATTCCCTTTTTTTATTCTTTATTATAGAGACTTTCAGCCGTAGGCTGGTTCATCTCTTAAATTCCCTTTTGAATTAAACGGATAAATTGTCCAGCCAGCTCTTTTTAATTTTAGATAAGTAGTTTTAAGTAGTATTAAGAATGTATCAGTCTACAATAGATTGATGACAATAAAAAAAAACAAAACAAAGCAAATGCGTTGCTAAGCGCGACACCCGAAGAAGGAATCGTCCGAGTTGAGCCATCTTTATTTTGATGTATCCGTCTCTACCCGTAGATCAATGTTATGAAGAGAAAAATCGGGATATTTTCGGAAAACTCTGAAGGAAGGTAGGAAAATTCGGAAAATTAATTTCCCATATGTTTTAGAATTACATACATCAAGATAAGCGTTGTCGGTTCATTCGATGTTTGCGCTATTGAAATTGATCTTCGTTTGAAAGTGGAAATGCATTTTCAGGTGAAATAACGCACTCCTATATTTTCTATCTACTATATCTATATGAATAAAAATGGAAGGCCAAATGTGTTGCTAAGCACAAAATCCGAAGAAGAAAAGGTTCGATTTGAGTCGTCTTTATTTTGTTGTATTTGTCTTGGCCCATAGATCAATATAGCGGATAAAAAAAACGGAAAACTCTGAAGGAAGTTCGGAAAATTCGGGAAATTGGATACCCATATGTTTGAAAATTACATCATGATAAGCCATTCAAAGTTTATGCTAACGAAATTGATCTTGTTTGAAGGTGGCAATGGATTTTTAAGCGGAATAACGCATTCCTATCTATATAAATAAAAAAGGAAGACCAATTGTGTTGCTAATCGCAAAATCCGAAGAAGGTAAGGTCCCTTTTGAGCCGTCTTCATTTTGTTGTATTTGTTGTACTCTGCCCATAGTGTTATGATGAGAAAAAGTTTAAAAATTCGTTCTAAAGAATTCATATCTAAACAATAATTTTGAGCGAGACGAAGCTCGCCGGGTCAGCTAGTTACATAATAGATTTGATTCCTATTGCTACATATAATCTGCTCGAGTTTCACTCTTCAACATTAATTTATACTTTTTTTTCACAATTTTCAATTGGAAATTTATAATTAATAATTAGAAAAATGAGAGTAATTCAAGGAAGAACTTGTGAGAAGAAAAATCTTGATTTTGAATCAAATGACAGTTACGAACAATTTTTAACAACTAATACATGTAAAAACATAAATCTCGTAAAAAGCGAAAGGATAATTAATGCTTTTTTGATAATCCGAAGCAAGTTATTTGAAATTTTCTTTTCAAAAATTTTGTCTTCCAAAATTCTAGATCTGTTGCACAAAGGTTCCCCAGATGTTCTCTACTAGATTTAGACCCGGACTGTGGGTTGGCCGCCACAATGGTTTGAAAAGGTTAACTGAGTGCCGAACCAGAATTTTGTTGCCAAGTAGTAGGAATAGTATTTTATGTTTGCGTCGGAACCAAACAGCTGGTCATAACTTTAATGTAATTTGGCGAGTACATTTTGCATGATGTGAATTCCAGATTGGGCTTCCAAGTCGCATAAAACACAATGCAAACAATTGAAGAACCTCCACCGAAATTCGCAGGGAAGAGGTACCCTGGATCGTAGAACTCGCCAACAACCCGTAAATTCCCGTTGTCATTCTTTGCGATTTTTTTCCTCCTAATCGTTTACGAGCCTTATAAAGCTCAATCGATCCTTATTTGACTTGCAAGTCATAGACTTTGACACAAAGAGTCGCACCGGTAGCCTCAATTTGCTCACCATAACGTAGTCAGGGAGGGCGGAGCCAGCAAAAGTAATTCCAAACGAATCAGACGGCATGAGTTTATTGTTCCCCTCTTCATAGGAGGCTTTACCGATTCTGGGTCATTCAAATTGAAATAAAAAATTATTTTTTAACAGTAACGACAATAAAAAAAGATCAAAATTATTGAAAAATGAAAAAAAAAAATTACGATGATTGAAAAAAAAACCTCAACCGTCTTTAACGTCTTCCATTGGCCTGCCATGTTGAGCTTGGTGAATTTCGAACATTTTTCTTAGTGCTTAGTGGTCATGTTTGGAGTTTTATTCATTTTAGATCGAATAATATTGGCTCTGGTGTGCAAAATCTTGCGAATTGTTTCCTTAAAAACTAACAGTTTTATTGTATTTTTGATCTTCGCTATAGCGAGATGGTGGAAATTGAAGCCGATTGCGAAATGAATCGCCAAACACCCAGTGCGGCTAGATTGAATGGACACACGATTCATTGATAGGGATATCATCTGGTCGGAGTTGAAAATCAGAACACCTGTGACAGCTTCTCTTATGACTATTTTTTAATTGCTGTTAAAAGTGACTATCAGTATTTTGGTTGGTTCGTCACTCGGACATGGCTTTACTACCATTCCGAAGGAAGAATGACGGAAGTGAGAATTAAACTCGTGTCTTTTAGCGTGAGAGATACGAATGTTAACCATTACGTCAGATCGCGTCCAACCAAATCGTTGTCATTCTTTGCGATTTTTTTCCTCCAAATCGTTTACGAGCCTTATAAAGCTCAATCGATCCTTATTTGACTTGCAAGTCATAGACTTTGACACAAAGAGTCGTACCGGTAGCCTCAATTTGCTCACCATAACGTAGTCAGGGAGGGCGGAGCCAGCAAAAGTAATTCCAAACGAATCAGACGGCATGAGTTTCTTGTTCCCCTCTTCATAGGAGGCTTTACCGAGGCGAGGCGACAGTCCAAGACTTTGACTTCTATTGAGGGAAGCTGTTTGATCTTACCAACTCTCTTTTTATAGTTTCGCACGTGAGACCCGCTTCGGTTTTCAACCAATTTCGTTTACGTGTTTTCGGGTCTTACCCTACGAATTTCGGTAGTATATCGAAGTATATTTGTTCAGATCTTTCATGATCTGAATAACGGTAAGTCCATTAGGTTTTGGCCGGAAGAAAACAATCTGCGGGCCAGTTCCAGGTGCATTTTCTGGATAGACCCTGACACGTGGAGCGGTGACAACAGAAAGGGAAGAAGAGGGTTGAGCTGTAACGGTAACATAAGAAGGGGGAAGCGATATTGAGGGTGGGAAACGAAGCTTACTGGAGGGCTGGAGCGGGAGAGAGGCTTGCGATTTTTTTTCGAGGGGGACTTTGTAAGGTGAGTTGACCCGTCCCCGGAAGAGTTATCTTCTAATGTACGAACGCGTTTGAGTGCTTTCCCTGCTCCCTTGATATACATTAAGGGGGAGTCACTCGTTTCAATATCAGAGACCTCAATACTAGGAGACTCCCCGCCGTCAATCATTATCGTTCAGTTTTTAAGGCTCAATCGTAGAAACTTTCTGGAACCGCCTATTCAGTGTTTGATCACATTATTTCATCTTAAATATATGGTTAGGTAATGGATTCGGTGCTACCGTGGCTGAGTGGTTAGCGTCAAACCTAACATGCCGGGGGTTCGCGTATTCTAGAGCTTCTAAGGTGTGTCCATTGAAAATAGCCGTAATGTATAAGTGGAACCACAGTTTCAATGTAAACCGTCCTAGAAAACAAAACGACAATAATCCGAGTGACAAAAGAATAAACTGAAAACCGAGAAAAGGCAAACAGTATGAAAAAATTATAACAAAATCAAAATATTAAACGAGAAGTAGCAGAGCGGGTAAAACCCGAAAACGAAACGACAACAGACAAACAGGTAAAAGAAAACGGCAAAGAGCAGAACATTAAAAAACATCATGACAAAACATCTTAAAGGGAAACATTGAATGCAATTCAACATAAACGACAGAAAACAAAACAACTAAAAACCAAACAAATGTTAAATAGTTATCAAAAATAGTAGTAAATAAATAAGTAATAGTAATAATAATGAATAAAACAAAATGATGAAAGACGAGAGAAGGTAAAATAGCTCAATGGTAAATAATAAAAAGCAAAGCAGCTAATCAACAAAAAGCAATAAAATGTGAGGCGAACGGTGAGAAGTGAAATACAAAAAAAAAATGGCGATATATAGCAAAAACGGAAAACCAAAAGTTGCAGAGAAAAAATAATATCAAAAAGAAGGACTACAAAATGGAGGAAGCAAAAGATTAAAAAAGTAACAAGATTAAATCAACACATCGGACCAAGAAAAACGTCGAAAAGCAAAACAATTGAAATCGATCAGGAGAAAAGAAAAGCAACAAAAAGCTAAATATGTATTTCATTACTTTGCTTGGCTGGATCGAACATAGAAATATTTGATACTTTGATGATGCTCGTTGTTTCCCTAGGAACTATTAGCATATGCATTGTTAATATTTGACAATGTGAAATTCAAAATTTTGGAGTTGATTATAATTAGTTAATTGGTCTTTTTCAAAGTTCAGAACCAAAAAAAAAAACAGACAGAAAGGTGATCATCTCAGTAGAAAACAACGTAAAGTGTGCTCTATTTTTCTGCTTCTTCAAAATGAATAGAGCTATTGTATAAGAGTTCAGCATGTGATGAGTTCCAATTTGGTCTAATGATTCTTCAGGTTTTAATTTGAATGGCAAGAGAGTTATAATATATGTCAGTTTATGCATCATTATTACGAGTGCAACCCAGCATTTCTAGAGTCAATTCTCAAAACATAAAAAAACATTCATCACATTATAAGCGAATCAAATAAAATAATTTTGTAATTCTAAGTCTAAATTGAAGAGGTTTTTTGGAACTTTTTCACCTCTGCCTTAACTTATTTACCAAAAACGCTATGGATTTTCTCAATTGTAAATATTGAGGTTGGTGGAATATTTCTTGTTTTCAACTTTGAAGTTCGTACGAATGATTCACTGAAAATCCGAAGCAGTTTTCACCCGGAATACCATATCCTCCCGAAAGCCAGCCGTGCGTCTTTCCGAGGCACACAGTGCTGACAAGCACATTGCCTTTCCGTATGACTTCAAATGTCAAATTCAATTCATCTTCGTTTCCTTCTCCGTCCAACCATTCCACCCACCATTGCGCGAGGAAAAGCTACGAAACGCTGCCAGGATCCGCACCGCATCGCATTGCACTGTGTCCGGAAATAGTGCGCCGACCGAAAACAAAAGACATTTAAAATTGATGCTGAATTTAATGCAACCAGAGGTTAATGGATGAAGATGCATTGGATGTGACAGCAGCCCAAGCAGCAGCAGTAGTAGTAGTAGTAGTCTACGTTGCCCCTCAGCGCACGTCGTCTTCCTGAAAGACCGGAAGAGGCGCAAACGGGACGCCATCTCGTGACGCCACCGGGAGGATGATATTTTTCGGCAGAAGGTAAAACCAAATCATTCTTCGCTCAGCCCAGCTGTCAGTCTTCATTTTGATTGATACTACGGTGCGGATGCCGTATGTTCCGACCAGCATGCGGATAGAGGAAGGGAAATTTTTGATAGTGACGAATAACAAAAAAAAGCTAAATCCTTGTCATGGATGCAAGCGCAGTAATGAAAGCCATTAATCAAGTTTCAAGCTGGCAGTTTTTATTTATCTGCGGTGAATTGAATTTGACGATTTCGCTCGGATGCACTTGGTTGCAAGCCATTACTTTGAATACTAATAAATAGATACAAAATATAGAAAAAAAATAAACTGTACCCTAATATTGATTGGTCATCAAATTGTGTTCCACACAAACCGAGTTCAAAAACCCTTAAATAATACCCACTCGTAAACAGCATTGCCAAATTGTATATTTCTAAATGCGTCTCATTTTTCATTCATTTTTTTCCTCCTCTTAACTCTGCAGGAATTCAGCCGCAAAATTCTCCATCCCACTCCCCGGGCTTTACATGATACGATATTATTATCATCATCCGACGCCGCCGCCGCTTAAGGTAGGTCAAGTAAGTTTTTGAACGCTTCTACATTATGTATGATTTTGCCTTTTGCGTCGTCGTTGTCGTCGTCGTCATCGCCTCCCCCCATCCCAATCTAACCTCCTCTCACGCTCTCGGGCATCAGCCGGGCCGTCCGGTCTACGGGCTGGGGCTGTTGCGAAGGTGGTCCTTACCCTAAAAACCATCCCCATCTCGCCACTCCGGTTTCTCCCTCGCATTTGGCTCATTCTCTCACGCGCATTTATATGTTTTATGCTTCTTTACCCGCACAAAACCCGCCTGTACTTATGACGACGCGATCGATAAATTTTGTCTGAGAGCTTTTTTTCGTGCTCTCGTGCTGACTCCTCTTCGGTAGGTCCTTCGCAATATCCAAAAACACCCAAACAGCCTTCCCGCCCAATCCATGTCACACAGCCTTGCTCTGGCTCCTGGCACAACGACTGAGGGAGGTTCGAGAAGAAGGACTTTCGGTTCAGTTCAGTTCGTTCATTCACTCACTCACTCAACTGCGTGTGCCGTGGCAGGATTGCTACCCCGTCTAGCATCGTATCACCCCCAAACGCAAAGCCACTACTACTTGCACAGCTTTCGTGCGGATGTATTATTCTCCTCATTTATTATTATCACTTTTCTTCGGTTTTTCGCAGCAAACTTCAAGCTTCGATCTCCACCTGTCCCAAACACGCCAGCTTCAGGTTTCGTGCACGGTCGTTTCACGCAAGGACTTTCCGGAGCGGTTGCCAATTTTTTGGATTTAATTGAAATTAATACATGGTGGAATTTCCATCTGAGAATCTACACAAGTTTCTAACAAATGGTTATATTGTTGGAAAACTTTATGTTTTGGTTCCGATTTTTAGTAAGGATTAGGGGAACGGATGTATTTTTTGTAGCTTATTAACCATTCTGATCACGATGCAAAGATGATGTTCTCTAGCATCAAAAATATTATTCAATAAAAGAGGATACAGATCGGCATTTCGTTCGAGCAATTCCACGTCATATCAAACGGCAACGGCTGCAAAAGAAACCATTTTTTTCATCAATGAATGCACATGAAGTTCAGTAACTATAATTATGTAATTCATAATTATGATTACAAAATACAACAATAATATTTTCTACTAATACATTCTTATATCAAGTTAGTTCACGCAACACAACTTATACAGTATTTTGCAAGTTTCAAATAATGTGTTGATTAATCAAAATCAATTTTCGTTTCGATGTCGGTTTCCTAGGGGTCGATATCGACCACTTTGAGAATGACTGAGTTGAACAAATCAAAACATGGTCGATTGAACGTTTCAACCACACCTTGGAGTAAGATAAATGTTTTCTAATTGACTTAAAACTGCATTCAACGAACAATGTTGGCTATAACATAATAAATTCTTCTAAATTACTTGAACATGGCTTGAATAGAAGTTTTGATGACAAATAGTTCAGGTATTATAAAGAGTAGAGCTGAACAGACCTCTCATTAAAACGCCACACTAATGGGGAATTGTTAGTTGGGTTGTTATTATTTCTCACTCTATATACATCATTTCAACCAAGCTTATCTGTATCGCTGGAGACTCTATGAATTGAGTGGTCCTAACCAGGCATCCCAAAAGTACTGCATTTTCATAACAGTCGGTATGAAATTGAATCGACAGTCTCTGTGAGCGCGCTACACTCGTATACAAGCGACAGAGCATGAATGCATAAAGTAATACTATACAGCAACAGTCGGTGTTTCGTCGAATTCATCTAATTTGTCGTGCCTGACCGTAGTGAGCCGGAGAGACTGTTCGTTTCCGATTTTTTCGTGTCTGCTATTCCGTTCGCTCTGTCGCCGTAACAGTCGCTGACGAAGCGATGAATCTCATCGGTTTACCCGGGTTACTGTCACACGTGACTGTCGCCAGAAAAATGTCGTAATGCTAGCCTGTATCTTATGCGTTTGTGCTTCTTCACCAGTACGCTTTGAGATGTGTATCGGCCATATGGCTGTGATCACTAGTTGCGTGCACACATAGGAAGCCGAGTTAATTTCATATCGACTGTAATAAGAATGCTTTACTGTTGGGATGCCTGAATCCACATACACAAATGATCAACAATTCATATGAGAAAAACACGCACAGCTTAATAATTCTAGGCGAGAGTTTCTTCGATAATATATTGGTGACGTCGGAAATACTCAGTGTTGGGAGTGTTTAGATTTATCCTCCAAGTTGGAAACTAATGCAGCGCGAACTCGATTATATACAGTCTCCGATTTATTTTCACTGTATATAATCGAATCCTGTATATAATCGAGTCAAAAAAATGTTTTTTTTAATTTGTTTTTCATGCATATAATTTTTGATTATTGAATGTAAAAGAAGAATTTAATATATTTTCCCAGAATCTCTCAGGAGGTGATAGATGATCATATTTCATGGAAAAAAACCCTCCTACGCATATGTTCGAATTTTAACAATGACAGAGTTATAGAACTAAACTGGCTCTACACTAAAAAGTACGCTACGTGAGCCAATTATGTTGCTTTCATTTGAAAGATATATATTTTTTTAATCTTTAAAACATTTTCTTGCTAGTTGTACGTTTTTCTCATAATCCAGTGGACCGATATGGCTGATTTTTTTAGCATGTAAAAATCTTATTATCTGAATTGTTACGTAGCGGTTTTTGAAAATTATGAAAATTGCCAAAATGTCGGCCATTTGAATAATAATAAAAAATTCAACAAAAATCGTAAGGCCGTGGTTATCAGAGAAGTTATCAATGATGATAATCGATCAAAGCAGATAGGTCCTTTTCGTAGGTCAGAATTCATTTTTGCATGCTGAAAAAAAACTTCTGCTAAATTGGTCCACTAGATTCTGAGATAAAAGGTACCACTAGCTGAAAAAATGCTCTTAAAGATTCGTACCCCATAGTTTTTACTGCAGATTTTCAACGAAATGAAATATCGAAGAATCCGTCCGGTACAACATTGCATAAAAAACATTTTTTCGATTTACCAGAGTTGATTCCCCCATTAAACAGATTCCCGAAAAAAACGCAAATGAAACAAGTATAACGAAAATTTTCGCACGTAGAAGATTTCATGGAAATAAATTTGTACATAAAAAAAGGCAATGTTTTTTTTTTAACTTCACACTTTCAAAAATAGCTGAATGTTCAAATCAAAATATCTCTATATGTGGAAAATTCTTCAGATCATGATATAATTATAGTTTTGAATGTCAATGAATCATATATTTCAAAGCAAGAATCAACCAGGCAAACCTAATTCACCAGGTAAAAGTATACCGTCGTATTCTGAAATACAATCGAGTTAGAATTACCCGAACGGATTGCAATTTTGCATTCTGTAATCCGTTCGACGACTCAAGTTCAATCGAGCTATGCATCCTAGCCACACTCTACCGTATCAAACATGTGTTCTATGTAACATAGTAATAAAATCTTGCATGAACAACATATATATTAATGTTCTGCAGTTCTGTAGTTCCGTGAAAAGCATTAAATACATTTGCAAGTCCGTGAATGAGGGCAGTAAGGTGGCTGTATTTCAATTATCTAAATGGCAGCATAACGTTTACCGGGTCAGTTAGTAATAATGATAATAATACTAAAATTTTGTTGATAATATTAAGATTACGCGCTAAACATATTTTATTCATAAATAAAATAAAATCTCCTTCATGTCCAAACCTACATTGCTAAGTGCGCAACACTTCCCCCAGCCGCATTCTAATCTGGCCCTACAGTTGCATTCGCGTAACTTTCATTCACACGACTTCCACCCACGACACTTCTCCACGCACCTCTTTCAACAGATTCTCTTCTGTTGCTCACACTATTTCCCCCGAAAACTTCTCTACATAGAATAGCTTTTTTTTTTTTTTTTTTTTTTTTTTATTTCTGTATTATAGTGACTTTCAACACATTTGGCTGGTTCGTCACTTTTACCTTCCATTTCGGAAGAATGTCGGGAGTGAGAATTGAACTCGTGACCTTTAGCGTGAGAGATATGGATGTTACCGCTACGCCAGATCGCCTCCACATAGAATAGCTGCGTCATCAACAAATTAAATTTTCCCATATCGGAATATGCTGCAGAATTCGCCAGTTATTAATTGTTATTAATTCTTCGCTGCACAGCAGGTTAATCTCTTTAGTTTGCGAAAATGAAATGAAATAAAATGACGTTGTACTGGAAAAATACATACTAAGACACCCGACATCATCAGCACGAGGGAAAAAAATCATCAACGACGGTAGCAACGTATAACTATTGCATTCAGAATCTACAAAAACATCACTAATGAGCAAGCGGGTCTGTCGCAGACGAAAGACCAAAATACTCTCACATGGGAATGTATTCGTGTACAGTACACGACAGTAACAATATATGTCGCATAACATTTCCACTGTGTGACTGTAGTAAAAATTCAATCGCGTGACTGTCACGGGACAATGGTGGCGACAGTCATGAGATTACTGTCGTGATGCAGTACATTTGGTACCCCTGGTCCTAACCCTTTGAAGCGTACTGTCTTTCATAAATAATTTTTAGTTCTCTACCACTAGTTCCACTAGTTTTTTTTTCATGCAACCAAAGGCTTCCGAGCTGATTTTTTTTGGATGAAGTTCATACTAAAATGCAGTAAAAAATTATTTTTGTGTTAAAAAAACTCATGTCTTCTACTTCAAATACGTGTGAGCCGTTTCATTCTAATCAAATATAATCGAGGGGGTCTCCGTAGCCACATTGGTTGCGAGTTCGCTTAGTAAGCGATCGATCGTGAGTTCAAAACTCAGAGCCCTCATTGACCATCTTTGTGTTGGTACAGAAGAACTACGTCCACGCACCAATCATCAGCGATGGAGATCGATCCACGGTCGAAATAAGATCGATTCATCCATACAACTGCTCTCATCACAATCACAACTGTCTCCGCAGTCCGGTCTAACTGGATAATGGAAGAACAGAAGGAAAACTCTTACGCCTAAATGGCTACCATTTGAATGTGTACCATATGCGATGGTATAGAAGGGAATACTCTAACGCCGAAAAATGGCAGCTGTGTAATGTGCTAATTATAGATATGATGAACATGTGACAGGTACACGATTAAAAAGCGGTTCTGTTACAGCTAGAATGTCAATGAGCCTGAAATAAACAGAAGGGATAAAAAAATATAATCGATTAAAATTTCGCTAATTTTCAGATCGTTCTGACTGGAAATTGTCACATGTATAAATGGTATACACACCTGTCCAAACTGATTTAATGATTCGTTCTTGTAAAAATACACAAGTTGCATATACAACACAAATTGTTTCTTTAAATTTAATTGATGCACTATATTAACCCTTTGCGGTCGTTTGTCTGCTCTCAGCCACCACAGCGAGGATTCATAGTAAATACTTTATACAACCATGTAATAGTTTTATTTTTTTTTCTAAACGAATTTCAATGTATTGTTAAATTTCTCACCAATGTATACGAAGATTCTATAAACAATAGATAGCGGTATTCGGTATAAACAAAATATTTTTAGCGTGGAAAGATTAGAGGATCTCATTCAAGGGAAATTAATTCCGACCGCAAAGGGGTAAATTTGCATCGCGAATGTTCTTCCCCTTTTTTGTATTATACCTGATTCACCAATATCACTTTTCCACAATTCCTAATAATAGGTAATAATAGGTTTACGCCGCGTCGTTTTACAAATTAAATACAAATTTCTACATTACTCGGGAATTAATCAAGCAAATGAAACGAATTTTGTAATATGTAGGTTTAAGGGTGTAATAAATGATTCAATGGTGGTTAGACTCTCCACCCTGCTCTCTAAGGGGGGGGGGGGCGTGGTTTACCATAGAAATGAAACACAAATTTCTGCATAACTCGAGAATTTAAGCAAATGGAACCAAATTTGGCAAATGGAGATTTTAGGGATCAATAAATGTTTTTATGGTGGTTTGACATTCATTTCCCTTCTTTAAAAAGGGAGAGGGGGAGGGTGCTAAACAACTCGAGAACTAATCAAGCAAATGGAATCAAACTTGGCATGTAGAGGTTTTAGGGATCGATAAACGTTTCTATGGTAGTTCGGCACTTCTTCCCCCTCTTAAAATACAAATGAAACACAAACTTCTGCATAACTCGATAACTTATCAAGCAAATGGAGCCAAATTTAGGATGTGAGGGTTTTTGGGTACAAGAAATGTTTCTATGATGATATGACACCCTTTCCTCTTCTGGAAAGGAAAGAAGGTCCCATAAAAATAATGCACAATTGAAATTTTTCGGAAATCTCTGAAGGAAAATTCGAAAAATTCAATTCGCATGTGTTCTACTATTACATATTGATAAGCGTTGTTTATCCATTTGATGTTTGCTGTAACGAAATTGATCTTCGTTCGAAAGTGGAAATGGGAAATGGTAATGTGATAAAACGCACTCCTATATTGTCTTCTATCTATAAAATTAAAAAAATGTTCACTGAATGTGTTGATAAGAGCAAAACTCGAGAAAGGAGTTGTCCGATTTAGGGCTGTTTTCATTCTATCATATTTTCTGTATCAAACATTTATTCCATGTAACGGAGAAATATGTGATATGATGAAAAATTTGGCACGAGAATTGTGTCTGAAAATAATCTGATATTATAATGTCGAGTTTTGGTAGAAGTACTGAAATTTTATAGTAAAAAATAATTTTAAAGGGCAGCTCAGAAGATCAATCAATGAACAGTTCTGCGATTGAACCCATGAACATGCGCTTAGTAGGAAAACGTGGATGTGATAATAGGAAATAAATTTTGGGCGGGACGAAGTTTGCCGGGTCAGCCAGTAACTAATAAAAATAAATAATAATAATAAAAATGTTGATTGAGTTTTTTAGAGGTATTTAATTCAAATCAACTGTAATAAGACTTGACATTGTTTTACATTAAATTCATTTTTATTCATCTGATCTTATACCATGTACATGTTAACTTATATTCTAAGAGATGCAATTATCATATCTTTCCTATTTTTTTTCCTTTTTATCTAACATTTTGAAGATTTTGGGGTCATATATTGAATTTCAGAACCTTTTAGCTGCGATTTTATTTTCATCTAGAGGAATAAAGCAATGAAATTTTTGTGTTCCCGATATTGTTTTCGCGTGATTGAATAGTTCATCAAGATGAATATAAATTAATTTAATGTCAAAAAATGTAATAAGTTTTATTACATTTGGATTGAAATAAAGACCTCTAAAACACTCATTCAACATTTTTATTATCATTGTTTCTTTTTTATTTTGGATTGGCTTTCCGCATTGAAAGCAGAAATAAACTTAATTTCGATAAAATATTGAAAAAAGTTTTTGTTTGAAAAACTTGTTTGCCTTAAATATGCACAAGCTGCGAAGTATGGAAGAGTTGTAGGGCACATATTTATCTACCATTTATCTACCATCCCATGAAAATCTTAGATAACCATTTTGAGAAAATCGACTTTTGGTTTTTAAATTCGATTTTTTTCAGTGTAGAATTTCAAAATTTTTTCTGTATTTTTTTTCTGAAAATTCAATTATTTTCCTAAAACTCTTCCATAGATCGCTTTTTTGTAGGACTTACCATTTTTGAGTAAAAAAAATTATTACAAAAATGGTCAAAAATATTTGGCCCTTTCCATATGTTAGTCTAGATAAATTTTCGGAAAACTAGGTATGACAAGTTGCTTTTTTCCCCGTATTGGGTGTGAACCACTGCGTCCATTATTTTGAACTATTGTGGTATACTCCTATTTTATACTACACTTCAAGCTTATCTACTGCTTATTGATGAAGGAGTAGACTGAAAGCTGTAGCGAGATAGGTGCCAATCAGGAATAATATGTTTGAAAAAATTTATAATCCTGATCGGCGACGCAGACCAAATTTCCTTGGGCCCCAGAATAGCTTTATCAAGGTGTTGAAGTCTGCGTCTATGCCAAGTTGCTTAATTAGGTAAGGTCTTCATGTCCAGAAAGTTTCATTATGTTCTGAGTCATGTCGAGTTGGCGCGAAATCCGTCATTCAAGAAGAATAAAGTTTCATTTATTGTGATAGTAGCTTAGAAGTATTTCCTATCCATTGGGGCAATTATCTTTGTGATGCTCGATTTATAAGTATTCGAAATCTTTTATTTTTCCTAAATGTTCAGTGTTTCGATTTTCATTTTAATCGGAAATCAGACAGGAAAAAATAGTAAATGAAGATGGTGGAGTTTGCGAGTGTAGGTGCTGTGTTTCCATAACTACTTTTCAAATGATGTCGTAGTTATTTGTGTTTATATTCAATTGCCTACCACATCGATGTAAAAATGCTATCTTCAATAAGTTTTTTTTTATCAATTAAAAATATATATTTTTGGAGTTCTCATATTCAGCTGGAACTCCAAAAAAAATCTGCATAATTTGGCAGGGTTCAGTGGATGTTTGTGGAATCATGTCGGGAAAGACGAATAAAAGTGATATTTTTGTGTGTCATTTTCACTCCCTCATCTTCATAGAGGCAAACAAATTTTCGTTTATTTTGCGATAATATTTTCAAGGCGCACAGTGTCGGTGTATGTGATTTGAGAAAATAGTCTGCAACTAAACAACATTGCATTTAAAATGCTGTTGCTTTCGGGGATTAAGAACACGACTGTTCTCTAAGCCTTTTTGCTCCATAAATGACGGAAATAAGATACACTACAATTGACATCTATTAAAAAAAAATAAACAGTTGCAAGATTTCATGAGCAATTTGGCTAACAACACTATCAAATCGTGAGTATTTAACATTATTTTGTTTTTTTTTTCCATATAAATTCCATATTGAATGCAAATAATGACGTCTTGTGGATAAATTAAGTATGTTTAGAATCAGTGTGCACTTAACACTAGAACTACTGAAAGTTTTTATAAACCTATTTAAACCAAACCGATCACATTGAACAGTGTGATATTTAGTTGTCGAATAAATAAATAAACTATATTTAGAAATAAACTATATTTAGAAAAAGTCATAGCATTTTTAGAAAATATTAAATGAAATTTCAAGTCAAAATCTTACGAGCAAATGATACACCTGGCCATTTTGACCGGTTGGTAGTTCTAGTGTTAATCATACTTGACCAATTTTGACCGTTTCATTTTTAAGTAACATTTGAAACACGAAAAATCCTCGTTTTTGACAGCACTGTTTACAGCGTAAACGCACCAACACAATCCAAATCAGCATTTGGGATTCCTCCGGCTCCGCACTATTCCCCATTCACTGTAGTAGTGTAAGATGTAAGATGCTTTGTTTTCACTAGTGCGTTGCATTATGATAATGATATCCTTAATCCCTTTACTCACGCGCTTCCTCCGCAATTTGCCCGATAAAAGCGTAGTAACGACAACTCGACTCGACGTCTTTGGTATTGATTACTGGCAGCCAACAGGCATTCGGATAGAGATCCGTCCTCCACCTTTACACGGACCTCTCGCTGGACCCGTCCTTGGATGAGTTTGCACCCCGCGTCCTTCTCAAGGAGCGCCGAAGGTTTTTGACGTGTGTTTAACTATTTCGGAGAGCGTTCATTCGCCTTGCGCTGTGTTTTGATGCTCTGATGGCGATGGCGAATTTTTTGTTGTGCCGTTTTGTTGTAATACACACCGGAATGCGACTTTCGTGTGTTGCTCCCGCGTTCTGTCCCCATCGCGGGCGGGTAGCCTACGTATCTTTTGGGTGGTTTTTCTTGGTTTTGTATTTTATCGTAATTTTTCCTAGCCTTTGAGAGGGAGGGTCAGAGGAAGGGAGCGATAGACAGAGAAAGAACGAGAAAGAGAGAGCTGGAGAAAGAGTGAGTAGAGGGCAAAGGTGGAAGCGGCTTGTCTCGATGTCTGGCGTGGATATTTTTCGGTGAATTCAATTAGATTTTACGGGTTCATTGACTCTGGCTGGCTGGCTGAGCCTGGCCTATTGGGGGCAGACCAAACCTTTGTCGTAGCCCAGCCTGGCAGACGGGTGTGTGATACGGTATAGACAGATATATATTTACGCTGACTACGACGTTTGGCTTCCCGAAAAAGACTGTCGCTGAAATCACGACTATTTTCCTTTGTCTGACCGTTGCCTTTGGGATATAGTCTGCGAGTCAATTACGTCTTGCGAAGAAAATAGAATCGCTGAATACAAATGCATTTTATTTAAGAAACGTTTTGAAGCAGTTCCTAACAGTTTAATAACGGACCGACGATTGCTGTGACATAAACCTATAAGTGTCAAAAACCGCAAATTATGAACAGGTCCAGTTTCAGAGCAGCTGCATCAACGCTCAGAGCGCGCACACGCCAAAGTATAGCTTAAACCGTGCCAGTTCCACAATATCAAATTGACCATCATTCAAGATGTGAGACCTGTGTCCCGCCTCATCGGCGGTAGTTATCTTGCATTTGATGACTGCAAACTCCTCTCCACTACACTGGGAAACCATCAATTATCCTCCTCCCACACACTTGTATCTACCTGAATGTGAAATTGTCCAACTTCTTCAGCGAGACTAACGTACCGAGATTGGGTTTTAATTGCGTGTGCGCACCGTGCGCTTCTTCCAATCGAGGTCCGCTATCTCTGGGTTACATGTTTCATATCCGGATTGCATCTTTTGTGCACAGGAGCGACGGTCGCTCTGGGCACAAAGTGTCCAGCGGTTGTTTGGGTCTTATAAAACGCAAAAAAGTTTCGCGTTCCGCGTCATATATTACAGAGTTGAAATGTTTACGCCGCTTAACGTTGCATGTTCACTGGACATAAGTGTAACAATCAGTTCGGTTGGGGAAACGCTGTTTCTCTCACAAATGGGTCCATTTCTCTCCTCCCACATTTACGTGTATTTGTATTTATAAGTTTGTGAGACAGAGTGGAATGATAGTTGCTAAATATTGCATTATCACGCTCCGTCGCGATCTGTTTCGCGTTCGTTTCGTTGCGACACATCGAAATGCAGAAAACCGCCTCCAGTATAACTTCAGCAAATTCCCACCGGAAGCGACTCGACGTTTTAATTACCCCATTCTTAATCAGAAGGCTCGAAGCCCACACACACACACACACACACACACGAAGGCTAATCGGACACATGTTTTAATGTCGCGGCTAACCACCCGCGAACGCACTTCTCCCGGGATACGCGCTGCGCAATTTCATCGTGTCGGCGATATGAGCGAATTTGCATAAATCCTATGTTTTACCCGTCATAAATCTGTAATTAACCATTAATGTTGATGAATGGTGCACCGAGGCACCGGGCAGTGCAGGTTGCATTTGCGCAGCTGTGGCTTCTTCCTCTGCCGGCTGTCGCTCTCTCTGGAAAATTATGTACACTTTATTTCTTTTTTTTTTGCTCTCGCGGTGCGTTTTATCAGGCTTCCGCCCCAGCGCCCTCAAGCACAAATCCTTCAGCGGGGCGCGAAAATTGCCGTTCAATTGCCTACCACCGCTTTCCCCCCTCCACCATTCCATTCCGTAAGGCACTCGGTGTCGAACTCGATCATTTAGCAAGGTGTTAATGAGGCGCGTGGATTTTAATTATACATCGTCAGAAGGGCAATTTCGATGGATTTGTTGCCCCCGAGTTGTTGGTTCGTCGAGTCTCTAGGAATGGGGGTTCTGTTTGCGTTTTGATAGCATCTCCCATTCCGTGGGGCGAACGCATCAATGGCGAGCACCAGCAATTGCTGCACCAGCTTGTAACTGCAGAGTGTTTACACCTACGGAGTGAGAGTGCGAGGAAACCTGGAAATTGCCGGTTGCAGTTATCCCGGGGGTGATTAAAAAAGATATGGAAAAATGTTGATCTGGGATGTATTACGAACAAATCGACTGCGAACGCAAATTATGACGCATGAGAGCGCAAATTGGGTGAGCCCGTTGACTAACCCACTAACAACTATGCCGTGTAAGTGAAAAAACGTGGGTTCATACTTCTAAGCGATCATTTCAAAGCATTCAATCCAGGTGCACCGGGTGCATATGAGGAATTAATTAGTCGCTACCCTGAGCGTATCTGATTACTTCATATAGAGGACTTCGTATATCTTCATGGATTTCAAATGAGAAAATATGCCACTTTTAATTTTTTTTTTTGACGTGGGACTACGTCTAACTGGAATATATGGGGGGTAAAATGAAAACATAAACACTGAACATGCAGGAAAAAATGCAAGATTTCGAATGCTTATAACTCGAACATTTTCTACTGGATCGAAAAGATGTTTGCATCAATTGATAAGGAATATTTCTACGCTTCTATCGCAATTAATAAAATGTTATTTTTCATCAGATAAATAAATGAATAACTGTAAAATGTTAAGCGTTATCTAAACGCTTTAACTGCCTCGTTTCGATTGGCCCGCTTTACGGTTTCCCCAACACAGACTTCGAAACCAAGCAGCCTTGGGGAAATCGGAATTGCAAATAGGGTACATGATCTTGGTTTGTCCAGTCGAAAATATGATCATGGTTTGCCCACTTTTTTGAATGCTCTAATTCAGCGCTCCTGTGTCAAATAAGGCCTTCGAATGTTTCGAAACATATAAATGAAATTGCCTTTACATGATTTATAGTAGTTTGATAGTATATTTTTACGAAATCATATGTTTTAAAGGATTATAAAATACACCTTCTATTTGTGTTAATGCGCCCCTCATTCGAGCTAACTTTTAATCGATCACCAGATGATTATTTGGCACTTATTCAGACCTTTTCTGGATTACAACACTTATAAATATTGTAAACATCATGCTTGCTCACCATTTGTATCGGATTTACATAGCTAAACCATTAAATTAACGCATTTTGATGAACTCAATTCTGATCATGAGTTGTCCAATTCAATAATGTTGTTTTGTCCACATGATTTCTATGGCAACCGCTTGGCGCGCTGCAGTTTGTTTATGTTTGTTTTTGGTGTGCTTCGCGCATAGCAGAAGTATGGTTTTTCTGTGTTGATTGTGTTGAGGTGAACACTTCTAAAATGCCCAAGAAAAGGCAATATTCTGAAGAAAGCCTACATTATGAATGAATCAATATGATGACAGTAAACTCAAGCAATGATAAATGCAACATCTAATTGTGAATTCGAATGTTTTCATTCAAAAATGGAGATTTCTAAAACCGGACAAACCATGATAATTTTTTTTGGGCAAACCATGATCAGAGGTGGTCAAACCATGATCATAATTCTTCTTTAAGGAATATCGTTAAAAAACATAAAAATTTGAATAATTTCAACACCTTATGGTAGTATTAGCAACTAGAGACTTGAGGCTTTTCAACAAACCCAAACTCGTATCGATTATGTGTGATTTTCATGAAGAAAAATCGATTTGCATTTACTAGTTGCGTAAAAACACCCCAAATTGGACAAACCAAGATCATTTACCCTACACGAAAGTAGGGGGACTTTTATTCTCTTCGAAATTTGTTCCCTAACACAGACTTCAAATCCATGGAGCGAGGGGAAATTAGCATTGTGAATACATGCAAGTCGGGGGCATTTTTGTTCCGACTGAAATATGTTTCCTCAACTCAGGCTTCAGAACCAAGGTGTCTAGGGAAATTGGGGTTGCAAATTCATGCAGATCGGGAGTATTTTTGTTCCGACTGAAATCTGTTTACCTATAAAGACTTCTGAACCAAGGTGTCTGGGGAAATTGGCATTGCAAATACATGCAAACTACGAGTACATTTGTACTCGCTTGCCTTTGTGCAGACTAGAGTGCGTTTGCTTAACACGGTCTTCTAAACTTAAGTACCTGGTAAAATTGTGCAGACACTAGAGTTCCAACTTTTTACTCATAACGCAAATACCGTTCTGAATCATATTTTGGACGCTTAAGGCATATGATGCAGAAAACAGATCTAAACTTTATTCACAGGTATTTTTTGGTTGATATTTTCAATAAATTAGTTCAATATGCATTTAAGCTTTCTACTTTGGTACCTATTTGATTGAAAACTTTAAAAAATCATCGATTAAAATACTTTTCAAATAAAGCGAATAAAAATCAAACTTCGGACACTAAATCAAATTTCGGACAGATTGTATTCAAATTTCGGACACTTTATTTTGTAATTTTTTGTCAAACACAAACGATAATGAGTAGTGTTGTCAGATTTTTGCCGATTATGTTAAAATTCAAATGTTATTCTCATATGAAATGATAGTGAAACCAAGGGATTACTCTGAAGAAGCAATTGTGATATTAATCTTATAGTCTTATAGTCAGTGCATTAAGCATTTCAAGATATTAGAACAATGTGTCCGAAATATGATTCAGAACGGTATATTGAATTCAATTGAATTCGGAAATTGTTTCATTTAATCAAAAAATTTGATCAATACAAGCAAATGCTTACTAAGCTAAGGTAGTCCCACGTGAACCTTGCGGTTATATCATAGATACAACCCACCCTTTGTTTTTTTTTTGACATTATTAACACTTTTTCTCCCGAACTAGTTTTAATGATTTACAAATCAATCGAATCGATTTTTTATTAAGATTAACCTGATGTCCTACTCATTTCGATTCCCTAACCCGTACTTATACAGTGTACCGTTGAAAATACGCACACACTCCAAATGCTCTAACTTTTGATCAGTTGGGTAAAATTAATTGCTTAAACTTCTGTGTAGACATAGTTTTTAGTGTTATTATTTACTTTCTTTGGATTGATTTCATCAGGTGCTTTTGCGCCTTTTTTGTTTGTTTGTTTGTTTGTTTATTGTCCAGTAGCGTAAGATACAAATCTTTTAAAAATTACTACTTCCGATTTATGAATGGTTTGAGTATATTATTGCCTAACCTATTCGTTGATTGATTTTAAAAATAATTAAATTAATTTACACGGTTACAAAAACTGATACAGCCACTCTTGAAAATTGCTTCTGACGAGGATCGTTTCACAACGGGTGGTAAAGAGTTCCAATTGACCACACCCCTAACGAACAATGAATTTGCGTAACATGCTGTGTTGTTGGTTGGAATCACTAGATTCTGCAGGCGGCGTCCACGAGTTTGAAGAAGCCTCTGGTATAGTATCCCAGGAGATCGTGTGTTCAGCAGATTCCGCAAGAATACGCAAGATCGATTAGCATAAAAGTTTTGTAGAGGACATCCAATAAGGTTCTGTTGCAAGTGACTCACGTGATCATAGCGGCTCAGTTCGTAAACATATCTCACACAGCAGTTTAGTGCGACACGTAACCGATCGAAGGAGTTTGCGCTTGGACGGATATGAAGAACGTCGCCAAACACGAAATGCGGCAGAATTAGCGATTTGAAAAGTTTCAATTTAGTGGCGATCGGTGCGGTGAAGGTACATCGGTAAAGTGTCCGGAGACCAGCATAGATTTTCCCGCATTGTTGTGTTATCAAATTGTCCCACTGCAGGTCACTTTGGAAGATGAATCCTAGGTTGCTGACACTATCCAGGAATTCGATGCTCTGACCGTCCATTACAATCCCTGGTGATGGAAAATATTCAGGTCTACGGCGTCGACTGGTGATGAATAAAGCTTTACTCTTAGATGGATTCACACGGAGTTCATTTTGTTTCGACCAATTTGCAACACGTTCGAGATCATCATTCATTATTCTGACTAAATCGCGGGTACAGGGACCGAGTCTCCCGACGTAAAGTTGCACATCGTCGGCGTATATTTGGATAGAGCAGTACTTGAGAGCCGTCGGTAGGTCATTGATATGGCAGCAGAACAGCAGAGGACCTAAAACCGAGCCTTGAGGCACACCAGATTGCACTTCTAAACTGCTTGAACAGCGATCACCACAGTAAACAGTCTGCCTTCTTCCCTGCAAGTAGGATTTCATCAGACTTACGGCAGCATAAGAGAAGTTGAACTGGGAAATCAACTTGTTCAATAGCTTGCTATGTGGAATAGAATCGAAAGCTTTAGAAAAATCCAGAAGTAGGAGTACGCCAACACCTTTCTTATCTACGATGGATGCTAAATCGTCATACACTCGGAGAACTGCGGTTTTGATGCTTTGTCCTCTGCGAAAACCAGCTTGATATTTGGTCAATAAATCGTTGTCCTCAATATAGGATGTCATTTGCTGTTTAAGAAGTCTCTCAAAAGCCTTCGACAATGCGCATAGTATGCTGATGGGCCTTAGATTAGTGATGTTATTCAAATGCGCCTTCTTCTTCAAAGGTAAAACCTTTGCATGTTTCCAGGAATCAGGAAAGGTGGAACACTCGATGAACATATTGAACAGATGTGTAAGATGGTGCACAACTAAGGGTAGTATAATCTTTATGAAATTAATTGGTATCTCGTCTATCCCAAGAGCATTCGACTTGACGTCCAAGTTTTCAAAATGATGACGAAAGAACAGTGCGTGCGCGAATAAGTTTTACACGAGTACTTCGAGAATAAGGATCTGTCGCCATCAGAAAAAAAAGTTGGGAATAGCGAATTCCACGGTGTCTGGTATCAAGAAACGGTTCGAAGAACGTCTGACTGTTGATCGGAAGCAAAGATCCGGTAATAAAAAAGCCGTCAGGTCAACGAGAACGATCACAAACGCGTGGTTGGGGCCTTTAAACGGTGGCTAAAAAGGTGCATTCCACTTCCATGCGGAATACAAAAACTCGAGCTGGACTACGTACGTTTAAGGTTAGTAAGTCTCCAAACCGTGACGAGAAACAGTAAAAGCCTTGCCCGGCAGTTGTACGACCAGAAGTTAACGAAACTACACTGCTGCGTAATAGATGACGAGACATATGTAAAGGCAGATTCCAACGAGATTTCAGGAAACCTGTATGTAACTGCCACGGATAAGTTGGGTGTTCCCGAGAATCTCCGGACACAGAAGGTGTCGAAGTTTGCCAAGAAGTTTTTAATTTGGCAAGCGTTTGTACTTCTTGAAAGCGGAGTACACCCTTTCGTTACCGCAAGCACCATGAATGGACAGGTATATTCGGAAGAATGTCTCCAGAAGCTTCCTCTCAAATTTTGAGAATAAATTTTGTTTGTGCGGATTTTAAATAGTACACGTTTTAGTTTGAATGAACGAAAATTTGGTGTATTCTCATTTTTGATACATTTGTTCTGTGCGTTCCTAACAGCGCCGTCAATAACGAGTACCTAACGTAGCTGCGAGGTATAATTCACGGGTAATTCTTGCTCCAAGCTTATCCACTAGCGTTTTTGCCTCTTATTGTTCATTTCAGGTGCCAATTTTACCGCCAAAACTACTCTTCGTTGTGCTGTACAATGAGGGTATGAAAGAAGGTGCTGTAAAAGCCTGTATCAAGGCTATGTGAAATTTGAATTAATATTTAGAAATTAAAAAGGATAAGAAATCGAAAAGTGTAAAAAGGAAAGGAAAAACTGGAAATCTGGAAATAACTGGAATCCAGTACAGTGAGTGCTAGTAGGAGCCTTTACTCAGGTTATTCAGTAATTCAATTGCACGAAACATAGAAATTGTTCATTTCCTGTACATGTGAATAGCACATCTTCGATACTTTTAGTTGACATACGTGCGCATCGGCTCTGTTCTGATGCAACAAGCTCCTAGCTTTGTTGACGGTTTGACCGAGAGTTAAGAAACGATTTTTCATAAAGGTCATTCTCACGATGTTTCTTTTTTATCACTGTAACTGTGAGCATCTGTTAGACGCGTGTTTGATGCTTGTTGAATGGCGATGCACGGAAGATGTCCTCGTTAAATACTCGGTGCAATGCGTGCATTGATATAAAGAATGAACTTGAGATATATGACTAATTAGTCTATTGTTTTCGCAAAGGCAAGATAGAATCGTTGCTTCTCGAAATGATTCTACAAAACCATGCAAGCCATTAAACCTTTTCAGGGTCCTCGGAACTTTTTACTAAGGAGTTATTTATGAAATTTCGACGTGTTCGCAAATAATATCCGAAATGATAAACTTGTTTCAAAGCTATTATGGAATGTCTATGAAGACAACTGTAATAGTGTTCACTTCCCCATTACTGTTTCCCTTGGCAAGTATTCTCCGGAAGCTTTCAGTAGACCAAGGTGGAAATTTGAACATACAGATTGGACTAGCTATCAGTTAGATACTGAAAACCGCCTCTTAGCCAGACAGGATTGGTATGCAGAAGACTTTTCTCAGACCATCGTTGATATTTCTTTACAACACATTTCAAGAACCAGTAGAAATCCTGATAAAAAGTGCATTCCTTGGTGAACCCCCGAGGTCGGACATAAATTGAGGAACATCAACTCAAATAGTCTGCTCAAGCCCATTCTGTTGGAGGGATTCCAGAAGGCTCGTAGCGAAGCTAGGTTTGCCATGTTTAAAGCCAAACAGCACAATTGGCCAGGTTTGTTGAGGAAATCAATCCTCAAATGCCATCAAAAGAGTTATGGAGTAGAATTGGAAGGCTATGTGGTAAAAAGAGAAAAAAATCAATGTTATCTCCTAATTAATGGTCAATACATTATCGACTATGAATTATAGCAGAAGCTTTTGAAGAACATTTTGCTAAAGCCTCGTTCAACCATAAGTATAGAAGTCTTTTCCAAACCCAGGCTGACCAAATAGTTCAGGAACAAAAACGGGACATGAAAGCCGCGGCGGATCCGATTATATACAGTCTTTTTTTTTCTCTTTATATTATCGAGTTCTGGCCATAAACTGGCTATAATTCAAAAGGTACGCTGTTTAGAACAATCTTGTTGCGTCATTCGAAATATTAAAAAAATCGTTCTGGATGCAATTATAAAACATCCAAATTAGTGGAATTAGAAAAAAAAACATTTTAGAAGTAAAAATTTTGTCCTTTCTTAAAATTTTGTGCTTTCAGAGGCGCTTTCAAACATTTTATTTTGCTTATCATTTGTTCCTATGAAACAAATTAAAGCACTCTAACCGCTCTACAATTCGTTTTTTGGTCCTATGTTATTTAGTTTCATTTATTATGTGATTAAACTAAGAACAAAACCAAACGATCAAAGTGATTTTTGGAAATTTTAACATAAAATTGGTCACATCCCAGACCAAAGTTCAGTAGCCTTTTAGGAGTTCTCTACACTCTAGCACTTACACTTTACACATGCTACGATGAATCTCTGTCCATTCAGGAACAGACTTTAATGCAATCCATTCATTAGGTAGTGTGTCTCCTAGACTACCCTTTCATTTTTCGATATCGTAAACATTTTTCATTTTAAAGAATTTTAGCTTTCTGTATTTAGGTTCTATTAATTTGACTTTCAAGAACAGAAACCTTCTTAGTCAAAAGTACCTCGTCCCTTTTAAGTTAAAGAATTATAATAAATATAATCAGTACTAACAGCAACTCCTGCAACATTCAGTCTCAACAAGGCTAACAAATGTTTGGATGGTCACTAACCGATTTCTGGTAAAATGCAACCATAATTTGAGACACGGGTTTTAAAATAAATCGCGTAATACAACAACACGTTTTTTGCTTGTGGAGATAAATATGAAGGTAATCCAAATAAGTAAAAACAAATAAGAGCTCTCTCGGTAGAAATCCAAGATAAAAATAAAACGGGTGTTACAATGATCAAGAGTATTCGAATCACTTTCATTTGGATTCCTTTCCATTGCTCTATTCCTGGTAATGAGAAAGCGGATACACTCGCAAAGATGGGTAGTATGCAGGGCACAGTTTTTGAAAGACAAATAGCGTATCGGGAAATCTTCTCCATTTCCCGACAGCAGTCACTCACCAGTTGGCAAAACCAATGGAACAGAGATGAGCTTGGGAGATGGCTATACTCTATTATCCCCAAAATTTCAACGAAGGCCTGGTTTAAAGGGTTAGATCTTCACAGAAATTTTATTAGAACCATGTTCAGATTGATGTCCAATCATTCCGCGCTAAATGCGCATCTCTTCCGTATAGGTCTTGCTACTAACAATTTATGCAATTGTGGTCAAGGATATCATGACATCGAGCACGTTGTTTGGTCATGTAATGAATTTTGCAATGAAAGAATAAAACTGGTTGCCGATTTAGAGGCTCAAGGAGTACACTCACGCATGCCAGTTTGCGATATGCTAGCTACTCGCGACCCTAATTTTATGTTTCCCATATATGTCTTCCTAAAAAGCGCTAATGTTATTATTTAGGTCGCATCTCCTACTCCCACTGTCCATTCTCCCTTCCTTTCCTATTACACAAGCAAAACTTAGTACCCGTTGAGATAAGATCATTACAGGAGCTATTAACATAACAAGGAGGCACTCACTACCAAAGGATACCGTTGCATATTGGGGCAACGGGGCAACGTCTTTCGGGAACATATTGGGGCACAAATTGAAAATCGAAAATCGATCACATCGTGAAAATTGTCCAATTTCAAACGCTTATTGCTCAGTCATTTCATGATGGATTGGTGAATTTTTTGCGTCAATCGATTTCGGCACTCCATAACAACTCTTTATATTGAAGAAAATAATAAACGTCATGAAACTAACTATCGAACAATTGAAAAATCTCAACCCCTATCCTAACGGAAATACCCTCTTTTGATTTGTCGAAATAGACGACACATGAATCATCAAAACCAAGCAGCCTGGAGGAAATCGGCATTGCAAATACATGAAAGAAGGGGGAGATTTTGCTCCCACCGAAATGTGTTCCCTAACAGAGACATAAAAACCAAGGTACCCGGGTGAACTCGGCATTGCAAATATATGCACGTCGGGGGCATTTTTATATTGTAAGTAAGGTGAGTGATACGATTAATTCTAGCAAATAAAATTTAAATTTGGAACTTTAATGTTGGTTGCTTCGTGAAATTCCATATCAATGAGCGATCGTGTATTGTGAAAAATTTAGCACAATTGTAAGTGTAAAATTATATATGCTAGCAGTAGAATTAAAAATGACTTCATATATGAAACGATTTATTTCAATTTTCATAAATAAAAACCAAGGTGTGTTTCCGCTCGAGAACGGGTCGTTCGGGGTAAGCTCTTTGTTTTGTTGTGTTCATTTTCTCCCAAGGAAAGTTTATACGGCGAGAAAAATTGGAAAAGTGAAGAAATATTAGAAAAAGTGATTTGCCATATGCTCTACATATAATATAGAATATGTGTTGCTAGTCCAATTAAATTTCGCATTGGGTTGAATAAACACTCAGAAAGTGAAAATTATAAAAGAAAATTACCCTTTCCATTTCAAACATGTTTTCTCTATATTGAAGTACCAAGTTTTTACTGATGAGAAAAATTGATAATTGCGTTCGGTATTGGTAATTATCTTATATTACATTGGTGAGTATTTTTTTCTTTACTTCATCCATACATAACACAGGATGCATCTCGTCTAGGATCACAGAAGGCACTTCGGCATCTTTTATCTGATACGCTCTATCCAACGACTGTTTACCATCCTTCTATCATCATCACTCGGTAAACACTGGTGGAGTTAACAAACAATACCGAACAAACAAAAAAAACGGCTCTTTTCAGGGCCACCAAATCATTATCAAAGAGTTTATCGATGTAATTTTTCCAACATATCCAAAACCAACAGATAGCCTAACGGAATCCTACGTCAACTATGCGGTCGTGTCTTGGACACAACCCTCCTACGACTTTTTTTTATATTGCACTGTAGTTTTAGCTAATTAGACTTAAGTTAATAATTATGTAGTTATAATATATTCAAATAGTTTTAAAATGTATTGCTATATGGTGGCTCTATATCCACTTGAGCCTAATTAAATCAATAAAGGAAAAAAAATCATCAAGCAATTTAGCATGATTTCACCAACGAAATTACAAAAACTCTTCAATTGTTTTACATGAACAAAAAATTCCAATTAAGATTCTAATCACAATTTCATTCGAAAAAAAACTGTTGAAAATAATGACAAAAGCATAAATATTTTTATACTCAAAATACGGTACATATTGTTGAAAAAACGGTACTGTCCCGTTGAAAACGGTACGTTTGGTTAGCTTATCCAAACCAGAAAAGCCGACTGTAAAAGTCTGACTTTAACTCTTACTCGGAGCTGGGTTTCAACAGGGACTTTTCCATTATTGATCTTGAGTGGGCACTTAGTAGAGCTAACCAAGGCTCTACAGGACTAGATGAGATAAGCTATCGCAGGTTGAGAAACCTGTTATACCTTGGAAAAAAAGTTGTATTGAAATTTTATAATGAGGTACGGTCCAGCGGGAGCATTCCCAATTGCTGGAAAGGGGGTTTAATAATTTCACTCTCAGAATCAGACAAAACCCAACATGTTCTGTATAATTTCCGAGCTATAGCTCTCTTGAGTTTTATCGGATAAGTTCTAGAAAGAGTCTAACAAGCTGATCGATCAAAGATCATTCGCTTTTCTTGCGGGAAAATGCACAGAGGAATCCTCGAAGAATTAGAGGCTACTGTACATCATGTTATCGAGAAAGATCACCGCGCAGATGTGGCATCATGTAATCTAAGTAAGGCATTTGTTCGAGCATGGAGGAACCCAGTATTGAAGAGTCTTTTCGACTGGGGGATTTGTGCTAGGTTTAAATTTAAACAGTTTTCTAGACAATAGAACTTTCAGAACCATAGGCAAATAACACCAAATCTTCGTTAAAAGTGGAATTCCTCAAGGACCGGTTATATCACCAACCTTCATGATTATTATGCAACTCCCTTTTTCAGGCAGAATGAGCACTTTTGAAATAAAAATTATTAATGAAAATTCAATTCTGTGTATCAAATTAGTGTTCAATGTGGAAGGAAAACTTTGATTTCTTCATGTGGTAAAATAAACTCATACAAAAATTTAATCTGAATCAATTTGATATTTGATATATTTTAGTGGGAATATTTTAGTGGGAAATTAATTCCGTATCCAGATATCGACACCGTACCGTTGTCATCGCGAATACACTTCATTTCGTTTTCGTCGTGAAGTGTGTTCGAGAATCAGGCTCATAAGGTCGTCTGCTTTTGCACGTGGACCGGTGGTAGCTGTATTTAAATCAATATAAAGGTCTTGTTGAGACAGGCCTCAGGCGAGTACCTGTCCAACAATTTCACTCGGTAATTTGCAGTGCTTCTTGGCTGGTTTTTATTCTCTTTTCCGATCGTCGTTGACTTGCTGTGTTGCTAGTGGTTGTGGAAATGAGAATTTTTCCAAATTTTGCTTCACTACAAGTCTGATAAGCGTGAGACAAATACTTTTCCAATAAAAGCTTCTGATTTTTCAAATCGTGCCATTTTCAACAAAACTTTTATTTGTGAATCAACTGCGATTTCGGATTTTTTTTTGGTTTCAGATATTAACATGCAACAAATTTTTACTATAACATTTTATCCCTTAGAAAACTATTATTTTCAACGCACGCTATTGGGAGTGGAATAGTGCTTCTGCACTTTGAGCTCAATCTTTCAATAGTGTCGCCTACCCATATTAAAACCTGCTCCAATGCGCATTGCCCGAGTCGGTGCACAAATAAGCCGTCGTTTGCGGTGAAACGGAGACAAAAAAACACACATATGCATAATTAATTAACTCACGATCTTCGGAGACAACTAATAGGGTTATAAATATTGTTCCGCATAAATAGATCCGTAATTTATTGCCGTATAATAAGCGTAAGCACATTTTCCCACCGTCGGGCGAGAGCGTGTCGTGTGATGTACTTCCACGTAAAAATAAATAAAACTAATCTCCCAGAGACCCTATTTTCCCCTTGCTTATGTTGATGGCTCCATCCATTGGGCAGATCGCACGCCAACGATGATAGGGCACGAGCTCACAGGGGGGCGGTGGGGATACCTCACGTGCAGTTACGTCAGCAACGACCCATTATCGCAGCAGCGCCACCAGCGTAGCGCACTTGACAGCTGTCAGGAAACGTCTCCAGCGGCAATCGATTGGTAATCAGTGCGAGAAAAGAAAAGCAAAAAATATATCCTTGGTTCAATGCTAAGCTTTAGCGAGAGAATAAAAAAAAACACGACTGTTCGCGATCCTGTACCGAGGGTATGGTTGTCGTAAGCCTTTCTTATCTTGATAGTACGAACGCGTTCGCTGACTCGCTGACGACAGCTAACAATCGTAATTTTGTCCAGTTGTGGGGGGGTCCGGATTTGGAGGGATGAAATGAGAAGGAGGGATTCAGTTCGAACAATAAGCGAAATAATCAAACGAGATGCAGCGCCAAATCGGAATCGGAGTGCTCAATTGTGGAATCGGGAGACGCATTTGAATAAGGCAACGGACGAAATAAAGCGTGACAGAATATAATTTCTGTGAACACACTTACGAATCAAAATCGACAACGACTAGAGTTTTTTTTTGACACTTCATTTTTTATACTTTTTAGAATGTTTTATGGGACCCTGAATTTTCTTTTCAAATAAACTATTTCCTAAATGAGCCATTCCAAATGAAATCGTCCTGAAAATGCAGATTTTGAAATTATAGTATTTTTGATTCCAATGAAAGTTTGTATCCCGTTTGTGTAGGAGGGAATATGAGTTCTCCACAACAATTGGGATTTTTTTGACTCAAGTGTAACTTTTAAAAATGCTTATCTATTTTAGTAACAGAAATCTTTGATAATTGATATCTCAAAAACTATGAGTCGTACCGAAATAGTGTGTTGGAAAGAGTTATAGAGTATTGATGTTGAAATGTGAGAAAAATATACACTGAGAAAAAAAATAGTACTCTTTTTTTATTTACAAAAAAAAACTTTAATTTGCAATATCTAAAATATGCATTTTTTAATTTTTTTTTTAATTTGGTCATATAACATATAGGTCATGTAGAAAATTCAAAAAATGAGTCCAAGATAGTAGAACCATTTTTGACGAACTTTGTGGAACATAAAATTTTTAAGAACTTTCGAAACTTCGAATTTTTGTATGTTAACAATCATTTTTAGCCACAAATTATGAATTCTGATGTGAATTAAAACAAAAAAGCTCATTATCAATCTCCTTCTAAATGCAACCATTCTCGAGATATTTAAAACAAAATATTTCTAATTTATTGTCTTTTTTACAGTAAATAGGCTCTTTTAATACGTTTAACATGTTTGCCGTATCGTACACCGTCATGTCCATGAAATTTTATGAATATGCTTATAATTTCCAACAACGTTTCCAAATACATCATTATGGTAAAACTATATGTTTTGGAGGTACGTTGAAAAACATTTGAAGACATGTAAGATTTAACAAAATGTTTTTCAACGTGACACCGCTGGCGCTAATCACTCGGCAATGGGTGCATTGACACGGGCATGGTTTCCAAATTGTGTCGTCAAGAACGAGCTGTGCGAATAGTTCGTTACGCTGCACTGCACCTCCACTCCAATGAAAATGAATACGTTTGCAATGTGAGCCCCGCTCTTGCACAACAATTGTACCAACAATTGGCTCGGTTAGACCTTGATTACATGTCCCAAATATATGTCTTCCTAAAAGTTATCGATCTTCGTATGTGATTGTCCTTATATCCTTATATTCTCTTTTTCCTTTTCCTGTTTATATATACTTGTAACAATACAGATAATAGTTTGGCTTCTTTAAACTTCTGTAACTGAGCCTGTAAAAATAAACGATTTAATAAAAAAAATTTGTACCGAACGGAAGTATAGTTGTAAGTTGTCTTTTGTGATTTATATTCTACCAATCAACATTCACAGGTCTCCGCTTTCCAAATGGACCTTTTCTAGGCCGAGAGTTAGAGGATTAGTTTTCCTAAGATCAAAAACGTTTTTAGTTTTAAGCTGTAAATTTTTAACGAATTCAGCGGTTGTAGCGGTTGTTTCCGCACATAAGATATAATTTGGATGGATTTGAACTGTATTTTATTTTCAGGTAAAAAATCTAATCTTCTGACTCGATCGGTTTTTGTATGACAATGGCAAAAGCTTTCATCTCAAGCTAAGCGTGAGAGATAACGGCGATAAGCTTTAAAATGTAGGGTGGTTATTGAAGTTCCCTTTTTGGCGTGAACAACGGTAGAGAGGATAAAGTGGGTATTTGCTTGTTTGGTAATATAGCTATTGACTATTGATGCCATATTGATAATCACCTTATGTTTGAAGAATTTTATGGTTTTTGAGACACTGTACTTCAATAGACAAGCTGTCTAGCTTACTACGTTTCTGTACGCATGAAACATATTAATAACGATTTTCTACAAATTTCGACAAGAAACAAGACATAAGTATATCTCATTTAGCATGATGTGTCACTTCAACCTCACACTAAAAAAGTCATATTATAACTCTTTTCAATTTTTTTTTCAATTTTCATGATAAAACCCGTTTGCTAACTTGAACAACAATAAATTGAGTTACAATATTCACCGAAAAATGAGGCTCCCATCCCGGTATCGGCACGTAGGGTAACACGAGGTGATTTGGTCATATGGGGTAATTTGGACCACCCCTTTATCTCAAAAATTACGGCTCAACTTGCATTTTCTATGATGTCATTTCCTTCTATTGTTGAACCGTATGTACATAAAGTAAAAACACTTTGGTAAAACTTCACAAGTAGAGGGAAACGGTAGCATAAATACATCAAGTACTTTAAGCGTCAAAAATGTGAGTTTTCCGATCGTGGTTTTAAGGTTTTTCCCGCTGATTAAACAAACTTTTCGTGTATTGTGCACTGAAGTGCTGTTCGCCTACAGAAGAGGAACAATTTGATGTAGCGAAACTGTAAGTTTGATAACAATAAATGAAATAAATTGAATTTTAATTTTTGAGTGTTGTGTGGGGTGACATGGACACGTTTCTGTGGGGTGAATTGGTCCTACAGGTTTGAGACTTTTCTTTGGTCTAATTGATTCCAGATGCCGCTGAATTACAAGAAGAGGATGGACAGACAACGTTGGAAGAAGGAGGAGCTTGAAAGAGCAACACGAGAACGAATTTTCTTTGACCAAGCATCAAAAGTGTTTAAAAATGCTCGACCAACAGTGAAAAGATTCATGCAGAATTCGAGATGGTGTCAATCCAACTTTTCTGGTCTGGAATCTGGCCAAGACACCTGGTATCGATCCCAAAACATTGTTACTGATTGTAACATTATTCCAAAATACTTTACTTAAACATAAGTATGTTTTTTTCGATGAAACACACACTGGACCAAATCACCCCGCATCAAATTTTAATGTCCAAAAATCATCTCTTTTATTTTATGATATATTTGGTAGATTGTAGTTTTATATAATGATTAAACATTATTTATTGAGAGAAAACAAGTTTAGCTCAGTATACAATGTGACATTTTTTATTTAGACCGTATTGGTTTGGAAATATTAAGCGATTTGCTTAGGTGGTCAAAATTCCCCCCTTTTCCCCTAAATGGTATGTTGACGTTGGAAATGGGAATATTCCTTATGATAACGACTTGATGCCCTTCCCCTAGTTTCAATTTCAGACTTACATCGTCTGTCCCTTATTTGTCAAGGAGCGTCCACATTATGACGAATGATTCCGATCGGCCTGTACCAGGTGGCATATTCGGTTTGTTATGTAATGTGGACGCCCCATCGGGTGCACGAAGCCGTCACAAACACACGAAGCACAATGTCGTCAACGCTAATTTACTTTTACTAGTCGGTTTTCGGCACGTCGGCAAGCCCGGGCGGTACGTCCACATTTAGTCGGCTTTACCGGGCGGCCAAGGCCGATTGGCGTAATATGGCCGCGTCTTTAATCACGCCAATCGGCCTTGGCCGTCCAGTAAAGCCAAATAAGTGTGGATGTGCCGCTCGAACTTACCGACGTGCCGAAACCCGATTCGAATCATGCCGAACCTAACTCGAAACAAGTCGGTCCGGATCAAAGAAAGACGAACCAAAACGAAACTAAGTTTATTCGCGTTGACCGCTTTGTGATTCGTGTGCTCGTACATCCGATGGGGCTTCGGCTTCGTGCAGCCGATGGGGCGTCCATATTACATAACCAGCGTTGCCATTGTTCCAGTTTAAACTGGATTCTTCCAGTTTTTTTTTTGATCCAGTCAAACAGTTAAATTCTAAAATCAGTCTAAAATTCAGTTTTTTATATGTGTGATTCAATTCACCCATTTTAAGTAAAAATAAATTCACAATGTATGAATATAATCCCTCTCTCATTTTTCCTATTCCTGTAGAAACTGTGGAGGGAACGATTAATATAAAAAAAACTGGGGAACATAATAATCAGAAGTATAGTGACTATGAAAAACTACATTTTTTCAGGTGCAATCGGGAGGGATGAAAATAAACGAGAATATGAAGTTAAAATATAACTAAGCAATGTACCAAAAGGTTAAATGAAGTGACAGGAAAAACGAAGAAGAGCATGAGAACAAAGAAAACATGTAAAGGTTGCATTTGATACAATAAATATGTTAGCAAAGAATTTGTGTTAATTACAAATACGGCATAAAGGAAACCCTCTATTGCTAAAATTTTATCTTATTTAAAAGCCTACCCAAGCATCAGCGTGCAACACTGTCTTTAAATTTATATAAATATAAGATATTCTAGGTCCTTCAAAACATTCTGAAGTTCGGACCAATTGATTTATCAACCGTTACTGGTTCAATGTTCATATCAAGAAATCTTACCCAAAATGGTTCAAGGAGCCCATTTGCTATGCTGGCTTTGAGTTTATATAGATCATCAATTGGATTTTAGCTTATCATGGTCAATTAAAGGTTTTTCAGTTCTCAATAGCATTAATATTACACATGATCCAACATTTCCTGTTTGTCGCATAGTAAAATGCATATGCAATATAGTGTTGTTCATGAGTATGCATAATATGTATATTTTTTTCCGAAAATACTTTCTCGACAGGAGAAAATACTTAAGGAAACTTCATTTTGAACCTAGTACCAAAATTCGGTTTGGATAAGCCATTTGACGAATTTCATGCCAACTCGACTGGTCGTTGGCCGGCACCATTTCAGATAGCAGCGAAACGTTGAGGGTGTAAACACAACTTTTAAGCAACTTTGCATACTTGAAATATTCAAAAAAGAATTACACTACTTTTTTCAAAGGGCCAACATTTTTTTCTCGATATTTTTCACAAAAAATTATAACTCAAAAAATATAATGTGTACAAAATCTGAATCAAATGATGAAATGTAGAAAATAGTTTGAATTTTCACATAAAAATACTAATTTTTTTTGAAAAAGAATTTCGTTGAAAAAAAAATATTTTAAAAACTAAAATACATTTTTCTCAAAAACGCATTCTTTTAAAGTTCTCAAAAAAAATCTATAAATAGCCCTTACAATTTCCAACAGGTCGTTCATACATCGGAAGATGGGAAAAAGTTATTCTAGCAACAACTTTTTCGTGTTTTTTTGGAAAAAATACAACTAATCCTAATTTTGTTTAAAGTGAAGATAGCAATATAGTTTATTCGACAAAATAAGATCTAAAACTTAGAAATATGAACTTTCGTCGAAGACGTCAACTTTCTATTTTTTTTTATAGTTTCTGGAATATATATATGTATATAATACTAGCTGACCCGGCAAACTTCGTCCCGCCCAAAATGCCTAATTTGTTTCCATTTGTATTTCATTTCTATGACAGATCTGTCAGTTTGCTTGATTAGTTCTTGAATAATTCAGAAATGAATGCTTCATTTGCATGGCAGAGGGGAGGAGTGTCTTTGCACCATGGAAGCGTTTCGTGTCCCCTAAAACATTCGCATGACAAATTAGGCTCCATTTGCTTGATTAGTTTTCGAGTAATGCAGAAATTTGTGTTTCATTTGTATGGCAGCCCCCCCTTAGAGAGGGGAGTGGAGAGTCTAACCATCATAGAATCATTTATTGCACTCTAAAAACTTAATATGCCTAAATTGGTTTCATTTGCTTGATTAATTCTCGTGTAATGCAGAAATTTGTGTTTCATTTGTATGGCAGAACCTCCCACAACCCCCCCCTCCTTAGAGAGGGGGGAGGAGAGTCTAACCATCATAGAATCATTTATTGCACTCTAAACCCTTAATATGCCTAATTTGGTTTCATTTGCTTGATTAATTCTCGTGTAATGCAAAAAAATATGTTTCATTTGTATGGCAGCCCCCTCTAAAAGAAATGGGGGAGGAGTATCTTACCACCATAAAAACTTTTAATGCATCCTAAAACCTCCACATGCCAAATTTGGTTCCATTTGCTTGATTAATTCTCGAGTAATGCAGAAATTTGTGTTTCATTTGTATGGCAGCCCCCCCTTAGAGAGGGAGGAGGGGTCTCAAATTATCACGAAAACCTTCCCCGGCCCCAAAACCCATACACACCAATTTTCATGTTGATCGGTTCAGTAGTTTCCGAGTCCATAAGAATCAGACAGACAGACAGACAGACAGACAGACAGAAATCGATTTTTATATATATGGAAGATATGTCTTACTCGTTACATTTTTGTGTGTAAATTCTCGCATTTGACATGTTCTTGAAATGTATCTGAATAGAAAAAAGTTAGCAGAGCATGTTTTATTTATTTAAATCGTTTATTTTTACAGGCTCAGTTACATAGGTTTAAAGGAGCCGAACTCCTTACTGTATTGTTACTAGTATATATACATTTTTCCTTAATTCTAATGTTAATAATATAGGAAACCGATTACTCGCGGTCAACTCGAGTTTAGAAGGGTGACATATTTTCTTCAGGAAAAGGAGGGGATATGAGGATATGTTGACATTGATCACACTCACACTCTCAATCACACTCTCAATCACACTCATCACACTCAATTCTTAAACCTATCTTATATCTAATATGTATTTACATTTCATCTTATTCTTAAGAAGGGATCCGATCTCTCACAAAGGAAAAGGAAAAGGAAAAACTAAGGGTATAAGGACAATCACACACGAAGATCGATAGCTTTAAGGAATACATATATTTGGGACATGTAATCAAGGTCTAACCGAGCCAACACGTCTCTCACCGGCACATTGGGCTGCCTTCCTCGGGCCCGAAGGGTGACTACTAAATTCGATCTGGCGACAAGATACAGCTCGCACGACCAAACAACGTGCTCGATGTCGTGGTAACCTTGGCCACAAACACAAAGATTGTTGTCGGCAAGATTAATACGAAAGAGTAGCGCATCTAACGAACAGTGATTGGACATGAGTCGGGAGAAGGTGCGAATAAAGTCCCGGCTCAAGTCCAGACTTTTGAACCATGGTTTGAGGCTAACCTTAGGGATAATCGAGTGGAGCCACCGGCCCAATTCATCTTCGTTCCATTTGCGTTGCCAGTTAACTATGGTATTTTTGCGGACTAAAGAATAAAATTCATTGAAGGCGATTTGACGCTGATAAATATCGCCTTCAATTGCACCTACCTTTGCTAATGAGTCAGCCCTCTCATTACCCAGAATTGAGCAATGTGAAGGGACCCAGACAAAGGTAATGACATAACAGCGTCTGGATAAAGCACTCAAAATTTCTCGTATTCTCTCAAGGAAGTACGGCGAGTGCTTTTCCGGCCTCACTGAACGGATAGCTTCGACAGAGCTAAGACTATCCGTTACAATGTAATAGTGTTCAACAGGTCGTGAGGCGACGCTGTCCAGCGCCCAGTGTATCGCTGCCAATTCAGCAATATACACTGAGCAAGGATTCTGAAGACTGTGTGAGGTGCTAAAAAATTCGTTGAACACTCCAAATCCTGTGGACTCATTCATAGAGGACCCATCAGTAAAGTACATATTATCACAATTGATATCCCCATACTTTGCATCGAAGATCGTTGGAACGATCCTCGATCGAAGATAATCTGATGTTCCATGGATATCCTGCTTCATGGACAGATCAAAATGCACAGAGGAATTGATGTAGTCAAGAAAACAAACACGGTTGGGAATATACGAAGAAGGATCAACCTGCATGGAGACGAATTCATGATATGAGCTCATGAATCCAGAATGAAAATTTAGCTCGATCAGCTGCTCAAAATTTCCGATCACCAATGGGTTCATAACCTTACACCGGATGAGGAACCGAAGCGATAATAAATTGAAGCGATCTTTTAGTGGGAGTAGGCCTGCCAAAACCTCGAGACTCATGGTATGCGTTGAGGGCATACATCCCAACGCGATACGGAGACAAAGATACTGAATTCGCTCGAGTTTAATGAGGTGTGTTTTGGCAGCTGATTGAAAACAGAAACTGCCATACTCCATCACTGAGAGAATAGTTGTTCGATACAACATTATAAGATCTTCGGGATGGGCTCCCCACCAGGTGCCGGTAATTGTACGGAGAAAGTTTATTCTTTGTTGACATTTTTTACTCAGATACCTAATATGGGCCCCCCAAGTACATTTAGAGTCGAACCAGACCCCAAGATACTTGAATGACATAGCATGAGTGATCGGTTTACCCAAAAGTTGAAGCTTTGGTTTTGCTGGTTTATGCTTCCTAGAAAAAACCACCATCTCTGTTTTCTCCGTGGAGAATTCGATCCCTAGCCCAATGGCCCAGGTTGAAAAATTGTTCAAAGTATCTTGTAAGGATTCTTGCAGGTCGGATTCGTTTGATCCTACGACAGACACCACTCCATCATCTGCAAGTTGTCTTAGGCTGCAATTTTGTGTAAGGCAATTGTCAATGTCGCTTACGTAGAAGTTGTACAAAAGGGGGCTTAAACATGAGCCCTGGGGGAGTCCCATGTAAGAGACCCGACTTACTGCCGAATCTCCGTGAGAAAAGTTCAAATGTTTCTCACAAAGCAAGTTATATAACATATTATTCAATAGAGGCGGCAGACCCCGAGATTGTAATTTGTCTGACAAAACCTCTATTGAAACAGAATCAAAGGCCCCCTTTATGTCCAAGAATACTGAAGCCATTTGTTTTTTTTCGGCGTAAGCCATTTGAATTTCTGAAGAAAGCAACGCAAGACAATCATTCGTCCCCTTGCCCCTGCGGAACCCATATTGTGTATCTGAGAGTAGGCCATTCGTTTCAACCCATCGATCAAGGCGAAACAAGATCATTTTCTCCAACAATTTCCGTATACAAGACAGCATTGCTATTGGGCGGTACGAATTGAAGTCGGACGCGGGTTTTCCGGGTTTTTGAATAGCTATAACTCGTACTTGTCTCCAATCATCTGGAACAATATTATGCTCCAGAAACCGATTGAATAAGTTCAACAAGCGATGTTTCGCCACATCAGGGAGATTTTTCAGCAAGTTGAACTTAATTCTATCCGATCCCGGAGCAGAATTGTTACATGAAAGGAGAGCAAGAGAGAATTCTACCATCGAAAACTCGGAATCAAGATCGCACCTATCTTGTGGTATATCTCGAATAATTCTTTGCACTGGAGCGGAATCGGGACAAACCTTTCGTGCAAAATTAAAAATCCATCGATGTGAATATTCCTCGCTTTCATTGGATGAAGAGCGATTTCTCATGTTTCGAGCCACTTTCCATAATTTTTTCATTGACGTTTCTCGTGACAAACCTCCCACGAAATTTCGCCAATAAGCACGTTTTTTCCCTTTGATCAAGTTTTTAAATTGATTTTCAAGGTCCAAATACTTCTGAAAATTTTCAGGGGTTCCACGTTTCCGAAAAGCTTTAAATGCATTCGATTTATCTCCATAAAGCTTGGAACACTGGCCATCCCACCATGGATTGGGAGGCCTTCGACGAATAGTGGAACCTGGGATGGGTTTCGTTTGAGCGCGAACCGCGCTGTCATATATCAAACGAGAAATGAAGTTATACTCCTCCAATGGAGGCAAACCATCTCTGGAATTGATGGCTAGAGCAATCGCGTCCGCATATTTTTTCCAGTCAATGTGTCTTGTGAGGTCGTATGCCATGTTTATTGATTCAGAAGAATTCAACCCATTGGTGATAGAAATTTTGATTGGCAAGTGGTCACTACCGTTGGGATCCTGGATTACATTCCACTTGCAATCTAACGATAGTGAATTCGAGCAAAGCGAGAGGTCAAGAGCACTTGGTTTAGCAGGAGGTTTAGGTACACGTGTTGTTTCCCCAGTGTTCAAAACGGTCATATTGAAGCTGTTACAAAGGTCATATATCAACGATGAACGATTGTCGTCGTACTGTTCCCCCCAGGCAGTTCCGTGAGAGTTGAAGTCTCCCAAGATTAATCGTGGCTCAGGAAGGAGTGAGCACATGTCAACAAGTTGCTTGCGGCTAACCGCAGCTCTCGAAGGCCAATACAAGCTGACAATACAGAGGTCTTTGCCTCTGATGTTTGCATGACAAGCAACAGCTTCGATCCCTCCAGTAGGTGGAAGGTCAATTCTAAAAAATGAGTGACACTTATTGATCCCCAATAGTACCCCTCCGTATCTGTCATCACGGTCCAAGCGTATAATATTAAAATCGTGGAAAAAGAGATCATTTTGAGAAGAGAGCCAGGTTTCGGATAGAGCAAAAACATCACAATTGAGTTTATGAATTAGAAATTTGAATGTATCCAATTTAGGGATAAGACTACGACAATTCCACTGTAAAACAGTGATATCTCCGACCTCTCTATTTAAATTAGACATCAAGAGAGATAATCATTGCAAGGAGGGGCCATTTAGCAGAGCATGTTAATCGTGATAATTTATACATACAAATGTTACGAATCAAACATTAATATTAATTTTTCGAAGAAAAACTTGAAAAAGTTGATGTTCGAAAAACATTTTCCCTGTAAAAGTGCCCATCTTCCGATGTATTAGTGATTCGTTGGAAGTTGTATAGGCTATTCATATCCATTTCATTAGAATTTTAAAAAAAAAAAAAACATGTTTTCGAACAAAATAAATTTTAATTTTAAAAATTTTTTTTCAATTATTTTTCATTCCAAAAATTTGCTTGATATTTTTTAATGAAAACATAAATAATTTCCTACATTTCATCCTTAAACTAACCTTTTTTAGATCTTATAGTTTTTAAAGTAAGATTTTTCGAAAAAAAAAAAAGTAGAAAAAAACTCAAAATTTCCAAAAAATTCTCACACAAAATCTATCACACCTACAAATTTAAGTCAAAGGATGAAATGTAGGAAATTATTTATGTTTTCATTAGAAAATATCAATATTTTTTTTCAGCGAAATTTTTTTTTTCAAAAAAAATTTTGGTTTTTTATGAAAATTTGAACAATTTTCTAGATTTCATTCTATAGTCTATTTATTTTTTTAATATTTCAAGTATGCAAAGTTGTTGAAAAGACCAATTACACCCACAACGTTTCGCTGCTATCCGAGATGGTGCCTGCCAATTCCTAAGACTAGTTGGCATGAAAATCGTCATGTATCAGAAGTGAAATACCGAAGAATAAAACCAAAAAAAAATGGTGACAAATAGCTTTTCAATACATTATTAATTTACCAGAATGATAATTGAGCAGTGTTGTTTTGATATTCAATGTGCTCATTCTAGTATTGTCATTATAATATTGTGGGATCTAACCAAAAATTATTTCTAATACTTAGATTCTCTTGCTTGGATGAAAATGCTTCCGACGATATTTGCGCACAGAAAAGGTAGAACAGAGCCCACCAGAACCCTAATGCAGTCTTTATTATTTATTTTGAAAGATATGAAAGTTGTCTTGACGTTGAGCCCCGAATTATTCTTGCCGCGCTATCCATTCAGTCCGTATCAAGGGCAATTTCACAATATCAGTGTCCGTCCAGCTCCCAAAAATATTTATTGCACAAAATGAAAACAGTCAGAAAATCGACTAGAAAGTAGACACATATTGTAAAACATCCGAAAACAAACAATTTTTTTTCATATTTCCTTGTTTTGGTCAGTCCCAGCGATCTGAGTTTTTCTAACGAAAAGTTAAACTTCAGTCACTAGAGACCGACATGAGGCTCAAGCTGTTAAGCTTTACAGCCGAACTAAATCGTTCCCGTACAATGTATAATTTGTTATCAAGCTCCGAATGGAGACATATTATTCCTTCTTCCGTAAATCCCGCCATTGCCGATTCATGAGTTTTAGCAAAACTCAAACCTCTTTCAATGTGAGAAAGTGTGAGATTGTGTGTGTGTGTGTGTTATACGCAAAATTCCCGATATTGAATTCGATGCTTCTCATAATATAAATCATTCACTGAACTTAATTGAAGCATATAGAACTCCCAAAATAAACGTTTTAATATCGACAGACAATGCTGCTACATAACTCTTCCAAGTTACATTCTGTAAAAAAAAATACCCAGAATTTGTGGTTTTAGAGGAAATGCTTTATTCATCATCTAAATTTATATTATAGGGATCAAAATTTGATCGTTCAAGAATGTGTTCAGTCATTTAATTGCGATTAAATTTTTGAAGAAAATAGAGCTCTATTGGCACAAGTTGTCCTGTGATTTTGCTCATGACCAAAACATCATCCAAACGGTCTCATGAGAGATATTTAATTTACGGGCTAGCTTTCTCAAACAAAAATCATGATTTCCGAGCACCATTCCGTTTATTTTGTCGATGTTTTGAAAATCTACTCAGGGATATCATTAATGTATCAACCATATTTCCCGAAGATTGAATCAATTCCATATTGAAATCATGGTTCGTCGATATCGTACAATATTCACCAAAATATCCTTCTGCCAAATGTCCTTACACCGACTTCTACAAATTGCAATTGTAAAGTTACATCTAGTTGGCAGATTCTGCGATAAACTCTGAAGTTGCTTGAAGTTATCTGAATGCCGAAATGTTCTGCTTGTTGCTCGTTCACCACCACAAAGCTACTATCAACGACAAAAAACGATACCATTTCAATTGAGATTCCTTTGAAGGATCGCCGCCCCGTAATTATTGCTCCCATTAATCTCCATAAAAGCGCCAGCGATTTTTTTACTCCACCGTGTATTTTCGCTTGCTCGCAATTGTGCTCACCCCAACTCATTTCTTCAATTTCAATTTCATGACTCGGTTTTTGCGTGCGGATAATTTCTCGAATTAAGAGAGCAATAACTGCTACCGCTAGCTACCGCGGGGAACGACAGACACTACCCAGAGCAACGAAAAAAAAAAGATTACCAATCGTTGAAACTGGAGCCCCATCCCGAAAGCGCCACTTGCAACATATAAATTCATTTCGTCACTATCTGCCACAAGGAATCTCCGCGGGTGCGCACTCATCGGTGACTGCATGGAAGGTACGAATCACCACCAAGTTGTTGATAGCTCGGAGAATATCGATCTTGATAACAGCGACTTGATAAGAGCAGTCGCCCTCCTCGAGAAACAAGCTAGCCGCCGCCCTTCGGTTGATGGCAGCCGTTGAAGGACTCATGAGCATAAAATCACGATCGCTTGCACGCTCGTGATGAGTAATTACCGCCTTTGGCGGGCAGAATTTGCGATTTTACCAAGTTGGAAAACAATCACGGAAAATTCGTTCGAACGTTATAAATATGACAACGAAAAAGGTCAACCAACTTGTTCGGGTAGCCGTGAAGGATCTTGTCCTGGCGGAAATGAATGCAAATCGAATGCAATTATTTTCGAATACCAACTATCGCGCAAACAGAGTGACGATAAAGTGCATTCTTTTTTTTTATTTCTCCCAAGTCATTATACCTTGGTTCATATTTATATCTAGTGTGGTGTGAATCACAAAATCGTACTGTTTTCTATTCGGGATAAATACAGAAAAAAAGACATATTTCGTTCACTCCTGCTTCTTCCCGGTCGGCACTTTTTCTTGCTCTCCAATAATTGCAACGACAAAAACAATAACAACAAATAAGACTAAGCGAGCGGGACGGAGGTTAAATGCTGCAAAATGACAATAAAATAAATATTATGCATCGCGGGAAAGATATCACAAAGCTGCACTTCGGGTTCTGCCACCATGCCGCGCTGAAGGACGACAGCGCAGCGGTGGATGCACAAAGAGCAGCTTCGGTTTCCGCTATGCAAATAAAACAAAACAAACAAACAAAAAAGGCGGGATGGTTTCAAAAAAAAAAAAAAAAATCTGCACCCAATCTGCCGAAGCGCGGCGTGCGATCTTTGGTTGAATCGATTGTTGAATCGCCTTTTTTATTTCACTTAATTGCTGTTTGATGGAAAATATTTATCTGTCAACAGTTTTGTGGAACGGTCTTTTGATTAGAAAATATTAATGAAATTGATTTGAAATTTGCATATAGTTTGCAGTTTAATATTAAATGGGTTACAGACAATTATTCCTTACATGAAAAATGCAGCGTTACCATTTGATCAGCTTTCGAGGGTCATACACTGATGATTTCAGAACTATCGACTGCTGTGTAGTTTAGAAATAACTGACAATATGCTGTTCGAACAACGCAGTATCAGACAATCATTTCAGTTTTCAACTTGTTTCCTTCTTATTTCTTATTATTAGTTTTATTGATATTGTATTACAGCCATTCCATGCCAAACCGATATAGCGGTTCTCAGATTTTCGTCAAAAGTGGTGGTTTTGTTCTTTATCGCAAATTGTTAGACCCGTATTTTTTAATTATTTTTTTTGCTATGGTGACCGTTCCCATTTTAGGGTGGTCCAAAAAATCCATTTTTCCTCTTTTTTGCTAAAAATGACTTTTTTCAAAAATTCACAACTTTCGAATCACTGGACCAATTCAGATAATCGACATATTAAATTAAGAGCCAATTAGCTGGTCTTTTTTGGAAAAATACTACAGTTGCAGAAAATTTGAATTATGTTTTAGTTATTATTGATTGTATTAGTTTTTTATAGCTCTCATGGTCTCGGGACCAAAGGCGCTATATGTTTTTTATATTTTTTCTGGAAAGCTGAGGATTTTTCACATAATATATTTCGAAACCAGGGAGGCATTTTTTTCGTTTATGAGTTATGATTTTTCAAAGTTAACCGATGGTCTGAAACATCATTTTTTTCCCATTTTTTCCACTACAAAAAATCATAACTTTTGATCTACTAAACCGATTCATATGATCGACATATCAAATTAATTCGAGGTATGTTATGTGGAAAATCCTCAGCTATCCATAATAAAATATAAAAAAATATAGCTCCCTTGGTCCCGAGACCACTAGAACTATGAAAAACAAATACAATCAATAATGACAAAACCTAGGGGGTCTTCGTAGCCACTTGGTTACGCGTTCGCTTACCAAGCGATCGATCGTGAGTTCAAACTCAGGGCCCTCAATTGACCATCTTTGTGTTGTTATAGAATAACTACGTCCACGCAACCATCATCAGCGATGGAAATCGATCCACGGTGGAACAAAGATCGTTTCATCCATACAACTGCTCTGCTCTGCAAGAAACATCGGGCTGCTGTTCTATAAATAACCCAACAATGATCAATATGAACTGTCTCCGCTGTCCGGTCTGCTGAACAATGGAAGAACAGAAAGAATACCCTTACGCCTAAATGGCTACTACTGTGTAATTTACCATAATGTAATGGAACAGAAAACTTAACGCCTAAATGGCTACTACTAACTACTCTGTGATTTACAATTTATAGAAACGTAAATATATGTACATGTACACGATTAAACCCGGCTCTGTTACAGCTAAAATGCTAATGAGCCTAATAAATAAATAAATGGGATAAAAAAAAAATAATGACAAAACCAAAACCTGAAATTTTTGCAAGCGTAGCGAATGATTAGCTAATTAGCTTTAATTTGATATATCGACCTCTAAATCGGTTCAATAGCTCACAAGTTATGAATTTTCGAAAAATGTCATTTTTGGAAAAAGGGGGATAAGTCGATATTTCGAATCATTCTAAAATAAAAATGGGCACCCTAACAAACAATAAATAAAAAAAATCGGGTCGAATACTTTGCGATAAAGAACGAAACTACCACTTTTTACGAAAATCTGCTACTCTATCGGTTTGAAATGGAATGGCTGATTAGACGAAGTATTTAACGGATTACATTGTGTAAACAACTTTTAGCTAAATTTTTAAAATTGAGAATATTTCACATATCTATTTGAGTATCCCTTCATTTGTCGAGGAAAATGTGGAACGGACAACTGCCGGAGTCCGTTTATCGTATGAAACATAAAGGAATCTCGCTTCACACGCAACGCTCGGAACAAACCTTGTTTTGTCCCGGAGACAAGCAAGCATTCAACATGCTCTGCCCAATAGATGAAACAAGAAACAACACAAAATGCGTCCAATTCAACAGTGAAATGCTTTCGGAGGTGCCCCACGACTATTTTTTACAAACACAAAGGAACATTTTTGACACATGTCTATCACAGCTTTCAACGTCTTTCTTCAATCCTGAACCATTTTTCCAACGAGACAACGCATATATAGGAGGAAAGCGGCGTCTCTCCTATTCCTAGCATAGAAAGTTGATGCTCTATGTGCCATTCGAGAGCGGTGCAATAATCATAAAGACTGTCTTTATAGGCCTTCATTTCGCTTTTACTTTTCCATCAAGTCTACCAGTCTACACTAAAATCAGACGGAACACAAGGTCAACGGTCGGAACGAAAATATCCTACAGAATGGCTTCTTAGTTAGGATTATCAAGCTTAAAGTACATGAATTCAGTCTCGCTCAAATTTTGCGTCTGAATTAAGACATTAAGGGCCGCTCACGAGTTTTCTCGTGTTTCGCGTTCCGTCTGTTACGGATGGATCACGAAGTAGCCCGTGTTTTCTACACTTGATAGCTAAATCCTTGGTCTACCAAAAATCTAACAAGGCAGATTTCTTTGCGGTCCTTAACATGTTGAGTAAAAATGGGAACTGTGGATAATTTGTACAATGTGAGTAAGGCGGACATGCGGTTGATTTGCGGGTAATTAACTGTTGAGTTTCATTTTTTAGGAGCTCACTATATGCACTATAATTGAATAGACGACTGCCCAAAAGTGATAAAGGTAACCAAAAAGTCACAGGAGGGTTGTGTCCAAGACACGACCGCATAGTTGACGTAGGATTCCGTTAGGCTCTCTGTTGGTTTTGGATATGTTGGAAAAATTACATCGATAAACTCTTTGATAATGATTTGGTGGCCCTGAAAAGAGCCGTTTTTTTGTTTGTTCGGTATTGTTTGTTAACTCCACCAGTGTTTACCGAGTGATGATGATAGAAGGATGGTAAACAGTCGTTGAATGGAGCGTATAAGATAAAAGATGCCGAAGTGCCTTCTGTGATCCTAGACGAGATGCATCCTGTGTTATGTATGGATGAAGTAAAGAAAAAAATACTCACCAATGTAATATAAGATAATTACCAATACCGAACGCAATTATCAATTTTTCTCATCAGTAAAAACTTGGTACTTTAATATAAGGTAAACATGTTTGAAATGGAAAAGGTAATTTTCTTTTATAATTTTCACTTTCTGAGTGTTTATTCAACCCAGTGCAAACTTTATTTGGACTAGTAACACATATTCTATACTATATGTAGAGCATATGGCAAATCACTTTTTCTAATATTTCTTCACTTTTCCAATTTTTCTCGCCGTATAAACTTTCCTTGGGAGAAAATGAACACAACAAAACAAAGAGCTTACCCCGAACGACCCGTTCTCGAGCGGAAACACACCTTGGTTTTTATTTATGAAAATTGAAATAAGTCGTGTCATATATCAGGTCATTTTTAATTCTACTGCCAGCATATACAATTTTACACTTACAATTGTGCTAAATTTTCCACAATACACGATCGGTCATTGATATAGAATTTCACGAAGCAACCAACATTAAAGTTTCAAATTTAAATTTTATTTGCTAGAATTAATCGTATCACTCACCTTACTTACAATATAAAAATGCCCCCGACTTGCATATATTTGCAATGCCGAGTTCACCCGGGTACCTTGGTTTTGATGTCTCTGTTAGGGAACACATTTTGGTGGGAGCAAAATCTTCCCCTTCTTTCATGTATTTGCAATGCCGATTTCCTCCAGGCTGCTTGGTTTTGATGATTCATGTGTCGTCTATTTCGACAAATGAATTATGACTCCGAGTGATCCGAGAGAGAGTTAACGAAGGATCTCAGATAATCATAACATTCCCACAAATCATTAATCCGTAATATGTTTGAATCCATTATCTGCTTCTGTAAAAAGGAAACCGAATCTGGAAACCAAATAAAATATCCGACTTTGATATAACTTCTGGATATTTCCTTGTAAATAACACTAATGATAGAACTCCGAGAAAAAAAAATTAACTCCGCCCGTGAAAGACGGATCTTCACAGTAGCATATCCGAAAAAATAACTTGAAACTATCGAGAACTATTGACTGTTATCCATGGTTATTATGCAAAAAAAGAAATTCTCACACCTTTAAAAGTACAAGGCTTTTGAGTTTCCGTGGGTTACTTATTTTTGATTTTCGATATTTTTGTGTCGTTATGTTGGTACTCTTGTCTCTCACTTATGCTGACAAGTTCAACCATTTTAAATTTTCAAATAATTTTTGACAGTTGCTTTGTTTGCACGTGTTTTGTCTTCGATTTTACATTACGATTACAGACGTGACAAACAGAAACAAGAAGAAAGTTCGGTACATTTCACAATTTTTCTTTTATAAAAGCGAAAATGCGGCCTGGCTTGCTGAAATTGTGAATGGTGTTAATGCTGCCGATACTGTAGCAGTCAATTACGTGTAATTTTGGTGTCGTCGATTCCGTTCAGGCATTCTTATGTGGCCATTTTACTTAAGTACCTCTTCGGTTAACTGATTCCATTCGCCTGTAATTTGACTACCGGAGATGGAATGAAGAGAGAGAGAAGTAGGAAAGATGGCATTCCATGCAAAACCGATATACTGGTTCTCAGACTTTCGTTAAAAGTTATAATTTTGTTCTTTACCGCAAAATATTAGACCCGTATTTTTCTATTTTTTTTAAATTGAATATTTCCATTTAAGGGTGGTCCGAAAAATCAACTTTTTCCTTCTTTTTTTTTCAAAAATCACTTTTTTCAAAAATTCATAACTTTTGAAGTACTGGAACGATTCCGATGGTCACTAAATCGAACTAAAGCAATAAACCAGTCTTCTGTAAAAAAATAATACACAATGGATTTCGTTCCCATAATTATTGATTGTAATTGTTTTCTATAGACCATGTAATCTCGAGACCAAGGGCGCTATATATTTTTATGTTTTTTTTTCTTGAAAGCTGAGATATTTTTTGCTTAACGTATCCAAAAATCAGAAAGGCGTAATTTTTTGTTGTTGAGTTATGATTTTTCAAAATTAAGCGATGGTTCGTAAAATCAATTTTTATATCTTTTTCCAACTACAAAAAATCATAACTTTTGAACTACTGGACCGATTCAGATGATCGAAATGTCAAATTAAAGCCAATTCTTGTTTAGAAAAATATCACTCTTGGGAAAATAATAGAATTTTGTTTTCGTAATTATTTATTGTAATTGTTTTTCATAGTTCACATGGTTTTGGGACCAAAGATTTTTTATTGAAAGCTGAGGTTTTTTCACATAACATATCCGAATATTAGAGAGGAGTTTTTTTTCGTTTTTTTATCAGATAGCTAATTGGCTTCGAAATTATATGTTGATCATCAGAATCGGTTCAGTAGTTTAAAAGGTATGGCTTTTTGAAAAAAGTGGTTTTCGGAAAAAGGGAAAAAAAGATTTTTTGAACAACCCTAAAATAGAAATGAGTACCCTAGTTAAAAAATAGAAAAATACGGGTCTAATATTTTGCGATAAGGAACAAAACCACCACCATTCACGGAAATCAACTTCAATAAAATTGTCGATCTGCAACCACCATCAAATCTTTTGATCTTAAAACTGCGTTCATCGTGTCGTTTCTATTTCGGATTTCGAAACTCATTCTTATTGTTGATTATATTCAGAAAAACAAAATGCTCAACGTATGCCGAGGAGTATGCCGAGCTTTGAGCGTCGGATTATCAAAATCATCTTCTCTTCGCTTCAAAACTGCTACAAATATCCTTGAAAATTATCTGCCTTAGTCATACATTGTTCTGATAGTTTATTCTGTTACTATCCAAACATAAATATAATTGTGTTTTTCAAAATGATCTTTGAATTCAGTAGCATTGGAGACTGAAACAAAGTTAGATTCCTCGCAGATATTAAAGAGAATATCATTGAATCTTTGAGGGCAGTCAGTATTCTGCAAGCAGTCTGATTTTTGTCACAGTTATATCGATATATTTTTCATTTGTACTACATTTGTACAATTCAAAATTTTTGATGCATAGAACAATCTGTTGAAGAAATAATATCCAAGCCCAAATTATTCATTTGTTTGATGATTGTTATAAACACTCTTCTTAAACATTAACTACATCAGTTATTAAAAGTTTCGAGCTGTTCTATGTTGTTTGATAAAATGTTTAGAATTCAACCTTGTGATCATCGTATCGTTGTCAATTTAGGTGTCTAGCTTTTGTTGTTGTTATAGTGAGGAAAACCCCACTCGACAGCTGCCGAGGAGTGAGACATAGCAACAAGGAACTCGTCGACTCGGAACTCGAATCGTTCATTTTTACAGGCTCAGTTACATAAGTTTAAAGGAGCCAAACTCCTGACTGTATTGTTACAAGTATATATAAACATTTTTCCTTAATTCTAATGTTAATGGTGTAGAAAACCGATTACTCGCGGTCTACTCGAGTTTAGAAGGGTGACATATTTTCTTCAGGAAAAGGAAAGGATAAAAGGATATGTTGACAATGTTCACTCTCACATTCACACACATATTAATTACACTCAATTCTTAATCTTATATCTAATATGTATTTACATTTCTCCTTATTCTATTGTTAAAAAGAAGGGATTTGATTTCTCGCGAAGGAAACGGAAAAGGAGAATATAAGGATATAAGGATAATCAGACACGAAGATCGATAACTTTTAGGAAGACATATATTTGGGACATGTAATCAAGGTCTAAACCAGCCAACACATCTCTCACCGGCACATTGGGCTGCCTTCCTCTAGCCCGAAGAGAGTTTTCTAAATTCGATCTGGCAACAAGATACTCCTCGCACGACCAAACAACGTGTTCGATGTCGTGGTAATCTTGGCCACAGGCACAGATATTGCTGTCGGCAAGATCAAAACGAAAGAGTAGCGCGTTTAACGAACAGTGATTGGACATGAGTCGGGAGAAGGTGCGAATAAAGTCCCGACTCAAGTCCAGACTTTTGAACCATGGTTTAAGGCTAACCTTAGGGATAATTGAGTGGAGCCACCGGCCCAATTCATCTTCGTTCCATTTGCGTTGCCAGTTAACAATGGTATTTTTACGAACTAAAGAATAAAATTCATTGAAGGCGATTTGACGCTGATAAATTTCGCCTTCAATTGCACCTACCTTTGCTAATGAGTCAGCCCTCTCATTACCCGGAATTGAGCAATGTGAAGGGACCCAGACAAAGGTAATGACATAACAGCGTCTGGTTAAAGCACTCAAAATTTCTAGTATTCTCTCAAGGAAGTACGGCGAGTGCTTTTCCGGCCTCACTGAACGGATACCTTCGACAGAGCTAAGACTATCCGTTACAATGTAATAGTGTTCAACAGGTCGTGAGGCGACGCTGTCCAGCGCCCAGTGTATTGCTGCCAATTCAGCAATATATACTGAGCAAGGATACTGAAGACTGTGTGAGGTGCTAAAAAATACGTTGAACACTCCAAATCCTATGGACTCATTCATAGAGGACCCATCAGTAAAATACATATTATCACAATTGATACGTCCGTACTTTGCATTGAAGATCGTAGGAACGATCCCCGATAGAAGGTAATCTGGAATATCATGGATTTTCTCCTTCATGAACAGATCAAAATGTACAGAGGAATTGATGTAGTCAGGTAAACAAACACGGTTGGGAATATACGAAGAAGGATCAACCTGCATGGAGATGAATTCATGATATGAGCTCATGAATCCTGAATGAAAATTTAGCTCGATCAATTGCTCAAAATTTCCGATCACCAATGGGTTCATAACCTTACACCGGATGAGGAACCGAAGAGATAATAAATTGAAGCGATATTTTAGTGGGAGTACGCCTGCCAAAACCTCGAGGCTCATGGTATGCGTTGAGGGCATACATCCCAACGCAATACGGAGACAAAGATACTGAATTCGCTCGAGTTTAATGAGATGTGTTTTGGCAGCTGATTGAAAACAGAAACTGCCATACTCCATCACTGAGAGAATAGTTGTTCGATACAACATTATAAGATCTTCGGGATGGGCTCCCCACCAGGTGCCGGTAATTGTACGGAGAAAGTTTATTCTTTGTTGACATTTTTTACTCAGATACCTAACATGGGCCCCCCAAGTACATTTGGAGTCGAACCAGACCCCAAGATACTTGAATGACATAGCATGAGTGATCGGTTTACCCAAAAGTTGAAGCTTTGGTTTTGCTGGTCTATGCTTCCTAGAAAAAACCACCATCTCTGTTTTCTCCGTGGAGAATTCGATCCCTAGCCCAATGGCCCAGGTTGAAAAATTGTTCAAAGTATCTTGTAAGGGTCCTTGCAGGTCGGATTCGTTTGATCCTACGACAGACACCACCCCATCATCTGCAAGTTGTCTTAGGTTGCAATTTTGTGTAAGGCAATTGTCGATGTCGCTTACATAGAAGTTGTACAAAAGGGGGCTTAAACATGAGCCCTGGGGGACTCCCATGTAGGAGATCCGACTTACTGTCGAATCCCCATGAGAAAAATTCAAATGTTTCTCACAAAGCAAGTTATATAACATATTATTCAATAGAGGCGGCAGACCCCGAGAGTGTAATTTGTCTGACAAAACCTCTATTGAAACAGAATCAAAGGACCCCTTTATGTCCAAGAATACTGAAGCCATTTGTTTTTTTTCGGCGTAAGCCATTTGAATTTCTGAAGAAAGCAACGCAAGACAATCATTCGTCCCCTTGCCCCTGCGGAACCCATATTGTGTATCTGAGAGTAGGCCATTCGTTTCAACCCATCGATCAAGGCGAAACAAGATCATTTTCTCCAACAATTTCCGTATACAAGACAGCATTGCTATTGGGCGGTACGAATTGAAGTCGGAGGCGGGTTTTCCGGGTTTTTGAATAGCTATAACTCTTACTTATCTCCAATTATCTGGAACAATATTATGCTCCAGAAACCGATTGAATAAATTCAACAAGCGATGTTTCGCCACATCAGGGAGGTTTTTCAACAAGTTGAACTTAATTCTATCCGTTCCCGGAGCCGAATTGTTACAAGAAAGGAGAGCAAGAGAGAATTCTACCATCTAAAACTCGGAATCAAGATCGCACCTATCTTGTGGTATATCTCGAACAATTTTTTGCACAGGAGCGGAATCAGGACAAACCTTCCGTGCAAAATTGAAAATCCATCGATGTGAATATTCTTCGCTTTCATTCGTTGAAGAGCGATTTCTCATGTTTCGAGCCACTTTCCATAATTTTTTCATTGACGTTTCTCGTGACAAACCTCCCATGAAATTTCGCCAATAGGCACGTTTTTTCCCTTTGATCAAGTTTTTAAATTGATTTTCAAGGTCCAAATACGATTTTAAATTTTCAATGGTTCCACGTTTCCGAAAAGCTTTGAATGCGTTCGATTTATCCTGATAAAGCTTGGAACATTGGCTGTCCCACCATGGATTGGGAGGCCTTCGACGAATAGTGGAACCTGGGATGGGTTTCGTTTGAGCGCGAACCGCGCTGTCATAGATCAAACGAGAAAGGAAGTTATACTCCTCCAATGGAGGTAAACCATCTTTGGAATTGATGGCTAGAGCAATCGCGTCCGCATATTTTTTCCAGTCAATGTGTCTTGTGAGGTCATATGCCATGTTTATAGATTCAGAAGAATTCGACCCAATGGTGATGGAAATTTTGATTGGCAAGTGATCACTACCGTTGGGATCCTGGATTACATTCCACTTGCAATCTAACGATAGTGAATTCGAGCAAAGCGAGAGGTCAAGAGCACTTGAGTTAGCAGGAGGTTTAGGTACACGTGTTGTTTCCCCAGTGTTCAAAACGGTCATATTGAAGCTGTTACAAAGGTCATATATCAACGATGAACGATTGTCGTCGTACTGTTCCCCCCAGGCAGTTCCGTGAGAGTTGAAGTCTCCCAAGATCAATCGTGGCTCAGGAAGAAGTGAGCACATGTCAACAAGTTGCTTGCGGCTAACCGCAGCTCTCGGAGGCCAATACAAGCTGACAATACAGAGGTCTTTTCCTCTGATGTTTGCATGACAATCAACAGCTTCAATCCCTCCAATAGGTGGAAGGTCAATTCGAAAAAATGAGTGGCACTTATTGATCCCCAATAGCACCCCTCCGTATCTGTCATCACGGTCCAATCGTATAATATTAAAATCGTGGAAAGAGAGATCATCTCGCGAAGAAAGCCAAGTTTCGGACAGTGCAAAAACATCACAATTGAACTTATGAATTAAAAATTTGAATGAATCCAATTTAGGGATAAGACTACGACAATTCCACTGTAAAACAGTGATATCTCCGACCTCTCTATTTGAATTAGACATCAAGAGAGATAATCATTGCAAGGAGGGGCCATGTTTGCAACAATTGTTGCAAAATTGTCTTTAATACTGGAAGCATTGAGATGAAAATGGTTCTGATGGAGTCGGAAACATTAAAACACTTGAAGATTTGATCCAAAAGGTCAGACAACTTTATAAATCCCGATTGGGAAGTTGAACTGGACGGAAAAATAGGGACAGTTGGGGTTTTTGATGTCCCCTCGAGTGCTGGGTCGTTCGAAGGTGAACTATTGCCACGGAAGCCAGGAGGAACCTGATAATTCAAATAAAATGAAATGATTCATTTTCATACAATAAAGGTTCATACAAACCTGATGCAACGTAAATAAATTCTGTTTGTACACAAATATTGGTGAAATTATTCATTAAACTGACTCATAATTCCGAACTAGTACTTTTTAAATCACTTGGCAGCATAACCAAATTCACGGCAAAATTTGCAAAAGTTGCAAGTTGTGCAACAAAGAAATCTTTATAAGTGATAGATAAAGATAGATTTTCCAGCTCGTTTCGACACAATAGTTGAAAACGGGACCGCTCTCGTTGAATAACTTTCTCTTCCGTTTCCCATTGAAACCCCAGCTGTGTATCGCTTGAAAATCTAATCAGCCGGTAAGATATAAATTCAACGGCGTTAATTGAACCCAACAAGTAACAAACAGCCTTTGCCCGCCCAACGCTGCCAACGAAACACCTTCCCGAAACCTACACCTGCATCTAATTTGCATTGCCGGAGCATAATTCCTCTGCTGATTCTCGCCCACCGATACTCGGCGCTGCACTTGGCGAGGCGGAATTCCCATTAAAAGGAAGTGTCGCGCAAAGAATACCCATTCCCGGGGCAGCCCGAACAGAAATATATGCGAGCAAAATAAACATAAATTCCTTCCCCTGGCCGTGTCCTGGCTCAGACCCACCAGCGGACAGCTTCGGTTCCCACAGGGCCAGGTCGCGCTACAATTGCCGACGGGTGGAGCTAGGGGAGGATTGGTCGTGGACTCCTATCGCACGGTGGGACTAGAGCTGGTGCCACCTTCATCCAATGGTCACAATGTGGCTGGGGATCGAATCTGGCACTAGCCCACAGTGCAACAGCCTCAGTCACACATTGTGTGCCATTGCGTATATTTTATTTCGCGCGTTGACCCCCTCCGGCGCTGCCCGAGCCGCATATCTCGCCCACTTTGGACAGCTGTATCGGATTGTCTCGCGCTTCCTCGGCGAAATGATTTAGTAAGATTGCCGATTGGTTTATGAACGCGCAAAACATTCATTATTACAAACATAATAGACCAATTATCGACGATTCGCGGTGGCACCATCGATCGGTGGTCCGCCGTGGAATGATACCAGCGGAGGACAGAGGCAGCCAAGATCATCTCAAAGGGAGCCGACCGATGCTTGTTGTTGGTGGAATCAGCCAGCGGATTCAGCTCCTCCGGGAAGGATTGTTTGCTGGCGAGGCGCGGGAATAAAAGGGGACAATCATTTATCAACGGTTTAACTCTATCTCTCTTCCACTGTGGCCAGAATCTGCCACGATGCGGGGATACTCCATCGAGAACAGGGCTGCTGATTTCTTATCGAACCCTTTGGATCTCGATTTACTTGCATTGCACATCGACTTCGACTACTTGCGCGGAGTCTCTCTCTCTCTCGCCCCGAAGCCCTTTTATTTTCAATTGGGATAATTTATATTTTTTTCTGGCCCCAGCTGACATAAGAGAGTTCAAAAGGTTTTTCGCTTGCTGTACGCGATCGTACGGAAGGGTGGAAGATGAGGAGGCTCCACTGATGCTATATGATACGATGAAAATCTAGATCTGATCGCGAATTTGAACACCTTGGGTCAAACTTGCTTTGAATGCTGAAAGTTGGTGTTTCGATTTTGTTGTTTTTTATCGTCAATATTCGATGAATGTTTGGTGAATAAGTATTATGAACTAACACGCGTTTAACTACTACTCTTCAAATCCGTGTAACAGAAGTCGTGAGCACATTTGAATGTACGATCATAAAAATTTGCATAACCAACGCGTGCAGTTGCGTTAAACATTCATTGGTGCAGGTGATACTAGCGCTCAGTTAATTTCAATAGAATTGAATCAGTTCTCAGTACAACCGTTGAGGATTAGTAGAATCACAATGAGCAACGCTATGGAATATTTCATCAATGAACAACTGCAAAATCATACTTTTTTTTACTATTTCCAAGTTTGGATGTCATCCAACTTGTAGTTTGATTATTTTCAGGTTTACCATTTAGCTTAAAGTTGTTATGCCGCAACGAAGTTTCGTATAGATTCGGCTTTATCACGCGAAAAGCTCCCCAATTGTGTAGTCACATAATCATGATATTTAGTAATTTAATTTTGCTGCCAAAATCGAGCGATTGAAATACACTGGACGCCTTGTTCGTGGACAAATCTCTAGCTAATTAGCATTGAAACCTATGTTCTATGGCACGGTTCAAACATTTCTGATCTCAGCCATTCCATACCAAACCGATATAGTGGTTCTCAGATTTTCGTGAAAAGTGGTATTGTTTTCCTTACCCCGAAATAATAGACCCGATTTTTTTAAATTTTTCTATTAGGGTGTCAATTTTCATTTTAGGGTGGTCGGATATATCTCCTCTTATCCCTTTTTTCCAAAAATGATTTTTTTTTTCTAAAATTCATAACTTTTGATTCAGATAATCATGTCATATCAAATTGAATCCAATTAAAATTATAAAATTATAATATTACATTTGGTATAGTCGCATAGCAATATTGAACGAAGATTGAAAACAAGTTAACTTTTAAAAATCATAACTCGAAAATGAAAAAAACCCACTCTGATTTTTGGATATGTTATGTAAAAAACATCAACTTTAAAAATTTGTAAAAAAAACTAGCTGACCCAGCAAAATTCGTCCCGCCCAAAATTTATTTTTCGTTAAAAAATTCACGTTTTCTTACTAAGCGCACGTTCATAGTTCCAATCGCAGAACTATAACTTCTTACTTTAAAATTCCTAGTACTTTTACCAAAACACGTCATTAGAATATCAGATTATTCGTTCAAGATTTTTCAACCGCTTGCAACATGGAATAAATGTTTGATACAGAAAATATCATAGAATGAAGACAGCCCTAAATCGGACAATTCTTATCTCGAGTTTTGCTCTTATCAACACATTCGGCGATCCATTTTTATTTGTATAGATAGAAGAAGATATAGGAGTGAGTTTTTTATTAATTCGTTTATTTTTACAGGCTCAGTTACTTAAATTTAAAGGAGCCGAATTCTTCAATATAATTTTAAAACTATATATATAAACAATTTTCTTACATCTATGGTTAGTAAATGGAGTGAGTTTTATCACACTAAAATCCATTTACACTTTCGAAGAAAGATCAATTTCGTTTTCGTAAACATCAAATAGACTAACAACGCTTGTCACTATGTAATTGTATTGAATTTTCCGAATTCTCCCATTTTCCTTCAGAGTTTTCCGAAAATTTTCAATTGTCATGTTTGGTTGGAATATGTTTAGTTGAAATATGTGTAATATTTTTACGGAACCCCGCTCTATTCCAGAGAAGGAAGGGGTGTCATGTCATTATAGAAACGTTTCGTGCTCCCTAAAACCTTTCACATACCAAATTTGGCTCCATTTGATTGATTAGTTTTCGAGTTATGCAGAAATTTATGCTTCATTTGTAATTGCTCCCCCCCCTTAGAGAGAGGGGAGGAATGTCTAACCACCATAAAAACATTTATTGCAGCCTAAAACCTCCACATGCCAAATTTTATTTCGTTTGCTTGATTAATTATCGAGTGATGCAGTTTTATTTGCATGGCACCCAAGAAGTTCGAACACATTTCCATAAAAATTTACGCACACTCATAAGGGATATTGTGGTGGATTCATTCCCCCAGTACAACTCCAGCCAAAAACATAATAAAAGTTTTTTGACGTGGGACTACGTCTAACCGGAATATATGGAGGGTGAAATGAAAACATAAACAATGAACATGCAGGAAAAAATGCAAGATTTCGAATGCTTATAACTCGAACATTTTCTACTGGATCGGAAAGATGTTTGCATCAATTGATAGGGAATATTTCTACGCATCGATCGCAATTAATAAAATGTTATTTTTCATTGGATAAATAATTGAATAGCTGTAAAATGTTAAGCATTATCTAAGCGCCCTAACTTCCTCGTTCTGATTGGCCCGCTTTACGGTTTCCCCAACACAGACTTCAAAACCAAGCAGCCTTGGGAAAATCGGAATTGCAAATACATAAAAGCAGGGGGAGGTTTTCCCACCGAAATGTATTTCCCTAACATAGACTTCAAATCCAAGGAGCGTGGGGAAGTTGGCATTGCAAATACATGCAAGTCGGGGGCATTTTTGTTCCGACAAAAAAAAGGATTCCTCAACATAGGCTTCAGAACCAATGTGTCCAGGGAAATTGGGATTGCAAATTCATGCAGGTCGGGAGTATTTTTGTTTCGACTGAAATCTGTTTACCAGGGTGGCAGCGAAAATGGTCATGTCAAATTTCAAAAACAATTTTTTTTTTGTTTATTGGCCCAAAAAATGATCTGTGCAAAGTTTCAGCTCAATTGGACATGATTCAGGGGTGTCTCAAAGCGCTCAAAGTTTTGATTTTTTTATCCTCGAAAATCCTCCAAGTGGGGGAAAAGGAAATTTGGAAAATCGAATTTTCTTTCCATGCCAAATGACTTAAAAATGCATGAAACGTCGAGATCTGGTGTCATCTCGAAAAAAAAAATTTTTGGCCGAAAATCGACCTTTTGAGACTTAGCCTGAGAGGCAATGAAGGTATGGAAAAAAATAATTATCGAATCTAAAGAACCGACCATGTAGAATTTGTTTATTGGTCCAAAAAATGATCTGTGCAACGTTTCAGCACATGATTTAGGGGTGCCTCAAAGCACTCATAGTTTTGATTTTTTTTCGAGATTACACCAGATCTCGACATATCATGCATTTTTGTCATTTGGCATCGAAAAAAAAAATCTATTTTTCAAATTTCATTTACTCCCCATTGTTAGATTTTCGAATATAAAAAAATCCAAACTTTGAGAGCTTTGAGCACCCCTAAATCATGTCCAATTGAGCTGAAACTTTGCAAAGATCATTTTTTTTTGGGCCAATAAACAAAATGTATATGGTCGGTTTTTGAAATTCGATGAAGAATTTTTTCCCATACATCCATTGCCACCCTACTATTTACCTATAAAGACTTCTAAACCAAGGTGTCTGAGGAAATTCGAAATCGGAAATCGACATTGGAAATGCATGCAAACTGCGAGTACTTTTGTACTCGCTTGCCTTTGTGCAGACTAGAGTGCGTTTCCCTAACACGGTCTCACAACGCGAATATATTGAATTCAATTGAAATCGGAAATCGTTTCATTCGATCAAAAATTTAATCAATACAAACAAATGATAACTAAGCTAAGATAGTCCCACGTCAACCTTGCGGTTATACCATAGATATAACCCACCCTTTTTAGAATTAAAAGGTGTAATGCATTTCATCAAAAAATCGCAGCTGACATACTGCTTATTTCATTTCCATGAGTAGTCTCATTGTTCGTTTCAGTTAGAACATTCAATAAATTTTATGAATCTTAGTGTATTGATGTTAACAGGCTTCAACACACTCAATAATTGTAATTGTTATCATACACAACAAATTTGAGTTAGGGGTAAGGAATTAACCAGGAATTCTGCGAAACGTCCCGAGTGGCTGGTTTACCCTGCGGAAAAGCGCCAAGTGCAAAGTGTTAAAAGATTTCAATCAATTCAGGTTTAAGAGTATTGAGATAACCTTCTCATGATTATACTTAACCACTAGAATAAATATACAGACCCAGATTGGTTTTCAGCTAATAACTTTATTCGTCCTAATTGTCCAGGGTGTAGTGATAAATAATTATTAATATTACTAAAAGTATCCAATTAGCTGATCTGGCCACACTGGTAATGCGACCAATGGATCCTAAAGCTATACAAATGTTCGATTATCATAGCTGTTATCAGTCTGCTTATGTTGGTTTCTACATCTTGTGTTGTAGTGTATATAGAACGGGTGAACATAAAATTGTTTACAAACATATTGTGATAGTCTAACAAAAGTTATAATTGGACTTCTTCGAAAGTGCGATGTGTGCAACAGAGAGGCGTTTGAATATCAAAAAATCGATTAAAGGTAACTAAGGATTTTTTAACTTCATAAATTCCATAGAGTTTTCCAACGTGTTTATTTGAAATGTGTTTAAGATTCATTGAACTTTATTCGGCGAATTTTAAGAGAATTAAAGTTCATCGAAAAACTAACTGCTCGAACTAATGTTGTCGAGCGGAAACACGTGTCTATAGCAATTCATACTCAGGGCAAGTAGAGCCAATCTTTCATCATTGCAAGCATAATCAATCGGGGAAATCTGTGTGAAAATCATACAAGATTTTCTCTCATTTGAATTAAGTCTCAAACGGAGGAGTTCATGTATTTTCTACAGAATCATTAGGTCACGAAACTAACTATTTCAAAGGATGTCACGACTTTATCATGTTGGTGTAGCATGTAGCAGTAAAAAATCGATGAAACTTTATATCAAAAATGTGTCCAGCCATTCCATGCCAAACTGATATAGTGGCTCTCAGATTTTCGTCGAAAGTGGTTATTCCGTTTTTTTTATCACAAAACATTAGATCCGTATTTTTTTATTTTTTCATTAGGGTGCCCATTTCCATTTTAGGGTGGTCCGAAAAATCAATTTTTTCCACTTTTTCCCAAAAATGACTGTTTTCAGTACAACGCGGACTCAATTATATACAGTTTCTGTTTTCTTTTCACTGTATCTAATCAAATCCTGTATATAATCGAGTCAAAAAAAAAGTTTTTTATTGGTTTTTTTTTGCATATGTTTTTCGTTTTCTGAATAAAAAAGAGGAATTTGATTTTTGATTCATCACCTTAAAGTCAGAAAACACCTTTCTCACATGAAAAAAATAAATTTATCCAGATTCTCTCAAGAGGTGATAGAGGATCATATTTGATCATTCTACGAATCCTTCTTTTTCGAAATTTCAAAAATGACAGAGTTATAGAACTTTTTTTTCGGACTCTGTTGCCTCAAACTGTCTTTACATTACAAAGTACGCTACGGAAGTCGATTCTGTTGCTTTTATTTGGAAGATGAGAAAATTAATAATTTTAATGTGTTATTATTAATTTCATCCTGAAAATTTATATTAAACTAGATTGTTTCTATCAATTAAATTGAAGCTCTTTACCCGCTCCACAATTTGTTCGTCCACACTCAATTTCCATCTTTCTTAATTTGGCTGCAATATCGATATAAACAATTCCCGGTGAAAATTCAAGCAAAATCTTCAAAAATCACTATTTTTACCCCACTGTACATGTAATAGCCACTTAAATTACACCTGAGCGTTGAAGGTTACATTTCTTCTTGAAATAAGTCATATTTGAAATACATAAAAATCGAATCCAAAATTGTATATAATCGAATCACATATAATCGAGTCTGTATGTAATCGAGTCCGACCTGTAATTCATAACTTTTGAACCACTGAACCGATTTAAATAATCGACTTATCAAATTGAAGCTAATGAACTTAAGGGTTAACTTTGAAAAATCGTCTCTCACAAACGATAAAATAGCATCTATGATATCGAGATATGTTATGAAAAAAATCCTCAGCTTTCTGGGAAAATTATAAAACAATAAAGTGCCCTCTAGTCCAAATCCATGAAAACAACAAAAACGAACTACAATCAATAATTACGAAAACAAAATCCATTGAAGTTCAATATTTTTTAACAATTGGCTTCAATTTGATATGTTGATCATCTAAATCGGTTCAGTGATTCAAAAGTTATGATTTTTTTTTTAAAAGGCATTCTTGGGAAAAAGTTGAAAAAAAAAAAGATTTTTCGGACCACCCTATGATGGAAATGGTCACCCTAACGAAAAATAAAAAAAATACTGGTCTAATATTTTGCAATCAAGAACAAAACTACCACTTTTCATGGAAATCTGAGAACCACTATATCGGTTTGGCATGGAATGGCTGTATATTAAGGTGTCAATGAATGTATGGGAAAAAATCGACCCTAAAATTTCAAAAAGTTACCCTTTTTTTGTCGAAAATCGATTTTCAGGCGGAAAAACGACCAAGTCCAAAACAAAACATTTTTTTTACCAACAAAAAATTTTGAGATAACAGTAAATCTCGACAGTTAATGCAATTTTAAAACATTTGGCATCGATTTTTTTTTGAAAACCTCGAATTTCGGTGATTTTTCGTTTTTCGAAAAAACTCAAATTTTCACGTTTGTGACACCAGTAAATGAAGTTCGAATCAGCAAATTTTTAGCATTGGGTATATTATCGTACAAATCAACATTTCGTAGCATGTTCCGAATAAAAATAGAGATAATTATTTTTATTGGCACCCAAAACCATACTTTTCGTTTTGTATTCCTCAAAAAAACTAAGTCCCAGAGTGCCGATTTTTGACAAAAAAAATGTGTTTTTGGGATGACACTAGATCTCGACGAAGACATTTGGCATCGAAATTTTTTTTTCGAAAACCCCGATTCCCTTGGGTGATTTTTCGATTTTCAAAAAACTTAAATTTTGACCGCTGTGCGCCACTCTCCCTTAAATCCGATTGAGCTGATATTTTGCATAGGGTGTTTTTTCGAGGTGGTGAACATTATTTATTGGGTAACTTTTTCAAATTCGAGATGACCATTTTCATTGGCGCCCTACTGTATATATATATATATATATATATATATATATATATATATATATATATATATATAATTCCCTTATCCTTCAATTACGAACAGTAAAACTCATCAAATATATTATATCAAAGAGAAAATCATCAGTATCGAAAAAAATCATTTCAAAGAACGTTATCGAATGGAGAAGCAAACTTGCTCCCACAGAACGAACAATAAACAGAACGAGCAATAAATTGGAAAAGATTATAAACACGGTTGAAATATGTAACGAGCATAGATTGGAAGCCAAATTCAACGTATTTGAACGAATAGATTCAGAGCCTGAAAATGAGAAGTACCAGATGAAGGTAGATATACGAAATTTCCTACATTAGAAAAACGAATTGAAGCAGTTAGAAGAGCTGAAACAATTCAAATTTAAAATAGAAAAAAGTAGAAAGGGAAATCCATAAAGAAAAACAGAAAGTTAATAACAGTTTAAAAGAGAGCAGTCGACTGGAGAAACAGCTCTAGGATGGGAGAAGTATTTAGCTGTTCACAACTAGCGGATAAAATTTGTCTGTTCGAAAAAACAATCGGAAAACGTCTAAAGAGTTCATGGAGCTGCGAAAATCGCTACAAGAAACTGATTCTGCCCTCATGAAAGAGAGAAAGGAAACAGAGGGAGCTGGAAAAATGAAAGAAAAAGTATCGTGAGCTGGAAGATGAATATCAAACGGCCGAGGATCAATTGGAACTCTATGCTATTTAGTAATAACGCCCAGTTGTTCAACGAAAAAGAGATCGGTATCGATCATTGCAGGATGGGTCGACAGCTGTGTATACTTGACAGAAACAAATGCTTGACAACTTACTTCAGGAATCCGGTTTTATTATTGTGATTCAATTGAAAAAACCTGACCTAGAAAACCGATGTTACTCTCGTTGGTTTGTGCCTTCGATCTACGAGTTGCAAGGAAAGAGCTTGTAAACATTTGTTATCAAATGGTGTTAGATTTTCTCATATTGTTGCTCCAGAATTGGACTGTCCTAGGACCCCAATTTATGAACTATTTCTGTATTTGCCTGAAAATAATGTTTTCAAACATCCACTGTGGTAGCCGTGATCCTAATTTTCTGCTTCATCTATACCTGTTCCTCAGAAACGCCGATGTCAACGTTTAATGATGTTTCCTTCGTTGTGTCCCCGTTTCATATCCCTCCTATCCAAACGATAAACTTTTACTTAGTCGCGGCAATACATACACACACTCTTTACAGATACACGGGCCAAAGGTTGTGCAGTCCACTGATCATTCAACAAGAGCCAAAGGTTGTACCGCTCATGACAACTCTACACGAACTGATGATTGCGCCGGCTAGTGACCATTCTATCCTGGATTCCTCGAGTCGAGAAATACGCACCACGCTAGATATGGGGTACAGACTAGGGGGCGTTGCTGATTAATGGTCAGCTGCATCCCAATAGGAGGTATCCCGTGTCGGGCACACGTACAGAGCATCGAAGACTGCAACATACCAATTATGAGAACACTTGTAATACTAACCTCGAGCCAACCGCGAGTAATCGGTTACATATTACTAACATAGTTGTAAGCAAACATTGTCGAAATATTGAACTCCCGGCCCCGTTAGGCTGACGCCATATGAGCTTTAATAAAAATATATACAGGGTGGGCCATTTAAAGTGGAAGGATTTGTTTTTGCAATAGCAAAGTAAAGAAGTGGAATTCAAAATTTTTTTTTTTAAATTCATTTATTTTGGTCCAAGGAGATTTGTTCTAACTACTTTTTGTTTATGATATCTCGTAAATGACCGCCTCTGGCCTTGACCGCAAAATGTACCCTTTTTTCGGCATTTTCCATCACTTTGCCCAATGTTTCGGCCGATATGGCAGCAATTTCTTGTCGGATATTGTCTTTCAGCGCAGCCAGGGTCCTTGGTTTACCAGTGTATACCTTGGATTTTAAATATCCCCATAAAAAAAAGTCAGGAGGCGTCAAATCAGGTGATCTCGGTGGCCAGTCATAATCGCCGTTTTTCGATATTAATCTTCCGGGGAACATTTCGCGCAATAATTTGGTCGTGGCAGCCGCTGTATGGCATGTAGCGCCGTCCTGTTGGAACCAGTAATTGTCCAATTCATTTTCACGAACAAATGGCAATAAAAAATCGGTTATTATTGTCCGATAACGCTCCCCATTCACGGTTACCATTGCTCCATTTTCGTTTTCAAAGAAGTACGGGCCGATGACTTTATCGGCATAAATGCCACACCACACAGTAACTTTTTGGTCGTAAAGAGGTTGCGTTTCAATGAATTGAGGGTTTTCAGTAGCATAAAACCGACAATTTTGTTTATTCACTCCTCCATTCAAGTTGAAATGCGCCTTATCAGACATTATGATTTTTTGCCAAAAGCCACGTTCATTTTTGGCCATTTCGATGGTCCATTTCGCAAAATCAAGTCGACGTAGTAAGTCAGATGGGTTAAGTTGTTGAGCCATTTGAATTTTATACGGAAACATTTTCAAATCAACACGAATTATGCGTCGGAGAGTGGTTCGAGCGATGCCTAACTCTTGCGAACGATGGCGACCTGATGTCGATGGAGTCTCTGCAACACTGGCTCGAACGGCATCAATATTCTCGTCGAAACGTCTTGGTCGTTGTCTGGACAGATGACTGGCATTACCAACACTACCAGACGATATAAATTTGGCATATAATCGACGTATAGTGTTGTCTCCAGGCGATGTTTTAACTTTATTTTTATTTTTCCACGCACGTTTAGTTAACACAATTGAGAAGTTATTTTGAATGTACAGCTGAACAATTTCAGCGCGTTGTTTAGGTGTGTATTGTTCCATGGTTAAAATTGTACTGAAATGACGCTTCCAACGCGGTATGACATTTGTTAATCTGACATCTCTGTCAAAAGTTATGGGGTTGCCAGATGCTTCCACTTTAAATGGCCCACCCTGTATTTTGGATAAAAAAAAACATCCACTGTTCGGAATTTGAATCATTTGTCGAAACTTAAGGCAGTATTCTAGTCTAGAAATTTAAAAAAAGTCAATTTTTTTTCCTTCATATTTCTGTAGTTTAGGCATTAAGGAATATACCCTAGAATGTACTTATCGAAAATCTTATTATTCACCGAATTAGAGTCATTATAGTGATGCGGTATCTTACCTAGTACGGCCATAATAATGAACTTCAAACGCGTTCTTCTCGGAATTAGGTTTTTCAAACTGGCATACACGATATCTCAAGTTCTACTGAACCGATTCATGTCGAATTTATAAGGATATAATCTGCAAGCACCTCTCTATCGCATGAATCTCTAAAACGAAAGAAAAAACGAAACGAAAGAGAAAACGTTTTGAACCGCATTTTGTTTTTTAAACGGTCACCATTTTGTCGAAAAAGTTGTTTTTGACTTGTCCGAGGTTCATTGGATAGCGGCATCTTTACTGTTTCAGAATCTGTTCATTTTTGTTGTTTCTGATAACCAGAAGGGCTAGAATCGTGTACGCCATGACACAATTTTTTTTTAACCCTCTCACCTCATCATAACTGTTCTAGTTATGAATATTTTCTTCTCCGTACAATATTTGTTTTGTTGATGAAAGATAGACGAACAATAAATGATGCAATGAATATTAAAAATATTCTTCGTTTTATTTTAACGGAGCTCGAAAAAACGTCCGAAATTCGAGTCTCTACACTAGAATACCCCCTTAAATATCAACTTTAGAGAAGATTTTTGCATAGAAGATCATTTGTTCATCTTATCATAGTATATTCTATACCTCTTCTAGCTCTTAACATGAAAACAGCAAACAATATATTTCAAACAACTACAAAAACTGAAAAATTTACGATGGTTGTTTCTTACGGAATGTGCGGAATATTTTATCACTGATTTTGACAGTCACTACTTTGCAAAATATTATTATTATTAAATATTATATTATTATTATTAAATATTATTATTATTATTATAAATTAGAGGCTGTATCGACAGCTGTAAATGAGGTTAAAATGAAGCCTGTACCACAAAGAATGTCAAGGTTTTCAGTATTCAATTGTTTATAACATTAAAGTTCAGTAAAATTACATTTTTAAATTAAGTGTTCGGAATTTGAGACAAAACGGTACTTTAAAATCACAGAAAATCATTAGAAGTTAAGCTGTGAAATCGACCAGGAACATGGTTGCCGCCGGGTTTGATGATAAACTCAATATTGTGCTGCCACAGATGAGCAAAAAAATCTATTCATTCCTGTCCAATTTATTTAATCATTGTTTAAAATTGTTGTGGCGACATGAAGTGTTTGAACATAATAAATTCAAATGTTATTTAAATTTATAAGCAACAATAGATCGATTCATGAATCTACCTTTTTAATTTAATTATGAGTCTTGTTTTCATGAATTTAATCATACTGTCTCTATTTTTTTTTTTTCCAAAATATATATTTTTATCAAGGCTCCTATGGCGTTAGCCTGACGGGGCCGGAGTTCAATATTTTAACAGTTTTTCTTATTACCTATGTTAGTAATATGTAACCGATTACTCGCGGTCGGCTCGAGGTTAGTATTACAAGTGTTCTCGTAATTGGGATGTTGCTGTCTCCAATGCTCTGTACGTGTGCCCGACACGGGATACTTCCTATTTGGATGCAGCTGACCATTAATCAGCAACGCCCCCCTAGTATGTACCCCATATGGTGCGTCTTCTCGACTCGAGGAATCCAGGATAGAACGGTCACTAACCGGCGCAATCATTAGCTCGTGTAGAGTTGTCATGAGCGGTACAACCTTTGGCTCTTGTTGAATCATCAGTGGACTACACAACCTTTGGCCCGTGTATCTGTAAAGAGTGTGTGTATGTATTGCCGCGACTAAGTAAAAGTTTATAGATCGGATAGGAGGGATATAAAACGGGGACACAACGAAGGAAACATCATTAAACGTTGACATCGGCGTTTCTGAGGAACAGGTATAGATGAAGCAGAAGATCAGGATCACGGCTACCTAAGATATCCCGGACGGGGATATCCGATTGTCTGCCTTGTGCTCTCAGTGCTCTAGAGAGCTGAGAGCGAGCAGCATGGAACCGGATACACGACCAGACAATATGCTCGATGTCGTTGTAGCCATCGCCACAATCACAAAGATTGTTTGCTGCGAGCCCAATGCGATAGAGATGCGCGTTTAGGTTGTAGTGATTGGACATGAGCCGAGATATCACGCGAATGAAATCACGACCTACATTCAATCCCTTAAACCAAGCACTCGTCGAAACCTTAGGGATAATCGTGTGTAACCAACGACCGAACTCATCTTCACTCCACATGCGCTGCCAACTAACGAGTGTGTCCTGACGAGGAATGTGAAAAAATTCGTTATAAGTAATTTGCCTTTCAAAAAGTGTGCCTTCTGAAGCGCCCACCTTAGCTAGCGAGTCCGCTTTCTCATTCCCCGGAATCGAGCAATGAGAGGGAACCCATGCTAAGGTAATCTTGAATAATTTTTCGACCAAAACACTCAATAGATGTCTTATTCTTGTTAGGAAATAAGATGAGCGTTTATCAACTTTCATCGAGCGGATTGCCTCTATTGAGCTGAGACTGTCTGAAAGAATAAAATAATGGTCGATGGGCAGTGTTTCAATGATCCCTAGAGCATAGTATATCGCACCCATTTCTGCGACATACACGGAACAAGGATCTTTGAGTTTGAAAGAGGCACTGGAATTTTCATTGAAGATGCCGAAGCCAGTGGACCCGTTTATGTATGAACCGTCAGTAAAGAACATTTTATCAGATCCAACTTTCCCATATTTTTCCGAAAATATCGACGGAATAACATTGGAGCGTAGGTGATCTGGTATTCCATGGATTTTTTGTCGCATGGACAGATCAAAAATGACAGAGGAATTGCAAAAGTATGGGAAGCAAACTTGGTTGGAGATGCCTGATGAAGGGTGCACGTCGTGGGTAAGGTACTCATGGTATAAAGACATAAAACTTGACTGAGGAGTCAGTTGTAGTAGATTTTCGAAGTTATCAATCACCAATGGATTCATGATCTTGCAACGGATGAGAAATCTGTAGGATAATTCTGTGAACCGAAGAGTAAGCGGGGGTACTCCTGCCAAGACTTCGAGACTCATCGTATGTGTCGAATGCAAACACCCCATGGCTATACGCAAGCAACGATATTGTATCCTCTCCAGCTTGAGAATATGAATCCTGGCAGCTGATCGGAAGCAAAAACTGCCATATTCTAACACTGACAATATCGTTGTTTTGTACAACTGAATGAGGTCTCCTGGATGGGCACCCCACCATGTTCCGGTTATTGTTTGGAGAAAATTGATTCTTTGCTGGCATTTCTGTTTCAAATACGCAATGTGTCTCCCCCAGGTACATTTCGAATCAAAATATACACCCAGGTATTTGAAAAACATAGAGTGTTGGATCGTTTTGCCGGATAGGTGAAGCTGGAATTGGGCGGGTTCGTGCTTCCTAGAAAAAACGACCATTTCAGTTTTCTTCGTAGAGAATTCGATACCTAGCTTGAAGGCCCACGTGAACAGATTGTTCATGGTATCTTGCAACGACTTTTGCAGAGCGACGGGATTAGTACCCGTGATGGAAATAACTCCATCGTCTGCAAGTTGTCTCAGCGTGCAGTCTCTAGTTAGACAATCATCCATATCATTGACGTAAAAACTGTACAAGAGGGGGCTTAGGCAGGAGCCTTGTGGTAGGCCCATAAAACTGTAACGAGAAGATTTTGAGTTGCCATGAGAGAAATTCATGTGCTTTTCTGACAGTAAATTATACAGGAAATTATTCAGAATTGGTGAAAGTCCACGATTATGAAGCTTCTCTGAGAGAATTTCCATGGAAACTGAATCAAATGCCCCTTTGATATCGAGGAAAATGGAAGCCATTTGTTCTTTGCGAGCAAATGCGATTTGGATTTCAGAAGATAGCAGCGCGAGACAATCATTCGTCCCTTTACCTCGGCGGAAGCCAAACTGCGTATTTGACAGCAAATTGTTCGTTTCGACCCACTTGTCCAAACGAAGTAGAATCATTTTCTCTAACAATTTGCGAATACAGGATAACATTGCAATCGGCCTATACGAGTTGTGATCGCAAGCCGGCTTGTTGGGTTTTCGTATGGCTATCACTCTCACTTGTCTCCAGTCATGCGGGACAATATTCAGCTCCAGAAACTTGTTGAACAAGTTCAGCAAACGCTGTTTCGCCAAGTCGGGAAGATTCTTCAACAAGTTGAATTTAATCTTGTCCGACCCAGGAGCTGAATTGTTACATGAGAGGAGGGCAATTGAGAATTCTACCATCGAAAAATTCTCATAATCGCATTGGAGCGGAATATCGCGTACGACGCTCTGTGCAGGAACAGAATCGGGACAAACCATCCTTGCAAATTTGAAAATCCAACGGTCAGAGTATTCCTCACTTTCATTGGTATGGTTCCAGCCACGCATTCTCCTAGCCGTATTCCAAAGAGTACTCATAGCGGTCTCCCTTGACAAACCATTGACGAACTTCCGCCAATATCCACGCTTTTTTGCTTTAATCAGACCTTTTAGTTTGGCTTCTAGAGCTTGGTACTTTCGAAACCATTCCACTAATCCAGTTTTCCTGAATTTTTTGAATGCGGATGATTTTTCAAGGTAGACCTTTGAACACTCCCTGTCCCACCAAAGTGATGGAGGACGACGTCGGAAAGTGGTAGCTTTCGTAAATCAAACTCGATATAAAGTTATACTCTTCAAGGGGAGGAAGTTCATGCATCGAAATGATTGCTTCAGATATTAATTCCGCAAATTTTCTCCAGTCAATATTCTTGGTGAGGTCATACGCAACATCGACTGACTCACTAGATTTTGATTCATTGGCAATCGATAAAATTATTGGTAGGTGATCACTACCGTGGGGATCTTGGATTACCTTCCATGTGCAATCCAGGGATAATGAAGAAGAGCAGAGAGATATGTCTAGCATGCTTGCCCGTGCAGGAGGGTTGGCTATCCTAGTTGCTTCCCCAGTATTTAAAACTGTCATGTTGAAGTTGTCGCACAGATCATAAATCAACGTGGCACGGTTGTCATCGTAGAGTGACCCCCATGCTGTTCCATGGGAGTTGAAGTCACCTAAGATTAACCGCGGCTCCGGCAATGCCTCGATAATATCAAAGAACTGATGGCGGCCTACCGTAGTCCTGGGAGGAATATATATCGAAGCAATGCAGAGTTCTTTGCCATTGATTTGTATCTGGCAAGCGACAACTTCAATGCCTGTAATCGATGGGATAGTGACTCTATAGAAGGAGTGACGTTTTTTGATCCCCAATAGTACGCCACCAAACGAGTCGTTACGATCTAGGCGAATAATGTTGAAATCGTGAAAATTCAGCTCGTCGGCTGAACAAAGCCATGTTTCATAGAGAGAAAATACATCACAGTTAGAACTGTGAACTAAAAATTTAAATTGGTCTAGTTTAGGGATGATGCTTCTGCAATTCCACTGTATGACAGTGGTCAAATCCTTGACCTCTTGCGCTGAATTAGGCATCGAAGGAAATGAACGCTGCTAAAAAGCCACATTTTTCTTTCAAAAATGTTCTCACAACCGGAAGCAAACATAATAATATGCTTTTAAGAGGGTCATTTATATTTAAAGCATTTAAAATGTTATCCACAAGGTCTGAAAGCGCAAGCAGGCCAGGTAGTGGCTGTTGCTTCGATATTTGCTATTGTTGCTATTTGAAACAGACTAGCGAAATTTTCTCGACATCTCTGTGTTTTGCCGAAATAATTCTTTTTCGTCGATTCTTTGTTTTTCAAATGTTTGAATGTTTGTTTTTGTACATTTTTTAAATATCTACACCCTTTTCTTGTCGTCCACTGGAGACGTAAAAGTGTAAAACTCCAATAAATTATTCGGGTGGACAAAAACGATGGTGGATTGATGGGGCAGTAAGGTGGCGGCCGTCTGGCTTGAGCAACCCTGACAACCCTCTAGCGAACGCCAGCCCAACGTGGGAAAAGTGGGTGATAGCGTGAGAAAGAGCTTTCCCCGCGGCTCGATTCAGAACAGAAAAATGCTCGTATTAGCGCGTTTCTGTCTTCCTGTTCATACCCTTTCTTACGAAGCAATGGCAACTGCATTGAAAGTGGCCGCGGTTCTCGTTCGATGCCGTACAATTTAATTCCGAGCTCGCATGAGTTGAGTTTTCGTTGCCCAATAGAAGCACCCTTGGCTATGAGAAATGCAACTCTCGCTGGTGAACCAACAACGTCCGCAATGGATGGACACAAACGCGGAAAATAATGCACAATGATGAAATGAAACTGTTTTGCTGCAAGTTCTATTCCTCGGAACTCTTGACTCATGAGTTTCCAAGCTGCCGGCAGCTGATGTAAAGCTCTTTCCATGAATCACTCTGGCAATGATTTCAAGAAACCATTCCTCACAACTCAGAAACAACCGGCTTGGAAAGAAATACAAAATTGTTATGTTCGGAGCCAACAGAAACAACAACAACAGCACCCCGAACCAGTTCCCACTCTCCGGTTGACCAATTGATGGTCGAGAATTGCGAAGCTCATCGAAAACTATGCTATTCTGCGACGCACCGCTTCTTCACGTCATCTACTTTGTAATTAATCGGAAATCTTTACCCGTTATTAATTGTGTCCGCTTTCCCCTTTCCCCCCGCTCCACGACGTTCGTGTGAGCTAGAAACGCCCCAAGGCGAGCTTCTTGGAAAAATGTACACAAAGCCTCGGATTACGCCAGCGTCGGACCACTTCCACGCGGGACTTCCTTCAATCGCGTGGTTTAGATTTTCAGCCGCCGTCGTCACCGCGACTCTGAATGGATTTGATTTTGATGTGCTGTTAACAAGCTTGTATCATTCTACGATTCTGATGTTACGAATTCGCCGGAGGTTTTGGATTTCGTCAATATTTTGACGGGCGCTGCTCATTTGGGTACATTTACAATTGTTGTGACTTCTGGGCTTGTTCCTCGAAAAGTATACACATCTTGAAAAAAAAACACATCGCGGATAAAAAGTGGCTTCCTGTTCTGATCTGTTATTACGCCATCCGCTACGATTAGCATACGGAGGAGATTATCTCACCAGGGGCGGATCAACTCCAGGAAATTTTATCCCAGAATCAGCAAAAATCTCACGTGACTTTCGTCCGATATTCTTCTTTCCGGTGCGCGGGAAGAAAGGTGTGCAATAGAGCTCAGAGCCCGAACAAATTGCCGACGAGTTAAAATCGCATTAATTACATCCAAACAACATTTCTGCCAGCGTAGCATTGTCCTCTCCAGGATCCCACCTCCCTTATCCGGTATTCATTCTATGCAACGTCTTGGCGGCGGTGGCGGCTAAGCGCTCAAATTTGCATACATATCGAAATTGTTGCCTTCTTTGGCCCCGCGTGCTTCTTCTTTTTCATCTTCTCTACGACGCTGCACAAGCGGTGCGAGAAATGCAGGTATGAAGGTGCACTTTCGCTCTCGACTTGGATTGCATTACTTTCCGCGCAATCCACTTGATTCCGGGGATAGTGCAAGGTTCTTTGTACCCTCGGCCCGTCCGCATTCCCTTTGCACACCCACACAAACCGCAACCCGGTGGCACCTCGCTCAAATTCAATTTCAATTCATTTCACCCATGCTCCCTCCACCCAGTCCAGCCCTCCGGAAACGGATCACGAATGCATCAATGCCAAAAGACTCACCCCGCGCCGAGTGAGGAGTGCGAATCAACACCAAGAAGCCACCAGCCTCGGAACACCTCCCACCCCCCATGCCACACTCTTGCGAGGGATGGGTCAGCGAAAATTTCATTCATTAAAATAAATGATGAATTGCCGGTTGGTTCTCTCTATCTCACCTCCACGCGAACCACGAGGTTTGAGAAATGGTAGGCAAATTGGTTTTCGGGTCCCGCCGTGGGTCTTGTCTTGGTTCCGTCCGGGTGTCTCAAATAATTGGCGTGGCGAGTCCGTCTTAATTCATCATCGACCATTGGGTCCCACCGCCAGTGCTGCGGGGCAGAGAAGAAATGCAACCGCGCGATATGTAGATGATGATAGCTAGCGCCAGATAAGCCTACCGCTCAGGTCGTAAAACTAAATTGAGGATTAAGTTGGCCAATAGGGGGGGAGAGAGAGAGAGTGAGACATAGAGATAGAGAGAACGCGCTGGCGGATCAAGGTAATCCAGGACGGATATTCATCTTTATGGTCATTAATGGTGGTAACTCAAGCTTGAAAGTAGCTTGAAATTGCTGGTTGTTTTGCCGGAAATATGTAAGACATGCAGGGAGCGCTTGATTGAGACTGGGAGGAGGATTTTTTGAATTTCGAAACTTGCGAAAATTCGAAATATATTCCTGAGGATAAAATTGCTCACACACACGGGGTAATGCAAATCGACTCTTCCGCCCGGGTACGAAAGATGATTTCGCGAATACATGAAATGCCTAAAATGTCACATTCGACAATCAATGTCACCGAATATCTAGGGCAGTGATTTTCAACCGGTGGGGAATTCCCCCCTAGTGGGGAATTTGGTCATTAAAAGGGGGGATTTCTGCAAGGGACTAATGTACATTTACTGCGCTTTGAATTTGACAATGATTAACAAAAAGTGCCACAAATACATTATTGGATACGCTCAAATTTGCGAACCTCGGCAAACATTTGCAAATCTGAAATGCTATGTTCGATTGAACAACTTCACAATGTTTGAAAGACTTTAGTCAGAGAATGACGATGGAACAGACGACGAAACAGTACAGAAGAACATTATAAAAGAAAATTGTACAAATCAAACTTGGAATATATTTTCCTTATATCAAAGAACAAGATTTGGGCATGGTTTGAATTCCCATTCGACTGGCAGTGACGAAAGTTTCGGATCAATTTCAGAACAAACTCATCGATCTGCAATCGATCGATTTTTATCCTGATATGCGAATTAAGCTTCACGAGTGTTGTTGTCTTGTGTGTAGAATTTATGTGAATCTGGATTTCCTACAATGCTGCTGATGGAAAGAAAACACCGTAACAGAGTGGATATCGAAGATGAAATGAGGTGTGCTTTTCGACAACGTGCTCAAGAATTACGATTTTGGCGGAAATCGTTCAGACGCAGGTGCCATACTGACTTTATATACCATTTTTTGTAATCAAATACAAGTACAAAATCATATTTGTTGCGAATATAACTTGAAAGCCTTTTGTATTCTTTCATTATTTTACTGATATGCTACAGACTTTCCTACAAAATACTGATAGGGGAAGCACTGGGATTAATTTTTGTAAAGGGGGGAATGGAGCAGAAAAGATTTAAAACCACTGATCTAGGGTATGCTACATGTTGGGTAATGCCATAAAATTTCGTTGCTGAAAGAGGAAAGCAATCCTTCCGGTCCGGTTTCTGGCCGAGACACCTGGTATCAGCCCCAGAACAATGTCACTGATTGAAATATTATCCTGAATTTCTTTGCATAAACATAAGTATGTTTTTTTCAGATTTTTTCCCACATAAAATTTTAGTATCCAAAAATCATCTCTTTTATTTTATTATATACTAGCCGACCCTGCAAATTCGGTCCCGCTCAAAATGATTTTTTTGTTATCAATACCTTCAAGCATTCACGTTTTCTTACTACGCGAACGCTGATGGGTCCAATCGCAGAACTGCTAATTGACCCTTTACAATTTCCTTTTACTATAAATTTCCTACTACTTCGACCAAAACATGTTTAGTTGAAATATGTGGGATTTTCATGGTATCCCCTTACCCAGAGATGCCAACAAATTTTTTGAAAAATCTGGAAAAATTTTTTTTTATCAATTTTGCTCATATCAGCAATAAAAATAAGGATATACAGTAACCGTGTCAGTATGCAGTATTGGTACTTACGTATTAATGCCACCAGAGCGTAATTTTCCTTATTTTTTCGCAATGAAATTTTTCTGAGGCCATTATTATGGGGGCCAAATTCTCATCTAACTAGGACATGGAACCGATGCGGCCTTAAGCCGCCAATGTGACGCATTCCGAGTCGGACGCCGACCCGATTGGCCGGTTAGTTTTCATTAGTTTATGCTTTGAAATATTTCAAACTAACCGGACAATCGGTGGAAGCAGGTTTACTTGCGAGAGGCCGCCGCCTCTGACGGCGGGTCAGCGTCTGAATCGGGTTGCGTCACATCCGCGGTTTTGATCCACTTCCGTTCCGTATCCTTATTAGATGGGGGTTTCACCCCTCATTACATTTATTTCAGAATACATTTTATTGCGAAATAAACATTTATAATGAAACGTAAGCGAAACGAAATACGTAAGCACCGTAGCATTTTTAACTTTTCTCATCCTGTTTGTTGTATGATCACATGATTTTAACATTATACTTTTGTTTTACATTTTGTGTGATTCTAATTAGTCCTGACTGTTTTTTATGTATGTCTACATAATTTTTAGAAGCTACTCGTTCAAAAAAATAAGTTTCAGTGCCTCATAAATCGCGGAAAAACAAGGTGATTTTCGCAATCTACGTTTTATTTTCTATTTTTCTACATAATCGCCGTAACGTTCGAGGCATTTTTCATAGCGTAGCACGAGTTTTTCTATTCCGAGCGCGAAGTTCGTAGCGTCCAACATTTTGAAGTACGATGTAACTACGTCACAAATTTCTTTAGTGTTATCGAATCGATGACCGCCGAACGCCTGTTTCACTGAAACTTATTTTTTGAACGACCCTCGTATAATTAGGCTGACCAAATAGTTCAGGAATAGAAACGAGACACGTAAACTCAAAAACCATAACAATTTTTTTTGAAGAATTCTAATATGTAAATTAAACCGAGAATAAAATCCATCAAACATTCTTAGATCTACCTGCTTTGGTCTCTAAAAAGAAGAAAAATTTAGATGCTGCAGAAACTTCGCAAAGAAGATTATAATTTTCGAAAATTTTATCATAAAATTTGTGACATTGCGGATCAATGTTCTGTTTGATAATTATCATAGCGTTTATGTCGCAACTTTTCTGTTTTCGAAATATTGATAAATATTGACATCGCACAATTTTTTTTAACTGATGCGCTACTACCAGCCAAACCCAAAATATAATAGGCTTCACGAATTTTTTCAATTTCAGAAATTTGTTTTTCTTTTCCGAAAATACACGACGATTTCAACTGTTACGGATTATATGTTCCAACTTTGTTATCTCATTTGTTATAATTCCTGTAATCTATATGAACAGGAAGTTTTTTTTACTAATGCCACTTTTGATCTCTGGCAATTTAGGAATAGACTTTATTATAATATTGTTATGTTTCTCCTAGACTAGTCTTCCATTTTTCAATGTACTTCAACACAGTATCATATATATTTTCCACAGTTTTGATAAATTTAGCCTCCTGTATCTCACGTGAATCAACTAGTCCTACGTAAGAACAACGTCCTTCAGTAAGGGAGCCAAATCAGAAAACATGTCACGTTTTTATGAAATAGTTTTAACGTTGATAACTATTTCCGCTGCCAAAGGAAGTTGATGATTTGCATACCAATCGATAGGAAATTTTCTGAGAATTGTTTGATATTACACATTCTTAATCCATAAATTGTTTAAATTATCAAAAATTGGAAGCATGCCCATTTTCCCATACATTTATTCTGTGCATTTCTGTGCATACCTACCAGTGTTTTCTTTCAGAGAAACGGAATCGTGAGGTAAATTTTGTGTATACCACTATGAATAAGGCGTGCGTAAATCGTTCGCTTGAAATTCAAATGCAGTGCTCGTTCGTACGGACACTGCAAGAGAGGAAATATTGCAAATTAGGAAATATTGCAAATTTATACCCAACTTGTTGGGTATAAATAGTCTCTTCTCCCAAAGTTAATTTTTAACACATGTTATGCCATCCCGATTTATTACATTAAATGAGCGCTTCGAGGACTACCCTGGAGGGATCCTGTTAACCTTCCCAGTTACGAGAGTAGGTGTAATTTGTTTAGTCTGCAACTCCTACGTTCGCGTCGTAACCTTTCCAAGGAAATGTTCATTGCTGATCTCTTACGATCAGATATTGACTGCGTTGCCCTTTTGCGACAGTTGAGCATAAACAATCTTTCTCGTGCTAGCTTCTAGTACAGTCAACTCTCCCTTACTCGATGTTCTGTAACTCGATATTTTCCCTAACTCGATGAATTTCATGGCACCTTTGATTTTACATGCATTCTTCTCTCCCTAACTCGATACCTCCCTTACTCGATGCCTCTCTTACTCGATGGGCTTTGTTACATTTTTCCATGGATTTTTACCTCGCTAACTCGATTGATTGTCGCGTACTTGTTTTTGAGCGTTTCTAGCTGTCATTTCAATTGCTCTTGAAAGTGAAGACGAAGTGTTCGTATTATCAAGGATTTTTTTTTCAAGTATGGAAAACCAGGGAAAACCTTTCAAGCGAACGATTAAAACGCTAACCATAGCGCAACGTTTGAGCATCATCGAGCAGGTCGAAAAGTATGGGCGAAAGGTGTCTGAAGTTGCAAAAGATTTCAGTATTGCACAAAGTACGGTGTCAACACTATTCAAGCAAAAGGAAAAATGGCATCGGATGGGAAAATTGAATGTGGACAAAAAGCGTATAAGGTTGGTTGGGAACGAGAAGCTGGAACGGTCAATGAAAATTTTTGTCAATCAAGCCAGAGAGAATAATTTACCTCTCTCAGGTTCTATTTTTCGGGAGAAGGCTTGCGAATTTGCCCAGAAACTGGGAATTCCCAATTTTAAAGGAAGTTCTGGATGGCTAAGTAAATTTTTAAAACGGCAAAATATGACATTTCGGAAGCTATGTGGCGATATTGCCAGTGTAGATCTCAGTTTAACGGACAACTGGATTTCGCAAACCCTACCCAGTATAATCGCCGAGTATGATGCACTTGATATCTACAATGCAGACGAAACAGGACTTTTCTACAAATGTTTGCCAGACAAAACATTTGCATTTCGATCAGAAACTTGCCACGGAGGAAAATATTCGAAACAACGTCTGACAGTCATGTGTGCAACCAACATGGACGGAAGCGATAAACTACCATTGCTGGTCATTGGAAAGAGTAAAAACCCACGGTGTTTCAAAAAGAAGAAATCATTACCAGTGATATACGAGAGTAACACCAAGGCCTGGATGACCTCTATTCTTTTTGAGAAATGGATTATGCAACTTGACGAAAGATTTTCCAAAGAAAATAGAAAGGTATTGATTCGGGAATTACGTGTAATGGGAATGTAAAGGGTGTGTCACATCAAATTGCATCACGGAAAAAACGCTGTAGAAATTTAATTTTTAGGAATTATATCTTCAGCTTTCGCTTATAATCAGATAAGAGTGTATAGATCACGTTGGCCATGCTTCACTGTCAATTTTTCGTAAATTTGGAAAAATGTCGTCGAACGAAAAAGAGCGTCGTGAATTAATCCTGTGCACTCATTTCGAGAATCCGGAGTTGTCACATCGGGACATCGGTAAGATGCTTGGAATCGTCCAATCCACGGTCAGCAGAGTACTAAAACGATACTTCGAGAACCTAACCATCGACCGGAAGGTGAAGAACGGCAAAAATGGATGCTCCGTCAGTGAAAAAGATCACAAGCGCGTAGTTAAGCAGTTTAGACGTGATCCGAGAAGTTCGGTCCGGGATGTCGCCAATAAGCTGAATTTGTCAAGTTCATTCGTCCAGCGGACCAAGCAGCGGGAGGGCCTGCGTACATACAAGGTTCAGAAGGCTTCTAACCGCGACGAAAGGCAAAACATGGTGGGGAAGACGCGGGCTCGAAGTATGAATAAAAAGAAAATGCCAAAAGTTGTTTAATAGTTTTTATTTTACTATCTAAAATTTTCAAAAGGATCGGTCTACTGGGCGAATTTCTACATCGTTTTTTCCGTGATGCAATTTGATGTGACACACCCTTTATCATACTTATATCTCTTTCTCCTCAAAGGTGGTCATGTTCGTTGATAATTGTACAGCGCACCCAAAATCTCTCCAACCAAAGCTTAAATCGATAAATTTGCAGTTTTTTCCACCAAACTCTATTTCAGTAGTTCAGCCGCTGGACTTTGGCATAATCAAGAACCTGAAACAGTACTATCGCCATGAATTAGTAAAACGAAGACTGCTAGAAATGGAGGATACAACGGTATTTTTTTCCTTTTTACATTCATGTTATTCAGCACTCATACTGTATTCAAATATACTCCAGGACCCTTCAGATATATCGGTATTGGATGCAATTGAATTACTTTCACGCTCTTGGATAAACAAGGTTAAATCTGAGACTGTTCAAAATTGCTTCAGGAAAGCCGGATTTTCCATAAATGATGATGATGATATTCCGCTGGCAGAATTAATGCGTCGTGAGCTTGCTGATGTCGACAGTGCAGTACCATTCGATTGTTCATCGTCATTTGATGAATATTGCGAAATGGATCAAAACGTGATTTGCTGTGATCTAATGACTGATACCGATATACTGGAAAGTGTTGAAGAAGCTGAAAAAAAACGTTGAAAATAGTAGTCCTATGGAGTTAGAGGAGGTTCAGGAAGTTTCAGCTGATTGTTTTGAAATGACACCTTCGAACGTTAAATCGAACCTAAAGAATATGTCCGAAATATTGCAATCAACTGAAAATGTTCCCGTGAAACTATTTGAACATTTCTTTGCGATTGAACAGTTCCTGCGTGATCGTTACAATTTAGTTTGAATTACATACATAACTAATATTTTCATTGTTAACCTAGTTCCTTTTCCATTTCCAATTCCATTTTACAATAAAATTGGCCTACTAAACAAACATCCTATGTATTTTAAATTTATATTAAAATTTGAGAAAAGAATGTATAATAGTACATGCGCATTAGTACATATAGGGTAAATGTACTAATGCACAAAAACAAATCAATTATAGTAATATCCTGTATACGCAATGGTACCAATTATAGTAAACCCCATGTACCATAATTGGTTTATTCCTAATTGGGTCATATTTTTAAGCCCTAATATTGGGACACTTACCCTAACATCATATATTTGCAATTTGTGGCATAAAAAAAATATGAAAAAATGTTCTGTATCTCGATACCTCCCTAACTCGATGGTCCCTTGGATATCGAGTTAGGGAGAGTTGACTGTATATGTTTTTTATTATTTTATCACCCTGACATCGAATGTGTTGCTTTAGTAATTGTATTAATGTTAGTATTATGAATAAGTTAGCTTAAGCAAATTGTATCTGTTGGTTTTATATGTTAACTGTTGATACAAGAAATAAATGTAAATGTAAAATGTAAAATGTAAAAAAATCATTTGTATAAGATATATGTTAGAGCCAATATAAGCCAATATGAGCGAGTGAAACAGGCGAAATATAGTTTGCCAAATACACGGCCCAGGCAGAGAAAAATATCTATTCTCATTCATGCTTTTCTTTTTCCTCTTAGAAAACATTTTCCAACTTCATGTTATGATGAGGTATAATATTATCACGCTTTTATACAACAGCACTAGTAGCTATATGGATAGCGTGGTCGTGTGAAACAGCTTTATATTCCAGCCGGCCTTGGTTAGATCCCCATTGACATCGTATAGACATTTTTTTGGGACTATCCCAAATGAAATGAAAAAAGAAAAAAGAAACAGATGTCTGTTCCCATACATACAAACCTTTTTTAAGCTTTTAAAACAGCTCATTACTTGCGCATTTGACCCTCCAGCACAGGAAAAAGCAGTATTTCTGCCAAAGATGAAATGTTTTCAGCCTGCGCTAGTTTGGGTGTTGTAATGCTGATGTCACACAATGGTTTTGGTCCATACAAAGTTCAAGCTCCATCCTCTTCATTACACGCGAAATGTATGAAAGATCACTAATAGTAATACAACATGACAGTATTACAAACACTCAAAATACGATACTGCCCGTTTAAAACGGCACGTTTGGTCAGCCTAGCTAGAATTCCTTTCCTTCCTTTTGTAATTCTCGAAAAGTTAGTAAAAATAAAAAGTAAATAGTTCCGGACTTTCGCTCTGAAATAATCTGTGAATATCGTTCATCATGCGCAGAGCATATGACAAGAAGTATACATAAATAATCACTACGGTAGCCCGTCGTAGATCTTACGCAGTTCTTATCTACTTGAACAACCAAAATAAGTTCAGAGCGGTTTATAATGTTCCAATATACGTTTGACAACACTTTTTAATGAAAGTCACCACGTAGCTGACGACTGTAACACTTTCAAGGGTTTCAACTCTAAGAGAGTTTAAATTTCTTAACGGATTATAGCTGAGATAGAAGTAAATATCCTCACACACCTGCTCGATTCTCTCGTGCATATTTTTACATGCACATAATACACACAGAGCCATACTATGGCAAACACATTCTAGTGCAAACATGTCTGGGCACGAAAGAGTATTATTTGAGGGAGTAAAACACTTGAGAATGACGAAAAAATGAAAAAGCTGAATAAAACTGTAAACATTTGAAAAATCTGGAGATTTGGCTGTTTTACTGGCATGCTTTAACACATTAAGGACCGAACGTTTTGGGGCAAACTTGAACGCTTTATTTGTTCGGGTTTCATGAATGAGATCGTTTCCTTCGATATGGATGAGACGAAGGCGAGCCATCGGTAGGCCTTGTTAGATTCTTGGCAAACCAAGAACTCAACCTTCAAGTGTAGAAAACACGGGTTATTTCGTAAGAAAACTGGCAATATACAACCCTGCCCCTATCCCTTCCAGAGCAGGGAGGTAGGGGGGGGCAAGTCGTGCGATTTTTTTACAAAAAATGAAATTGAAGAAGAAAAAAATATTTTTGAGCATTCATGCCACCTATCGTGATTGGCCGTACTCATGGAAAAAAATACTGTTGGATTTGTAGCGTATACCACATTTTTTTTTTTGGAAAGCTTGAAAGCATATTATTTTCGTAAGCTCAGAATCAAAAACCATGAATAATTATGAGCCACTTTCTCTTTGATTGTGTGGAATGAGATGCACGGCCTATGCCGTTTCCCAGTTTGAGCCAAAAAAGAGATAGTCTTAAAGATAATCGGAAATACTGTTTTGTAATAGATTTGTTCTTGTGTAGTGATAACTATGCTATATAAGTTAATGAAAAAAAAAATACAAATCAAAAATCGCTCAACAATTCGGTATACAGCATACGACAATCACAAGAATACTAAAGGAGAAGGAATAATTTGTGAAACTGTATTTTTTAAAATCATCGAGCACTATAAGAAAAATTAAATATGCTGTTGAAGGTAGAATTGTTTCAATGTTTAAAGTAATTGATGGTAGATATTCTATATTTACTTTAAAAGAAAATACAGTAAGCGAGAAACAGCAAATTCAAAGTAAACGGCTGTGGTGGTTGATAGTATCTGCGTTGTTTAAGTTCAGCGACTCTTGTCCGAATTTCAAAATTCGTACAATGGATAATTTCAAAGAACAATTTTACAATTACTTGAAGACTTATGTTTTCACCGTTGACCAGGTATATAATTGCAACGAAATTGCCTTATTTTTCAAAATGATTACCAGATGAACGTTTACTCATTTGGAGGAAAAAAGGCGTCACATGAATCAAAATCGGATAATTTTCGTGTTACAATGCTTCTGGTACTCATAAATATCCATTGATGATAATTGGAAAATCGAAGAACACTCGATGTTTCAAAGCAGAAACTATTTCTTGAATGCTTTTAAAATCAGTTTGTTTTGGAAGTTCCCGAAAAAGACTATAACATAGGGGCGTTCCGATAATAGATAACTGCATTGCGCACCATTGCTTGTGAGGATGAAATTTCCTCTGGCGATGGACTGATTGAAGATTGTCCAACGCCAACAGAATGATGAATCAGGGACAAATTCAAAACATAAAAGTAATATATCGAGAACAATTAGAAATGTCAATCTTGCTAAATTCATAAATACTGAGCACTGAGAAAATAGCTCTTTGAGTATTGGCAGCATGTAAACCACAATTACAAAATCTTGGAAGCAATTTGATGTGGTCCGAAACAAATATGCATTTGGTTAATGAAGACAGAATTTCTGTGTCCACCTTATTTATGGTTTCTGATCCTGGTATCCAAATAGTGGTACCGGACCTCGAAGAAGATAGGATATTTCATTTCCGACAGCCAAATTATCGGTATAGTGAATGATCCATCAGAAAAGAATGAAAATACCGATGTTGGGAAAGATGAAGATGAAGAAAAAAAAGAGAAGAAGTAATCAATCGGTAATAACTGCTCTGAAAAACAATTCATACAAAACATCAATTCAAAATATGAATAATACGATCGAATGGGAAGAACAAAATTACTTACAACTATAATTATCACGTTTCCATTTTATCACGCGAAAATTTTTTTTGAGCATGATATAATCGAAACGTCACTGTAATACATTTAGTTTAAACATTGATCTCAAGAAGAGTAAATATTGAACTGTTACTTTCGTTAAGTAATAATCTATCTATATATATAAAAATGGAGTGATGTCTGTCTGTCTGTCTGATTCTTATAGACTCGGAAACTACTGAACCGATCGACATAAAAATTGGTATGTAGGGGTTTTTGGGGCCGGGGAAGGTTTTCGTGATATTTTGAGACCCCCCCCCCTCTCTAAGGGGGGGCTGCCATACAAATGAAACACAAATTTCTGCATTACTCGGAAATTAACCAAGCAAACGAAACCAAAGTTGGCATGTGAAAGTTTTAGGGTGCAATAAATGTTTCTATGATGGTTAGACAGTCCTTCCCCCACTCAAAGGGGGGACTGCCATACAAATGAAACACAAATTTCTGCATTACTCGAGAATTAATCAAGCAAATGAAACCAAATTTGGCATGTGGAGGTTTTAGGATGCAATAAATGTTTCTATGGTGATAAGATACTCCTTCCCCCTCTCTTAGAGGAGGCTGCCATACTAATGAAACACAATTTTTTGCATTGCTCGGAAATTAATCAATCAAACGAAACCAAAGTTGGCATGTGAAAGTTTTAGGGTGCAATAAATGTTTCTATGATGGTTAGACAGTCCTTCCCCCACTCAAAGGGGGGGCTGCCATACAATAGAAACACAAATTTCTGCATTACTCGAGAATTAATCAAGCAAATGAAACTAAATTTGGCATGTGGAGGTTTTAGGATGCAATAAATGTTTCTATGGTGTTAAGATACTCCTTCCCCCTCTCTTAGAGGGGGCTGCCGTACAAATGAAACACAAATTTTTGCATTACCCGAGAATTAATCAAGCAAATTAAACCAATTTAGGCATATGGAAACTTTAGGGTGCAATGAATGTTTCTATGGTAGTTAGATACCCCTCCCCCCTCTCTTAGGGGTGGCTGCCATACAAATAAAACACAAATTTCTGCATTACTCGAGAATTAATCAAGTAAATGGGCGGGACGAAGTTTGCCGGGTTAGCTAGTGCTTTATAAATATTTTATGAATTTATGTTCTCAGGAGGATTTCTCGTTATGTATTTGTCACAAGTAATGTTTGGAGCTACCTAATACACTATGGGTCAAAACGTTTGAAGAGCCCTTTTTTTTTGAGTTTCTAGAAATATGTTAAAGTCGGACCGCGCAACTTGGAAGCTAGGCGGGATTCAATAGCTTCTCCACTAACACGATTGAACAGAATAAGTTGAGAGTGCAACGAAGTACTCCAGAATCATTTGCTGCCGTTTTTGCACCGGAGCCATCGTGATGATTAGGTTTTCCAACAGTAAAACGCTCCACTTAATTAAAAATCGGACGATCTGGACATGATTTATTGAACAGGGGCTCCAGATTGTCGACTAGCCAGCATAATAACCAGACCAAATCTAATCAATAACTTCAGGAAAGTGATCGCATAAAGAACATATGCAGCTAACAAGCAGTGTGAGAGTATTGAAGAGCTTAAACGGGTAGATTCCTCTTCTTCTTGAATGGCGTTAACGTTCCCTATGGAACTTTTGCCGTCTCAACGTATGCATTAACTAGCGTCATTGATTAATACTTAGTTGAGATTTCTTAAACCAAATAACACGCCTTGAATGTATTCCGAGGGGCAAGCTCTAAAATACGCGTGACCACAGTGCAAGTCGAAGGAAATTTCTTTGGTGAAAAATCCCCCGGCCAAGACGGGAGTCGAAACCGAACACCCGGCATGATAATGTGAGACGCTGACCACTCGGCCACGGGCGCACAAGTAGCAGGTGCACGGGTAGATTTCTCTGCGTGGAACGAATTACTAGTTAGAAAATACTACAGCTTGGTCGATCGCACGCCAAATAGATTGTTCTGAAAACCAAGAATGATCTACAAATTATAAACTTGTTGTAATTCATGGAAAATTGCTGTTGATTTGTTTAAGAAGAGATAGCTTCTCATCTGGTTGTATAGTTATGAAACACCATCGTTTTCGTCGCACGAACAATGTTATTAATTAGGGAATCATGACAAGCTTTCGAATGTTACATTATTTCTTTGTCAATTTTGAAGTTGGAAGTACAAATAGGTCTAGCCGCCAACTGTCTAGTATTTGACTAGTTCATGGCCAAGATCAATCCGAACAACACTGTCCGAATCTTTTCACGCAATGAAAATTATAATACGAATTATCATCATCCACGACAACCTATTCATTCATAAACACACACACTTGTTGCTCTCAAAGAAACCAAACCCTCCGCGCGGCGAAACACAACCGAAGCAGACAAGCGATGAAAAACACCCACAGAAAGGTCTACACCACATTACTTGTGGGGATATTTTTCCACGCCGGATAATTTTTTTTCTAGGTCCCTTCTCTTTCCCACCTTCGTTGCAAAGAACGAGGAACATTTTCATTCCTTTCAGCCACTTCTTAACCCCAATCCATCACTGTTGCTGCCACCCTTAGGTATGTGTGTGCAGTCAAACTTCTGAATGTGGGCCAATGGGGTGTTTGGCGTTGTGCCTTCCGACTTCCGAAGCTAGGTGAATGCATATTATGTCTTCCGAGGACCTACCCCAAGTGGCAGCAAAATGAGGGAGGTTCGAAGTTGTTTTAACCCCCATTAGCAGAGACGTTTGGCTGGTTGGGGCGCAAAAAGAAGGGAACCCCGGTAAAATGATACATCCATCAACAGCCGTTGTTGCGTATCGAGTCACGCAGGTCGAATGCAGACGGGTGGTATTTGTTTCCATTGGTTGGAGCAGGATCCTTCCATTCACAGAGATCGTTGGCGTGATAGCGAAACACTCGTCATTAGTGGCTTAGTTGCAATGGCGCGGTGTTCTAGCATTGCTACTTTTACGTAGAGAGACAGCCACGAAATTAGAGACACCATAGAATATTCCCCATAACCTCTAGGGGTCACGTTTGCAAAAAAAGCGCGGCTAATTATTTCTGCTTTTAATTGAAGACCACAGACCACACAGTTCAAATAGATTACCTCTTTCTACGCTGCGTTAAACGATGGTTCGGCGAGCGAGAAGAAGAATACCAAGTGCAAGCAAAAGTGCACCAAATAGTCGTGAATCGCAGATACTTTTTTTCTGTTGTCTGTCCTCTTCTTTTATTCACCCGCCACCCATTTGACCGTCGGCAAGACACGAGAGATCTCCTCCACTTCTAGGGATGAACGAAAAAGAAATAAGAGGGATTTTTTTTCCAATTCCCGCTGCTCCAGTTCATAGGACTGGATTCCCAAACCGCACCGGGTGCGCGCGGCAGAAGTGATTGGTTCACGAGAGATCAAATAGGTCGACGAAGAGTGGGTTCAATTATCCTATCGCTTTTATTTCATTACGTCTCTAAGGGCAAGATGAGCGGCTCCAAACCAACCATTTCAACCAAGACCAGCGAGACTTAGCTAGTAGTGGAGATGTTAGTGAAACATAAAAATTTAAATTGTTCAATTTAGACACGAAGAGGTTTGTTTTAACTTGATAGACAATTACGAGGCAACTGGTATTGTTCCAGGTAAAAACCACGTGATCATCTTTCGTGGCAAAGTTAAGTCTAAATACCTCCTGACAAAATCCCAGATAGTCGATTTTTGAAAAAAAGATCGAAATGACAGTAAATCTCGACTTTTCATACAATTTGAAGACATGCGGCATTAAACAAAAAATTAAAACCCTGATTTAATGTACTTGGGTGATTTTTCGATTTTCAAAAAACTCAAATTATAACACTTACGACACTAGTTAAAAATGTCCAATTGAACTAAAATTTTGCATATGGTATTTTTTTGCGAGAATCAACATTTTGTAGGAAGTCCCGTTTGAAAATTCGAAGGTCGCTTTTTTCCCATACATTTATTGGCACTCTAATCAGCATGCATCCTTCGTACTTCGTCAAAACCTTGTTGTTCTACAACTGTAGCGTCCTGTTTGGTTGCTTGTATTCACAAAAATTACGAAAACCTCCGGAAGATACTTTAATTAGATTTGTTTTTTTTGGCGATGTCGTAGTTCGAGAGTCCCATTCTTTCAACCTCAGCTTCCGATCACAAGTTCCACTATGATGCGTCTTCTGATCTTTCTGAACAACAGTTGTACGTTCACGGAATTGTTTCTGCACATCATACCAGGTCGATTTAACCACTTTAAGCGATTGCGCGATTTAAATACGCTGGTTTTTTTTGATGTGGGGGTCCAAAATCGAATTTCTTCTCTCGGCTTTCACCCTACACGACTTTTTCAACACATAATTGATTAACGTGAAATTTTCATCGTCGAAAAATTCAGGTTTACCGAACAATTTGCTGTCAAAATTTTTCAGAAACACCTACTAAGACCGCTACCATGAAATGAACAGTGGTATCGGATCCCAAATGTTTTGTTTCATCATCCAATGAATATAGATAATTTTTTTAACATCGATCTGTTCAATACCGTTTTTTTGTAGCATGTATTTTGGGAAATCTGCTGTAAATATTGCAGTAAGTTCTAATGTTTGCAGACAAATTTTTAGCCGAGTGTACCCCCTAAGCCGTTGTGAACATTTCATATTTATACGTTTTACGTTTTTTTTGCCGATCGATCAAAGTTTGGAGTAAATTAGAGGAGCACTTCATCGCAAATTGTACCAGAAGCACAAACTGCTATGCGTACCCGTGAACGATTGACAACTTTCGTTTTCATGCGTTTGTGAGTATAAGCATTTTAAATAGTTATGATACTCACACATATATACGCATTCCCATATGCACACCCACGAACTCATGCAAACTTCTATCCTGCACAATTTTTTTGAACAAACGGATCAACGTGAAATTTTTACTGTTGAAAGATTAAGGTTTTCCAAACAATTTGCTGTCAAAAGACTTCAGATATACACACAAATAACTCGCTCTACCAGGTCAAGTCCATTTTGACCGAGAGAATGTCTCGATCAGAACACAAATGAAGAGATTAATCACGCAAAAGTTGCAAGACGATGGAAGAATGCTTCTCGCGAGAGTTCAAAGAAAGCAACAAGTCGGAAGCGTAATCAGTGAACTTTTAACACCTTGCGGACCGCTCACGAGATTTCTCGCTTTCGCGTTCCTTCTTTACGGACTTGTGTGAAATTTGCCGATAAAAGTTTATGTTGCGTGCAAGTTTCTGTTCAACGTCTTGCTGGATTTAATGAATAATGAATTATTTCAATTGTAATAAATTGATTGTTTATCAAATAACAACCTTCAAAATCATGCTCATTAGATAGAGAATTGAATCATACATCTTTCCACATAATCCATTTTTTTTCTTGATCGTGACAGAGAAAAGTTATAGACTGAAACGTGAGCATGGGTCAATATAGGGAAATTTACAGAATTTTGAAAATCAAAAAAAGTGGTTCGAATAGAGTTATCGAAGTTATTTTACCTATCTTCCAGCCACAATTTTATTAATCGAAAAAGGGTATGAGAAAAGTTATTAGCCAAGTTGTATGAAAAAAATTAATTATGTTAAAGAAAATTGAAAAAAGTTATTTGAAAGACACATCCTCGAGATAGTACTTATTCGATATAGAATATTTTTATCTGCCTTTAACAAAATTTCCATTGCTCGGAAAGAAAATTGGAAAAAAGTTATTTGAAAGGACCCAAAACACATTTTTGAGATAATACTCATTGGGTAGAGAATACTTTTACAGGTAAACGTCGATATAACGTACATTTCACTTTCAAAATTGTACGTTGTATCGAATTGTACGTTATATCGAAGCATAATAAAGTACTCACAAACGTTGTCTGTATTACATTATTGTGTTGCTGTTTTAGTAAAGTTAATAAATTACTTCAATCAGAAGACGAAGCCAGCCTTTCTCATGATGTTTCCCTTCGTACTGTTCATTAAAGCTTGATTCATTTAGAATCCGGAATCACAAAACCAGCTGTATTTCGGAATTGATTGAAGATTGAAGATTGTTTTAGCATCACAATAAATATAATTCATTGTTCTATCAGAAAAAAAAATATAGAAAAAATTTTTCCTTTACACTTTGGAAATGTGTACGTTATATCGAGGTAAAAGGTACGTTATATCGAGTGACGTTATATCGAGGGTACGTTATAACGAGGGTACGCTATATCGAAGTTTCCCTGTATTCATATTCAGCTAAATTTTCGTTGGTCGGAGAAGAGTTTGAGAAAAGGTATGTGCCAAAATGTATACAAGTTGTAGGAGGGAAATTAATAAATTTATCGAAAATGGAAATGAAACTTCTTCAAACTCGATAAAACAATGAAGGAACAGAGTGCGAAGTCGAAATTTTTAGGCGATTTTTGAAATGCTTTCATATGGTGAAATATCAACGCATGAAGATGGGATATAAATCACTTTGAAGCATAATTTACATGGATTTACACGGAATATTTTACAGAGAAATTTGTATTTCGATGTATGTAAATGTATTGGATAAGAATATCGGGAAGAAATGAGAAATCGATTTTTTTCTGTTTTTCCAAAGATAGCAAATCCAATTAACGTTATCAACTATCTTTCTTTTGATTTCTATAACGTTGTTGTGGACCATTCAGTACTGACACATTATTGTATGAACGAATAATTTCGAATTCGTATTTGATAATAAATAGTTCAATGAATAATCATCGAAAAACAGTTTTGAAAACTCTAATAAATTCTATACACCCAGGATTTTTTATACGAAAGGGATAGAATTGTGTTACGCCATAGTAGCTGTACTTTGAGTATTTTCTCAAATTTCAATTTCCAAGCCTATTGAGAATGGGGAAAAAAAGAAAAACTGATTTTTTCACTATAGCTCTTATAGTGAACCATATAGGAGAATTATCTTATTGTTATCTGAAAAAAAAATCACACATATCTATAAAAGGCGTATGAACACATTTAAATACAAATTAAAGTAGTACTGAATCTCTAAATACTAAAAAAAATCAATATTTCAAGATTTTTTAGTCCTTAAATTTTTTAGGAATTTATTTTTTTGATTATATTTCTCGATATATTATAGTAAGATGCATAATCAGTATTTTTTTAAATTTGTTATCTCAAAGCTATTGAGAATGGCGTGCTAAAAATTGGATGGTACGTTTTTCACCATAGATCCTATGAATAGGGATTCGGAAAATGAACAAAATTTCTGTACAATATTATTATTATTATTATTTATTCACTCTCATAGCGTAAGACTGCAGTCTTTTTGGTGCTATAAAGTTATGAAGTATGGTATGAAGTGCGTTGGTAATTTGTAAAATAATAACAATCCTTCTAATACTACAAACTAATTATTTCTCGACCGATTGAAATAATCCATACATTGCTTCCTGAACACGAATGATGACTCTTGATTTTGGAGATTACAGGGAAGTGAATTCCATAAAACAACACCTCTCACTACTTCAATAGAAATTTTTACTTCCTTTTTACTTTTTACTTTCATACCCAGTCAGACCCTTTCCCCGGTACAACTCTTGAACGTTTTGGCCAATAACTTTTCTCATACTCTTTTCGGACCAATGAAAATTTGGCTAAAGATAAATAAAAATATTCTTTATCGAATGAGTACTATCTCGAAAATGTGTTTTGGGTCCTTTCAAATATCTTTTTTCAATTTTCTATGGTTAGTAAGGTAGAAAACCGATTACTCGCGGTTGACTCCCTCCCATACAACTTGGCCTATAACTTTTCTCAGACCCTTTTCCGAGCAATCAAATTGTGGCTGGAAGATAGGTGAAATATTTCTCTATCGAATAACTTCGATAACTGTATTCGAACAATATTTTTTTGATTTTCAAAATTCTGTTTATTTTCTTATATTGACCCATGCTCACGTTTCAGTCTATAACTTTTCTCTGTGACGATCAAGAAAAAAACGAATTATGTGGAAAGATGAATGATTCAATTCTCTATCTAATGAGCATGATTTTGAAGGTTGTTACTTGATAAGCAATCAAGTTATTTCAACTGAAATAATTCATTATTCATTAAATCCAGCAAGACGTTGAGCAGAAACTTGCACGCAACAAAAACTTTCAACCGCTGAACTTTCATCCGCTTACTTCACACATAGAGACGAATGAACTGCAAAGTTTAAAGCCTCTTAAAAACTTGCGAGCAAAGCAAGCAACTTCACACAAGTCAAAACGTGCGGTCCCAGAAGCATGTTTTACATATTTCTTCCCGGTCCTTAAAGTATTAAGGGCACCAGCATCGCACACTATCAATATTCTCTCTTCGGGGTTTAGAAAATGCGGAAACTTCATGAGCTCATTAGACAGCTGCTATTTGGTATCAGGAAAATCGATTGAGTTGGAGAATCGTAAGAGGAATTTCTAAAACAACATCATTAGCAGGGTAACAGAATTATCTGTATTTCTACAGATTTTTCAGATTTTTAAGAACGAAGAACAGCTACAGATATTAACCAGCTTTTTTTTGGTTCCTAGAACGTTCCTGTAGGACCTTTCCATACGGAGATATTTCAGTTTGAATGAAAAATGACGCTTTCGTCTATGATGATGAATTATTCAATGAACAAGCGTCGTACTGCAAACCGAAAGGCAGTTTTGAAAAATCCAATTAATTATGTACAAGGATAATTTATTACTTTGACGAAAAAAAATTATTTTAATTTTTTGCACCGATTTCAAAAAAGTGCCAAAAACAGGATTTTTATAGTGCTTTACGAAATGCACTGTAATTATGCAAATATTGCAGTAAGTTCTAATGTTTGCAGGCAAATTTTCAGCCTGGCGTGTTTCTTAAACATCTGTGAACGTTTCATATCGATACGTTCGACAGTTTTATTCTAGCCGATTTTTCAAAGTTTGGAGTAAATTAGAGGATAATTGATTCGCAAATCCTACCAGAACTACAAAATCGTAACTTCGGTCTTTGTGAGTTTGTGGGTGAGGAGTGTGTACGTGCGTGAATGCGTATGTATACGTGTGAGTATCATTACTCCTTGCAATGCTTGTACCTACAAACGCATGATTGTCGAAAATAGTCTCCGACTTTATTATTTCTTGAATTCAACAATGCCGTTCTACGCATAGTTGTCCCATGTTACTTTTTTACAATTTTCACTTTTCTTCATATAACGATGTTTTTATGCCTAGTCTTCCGGAAAAACACGTATAGTTTATTCCCAGCTTTTAAAAAAACAACATCAAGCTCGATTGTCCCATGTTGATATTCCAGGTATATCTGTCCAACCATGTATTTTTTGTAAACCCATAATACATGAAACGGTTCAATAACAAGAATTTTATGTCACGCTTTCAGCAGAGCTAATGCACTAATTTCTAGTTTGGAAGAACGAACTAATTCTCAAACAAATAGGAAAAAAGTTTAACAGAACACGTGTACATCTTGTTAGCGAATGCCTAATAACAACGAGATTTATATTGTGTAAAGTATTTCAGATCACTCCCTTCTTCATAATGTTTTTATGCATAATCTTTCCGAAAACACAAAAAATCTTATTGTTTGTTCGCAGTATTTCAAAAAACAACATCAAATTCAATTGTCTCATGTTGATATTCTAGGCATAACTGTCCCACCATGAATTTTCAAGCCTGTAATCAAGATTGATTGATTCAACTAGGCGTAGAACGGCAGTACGGCTAGTACGAACATTTTTCATCGATGCAAAAACAATTTTTTTATCAATCAATTAAGTATAAAATTCGTAGGGAGTGAGAGAGTTAGCTTTATTCGTCTAATTTTTTATTGTATGAGAAGATGCATTTTCATGGTGATAGATACTATTTTTTATGTGCTAAACAAGTTATTTGTTATGCTTTTTTCTAATTAGCTGGTCCGATGTTTTAGATGTTTAACACCATTAACACCAATCTTGTTAGTGTATAAATGCCATAGTGTTATAAATGACAAATCATAATTAGTGAGATTTAAAATTTTTGAAATGATTCAAACAAAAGCGATAAAGCAAAGCTGTAAAATATAACCGTAAGTCAGTTCTCTTCCCAGAGAAGCGGCGGATTCCTCTAAGAGCCTTCCGCGGCACCAATGAGCAATAATGGTTTCCGACAGACCACCGGGTAAAGCCGCTGGGATGCAAACCAGCCTGTCCGATTGATATCAACTTTTTGGGCACCTGTCAAGCCGGCCCATCACGAGTCATACTCCTTGCGAACGAAATATCACATCCTGAATCTCTCGCAGAACACGTCACTTGTCAGCGCTGTGAAACGTTGGACTCATTCTATACACACGACGTGTTCGGAAGCCACATCGCATGCTTCTTTTGCCCTACCAAGTTCCCCTGATTCGGGAAACAAAAACAACCCCTCTGTGCTGCAACAAAGCACGAATCTTGTTTCTAAACCCACAAACAGTTTTAATCTAACTCGTGCTCTTATACAACAGACGCAGGCACAGGTAAGAAGTTTCCATTGAAATTTCATACAAGTTGACTGAACAACAATACCAGCAAAAAAGCACCTAACAGCATCCCGAAAAACCGAATGCAGCATCTAAAACATCAGCGTCAGCATCGTCGGATGGGCATCCGATAGCCGAGGCGATCAAAACCACACCTCTTCTAGTTGATTGGTTTACACTGCAAATGGACTAAGGTCCAAAAAGCTTGTCGCTGATCTCGTTTTTTTTTTATACTGCTGCTGCTGCTGTTTAGTGCACGGCCGCAGTTTGCGTCTTTTCTGCTAACGAAGCCGATGCGGATGCGGCTGCATCAGTCCAGAACGAGAGAGACGAAAAAAACACGCAACCTCTTCCTCTCTCTCTCTTCCTATCTAATGCCAGAGGACTAAAACAAAACCTATCTACACGCTGAGCTGGAAAGTTGTCGAAAAAATAGTGGGTGGTAATATGACTGCGCCCACCGCAGAACGCAACGGCATCGGTACCAGGCTAGCGGCACAGGATGACGGTCAATCGGCAATGTGCACCCGACGCAGCGAGGCCAGTCGACAACGACGAGGATGCACATACAACGAGTCCGAGGACCCGGCCCCGTGATTTCACGGTGCCCACACAAGCACGCACGTACACACGTATGTATGCCTATGTACTCGCCGGAAGAGGACGAGAGGACGCACCAGAGCATATCGATGCAAGGTGCGGAGAAAAAGTTGATGTAGGCTTTGAACGGTGTTTGAATTGGAGGATGTTTGAAGCAATCCAGTTCTAAACCTGCACAACAACCCTATATGGTTTCAATGCTATCTCGAAATGACAAAATATCGGTGACGAACAGATTACGAAACCGTCTACAACATCACTCGAAGCCTTCTCGAAATATATTGAGCTGTTCGAGAAGCTTGTGCCGATTTTTTTTGAAAAATTCTAAAGCTTAATTCAATTACATACATATGTGCCATTTTGTTCCACAAACTTACGCAACTTTTTACGTATCTTGATAATTTAAAACTTCTTTGTTTTTCATCCAAAAACGGGTTACAATGCTTTTTTTCTGCTGTCTAAATGGTCGAAGCTGTTGTCCATGAGAGAATTTTGCCGATACCTGAACAAGTAATAATCTGATGGTACAATATCTGGTGAGTACGATATATGGAGTAGCATGTCCCAACCAACTCCAATATTTTTAGTTGGTTTCTCAAATATACATGAGGTCTAGCATTGTCAGGATTCTGAGCTTCCAGAGATATGTAAGAAGTCGGTTGAATTGAAGCATATAGTGTAGGATATAATAACTATCTTCATTTATAAGACTGATCATTTACGCTTTATTGTTATGTCTCAACATTCAAAAAACTAAAATTCCAGTGTTGCATAACTACAGAACTAGATGGATAAACTCTCACTTATTTGCAAAATTAACGTCAATTTCACATGAATTACAATAAGTTTCCAATTCGTAGATCATCGTATGTTCTCAATCGGTTAAAATAACCTATTCGGGGAGGTTTCGACCAAAATGCGCCATATTGTATTGTGTATCTCGTTCTACACAGAAGATACTGCACGCTTAAGCTATTCAAATCACTCATAGGGGAACCGCGGGTAATATGGATAGTGGGGGTAATATGGTTGATTTGTATAGTTACATTTCGAAATTCAGATTTCTGGTAATGAAAACACCTTCTACATGTTATTCTATGATATTTAAGTCACTCTATGGCAATGAATACTGATCAAAAGTGGAAAAGGGAAACAAAAGCCGAAAATCATACATGATTCCGCGTGTGGATGCAATTTTAGCTGCTTCGATATTATGCATTTTGAGTGGTTGATTATCAAAATTTAATTCGCTAATGATTATATTTTGGTTTGTGAGTTAACAGAGAAGCGATATTAGGTATGTACGGAATGGTAAATTCATTTTTAAGAGGAAAATTTAAATTATTGAAATAATTGTACTGGTGTGGTAAAACGGACAGTTACCAGTGGGAGTGAGATGGATTGGGAAAAGTCTGTTTAATCTATTCCTAAGGAATGCCCTGCGTCTATAAATAGAATTCAAATTGCTAAATGTGGACTGTTTAGAAGCTGACTGGAACCAAAAGCAAAATAGTTGAGGGTCTGTTCGCTGAAAAGCACGATATCACTTTTAGGTGGATTAATTCGATTTTTTCATCATTCAACAGACATTCGTGATGGGTCCATACCTTGGTTGAATAAAATTATTCCTTCTCGAAATATATTGAGCTGTTCGAGAAGCTTGTGCCGATTTTTTTTGAAAAATTCTAAAGCTTAATTCAATTACATACATATGTGCCATTTTGTTCCACAAACTTACGCAACTTTTTACGTATCTTGATAATTTAAAACTTCTTTGTTTTTCATCCAAAAACGGGTTACAATGCTTTTTTTCTGCTGTCTAAATGGTCGAAGCTGTTGTCCATGAGAGAATTTTGCCGATACCTGAACAAGTAATAATCTGATGGTACAATATCTGGTGAGTACGATATATGGAGTAGCATGTCCCAACCAACTCCAATATTTTTAGTTGGTTTCTCAAATATACATGAGGTCTAGCATTGTCAGGATTCTGAGCTTCCAGAGATATGTAAGAAGTCGGTTGAATTGAAGCATATAGTGTAGGATATAATAACTATCTTCATTTATAAGACTGATCATTTACGCTTTATTGTTATGTCTCAACATTCAAAAAACTAAAATTCCAGTGTTGCATAACTACAGAACTAGATGGATAAACTCTCACTTATTTGCAAAATTAACGTCAATTTCACATGAATTACAATAAGTTTCCAATTCGTAGATCATCGTATGTTCTCAATCGGTTAAAATAACCTATTCGGGGAGGTTTCGACCAAAATGCGCCATATTGTATTGTGTATCTCGTTCTACACAGAAGATACTGCACGCTTAAGCTATTCAAATCACTCATAGGGGAACCGCGGGTAATATGGATAGTGGGGGTAATATGGTTGATTTGTATAGTTACATTTCGAAATTCAGATTTCTGGTAATGAAAACACCTTCTACATGTTATTCTATGATATTTAAGTCACTCTATGGCAATGAATACTGATCAAAAGTGGAAAAGGGAAACAAAAGCCGAAAATCATACATGATTCCGCGTGTGGATGCAATTTTAGCTGCTTCGATATTATGCATTTTGAGTGGTTGATTATCAAAATTTAATTCGCTAATGATTATATTTTGGTTTGTGAGTTAACAGAGAAGCGATATTAGGTATGTACGGAATGGTAAATTCATTTTTAAGAGGAAAATTTAAATTATTGAAATAATTGTACTGGTGTGGTAAAACGGACAGTTACCAGTGGGAGTGAGATGGATTGGGAAAAGTCTGTTTAATCTATTCCTAAGGAATGCCCTGCGTCTATAAATAGAATTCAAATTGCTAAATGTGGACTGTTTAGAAGCTGACTGGAACCAAAAGCAAAATAGTTGAGGGTCTGTTCGCTGAAAAGCACGATATCACTTTTAGGTGGATTAATTCGATTTTTTCATCATTCAACAGACATTCGTGATGGGTCCATACCTTGGTTGAATAAAATTATTCCTCTCGCGATAAATAAACCTCTACGCTTTATATATTACAAACCTGTCCATATTACCCCCATTATATGTTCATATTAACCGCATCAAAAAAAATGTTGTAGTTTTCGGTCTGTTATAATTTCAGTAAAAAACATTGAAAAACACTTTTTTGTAAAATATTTGACCAATTAGGTTGAGAAACAGTATATTAAATTGTAAGAAACTGCATCAAAGTTTTGGGGAACATGAGTTTCCAAAGATATAATTGAAGTTCTTCTTAACATGTTCGTTTACCCCCACCTCTCCTACTGCTTGTAAGCTACATCTACTCTCGATCGTTCGATCTCTCCTCATAAGTTCTTGATATGTTTTTATCTGGTAAACAAGCTGACCGGTCCAGAATCTGAAGTCCGTATTCCATGAATTGATGTCAAATTACTCAATCATCACATTGTTTTTGATCCAAAACAGCAGTAAATGATTCTGAAGTACTTCATTGCACTTATGACTGTGCATTCGTGTTGATGAAAAGTTTTAGAAAATATTTTCCTCAACTTCTAAACGGTGGTTTTACTTATCTGTAGTGAAACTATACGCGTCTAGACTCGAACGGCACGAACTTTCCGGACTGCTCAATAGTAATTTAGGATGAAACTTGTGTCCTAAAACACTTAATGCCTTGAAAACCTTGAAAACAAAAACAAAACACAACAAATGGGGAAAACAGTAGCGTGAAGAAAATGGTAAGTGTGGAACTTTGGATTCGTTCAAAAAACATGTTAATTTTACATGAAATAGGTGTTTTCAAAGAAAAATGTTTGATGCCATATGTCTTCAAAAATCATGGAACGTCGAAATCTACTGTATTCTCGATTTTTTTCACACACAGAGCTTCACACACTATCTGACGAATCCCATGCCAACTCGTCTTAGGAGTTGGCAGCACAATCTCATATTGCAGTAAAACGTTATGGATTTAAAGACATTGGTTATTTAAGCAATTGTGCTTACTTGAAATCTCCAAAAAACAAAGGGACTACTTTTTGGAGAGGGCGCAATTTTTTTTCAATTAAAAAAAAATCTAACACAAAAACTATAATTTTGATGAAAGAATGAAACCTAAAAAAATGGATCAAAGAATAAAACGTAGGAAATTTTTTCAACATTCTTTTAAAAAAAATTTAAAAAATACTCTGACGGAAATTTATTTCAAAAATTTATGTTCATTTTCCGCAATGAGGTGTTTTTTTTATATTCTCAAAAAAATGAGGATAGCCCAATTTCCAACAAGTCATCCATACATCGGAAAATGTGCACTTTTACAGAGAAAAAGTTTTTATACAACAAACTTTTTTTCATGTTTTCTTAAAAAAAAAATTTTTTAATTTTTTGGATAATTGGGATATTCACATGTTTTTTTAAAAATATGTTTTTGAGAAAAATACATTTTAGTTTTAAAAAAAAAATTTTTTGCATGATTTTCTTTTTTTAAGTTGTTCGATTATTTTATGTAAACGCGGACAGTTTCCTACATCTTATTCTTTGACCAAAATTTTGTGGGTCTTATAGCTTTTAAGTCAGACGATTTTAGAAATTTTGTGTTCTTTTCGACTTTTCACGAAGTCGGACACCGTCACAACATCGAGCCCGAAACCGGCCGACGAAAAAGGTAATTTCAACTCGTTTAATGTTTGTAAGGACTATTAGTGTTGTGTCTTAGTCCCGTGTCCCGTCTCGTGAATGGGGGAAAAATACCTTAAAGACTATAAGACCTACAACATTTTAGTCGAATAATGAAATATAGGGAATCATTTCAGTTTTCATTAAAATATATCAACCAACTTAGAAAAAATATTTGTTAAAAAAATAGAAAATTAAAATATTTTTTTCTCACAATTATTTTTAAATTCTGAAAAAAAAAGTGTGAATGGCTTATATATTTACCACCAGTAATTCATGCACCCATTTCCCCATTTTTTCCCCTAAAAATTACCAAAACAAAACTTTGACACTGCTCAAAAAGTAATCTTATACTTTTTTGAAGAAATTAAGTATGCAAAGTTGCTTAAATGGCCATTATCTTTACGCTTACTACGTTTCATTGCAACTTGAGATGGTGCTGCCATCTTGTTAGACGAGTTGGCATGAAATTCGTCAATATGATATTTTTTTCTTCAAATTTTGATATTTAAAAAAATCAAATAGTGATTAAAGCATGCTTTTATTTACGAACTGGCATCACTTTGAATCTATTGTATTTGAAATCACTGAAATCGTGTACGCTAGGGAACTGGTTTTTAGAACCTCCCCACTTCCACACTTTTTTAGGTTTTGTATTTTTGTATACTCAAAAGATTAATAAATAAAAGAGTGAAATAGTGGACATAGGCAGGATTGTCTGTTTTATTGGTTCAGGGTTCGGGAAGACGTCCAAATCGCCCGATCTCAATATTGAATTGTCTAGGTAAGGTTCTAGAGAAAATGGTACATGACGTCATTTACCGCTCCGTTCGACATGTTATATCAGATAGACAGCACGGGTTTATGAAAAGTCGCTCAACTACTACAAACCTGATGACGTTTGTGCATGGACTGATTGGGAAGCTCGAGAAACGGAAACAGGTCGACACAGTCTATATAGATTTTGCCAAAGCCTTCGACAAAGTTCCGCACGCGACAGCTGTTGATAAAATGAGAGGCATAGGCCTGCCGGATTGGATCACTAAATGGACGCACTCTTACTTAACAAGTCGCGAGGGGTTCGTTAAGTTCAATGCTGCCATGTCTGACACATTCAACATCCCCTCTGGAGTGCCACAGGGCAGCCACTTAGGACCACTCAATTTCAACATTTTTGTCAACGACATCTGCAGTCTTCTTCGCTGCGATTGTCTGATGTATGCAGATGACCTTAAGATCTATAGTGCCGTGTCCTCGTCGCTGAACTGCTGTGTGCTTCAGGAGGACCTAAACTCACTACTAGATTGGTGCTTTTCAAATGGCATGCAAGTGAACACTTCGAAGTGTAAAGTCATGTCTTTCACTCGTCAACGCTCTCTAATCGATTTCGCTTACACAATGGGCACAAGCAACCTGGATCGCGTTGAGAAAATTCGAGACCTAGGAATACTGATAGACTCCAAAGCGAAATTCAACGAGCACATCTCCGCGATTACTGCTAAAGCGTACGCTTTGCTGGGCTTCATCCGACGCAACACGGCAGCCTTTGAGGATGTATACGCTTTGAAGACCCTATTTTGTTCTCTAGTTAGAAGCACATTAGAATATGCAGTACAAGTTTGGGCACCATACCACAGAGAGCAAATAACTCGAATCGAAAACGTCCAGAAAACTTTCATAAAATATGCATTGCGCCGCTTACCCTGGACCAATCCCGTAATATTACCGGCATATGAGGATCGATGTAAATTGATCGATTTAGCCAAGCGGCGGATAAATTCGCGCAGGCTGTTTATATTCGATCTGATCACCGGCCGTCTGGATTGTTGCTACTTGCTAGAGAATTTGAACTTCCATGCACCTGTGCGAAATCTCCGGAATCGAGTCCTCTTGTGGGTTCCTGCTCATCGTACTCAGTACGCCTATTTCGAGCCTCTGATCACCAGCAGTAGGCTATTCAACGAAGTGACAGACGTTTTTGACTTCAATATTGCAAAAAATACATTTAGAAACAGAATAAGACAAATAAGATAGTTAAGTCTATACTACTTTTAAAGTCGAAGACGATACGAAATAAAAAAAAAATCATGTCTCTACTCCAGAATATCCCCTTTATGAGGTTAGAACTCCGAACCAGGACAATAAACACATCTCTGATTTTTGGATATGTTGTGTAAAAAAAACCTCAAATTCAGAAAAAAAATATAGCACTCTCCAGCCCAAAGCTATGAGAACGATAACAAATACAATTAATAATTACCAAAACAAAATCCAAATTATTGTCAAGTATAATACTTGTTTACTTTAAACTAGATAATTGTCTTCAATTTGATGTGTTTATCGTCTAAATCGGCTCAGTAGTTCAAAAGTTATAATTTTTTTAAAAAGACACTTTTGGAAAAAATGAAAAAAAATAAAATTTCGAACCACCCCAAAATGGAAATGGCCACCCTAACCAAAAAAAATCGCAACGTACATGACGAACCTTGGTGCGTTTTATGGGTCGGTGGAATAATTGGTCAATTTTGTATAGAACGTAACAGTTAATGATAACCGCTACATGGTCATGATCATCAACACACGAATCCAAACCAGGAACTCTCGGACTACGACATCGCTAAAAAACGTAACTCTGACCAAATAACCATCCGGAGAGTACGAGAAGGCTATCGTAATTTCCGTGCCTGCAAGCAACCAAACAAATCTGATGATCAAAAGATGTACTAGAAAGTTGTACAACAAAGTTTTGACGAAGTGCAAATGATATATGCTGATGGATGACGAAACGCACGTGAAGATGGATTTTGGACCTGACCTGAAATTCTATATGGCTACTGCCAGAGGAGATGTCCCCAGCAAATTTATGTTCGTTTTCGCTGATAAATCTGGCAAGAAGTTCTTGATTTGGCAATGAATTCGCAGCTGTGGACAGAAAACCAATGTTCTCGTCCCAAACAAGACAATGATCTCGAAAATGTGTAGGAAGAGTGCCTGTAGAAACGCTCCTTCCGTTTAGACCTCAATCCTTCCAATTGCCCCCAATTCGGCCTAATCGAAAAATATTGGGCAATTGTCAAGCGGAAATCGAAGAAAAGTGTCAAAGTGACTCAAGATGCTGCAGACATGATCATATCGGGAAATAAAATAGTCGCTAAGATTGACCAACAGAGAGTCCAAACTTTGATGGAGGGTTTCCGAAGAAAAGTATGAAGATTCACCAAAACAGTAAAGGAACCATTTTCTCAATATTTTTTTCTTAAAGCAACAATAAATTATCTGCATTTTTACATAAAAACATTTGTACCTTCAAACAAACCCGAGATGCAACTGGTTTTATTATTCCGGATTCTAATTGTTTTGATCATTATTATAATGCTCCCAAAACTATAATTATCCAATTATCCAATAATAATCCAAAACATTATACTATGCAGCACATTTTGCGAAACGACAGAAGAAAATCCGAATCGCATCGAAATAAATTTCACCTTCATTTTCCATTCAACAGAGGTGCATAACTCTCACATCAATAAAATACCTTCTTCACACAAATTGTAGCCTTAAAATGAACAGCACTTTGATGTCACTTTTAACCCGTAAGCAATGCGCGAAAATTGAATGATCGTTCGGAAAAAGTCTCCAATGAGCCCAAAACTTGTTGTTGACCACCTAGTGAACTGCTGAAATACAGGACATTATATGGTATCTATCACTAAAGTTTAATATCAGCATTCATCATCTCAAGAGTTGTTATGTAAAAATGATACAACATAAAGTCCCAAAACTGAAGCATCGCCAACACACCTCCTTCTCGGGTGCAGGAGCAGCATTTCGTCAGCTTCGTTTACTTCCAGCTATATCCCGTCTCCCACAATTCCCTCTTGTAGTAAGGACGCTGTTTGGCTGGCAAGATAGGTTCATGCATGCATCGTTTTAGTTTCTTTTTGTTTTTTTTTTTTGTCCCGAAACGGATGCGATGCGCACGATGCTATTCATTTGCACTCTTACGAGAGTATACCACCGCGTTTGGAAGTGATGCATGAACGAGCGATGCTTGGAAAATCGCATGTTGACAAAGGCACTATTTGGTGAAAAATTTTCTCGATTTTTCTCTTCACCGCTGTGTTGTTTTTGTTGTTGTTGTTGTTGTTGTTGTTGTTCCAGACAAGTATTTCTGGATATTGTATGTTGCTCACCTGTTTCAAACAAAGATGAGGATAACAACGAAGAGTTTCGAAATTGTAAAATTATGATGAAGCACTATTTGGAAGACCTAATCCAAACATCGAGCTGCCCCGATGCAGCTTATCATATTACTGTAAATGAACTGAAAAGATTGGTTTGGCACAAAAAAAACTAGGATTTTCCCCCAACTTCGAAGAACCGATAGTATCCCTGCATTCCTTCTCCCAGCGGACCTACGAAATACATGTGCGCTATATGCACGCTAGCAGGCAGCCTTTCCCCACAAAAGGTGCATACGAGACGGTGGGAGCGGGTGGTGAAGCGGTGGCAACGGTTTGGTCTTCGTAAAATCATGTTCATCAATACCAGTCAGTGCGCTTTTTCTCTTATCATATCTTTTCGGGACCCATCCCCCGTATTCGGTTGACGTGAGTACACAAAAAAACAACGAGGTTCAGGAACGGAGAAAGCTTGTGTGGAAGCACACACACACACACGACTTCTGCATCCGCTGTGCTCATTCGGATAGAAGAAAGATCCCTGTTGCTGCCGTTGTCCATCGTGTGGGAGTTTCAGGACTCAGCTTGGCTCAGGCCGTCCGGTTGTATGTTGCAGTGGAGAAACGGTTCTGCTTCTCCGTTTGATGTATTAATTATGTGTAGTTTTGCTCTTCTCCTATTCGGCTATACTGCTGCTGCTGTGTACTTCAATCTGATTGCATTTGTCCGGCGTTCTCCAATACATGAGATGTTCGATCGGACCAGTGAGAGATTGGAACGGATTCTTGTTTTTGCTTCCTCCTCGGCGGATCAAATGCCATCCGCGCAGGGCTGTGCTTAGGGTATGAATCGGATATTAGGTTATTGTGAATTCTACTGAACTGACAGCAAATCGTTTTTATTTCATACTTGCTGACCAGGCAAACTTCGTCTCGCCCAAAATTTATTTATCGTTATCACATTCACGTTTTTTTTTTACTAAGCGCACATTCATGGGTCCAATCACAGAACTGTTCATTGATTGATCTTCTAATCTACCATTTAAAATTATCTCTTACTATAAAATTCCTAGTACCTCTAACTAAACTCGTCATTATAATATCAGATTATTTTCAGACACAATTCTCGTTCAAGATTTCTCAACCACTTGCAAATAACATGTTTCTCGGTTTCATGGAATAAATGTTTGATACAAGAAATCTAATAGAATAAAGACAGCTCTAAATAGTACAATTCCTTTCTCGAGTTTTGCTCTTATCAACACATTCGGTGATCTATTCTTATTTATATACATAGAAAAAGCTATAGGAGTGCGACTTATCACATTAAAATCCTTTTCCACTTTCGAACAAAATCAATATCGTTAGCGCAAACATCAAAAGGACTAACAACGCTTGTCACTATGTACTTGTAGAACATATGCGAATTGAATTCTCCGAATTTTCTCATTTTCCTTCAGAGTTTTCCAATTATCATGTTTGGTTGAAATATGAGTATTATTTTTACGGGACACCCTTTCCATTTCACAGGATGGAGGAAACATTATAGAAACTTTTCTCGTACCCAAAAGCCTCTACATGCCAAATATGGTTCCATTTGCTTGATTAATTTTCGAGTTTTACAGAAATTTGTGTTTCTATTGTATGGGAGCCACCCTGTATAGAGGTGGGAGGAGTGTTGAACCACTTTAGAAATGTTTCTTGCCCACAAAGCCTCCACACGAAAAAATTAGTTCCGTTTGCTTGATTAGTTCTTGAATTATGCAGAAAAGTATGCTTCATTTGTATGGAAGCCTCCCCTTAGAGAGGGGATGTAGTGTCTAGCCACCGTAAAAACATTTGTTGCACCCTAAAACCTCCATATGCCTAATTTGGTTTAATTTGCTTGATTAATTCTCGAGTAATAGAGAAATTTGTGTTTCATTTGTATGGCAGCCCCCCTTAGAGAGGGGGAGGAGTATCTAACCACCATAGAATCATTTATTGCACCCTATAACCTCCACATGCTAAATTGGGTTCCATTTGCTTGATTAATTCCTGAGAAATGTAGAAATTTGTGTTTAATTTGTATGGCAGCCCCCCCTTAGAGAGGTGGGAGGGGTCTCACACTATCACGAAAACCTTCCCCGGCTGCAAAAACCCCTACATGCCACTTTTCATGTTGATCGGTTCAGTAGTTTCCGAGTCCATAAGAATCAGACAGACAGACAGACAGACAAAAATCCATTTATATATATATATATATATATATATATATATATATATATATATATATATATTATATATATATATATATATATATATATATATATATATATATATATATATATATATATATATATATATATATATATATATATATATATATATATATATATATATATATATATATATATATATATATAGAAGATAGATATAGATTGGCTCGGATTTTGGAACGCCCATTAGATTCATTCCTACCGATAAACCTTCCTTTCAAAACCATTTTTCTTATTTTTTTGACGTAGGACTACGTCTTTCATTTCTATACCGGGGTGTAAAACCAAAGTTTCGAGAACGAAAGCATTACGCTGGAGACCGAGATTTTGAGCGTTAATAGCACTTAAACAACTGAACGAAATGGTATGATAAACACTTCATTTGAAAGATAAAATGTCTACGCGTCATATACTTGTTACTTTTTCATCCAAAAACTTGTTTCAATAGTCTTAAAATTGCTTTCAAAACAGGCTATTGAAATCAAAAATCGGCATATAAGCGAGCGCCGCTCGTAAACCCACTCAGTTATGATTGAACAGCGATTGGAGCATGTTGTCGCTGTTGTTGTGAAGCTAATTTCGTTTATCATGAAAGCGCTGATGAACGGTGTCACCAAGAGCCTGTTTGTGCACCTAAGGCCAAAAGGGAATTCATCAGGAGGAGAGTGATGCCACGGTTCCGCTTGAAACATCGGAGCAGCCGCCACACACACACACACACACATACACGCGCGGAATTCTCGTTGCTATCATCGTTGCTGAAAAATAATCTGCCAGTTCCCCTGGGAATTGAAAAATACATTCATGCGAAAGAGTTTATTTTAATGTTTTCTATCCATATAACACTGCAACCAAATACATTTGGTTTTGTTAATTTTCAATCAATCGCAATTAACAGGAAAGCTTCTGAATATTTTTTTCCCCATCAGTGGAAATTTTCGTATCCAATATTGGATGCATAACATGAAAAACGGAAAATGTTTCACATCGCGAAAATCAAGTCATTTTCGAGCGATTATTTGCTTTCTACTCATATAATGCTTCGACCAAATACATTTCGTTTTGGATTTTTTCAATCAAGTGCGATCAACGTAAGACCACGTCTATCGGCAATTTATTAGAGGTGCAATGAATCTTTAGGAATTCCCGCTCTACGCGCACTGGCAAACAATGTTTACTCAACAATTTCTCGAACTAGAAATGGGTGTTGTGAGAAAGGATTAGCGAACGCGAAAACGACAAACGGGAGAAAGATACGTTTGGAGGTTGAAGGAAATTGGCAGAAAACTTCTTCATTCTATCATTCAAATAATGTGATTCATACCACATCGTTTTGCCAGAAAGAGATTATTAATGCTCAAAGGAGGAATCGAGTCCTCCGAGGAAATTACCCAGCGCAAATTAGAGTCGACTATCGATTGCGGCATTCGTACATAAATAATTTTATAATGCAGTTTCACCAAAGTGATTTCTTCGGATATATTCACTACATCATGTCATGTATTTCATATTCTTCATAAGGAAATCCATATCCATGGCACCTATCGGTAACGAATTATTATCGAAACCACGATTTTGCTCCTTTCAGTTCGGCCTGTAAAAAACTTTTCTGTACTCTAATCCATCAAATTTGGAGCCCTGAAAAGGGCCGTTGATTATATGCTAAGCTAATATAGCACGCTCTCCTCGGATACGATGGGCCAGCTGGATGTCCTTGGGCATGATGTGACGCGTTTTGCATGGATAGCACACAAATTGGTATCTTCGAATAAGCCTCCTGCAGCGTCATAACCGCGGAACTTTGGAAGCGCAAGTCGGTTTTGAAGTCCTGAGCAATTCCACGAACCAAATGCTACAAAGGTAGCTTGCTGATCAGCAATTCGGTCGACTTCTGATAGCGACGAATTTCATGCGAAGTTCTCGGTCGATAGCGATGTGGCTTCTCCACCTATCCTGCGGTGCGCTTATCCGAGCTGACTTCGTGTGCCTTACCACCGAATGACTAACGAGCTGTCTGCTTGGTCCCTCAACAAACAAGTCCTCACGGTGCGAGAGTAGAGTAAGAAATGAACGAAAGCAAAGGAAGCGTCATTTTATAAACCATAAAAGTATAGAATCTAAATCCCACCCTTATTATATTCGTGAGTATACAGTAAGCTTATACAATAAAGAGGGTGGGGTTTACATTCGATTCTTTTATGTTTTATAAAATGACACTTCCCTTGCTTTCGTTCATTTCTTACTCTACTCTCGCACCGTGACGACTCGTTTGTTTGGGACCAAGCAGATAGCTCGTTAGTCTTTCGGTGATAAGGCACCACGAAAGCAGCTCGGATAAGCGCATCAGCCGCAGGAAGCGTGAAGAAGCCACATCGCTATCGACCGGGAACTTCGCATGAAATTCGTCGCTATCAGAAGTCGACCGAATTGCTGATCCGCAAGCTACCTTTGCAGCATTTGGTTCGTGGAATTGCTCAGGACTTCAAAACCGACTTGCGCTTCCAAAGTTCCGCGGTTATGACGCTGCAGGAGGCTTATTAGAAGATACCAATTTGTGTGCTATCCATGCAAAACGCGTCACATCATGCCCAAGGCCATCCAGCTGGCCCATCGTATCCGAGGAGAGCGTGCTATATTAGCTTAGCATATAATCAACAGCCCTTTTCAGGGCTCCAAATTTGATGGATTAGAGTTCAGAAAAGTTTTTTACAGGCCGAACTGAAAGGAGCATTTAGCGAAAATCGTGGTGTCGATGATAATTCGATACCGATAGGTGCCATGGACATGGATTTCATAATGAAAAATATGAAATATATGACATGATGTAGTGAATATATCCCCATATCGAAGAAATCACTTTGATGAAACTGTTTACCGTTTGTCGTTTTTAATTGTTGGGAAAGGGCATTATTTCTGCTGACTAAATTCCAAGAAAAAATCCATTCCTTCTTTAAGCGTGATTCATTCTGCTTCGGATCAACGGAACAGTATGATAATCATTTCATACAAAAGATAAAATGTCCAAGAGTTATATGATTGCTATTTATTGAGTCGAAAAATTGTTTCAATAGCTTAATGATAGCTTCGAAAACAGGTTATTGAAATCATTTGTATCCGTATGTAGCGCGCCCACTTGGAAACCCATTAATCTTATTGGAATGTGAGATGGGGAAGCTCATACTTACGTCTATGCATTATGCTGTACACTACAGACTTTTTTTCTCCGTACTGATTAAGAAGCCGACCGAACTATCGGTCGACAAGTCAGTCTGCAGTCGGCGGGGGCTCTTAATTTCGTTTTTGCAGGCCGAACCGAAAACATTTCAGTCGAGTTAACTCTTTTTCACAGTAATGCTTTTGAATCCGGACACTTTGCATTACATTCAATATCATACCACAGCCATAACATTTTTTTCATGTTGAATTTATGCGATTAATAGTTGCTAATATAGTTACTGATAGTTTCTTGATAGTTACTTATCAATCGCATTAATTCAACATGCAGAAAATGTTGTGGCTGCGGTATGGTATTAAATGTAACGCAAAGTGTCCGGATTCAAATACATTACTGTATACTTACTTCGATGTTATTCGTTTCTCTCTCAGGGTAAGCAACGAATATAATAAGGGTGGGGTTTAGATTCTATACTTTTATGGTTTATAAAATGACGCTTCCTTTGCTTTCGTTCATTTCTTACTCTACTCTCGCACCGTGACGACTCGTTTGTTTGGGACCAAGCAGATAGCTAGTTAGTCTTTCAGTGGTAAGGCACACGAAAGCAGCTCGGATAAGCGCACCAGCCGCAGGATAGGTGAAGAAGCCACATCGCTATCGACCGGGAACTTTGCGTGAAATTCATCGCTATCGGAAGTCGACCGAATTGCTGATCCGCAAGCTACCTTTGCAGCTTTTGGATCGGGGAATTGCTCAGGACTTCAAAACCGACTTGCGCTTCCAAAGTTCCGCGGTTATGACGCTGCAGGAGGCTTATTCGAAGATACAAATTTGTGTGCTATCCACGCAAAATGCGTCACATCATGCCCAAGGACATTCAGCTGGCCCATCGAATCCAAGGAGAGGGTGCTATATTAGCTTAGCATATAATCATCGGCCCTTTTCAGGGCTCCCAATTTGATGGATTAGAGTTTAGAAAAGTTTTTTGCAGGCCAAACTGAAACGAGAATTTTCGTTTGGATGCCATACAGCATCGAGAAAATTCCGGAAAGATCTAATCGTTGCTGAAAAATAATCTGCCAGTTCCCTGGGAATTGAAGAATACATCCATGCGAAAGAGTTTATTTTAATGTTTTCTAATTATATGGCGAACACAGCGACCAAATACATTTGATTTCGTAATTTTTCAATCAAGTGTAATTAGCTGGAAAGCTTCTGAAGATTATTCTTTCCCATCAGTAGGATATTTTCGTATCCAATATTGGATGCATAACATGAAAAACGGAAAATGTTTCGTATCGCGAAAATTATATATATTACTGCTCAGTCGCCAAAATTTTCATACTCAGAGAGTTCATTCTCCTCTAGTTTGCCTTCCAAATTGCCATCGTAAACCACACCTTCTCTCGATTCAATCACGCACGAAAAGCATACTGAAATGATATTCTGGTGGTGAAACCGATTCATTTTTCGTGAGGCGTTGTGCACAAATTACGTAACGTGATAAGGGGGGAGGGGGTAGATGTTGCGTTACTTTCTGTTTATTAGAGATAGGAAATTGCGTTACGAAAGGGGGGGGGGAGAGGTGGTTCAAAATTCGGATTTTTAGCGTTACGTAATTTGTGCACGACGCCTGAGGATATCGACAAGACAACATCGTTACTGAACGAGCTGAACGGCGAGGGATCGAGGGATTCATTACCTGGCCTGACCTGACCTGAAATGCAATCAGTTTGTTTTAACTGTGAGGGAGCGCAGAAAAGCCGATGCTGATACTCTCGTGACCAAGAGAGTATCAGAATCGAAATACGGTTCCTCGGGAAGACATAGAAGCAGCCGCCACACACACACATACACGCGCGCAACTCTTTTCGTTTGCTGGTTATCGAGAGGAAACCTGGAAAGAAATGATCGTTGCTGAAAAATAATCTGCCAGTTCCCCTTGGAATTGAAAATTACATTCAAGCGAGTTTATTTTAATGTTTTCTATCCATATAATACTGCGACCACATACATTTGGTTTTGTGATTTGTCAATCAAGTGCAGTTAGCAGGAAAGCTTCTGAAGATTATTCTTCAGAACAAGGTTTTTTGTATCCAATATTGGATGCATAAAACCTTGAGTCTCCAACGTAACACTCTCGTTTTTGAACTCACCCAAATATTTATTTATTCATTCATTCAGGATGGATTTAGATTCAACTTCAAACAAATGATCTCTAAATCAACGATAGTCCTACGTCACCCTTGCGGTTATACCATAGACATAACCCACTTCCTGTTTTTTCTTGTCGGCGAAACATAAAAAACATATGCAGAAGCAATATTTGTGAGGCATCTTATTGCACTATTTTATGAAAAAACAAAAAAAAATGTCGCAACAATTGTGTTCGATGTTCATTTGATTGTATTTTGAGCAGAGGCGACAATAGTCGTTTTCGTCATACGAAGAAGAAAAAAATAAAAGTCATCGTCATCCCCTCAAGCGAAGCAACGACTATTTCTAACCATAGCTGAAAATAGTCATTCTCAACGAACGAAGGAGAAAAGAAAATAAAAGTCTTCGTACTTTATGTGAACGACGAAACTATCTACAGTCATCGTCGTGTTTCATGAAGTAGTGACGATTCGCATTGAGCTTCGTTTTCCGAACCTGGCAAGCGACAATGACAATGGCAAGTGGTTTCGATAGAATGAACACACTTTTAACCGTTGCTTAGATTTAGGAGATTTTATGTGTTGGTACTGTTTAGGCCTTTTATGTGTTTTTTTTTCATCAATACAACTTTTATGAGTAATCAGTTATCTACGTTTATTATTATTTTTTTTAAATATACTCAAATTCATCCACATTTTTAGCATATGCTCACAAAATTCGCTCTACGCTCAAACGGTTAAAATACAAATTATGAATGGAAATTTACTTTTCCGTATCGAATATGTATTCTATGTAAAAAGTCGAATCACCAGAACATGCACAATGAGAATGGTTTGCTACTCTGAAGCGTCATTCAGTGTATTCTTTGTGCAACTTTACTGGTTCAGGTAAATCACGGAGAGCAATTACGAAGTGTACAGTCTACCCAAGTTTAAGCTCAAGCTCGATTATGTATTATATGTAATCAGAACAGAACCGATGCGCACCAGAGCAAATGCGAATGGACACTAAAAGTATCGAAGGTGTGCTATTCACATGTACAGAAAACGAACAAGTTCTAAGTTTCGCGCAACGAAAACAAGCAAACACTGATGGCTAGAAGCAGGGTTGCCAATAATATTTTTGAAAAAACTGGAAGATTGCTCTTAAATAAACTGGAAGAAAACTGGATCCTGTGAAAACTTTATTTTAAGAAGACCGGCTATGATTCATCTAAATTGATTTTTTTTACTCGTTTCAATGCTTGAGAAATAGATTTTTTTATGCTTTGTGTACTGTTTATATGAAGTTCATAAAACTGTAACTGTAATTACTGTGAAACAATATTTAAGGGATGGTTTTATTTGGTCAAATTTGAAGAGTTTCGTATTTATCGCTTCATAAAATCCATAAAATCGCTGATAAAGGGTGTGTCACATCAAATTGCATCACGGAAAAAACGCTGTAGAAATTAAATTTTTAAGAATTATATCTTCAGCTTTCGCTTTTAATCAGATAAGAGTGTATAGATCACGTTGGCCATGCTTCACTGTCAATTTTTCGTAAATTTGGAAAAATGTCGTCGAACGAAAAAGAGCGTCGTGAATTAATCCTGTGCACTCATTTCGAGAATCCGGAGTTGTCACATCGGGACATCGGTAAAATGCTGGGAATCGTCCGATCCACGGTCAGCAGAGTACTAAAACGATACTTCGAGAACCTAACCATCGACCGGAAGGTGAAGAACGGCAAAAATGGATGCTCCGTCAGTGAAAAAGATCACAAGCGCGTAGTTAAGCAGTTTAGACGTGATCCGAGAAGTTCGGTCCGGGATGTTGCCAATAAGCTGAATTTGTCAAGTTCATTTGTCCAGTGGACCAAGCAGCGGGAGGGCCTGCGTACATACAAGGTTCAGAAGGCTCCTAACCGCGACGAAAGGCAAAACATGGTGGGGAAGACGCGTTTTAGATGATTTATAACATCTGATGTTTATATGAACTCATAACCTGCATAGCTCGCGGACTCTATGAACTATTTTGGGTAAGTTTTCTTTCTATGGACATTGTACCAGTCGCGAGTGGAATGGTAGATCAATTGGTCTGAACTTCAGAATGGTTCCGATATATCCGATATTTATATAAATTGAAACACAGTGTAGCACATTGATTCTTGGGTAGGCTGTTAAATAAAATTAACAATTGAGTGATACCCTGTTTTTAAAGTAGTTTGATGAGTTTCCACCATTCGGGAAAGCTCTTCGTTTTGGAATTTTTGACAAAACACCGACCGATTGAGCAAAATGGGAAAAACCGAATTACAACCTCGCCTGTCGTAGAAAAGAGAGATCGATCCAAGGTCGAATGATAAATGTAAGAAAATAAAATTACATAAGGGATAGGAAGAGGGAGGGACAGATAACATTTATCATTGTAAATTAATTTTACATAAAATGGATAAAACAAGGGCAAACATATGAAAAAACTGGATAAAACTGGACGATATTCCAAAAAACTGGAAGATTTTAGGGTTCAACTGGATGACTGGATCGAGAAAAAAAAACTGGAAGAATCCAGTTCAAACTGGAACATTGGCAACGCTGGCTAGAAGCGACATATAATCCTTTGCACTCTTCTCTTTTTTCGCCTGCTTTGCCATGACTCGGTGATTGTGTTAATTGCAATGCCAGATGCACTTCAAGTGAAATATCCGCTAGCCTTCACAGCTCGAAGGGAAACATAAAACACAAAACTAGCAGAATAAGCGACCTTTGTTGTTTCGGGAACAGAAAGATTCTGAGAATTTTCCTTCGAGGAGATGCAAGAATTATACGCTTGCGACAGCTTACTCACTATGCAGGGGTGGAATTTACTTCGCATTTATTCCCCCCTTCGGTGTTTCTATTCTAGCAGCTGCATAAGTTGCCCGTTATTGACAGCTCTGTTCGGGAAAGCACACAAATGGAGAGAACAAATATATGGGGAAATGGGAATGCTTCCAATTTTCATCAATTTAAATTATATACAGACTATGGGATTGCTATGTATAGCATATCAAACAAATCTTAGAAAATGTTCGATTCGATTGGTATGCAAATCATTAATATCCGCTCGCAGAAAAAATAGTTATTACCGTAACTTTGTTTCATTAAAACGTGACCTGTTTTCTGATTTGGCACCCTTAGTGTAAGACGTAGTCCTACGTCAAAATATTTATAAAAAATGTGGTTAAGAATTCTATGTCAATTCGATCATTATGATTTTATTTTGAGCTTGAGCTTGAGCTTGGGTAGACTGTACATTTCGTAGTTGCTCTCCGTGATTGACATGAACCAACCAAATTGCACAAAGAACACACAGAATGACGCTTGGGACTAGCAAATCATTCTGGTTGTGCAATTTTCAGTGATTCGAGCTTTAAATGGTCAATAACGACGCCGGCCACGTCCTTACAGTCACCAGGGGAAGGGAAGGAATGTTAGTATGATATTCGCCGCCCGAAGGCCAGAAGGGTCGCCTCTATAGCGTGGTTCCCTAGCGTTTATCATGGAGCGGATAGTTGTTAGTTCGATCATTTTGATTTTATTTTGAGTGAAAAATCTCAAAACACAGGATTCTTCTCAACAAGATCTTGTATCTAGCGATTTTCCGCGATGCAGCCAAGAGTGCAGCTCTGGACTGCACCGTTCGCGAATCTTTCAACCCCTGCCGGCCGTGATGATGCGAGGCGAACTGGAGCGCTGCACACACATTGGCCACGTCCTGTGTGCATTTTGCCATCACCCTATCTTCTTCCCGGTTCTGGGAGGGGATGGGCAAGAGATCCTTCGGCTGACGGGCGAATGCGACTCATCGATAAAGGACATGTGCATACACAATACAGTACGTGAGGATGCCCGATGGAAATTACCCGGTGGAGATGGGATAATGGTGGGGGAGTTGTGGGGAATGTTGGGTGTTCCTATGCGATTGTGATTTGATTATTTTGTGTCCACCGTTTCTCCTGATTCGGCTGGAGATGGCGATTTTAGCGTATGTGGCGTGACTGCATGTGATGCTGCGAGAGTAGGTGTCTGTGTGGATGTGTATATGTGTGCATATGACAAGGCTTTGGGCATGAGAATGCAGCGTTCGATCCTATTTGGCGAATGCGCTTTCTACAGGAGACGCCATTTTACTCGGTCGATCCGAACTGGTCTCATTCCCCATCCCATCTCCCCCATCGGTGGGCCATCAGAAGACATCCTCCGGTTTTTTTTTTCGGGTTTGACCCAACCGTTAGCTAGTTTGGAATGGGTGGATCTAAGTCGAGATGCACGGGAGGGGATCACATTTCCCAAGAGCCATCATGTGGAGCGAAGGCTTCGAACCTTCGAACCGAGCTGAGCAGGATTGGGATTGGCATTCGCTTGGCTGACTGGTTTCTAATTAAGATAATTGGAAACGAAATGGATGTGTCTTGTTCGATGATTAAAATTTTTGCATGCGGCATGACTGCGCCCTCGGAAGAGAATTGATAGAAAGCGCATACGTGTGTGTGTGTGTGTGTGTGTGTGTGTTTATGTGTGTGTTTGTGTGTGGGAAAAAGTCCACCGAAATCTGGCTGGCCGCTGATTCAAGCAGAATTTACTTGTGGCATTGGGTGGGGAACAGGATGTTAAGAGCAAACATTCCCATTCATCAAAGTAGAACGAGACCGGAAGCGAGTCTCTTCCGATGGTATTCTTATTTTTGCCTTGTGGAATGATTTTTCCACCACGAATTGCTGAGCGACTGTTTGATTTTGCAAGATGGAATTGATTAAACCCTGAGCGGTAATTAAGAATACGTTCATTTCCAATACGAATCCGAGTGAGTAACGCAATTCCAGTTCTCAACAAACAGCATTGAAGCATTCATTTTATTTATATTTCAACGCTTTGGATTGTCATTTCCGGTTACAGTGCCAGCGAGCGTCACATTTCCATCAATTAAACTTTTGCATTACTGCTAGAGACACGCTCACTTGCTCGGATTTTTTTCTTCCATTAGCGGCCAAGCATTAAGTTGGTTTTGTGTGTTGTTTGAAAAATTTATTCCCGAAAAACGCCGGCAAAGTTTCCATTTTTCCATCCATCTGATAACGTTGCGCTGTTATGTGTTTTTGTTTCCATTCGTTCGCATTAATTTTCTCCGACCGAGCTGACTGACTGGCTCTGCTTTCGTTCGTATGCCTGCCTTGCTGTTTGCCCAAAAATAAGACCCAGCTTTTTTCCCACTGCAAGTGAAAATATATGACGAAAACGGTAGTGGCGTAGGTGGAGCTGATGGGTATACCAATTCGGGCTTCGTTCGTCTGGAAAACTGCGGGTTTTGGAAAGGCGAAGTCAAAATCCTCGTTCCCAATTTTTGGGACCATTTTTGTTTTCCATACTTATCCGAGGCTCTCGGATTTTTTTGCCGCGTCGTTGTTGTGCATTGGGCGGAGGAATGCTAACTTCAAAGTCGACAGTCAAAAAAGGAAGTTCATGTTTCAACGGTGACGCTACTGGCAGGAGGTAACAGTCGGAGCATATCGGCTCGCAAGAATGACGGAGAGTACGTACCTATGAAGGCGAGTTTAGATCGAAGAAAAGTGTCGTTAGAGAATAACATGAAGTGACAGCGGTATTTGTTACCTTTGATGCGAGGTGACACTATCAGAGACGAAAGTTTGAGAAGGAAAATGTCTAATATGATCGGCAATTTCAATGATATATTATTTGTCCAATACCCAAGATGAGATGTGCGGTCCCCACCATAATCCATGCTACTATTAAACGTTAGTATTTGCAGTGAATCAATTTTATATTTACGTTTCAGTTGCGTTTCAGTTTGTGTTGCTGTAAACTATATTTTAAATACCAATTCAGACTTCCGATGTATGGCTTTTTGAATTTTTCCTCTCGAATATTTTTTAAAAGCTCAAAGAAAAGGATTTTAAGGAAGTTCAATTTTATTTTGACGTGGGACTACGTCTAACCGGAGTATACGGGGGTGAAATGAAAACCTAAACACACAACATGCAGGAAAAAATGAAAGATTTCGAATGCTTATAACTCGAACATTTCATAATAGATCGGAAAGATGTTTGCATCAATTGATAGGAAATATTTTTATGCATTTATGCAATAAAATGTAATTTTTCATTAGATAAACAATTGTATAACTGTAAAATGTCAAGTGTTATCTAAACGCCCTAACTGCCAAGTTTTGATTGGCCCGAAGTACGATTTCCCCAACACAGACTTCAAAATCAATGTACCTTTGGGAATCCACTTTGCAAATATACATGCAAGTAGGGGATATTTTTATTCCCACCGAGCTAGGTTTCCCTAATACGGACTTCAAAATCAATGTGCCTGGGGGAATCCGCATTGCGAATGTATGCAAACTGCGAGTACTTTTGTACTCGCTCGTCTGCGTGCAGACCGGAATATGTTTCCCTAAAACGTACTTCTAAACTGAGAAGCCTGGGAAAATCGTCATTTCAGATACTAGAGGAATGAACTGCGTAAACATGAGAGATGCAATAGATTCGAAGGGGAAATGTAAAATACAACGATCGTTTGATCATTGTTCCGTTTACATATTTTAGTTTAATTCAATCGATAATTTAATTAATGCAATACAAATGATTACTGAGACCCACGTCAACCTTGCGGTTATATCATAGATATAACCCACCCATTTTTATCGAGTGCTTTTCGGTAAAAAAACGAGTTGTCGTTATTTTGTCTCAAGCTGCTTCTAATTTTTATTACATCTCCCTCAAAGAAAAAGAACAAATTCTTTGATGCTGAAATGAGCATCTCTGATCCTTCTTCTTATTTTTTTCTATAGATTCGGGATCAAGAAGGAAGAATAAATCAGATTCTTTTTTCTACGTCCACAAATAGAACAAAAAAAAATCTATTCCCCCAGTTCAAATTCTGTCAAGTATCCTTCACGTTCTAAATATATATATTTTCTTAGTTTTTCTTCTACGAATTTTACAAGCATTAGGCAATACCTTCTACTGCAATAGAAGTCAATGTTCTAAATGTGGAGATAAACATCACGAAAACAATCCCACTCAAATGAACTTAGACATTCACCCAAGGATCGTTCCCATCCGTTTCTTCGCTGATATTCTCAAGGCTGCTTTCCCGCAGGCTTCCGAAGTTTCGTTAATAAATTCTTCGTTGTATCGGACAATGTTCGATTACTAAAAACTGCTACTGCAAAGAAATTAAAACAATTGCATGACAGTTACGCATCAAGGGGGTATGTGAGCATCGGTTGCCACCGAAACCTAATTTCAACTCACGTGGAATTGGGTGGGGTGAGCCTTTCGATAGGCAAATGATAAATTAAACTTATGAACTATGCGAGAACATCAATGTAATAATTTTGGATACAGATGATATATCAGAAATACCGGCATCACCTGCCAGCGAAAGTCGCCTAGATTAGTCTCTTTATTTTTTCTCATCTTCATTAGATTCGAAGTCAAAGGTCGTCCACAAGACGGTGGTCATTTGCCAGTCAGCTGCCAATTTTAATCTCAACTTATTCTAAACCATCTAGATCAACCATTATTCCGTACGATCGAATGCGTTATATTGATTAGAAGAGATTTTCTATAATCACTCCAGTATCAATGGCATTGATTAATGAGTTTCCCCCTATAATATAATATAGTTTTCTATCTCTATTATTTCATGACAGTGCTATTGAAGCTCAGATGGATCATTTTCCTGGTAATTTCGCAATTCATCGTGATATCAAATGTGTATAGATCTCTGAGCAACAATTTCGTGAAAAAAGGATCTACCGAAAACAACATTATCTGATTTACCTCAAACCTTGTCTATTTATTTCTTATTTGAAAAATTTACACGTTTTTTATTCTTTTGCCCAGGGGTTGCTTATTTCAGAAATAGGGAGCACTGAAATATTAGCTGTTTTTGTTTAATACGCCTATATTTGAGAACTTTCAACTTTTAAAACGATCTACCGATTTACGATTTCTTAGAACTATAAAACAATACTATATGGCTTTTCAAATGCCCACATTTATGCTTAAACTTCAAAAATCCTCGTTTTCTTGTGGTGACGGTCTAGACGAGACACTAGCTTTTTATGTTTTTTCGGAAAGTTCAGATTTTCTTTAAAAATATTCAAACTTTAGGAACGTTTTTTTTTTAGGAGACATATATTTTTCCTATTTTTATTCTGAATGCGACAAATGTACTCATATAAAAAAAAGTGCTACTTTCGAGTCGCTTGACCGATTTCAGATTTGTACAGCAATCGGAGGGTATTTTAATAAACTTTCAAGGAAGGGAAGGTAATTTTAGTATTTTTTGAATAAACCTAAAGACATCCTTACTTTTCACATAACATATAAAAAAATAGGCAAATTTGTTTTTCCGTTATTGAGTTGTTTTTTTTTAATATTAAGACATATATTTAATTTAATAGAAATATATCTCGATAACCTATAAACATATCTCCCTAAATTATGTAATAGTATGTAAAGAATTATCAGCTTTCCAAAAATTATATTAAAAAAACTAGTATCCCCTTGATTTTTGACAGTTTTTTAAAAGCTTTCGTCTAAAAGTAGACTTTCTGTGTACCTTTCAAATTTTCAAATAGAGGGTGCATTCACGAACTGTTTAACAATTGAGGGGCTTAGAATGAAAGGGGTGTACGTGATTTGACTGATTTCTCTACATCGACTCTCTCTCTCTTTTGGTCATAAAACATTCCCAGCTGTATTTGACAATGTGGATGATAGGTCAGAACCTCATCTATCGGATTATATAGCAAACTTAAATTGGAACGAGATAAGTTATTAAGTAAAGAAAAAGTTGATGAAGAGAAATCGATCAAGTCACTTACACCTCTTTTTTTTCGAATTTTGATGTTTTGACAATTAAACATCACACCGGTCAAAATGACCGGTTTGGTAGAAATACGTATATAACAACTGTCGATAGTAAACGGTACAGCCTGGATAAATGTTTTTCTTTAACACTAGAACTATCGACAGTTGTTATATACGTATTTCTTCCAAACCGGTCATTTTGACCGGTGTGATGTTTAGTTGTCAAAACATCAAAATTCGAAAAAAAAAATTACAGAGAATAAAATATATTTCATTCTAATATTGCAAGTACATGATAAATACATCTGTTTGAATAAAATATAGTATTTTAATTAAAAGTGTATACGATAGAAAGGTTAGAGAAACAGAGTGCAAAGTGGTTTTTGAAATGCTGTAACTTCTTGGAAAATCAACGTATGAAGAAGGGATGCATATCATTTTGAAGCTCATACTTTCTTGTTTTGAAATATGTTATGAACATATTTTTATCTGGGTGTATGTAGATGAAGTGGACGAAAATATCAGGAATTAATAAAAATCAATTTCTTTCTATTTTTTCAAACTTTTTGTAGTATAACACAATTTTTTGCAAACCAACTCAATATCAAATCCAATTAACCTGATTTAATAGATTTCATTTGATTCCTTTAACGTTCATGTAGGACCTTTACATACAAAGATATTTTTTTGAATGAAAAGTTACCCCATAATCCTTGATGATAAATAATTCAATAAATAATTATCGCATCGCAAACGGAGAGGTAGTTTTGAAAACTCCAATAAACTTTGCATAAAGTTACTTTGTTGCTTTGACGAAAAAAAAATTGTGTTTTTTGCATCAATTTTTTAAAAAAGTGTCAAAATCACGTTTGTTTATAGTGTTTTAGAAAATCCTCTGTAATTTTGCAAATATTGCAGTAAATTTGAATGTTAGTAGGTAAATTTTCAGCATAGTTTATCCACAAAACTCCTGTGAACATTTCAGATTGGTACATTCAGCCTTTTTTCTAGCCAATCGAAGTTTGGAGTAATTCAGAGCTACACTTCATCGCACACTGTACTGAAATTACACAATGCTATGCGTACCCTCCAAATGAACGATTCGTAACTTCCGTTCTCATGCGTTTGTGGGTATGACGATTGTAAGGAGTGATGATACTTACACATATACTTACGTAGTTTCACATATATACACACACACACTCTACCCTCTAATTATTGATTTGTAAATGCTGTATATTTATATCTTTCCTGGAGTGCATTCAGCTTTTTGTGCAGATATTTTCATTAGTATAAATATTAGCTATGTGACGGTCATTCTCATCCGAAGATGACGACAGTATCAATATTCTTCTTGGTCTACGTAAATTTATTCTCTTTACTATTGCTCTCCGAGGAAGCAAACATTTTTTTCTTAGGATTGATCATCTATATTCCATATACTGGTAAAATTTCAGATTTTTATTTCATAAACATCTTGATCGATATCAGAAAAATCTGCTCCTGAGTCTGTTACGTACTCTAAAACTCTAGATATGTTCGGGCGTCTCAGCATTTTTGGATTAAGTTTTATAACTAGATAAAAATATATATTTAGAATATTGTTATTTTCCCCTCAATGTAATACAAATATTCATAACTTACTTACACTGCAAACCACTAGAACTGTAATTTTTTTTAGATCAACAACAATATCGTGAGTATTTCAACTGCACTAATTTCAATTTTACCTATTTCTACCGTATACAACAATTGTCAATGAAAAAATAAAATTGCATCACAATATATTACAAAATTATCAAATTTCCCAAATTTTGTGGCTTAGGAGCAGTAATTGTTCCGGAAATTTTGATTGGCTGACACCGTAGTGGCAGATTGACGTTGTTCCTCAGCAATTTTGGAATTAGAAACATTGAAAATCACGACCGGTTTTGACCGGTCGGTGTAAATAGGTATACCACATATTTATATCAGAAAAATTTAAAGTGAGACACCAAAATAATTTATAATATTGATCAATACATGAATTTAGGAATCAATTAGGAATTTAACATAGCAAGATCCATGATGACGTATATACAGTGCCGACTTCTGGTGATTTAGGAGGGAAAATTAATCTATACCTAATCTCATCAGACCCGAATTAGTGAATATTTGAAAGAAAATTTTCACTTCATGTTATTAGACCACTCAAAATAAGTGCTGAACCTTACTTAACCATTTCGATATAAATTTCAAGATATTTCCACTCAAACACAATCGACAACCTGGAGTGACGAATCCGATTGCATCTCTTACGTATCAGATGTACGAGTATTAACTGCTGAAGAATTGTAGTTCAGATAGTCGCCCGAGATAGCTACTGCTTGATGATTCAAACAACTTGAGTTCCAAACCTATCGCAGAAATTTGCTTAACCATCACTGCCACTCAGTTTAAACATTTGTATCCCCTCCCATTGAAAGTAAATTGAATAATTCCTATTTCTACTACCATAAATATTGTCATGTATACAAATTGCGATTCGAAAGGTTATACAAATAATTATAACCTAACGAATATTTTCGAAATTTGTTTGTTCATGCCTGTAATAAATCGTATATACGTATGAGAAAAGTCGTAATAGATGCACGTATAAGTCGTATATTCATCTAAAATAATTCGCAAGTATTTGTCATTTATGTATATTGCCACCACTTTTGCATTATATGCTAGTTAGGCACATTATATGCCACATTAGTTATACGATTTAATGTTTGCTGGGTAGAGGCGAACCTATTGGCCGCGAAAATCATAATGATATTCTTTCCCTTCCCCCTAGTAACTGTACGGACGTAGCCGGCGAAGTTGTGGACTATTTAAAGCTCGAATAACCGAAACTTGCACAATGAGAATGACTTGCTACTCCCAAACGTTGTTCAGTGTGTGTTTTGTACAATTTCTCAAGTTCAGATCAATCACGAAGAGCAACTACGAAGTGTACAGTCCATCCAACCTCAATCTCAAGCTCTACTATGTCAAAAAAAAAAAAAAAAAACTAAATTGATACATTTTTTTTCATCTATGGTTAATGGGAAACCGATTACTCGCTGTGTACTCGAGTTTAGAAGGGTGACATATTTTTAGAAGAAGGATGGGATATAAGGAAATCGTAACAATGTTGACGAACACTCAATTATTAAATCTATTCGTATATCTATAGTGTATTCACGTTTCAACCCATTCTACTGTTTATAGCAAGGTGACGAATTGCCCGCAAAGAAAGGAAAGGAGGGTATAAGGATATACGGACAATCACACACGAAGATCGATAGCTTTAAGGAAAACATATATATGGGACATGTAATCAAGGTCTATCCGAGCCAACACATCTCTCATCTCTGGGCTGTCTTCCTCGGGCCCGGAGGGAGTTTTCTAAATTCGATCTGGCGACCAGATACACCTCGCACGACCAAACAACGTGCTCGATGTCGTGATAACCTTGGCCACAAACGCAGAGATTGCTGCTGGCAAGATTGAAACGGAAGAGTAGTGCATCTAATGAACAATGATTGGACATGAGTCGGGAGAAGGTGCGAATAAAGTCTCGACTCATTTCCAGACCTTTGAACCACGGTTTGAGGCTAACTTTAGGGATAATCGAGTGAAACCACCGGCTCAATTCATCTTCATTCCACTTGCGTTGCCAGTTAGCGATGGTATTTTTGCGAACTAAAGAATAAAACCCATTGAAGGCGATTTGACGCTGATAAATATCGCCTTCAATTGCACCTACCTTTGCTAATGAGTCATCCCTCTCATTACCCGGAATGGAGCAATGTGAAGGAACCCAGACAAAGGTAATGATTGATACAAACTTGAATGAACAGAAAAAAGTTCTTCAAACACTCACGTTTTCCGACTTACGATCATGGGTCCAATCGCAGAACTATTCATTGATTGATCTTCTAATTGACCCTTCACAATTTCCTTTTACTATAAATTGCCTAGTACTTCTACCAAAATTCGTCATTATAATATTAAATTGGTTTTAGACACAATTCTCATTCAATATTTTTCAAACAACATATTTCTCCGTTGTATAGAATACATGTTTGATCCAGAAAATATAATAAAATGAACACATATAAAATCGGAATTTCCTTCCTCGAGTTTTGCGCTTACCATCACATTTGGCGATCCGTTTTTAGTTATATGGTTATAAGACATAGGAGTGCATTTTTTCATCTGAAAATCCATTTCCACTTTCAAAAGGACTAACATCTCTTATCACGATGTAATTGTAGAACATATGGTAATTCATTTTCCTAATTTTCCCATTTGCATTCAGGGTTTTCCGAAAATTTTCAATTGTCATGTTTCATCGAAATATGTGTAATATTTTTATCGGACCACCAAAAACATTTCTCGTACCCAAAAACCCTCACATCCCTAATTTGGTTCTTTTTTGTTTGATTAGATCTCATGTTATGCCGAAGTTTGTGTTTCATTTGTATGGCAGCCCCTCCTTGAGAGGGTGGAGGAGTGTACATGAAATTTGGAATTTTTTTTCGGTGCCAAATGACTCAAAAATGCATCTGGTGTCATCTATAAAAAATAATTTTGCCTGAAAATCGACCTCGGCAACACCATGCGAAAAGTGTTGAAAGTCACTATAATAGAGTGAGAAAAAAAAGTATGTGAAATCACAATCGATGGACATTCTTCGAGACAATCAGCGGCTTTACCCTATTAACATCATCGTCCAGTAGAACATTCCACCTCACTTACCAGTGGATACCTTATCGCACCGGCGACTGAACATGAATGAACCTAGTACCTGGGGAATTATAAAATACTTCGCTAGCTGCGTTCACCCGTCCCGATATAAACTGTTGATAGTCTCCAGGTTTGCTATATGGAAACCACTTTTGTATGCAACTCAGTCCTGCTCCATAAGTCAACGTAGTCGTAATCGATTAGCGAACGAATAAGCAACTCGGATCTTCCATTGAGAGACCGTAGGTATGAGTAACTACCTTACATTGCAGATATATTTGAGCATCTGACTATGCTTAACTTGATGTTACAGGACAAACAGATGACGCAAGAAATGTCGCTTCAGTCTGCAACCCGTATTTTTCTTTATTAGATCTGGCTAGCCTTAATACTGGAATGAAAAATGATACTTGGTTCGTAATTCGTGATAAAGATGAAAACCGGTTTTAATATTGTGGTGATGAATTATACCACAAAATCGCCGATATTGAGTATCCTCATTTCGTGTTCTTTTAACCACCTCTGCTAGACCGAATTTTGAATTCTTCTGCAAATGAAGTCTAGTGCTAAGTTGTTTCTTGGATATCGAATGCGATTCAAAATTGGTATTGGCTGATGGAGCCTCCTATCACAAAATTAGATTCTTAAATCCAGTTACATTGAATGGCTTGTTGTCTTATATCATAATATTTTGCGTATTGTATTCATGATTCCCTATTACAGGGTAACATCGATATAACGTACATTTTACTTTCAAAATTGTACGTTGTATCGAATTGTACGTTATATCGAAGCATAATAAAAAAAACTCAGAAACGTAGCTTATATTACTTTATTGTGTTGCTGTTTGAGTAAGGTTGATGAATAAATTCAACTAGAAGACGAAACCAACATTTCTCATGATGTTTTCCTTCGTACTGTTGATTAAACTTTTTATTCATTTAGAATCTGGAATCACAAAACAGTTGTATTTCGGGATTGGTCAAAGGTACAAGACAAGCTTTAGTATCAAAATACAGATAAATTATCGTTCCTCCAGAAAAATAATATTCAAAAAATTATGCCTTTGGACTTTCAAAATGTGTACGTTATATCGAGGTAAAATGATAACGTACATCGAGTGACGTTATATCGAGGGTACGTTATAACGAGGGTACGTTATACCGAAGTTTCCCTGTAATTGTAATCGGAGAAATAGGTCGCAGGGATGAAAAGGTTGGGCACCATTGAGTTATCCCAATTTAATGCAAACCGTTCATTTCATGTTTCATAAGATCGACGAAGATTGATAATGACACTATCCTACTACAAAAAAACCCAAACCTAGAGCTTCATTTCCATTCTCTGAGGCTTAACTTTGAAGCCCCCCGGTTACGAAAGATTATATCGACTTATTTTATTTTCTTAAATTCTTCCTCAAGAACATCACAAAGGAAAAAAAGTTGTGACGAGCCAAACTGAAACGATACGATGCGAGCGGGACAAACCAAAATGCAAGTCAAAATTCCACGAAAATTTGAACATTAACTGAGCTTGTGTGTCTCCGCGAACTTTACGACAGACCAAAACTAGACAAAAAAGAACGCCATTTAAGCACATACATACACACCCACATACACCCAAGATAAACGGCAACGATGGCGGTGACGACGGCCCCAAACTGCAAAGAAAACACAAGGCTTTTGTAAGAAACACGATTTTCTCTCGTTATCTTGCTTCAGCCGCCAGATCTTCCACCGCCACAACCACCACAACCATCCCAACCGTTCCCTCTCGTCGGGTTCCGAAGAAATCGACCCGACTCAGTCAGGCCATCCACCCATTGGGATAGGTCCGGCTCAGGACTGTCTGGTCTGGGGTGTAAATCTGGTATCCCTTCCCCGCCGAAAGGCAGACTGCCATTTCCCATCGCTTTTCAACCGAGCGAAACACACAAAAAAAATAAACAAAACTCACGCACACCAAAATCAGCCATGCTCAGCCTAGAACAGTTGGGGTTTGCTGGTGGGGGCAGTGGTGGCTGGTCGGTGGAAATCCCTTTTTCGGCAGGGTTCTTGAGAAATCGTCCTTTTGCGAAATGAGTGTGTGCTGTGGAACCGACAGAGAAGCGAGAGAGGCTGGGCTGGGAAATTCATTGAACCCGCGCCCTGGCAATGATTCGTTGTTGGGAAGCATGGTGGAAGTATTGGGCGCGCACTTTGGCGTGCGACGACCCGCATTTTCCTGATCATTATGATGTCGGGCGTCGGTTGGCGATGTTTTTTGATGATGATGCGCCTTTGAGTTTTGTGGCCTCGTAAAAAAAGAACAGAAAGGGCGAAATATTATGCGGAGTGACAAAAAAACAATCCCAAAAGACGACGTGGTTAAATTTAGTTCTCGGAGACGAATACTGCGAAAATGAATGGGTTTGAGTGTGGATCAATATTGAACTACCGGAGCTTGTACCGTGTCTGGCCGGCCCGGTGGCAACAGTGACAGTGGGATTGGGTGACGCGTTTGATGGAGCGATTAGACGCCTCGAGGCTGTTGCTCTCTGGCTCTTGGATTTTAAGGGTTTTTTTTATATCTTTCTTTAGATGTTGCGATTTGTGAATGAAGCATTTGATGTAGACACAAAGACCGTCAGTTTGGGATCTCTTCTAGTTTATATTTGATCAATTCCAGAGAAACTGATCAGTTTAGGAAATTATGCCTTCCCCAGCGGAATGTTATGACTCTTATTCGTTTCATAGATTTAGCCGTGATATTGAAACAAATCTCCCAACAAACATTAGATCGTATAGCTATATATAGTTTGCATATACTTAATACCAAGATGTCAGAGACATCAATTTTAGCATTTGCAACAGAGTACCAGACGAGGTAACAACTTACAAACCCATTCATACTACGAGCTATATCACGAATGTCATTTCACGGTGAGATTTCTGTACAATTACTAATACTATAAAATGATCAAACGTCCGAAAATAACGACTTGGCCTGTCTAAAAGTGTGCTGCAACCTTCCATGCACACACAAATGTCTTAAAAATTGTCTACAACATTTGATGGCTGGTTAAATTGTAATAGAACTTTAACCAATTGTTTTTTTTTTCTTTGTCTTGAAATAATTTTCATCAACCTTTTTTATGATATTTTCTATTTTCTCCAAAATGCTCGTCGTTTATTGTATTTTCTTTGTAGCTTAATGGTTTAAAATACCGTAAGGCTTATATTGCATTAATGATAATTATATATTTGAATTTAGGTTATTTGTTGTTCAAAGTAATAAAATAATTGATGACTTCAGAACATGAATCTTGATTCTTAATTTTTGTTACATAGTTACATCTATTTTGACATTATCCTTTGGAACCAATTAGTCTTTCTTAATTCTTGAATTTGAAGCTTATTTTGTCTTTTTCAGTTCTTCAAGTTTTTCTGCTCCATCCGTTCTTCCTGCTAACCAGGTGAAAGTATGAAAGATGCCATTTAGTTTTTTTCTATTCCAGAAACAACTTCGGAAACATTGTCTTGTGAAACTTATTAATTTGTATAATCAATTAAAAATAAAATGCACAGGGTTAAAAAGTTAAAAATGTTAAAAAAGAACTTACCAGCAAACAGCAAATCGTCTCAAGTTTCCAAAGAACATACGACCACGTGGTGTCGTTATCCAGCGCTCGCTGTTTTACCGATTAAATCGTTCGTTCGATGCATTAAATAAACCATGTTCTGAACACAGATTGAAGATTGCACTTAATCACAGCAATGAGATGCTATATTTTTTGCTTTTGTGCTTTTTTCACATTTGCACACCGCAAACTAAACTTCCCGGGAACAGGTTCGAAAGCCGATTGCGCCATTCCGTTCAATCATGGAATCGCGACCTTGTTCGAATACATTCAAGAATGCGCTCGTACACGACGACGGTTGCACTAAAACTGAGCGTGCTTCGCTATGACGAAGATACTGTTCGGGCGGTTACGGAACGAATTGGTGAACATCGGAATCTTTTTACGAAGAGTATTTCATGTGGTAACTTACGGTAGGCAAATTAGATTCGAGTACTAGTCAACTAGTCTGTGTTAACAAAAACTATTTATAATTTACTTGAATAAAACTACCAAAAACGAAAATAATGCAAAGTAAGATAGTCAAATACTAATTATCACAATTTCGGCTTCTTCAGCTCTATAAAAACACAATTCATAAACGTTCCCTTAAATATGTTAACAAATATATAAAAAAAACATCCATTTTATACGACATTTTATGATGTTTTCTATCCCACGCATGCAAAATTCAATGGATATTCGCGATATAAATATTGATATTCTGGTTTTCAAATAACACTAGTGCTTTGATCCGCTATTACTGGAACATTAACCCAGCACAAATTCAAGCGAAAATGGCAAACGGTGGCCAAGCATAGATTGACAGCTACTAGACATAAAAATCTAGAACCGGGATTTGTTAATGAATTGCGTTGAAAACTTCATCATAATACATTATTGGCAACATTGCCTTGTTTTAACATTCAGTGAAGAGTTTCAACTCAAAACAAAACAAGTTTTACTCTGCAGCGTAGGTTTGAAGAGACATAAACATGTCGACTTTTGTACCTGGAAAGTATGATTTCCTGTCAGCATTGATGTTCTGCTACAATTTCAAGAAAAATGCTACATAATCGCGTCTAATGCTTGTCGAAACTTATGGTGAACATGCTCACGAAAAATCGCAGTGGTTCAAAAAAATTTCAAAATAGTAATATTGACGTGAGAAACGAAGAACGTGGAAAGTCATTTGAAGAAATTCGAGCACTCTTAGACGACACTCAAACGCACGCAGAAGTTATCTCCTTTTGTGTGAAGGTCATGAAAATACCCAGAAAATTGGGAAATGGGTTTCACCAGGGCTGAACGAAAGACAGCAGTAAAACCGAAAAATTGTATGAGAAATGCTGCTCGTTTGGCGTTGAAAAGTGGAGCTATTGTGGGAATCCTAAGTGTCAAGGACTTGCTTGAGTCTAGGAGAACCATCAACATCGTTTGCGCTGTCAAATCGCTCTGGCCAGAAGACAATTATCTGTGTTTGGGGGTTTCAGAAGCAGGGCTGGACAATTTTGAAACTAAAAGATGAAAATGACTATTTTACTTCTTCCGTTCTCTTCTGTCAATTTCAATTTCGATTGCGTGTATCCACCTCTTGGATGGCGCTAAAGTTCCCAGTGGGACTTTTGCCTTCTCAACGTGGGTATTACTTGCATCATGTTTATAAGTAGTATTTGAGATTCCTAGTTGAGATTCCTATGCCGGATAACTCGCCTTGGATGTATTCGCCATCACAGTGCAAGTTGGAAGAAATTTATTTGACGAAAATTCCCCCGGCCAGAACGGGAATCGAACTCGAACCCCCGGCATGTTAGGTGGGACGCTAACCACTCGGCCACGGGAGCACATAATCCACTACGTATCCATTACGCACACTGAAACATCGATTCTTCAATTTCGTTTTCGTTCTGCTGTCGTTTCGTTTCAATTTGAAAGCAGGCGCTTTCACTTAACGGTTGAAAGTACCCTATTAATTATCATTTGAATGGGCTTTCAGTTTCACATGTGAAAGGACGATCACTGCTTTCTATTGAAACTTCTATTGAAAAAAATAGATTTCATTTCTCCTAACTAAATTTTCCCGGACCATCTTTCAACAAAAGTGGAATTAATAGAGGTATATGAGATTGACAATTTCGTTTCGTTGTGAAAAATTAAAAAAATGGACATGAAGCGAAACGAGACTGTATGAAGGTTAAGTGATATTCTCTTTATTGAGCGTGAAGAGGGAGTAGCTTCAATCAGCACAAGTTTGTATAATGTTGAAAAGTGATAGGCTCATTATTGAGTGACGATGTGTAAATTGAAGTGAAATTGTATGGCCTTGATCAAAAGAGTTTGATCCATCATGAGCTATATAACCCTGACGGAATCGTTACTACAGAATGCCACCAACAGCGAATGATCAATTTGAATCAAGCTTTGGGTGAAAAACGGTCAGACTACCGGAAAAGGCAACAAAAAGTGATTTGGTTGCATGACAATACTCCATCATACTCTGTAAAACCGGTCGATTCAATTGTTTGGGAAGTTCTCCTTCCGATTACCACCTATTTGTTTCGATGAGACATGTGTTTGCTGAGCAGCACAATAATTCTTATGAAAACGTGGGAAACTAGCTTGATGAATGGATTGATTCTGAAGAGGAACAGTTTTTTTAGCGTTATACCCACAAACTATCAGAAAGATGTTAGGAATGTAAAGGTATCGATGTAAAACATTTAAAATAGAGTAGAGTTTTTTTATGTTAATGCAGTTAACGTGTGTTTTATAAAAAAAAACGGTTTTGATGATGATCCATATTCTCTGTGTAGCGAAGTGAAACATCAATTCACTCACCCACTCCGTCATCCTCAACGAGAGCGCTCCTCTTTGGTTTATTTTCATCATAGGTGCGATGGAAGATCATTTTTTTTTCACTCAACACTCGGTTGCGCTAGAGTGTAGAAAGAGAGCGCACAAGCTCTCTACAGTGTAGCGGAGAAATTCCCTGCAGAGTACACACTGATGAGCTTTTAGAACAGCGCTGTGATTCGCTGAAAAAAGTGAACCGAGGTGAACCATGCATGTGGATTATATGTCGAATGAGATTGCACTCTTCAGTTTACTCTTCAGTGTACTTCTCAGTGTGGCAGAGTGCAGTTTAGCGCGGTTCAGTGCTGAACACAGAGAGTGTGACTTACTCGCATCAAGATTTCTTCCAACTAGAGCACACTGGCTCTTTATATATTCGCCGGAGAAAGGGAATAGCGCATGGATTCTGCACATGGGGAGTGATCGTCAAAAATGGTCAGCATTGGCAAATAAAAGAACAATTGTGAGCTGTCAGAACAACTCCTGGCCACAAACACACCACTAGCGACTCACCTGGAGTCCCGAAAGCTTGGTTGGGAGGGTTCTCAACCATCAATCTTTGAGTCTCGACCTTGCGCCAAAAGATTACCACCTGTTCATACGCTTTTGCTGGAGAAAAATTCCCTTCATGGGAGATTGTGAAAATCTATTGTCAATCTATGTAAAATAATGTAATCTATGTAAAAATTTGGTTCAAATGAGTAAATTCATCATATTATGGTTCGGAGGTGATGTGAAACACAGAAGTATCATGTTGCCTATTCTTGAATTAATAATTCAAAAATTCTTGATTAAGCTAATTTATTTGTGATCGACGAGTGTTACTAAAGGCTGAAGTTTTTATACTTATACTAAAACGTAGGTCTTTTAGATTGTCTGTCTTCAATCAGTCAATAATAATCTTTTTATTAATGGCAGATTGAAGACGAATGATCTAAAGACAAATGCAATCAATTTATTATGCATAAAACAATACAACACTTTGTAAATTTTCAAATCTACCTTAATTGTAGTGTAAATCTATAAACTATTACCTGAAATTATTTAGTAGTACAAATCAGTAGTAGCAAATCCGCGATGTCGAATGTTCAATATTGAAACTTGCAGCGACATCCGCTTTTCTGAGACAAATAACTCTATCAGATTAGCAGGCCCGAAGGCAGTTTTAAATTGTTGATAATAATGAATGTTCCACTTGAAACACCTAGTCCTGACCCATACTCATCAATTTTGTTTCGATTCTCTGATATTTCCGGTAAAACTCATCATTATAACAAAAGATCATTATCATCATTAATCATAACTTTCATTATGATTGCAAAATGCAAAATGATGTAATTCGCATTCGCAATTACACAGTGACTCAAACTCGTAATCGTACGCTACCATGTAGATCTCTTTTCCCTTCTTTTGAAAGTCGAAAACAAGCTTTCGGAACATTCTATTTAGATAAAGTCATAGTGTCATACGAGAGCGGAAAGTTTCACTATCTGTGATCAAGTGTTAACATCCTCCTGCAACGCAGCAGATTCCATCTATTTAGATCAAGCAACCATTAAACCATCTGGGAGAAATCGAAAGGAGGAAAAAACAGGACGTTGAGCCTTTTCGTCGACGGGATCCATTGAGAAAAGGGAGAACCGAAAAGAGGGGATATCGGATAGGAATCGGACAGGAGCCATAGTTAAAATCGCTAAATGTCGTTACAATAAATTTTATGTATTAAATATCGTTTGCAATCAGTCTCATTGTCAAATTAAATTAAAGTCCATTGTCATTCAAATTACTGTACGTGTTGTGAATTGTATTTTGACAACAATCCTAATCGAGTGTTGGGTGTTCCGCTATTCAACCGCATCGAAGGATTACGAAGGGATATTCAAAAACAAGAATGGGATATTCCCCAACAATCTGTTTTCAGAATAATGGTGTTTATTTCTCTAAAAATGGCGAATGTATGTGAGAATGTATGAAAATTGTCTCAAACTCATATTCGTAACGCTGATTTGAATTTCAACTCGACTTCGAAGGCGTTGATCAATTCCAGAATTCCATCTTTAGTATGGATGCAACTCTCTTCAGCTACCTTTAGCCGTTATCTACGATTTTTTTTTTGTGTTTTCGGAAAGAATATTCATCCATCAATGCATCAAGTGGTTTTTAAAATCGTTGTTTTTAGAAATCAGATTACTCCCACAGTTTTTTACTGGGTTCGATATCGGTAGATTGTGGAGGAGTATCAATAACTTTTGAGCAATTGTAACGTAACCATGTGCGAACTTTATGTGCCTTGTGCTTCGGATCATTGTCTTGGTAAAATTTGAATCCTCGATTGAATCCCATTTTGTTGAAAGTTTGCTTCATATTTTCCTCCAGGATGTTCAAGTAACCATTCTGATCGATTACACCATCGATAAAAGCCAAATTGAATCAAAGGAGAGGTTTGTGGTGTGCCGAGGAAGCCCTTGAATGCCCGAGTATAAAGGAAAAAAAACCGTTCATCATCGAAACAAAACAGTAGCTCCAATTCGATTTTTCCAAACAGCATGAAATACATCAATGTCTTACTGGGAAGGTATTAATTTCGCAGATGAGTCCGAATTCAACATCTTTGGCTCCGATGATTGTGGTTCCGTATGAACGAAGCCAAACGAATGTTTAAACGCAAAAAAAACTGAAAACACCGTTTAAACACGGTGGTGGCGGAGGGATAGTATGAGGGTACATGTATTGGCAATTTGGTTTTCATCGATGGAGTAATGAATCAGAATGTTTGCTTGAACATCCTGAAGGAAAATATGAAGCAGAGTGTCAACAAAATGAGATTGAATCGAGGGTTCATGTTTTTCCAAGACAATGACCCGAAGCACAATGCACATAAAGTTCGCACATGGCTACGTTACATTTGCTGAAAAGTTATTGATACTTCTCCACAATCTTCCGACATCGATCCCAGTTAAAAACTGTGGAAGTTATCTGTGTAGGAAATTTAGAAACCATAAAATTTCTAAAAAAAATCGATTTTAAAAACCATTTGATGAAAAAAATGATAAATTAGATAAGATAGTTGCAATGAACAAAGGATACCATACTAATGATGGAATTCGGAAATTGGCAAACGCCTTCGAAATCGAGTAGGGATTTCAACCAGCGTACGATTATGTGTTTGAGTCAATTTTCATACATGAGCACATACATTCGCCATTCTTAGAGAAATAGAAAACATTATTCTGAAAACATATAGCAAACCTTTTAACTCTCATGTGACACTATGACTTTATCTAAATATAATGTTCCGAAAGCTTGTTTTCCATTTTTAAATGAAGGGAAAAGAGTGGCGTACGATTTCGAGTTTGAATCACTGTATATTTCATACGGAACATTTCATTTCCATTCATAATTTTTATTGTCAAAGTTTATCAAGCATCCATCTGAAAAGTCATTGTCGTTATCACATCCCGAAAGCGGAGCCCGAAACTCAATTCGCGTCATCGAAGGTACGGTTTCGCCACCTATGAAAGTTTCGCGTGTGAGTGAAAAATATGTAAACAAACCGTTGCATATTTTCTCTATAATTAATATACTGATTTCTCGAAAACTTGTACCGTGTTTATCTTACAATTAGTGTAAATTGTTGAAAAATAGTTTTTCTTAGCTGTTTCGATGCTCCGAACCAAAATTTATTGTCATTTAGTAGTGAAAAAAAGCCGTTAAAGTACACCCTCTGTCAATCTACCTGCGAGAGAGGTAAACCGAATTAATGAAATTTGATATAAAAATATCCGCTTAGTGTTCATAAAATACCTAAAATACAAAGATCTGGCTTCTATTCAATCAGTGCTCTAATATTGTTCAAAATATTTTCCTTAGAACGTGTGAAATATGGACGTCAAAAGCTGCGCAAATTGCCCGGAGAACATGCAAGTCGGACGAAATTTGCTTGAGGCTGACTCCGAACAATCTGCAAAATTCAAAAGCCGTATTGTTTGTGTCGTCCCCGGATGTAAGCAGAGATATCGCCCCGGAATTTCTTTTCATGCCTTCCCTCCGAAAACGGACAAATCGCGGTATCTAGACTGGATCCAACGACTACGGCTAAAGATAGAACCTACAAAAACCTCCCGTATTTGTAGCCTCCATTTCACCGTGTCGAACTTCTACTCTCCAAGTATTCACATTCACATTTTCGCACTTTTGAAAAAGTGTGAAACAGTCCAACTTGGTGCAAAATGTGCGATAATAAAGAAATAAAATAAAACATACTTAAGCAAATGATACAAAACAGCCATGACGTGTTTGCACTTTCCTTTGCCAGCTTTACAGGAACACGAAAACACCCATTTGGAGAAGGAGATTTTCGTACCAATTTTTATTGTATGGGGTTCCGAGCTTGGAGATGATGACTGGAGGCAGGACGAGAAAATACTGAAGCCTTCATCGTGAACTTCTTCAACACCAACTTTTAAAAGATGTCCAGCTTTGAATACTCTTTCGCCTTCGACGACTAAACGGCTACCACCCGCAGCGTAATCGAACACATCCGCAAACTCCACAGCCACGTAGCAGGTTTCATTTTCTCCGACTGATGGCTCCTGATAATGCATGAAACAAGGTCACAGAAAAACACTTATAAGTTAAATTCAGCTTAAGCTACAGCAAAGTTTTTTTCACTGCATAAGGGAAACTCATTTTCCAACCGTTTGGAAGATAAATTTTGCACACAAATATTAATTTTTATTAAAATTTAGTATCCTGAAAGTTTGTTTACTTTTTCATAAGTAAAGACAGTGTCCTTTGGATGCGGTAAGAAAACGTTTTCCCCTGCAGTAAATATATGTGATTTAACTAAATTAGCATCCTAGAGGATAGTTCTTTCGATACATACTCACCATTACGAAAATTTCTGCTAAAAACGTTAAAAACGGTGCGTTTAAAAATCACATTCTTTTTGCAATTCTTTGTTGACATTCGCTTAACGCACACAAACTGTCAAATTCAGCTTCGTAGTCGCTAATGCCATCAATGCGGATCGCCACATGAAAAACAGTTGCAGAAGAAAAGAATGCATTATCCGATAAACCGTTAGGTTTCCACCGCAACAGTATGTTCGTCTTCGCGACTAGATTAGAGTCGGCTGTGAAACAAAGACTCTCTGCGGAAGACGCTCAGTTTCTGTTCAGCCACCGTCGTGTACAAACGTATTGTTGAATGTATCCGAACAATGTCGCGCGATTTCGTGATTGAAAGTGCTCCCATTGGCAATGCGGCAATCGGTTATCGAACCCGTTCCCGGAAAGTTTAACGTGCAGTGAAACGGATGTGATAAAAGTGCAAACGTGGAAAAGATAACATCTTGTTGTGGGGATCAAATTGATTTCTGATTTATGTTAGACGCATGGTTAAATCGATAATTGCAAATAGCGAGCGCTACGAAAGGACACCACGTGGTCGTGCTATTTAAAGAAGCACGTGTTTTTTTCTGTGAAGAGTGCAGTTTGCATGAAACAATCAGCAACCGAACAATAAAATAGTACGTTGGAAGCTAAGTGATGATGCCACGAGTGATAAGAGTGGTTTCTTTTCGTCTGAGAAATAAAACTATTTTAATCCGAGAAGCGAGTAGGAACAAAATCACGTGTTTTTTTCTGTGACACATACGATCCGCTCTCATCTCTTATTCCGAGCTTTCCCGTTATGTGCGCGAGAAGAAAAAAATTATAATTTGGAACGGAGTGATGAAACGAATGTAAAAAAAAACGAATCAAACAAGTCCATCCGAAATATTAATAATTCGGTGCTGCATGAAAAAATATATAGAAGCTAATAATGCGAACGATTTTGATGGTGAAGTGAGGTGTATTGTAATGAATGGATGTCAAGAAGAATTCTCGATCGTTCTTGGTTGATTTTCGAGATGACTTTCACGATTTGATGATTGTGAACAAAAAAAACTCAATAAACGTGACATTTCGCTGTTTTCTGGTAAGTGCGTTTTGTTTTAAATTTATGATGAAATTTATTTTAAACCCATGTGCAAGTGCCCATTTTTGTGTACATTTTTATCTGTAAATTTTATAAACAAAAGCTTCCGACCTCAAGATAGGGTTGAATTTTTCAAGAAGCAAAGAGAATAGCTGGAACCCGAATCAAACTGAACATAAATAATCGCTACAGGATACAAAATATTTTTGGTCTCTGTAAACGTCTAAATTCGAATAAAAGAATCATTGGTGCCACCGCAAAGTGGATATCTGAATGTCAGTGTGTACAATAAAATTGCTATCTATTGTATTTCGGCTCCGGTGACGCTAATACGAAAGTACCGATAAATCATAACCGGAACTTGTAATACTTTTAATTCTATTTTGATTTGTAGTTAATTAAGTGTACCCTCTCTCAGATTATCATCAAGTTCTTCTTTTTTTCTAAATTTTGAATGCAAATTATTGCTTGATGTTCTTAGCATATTGAAATTATGTGGCATTTTCCCGTCCACCCTGGTTATCGCAAGAGAAAGGGGCGATTAAGGGGGTATTCGAGTGTAGAAAAACGAATTTCGGGCGTTTTTTTTGAGCTTAGTATCCATTATATCATTATTTGTTCATCTATCTTTTAGCAATAGAACAAAAATTGAACGGAGAAAAAATGTGTATAACTAGAATAGTTAAGAGCTGATGAAGTGAGGAGGTTCAAAAAAAAAAGTTGTGCCATGGCGTACACGATTCCAGCCCTTCTGGTTATATGAAACAAAAAAATCGAACAGATTCTGAATCAGTAAAGATGCCGCTATCGCATGAACCTCGAACAAGTCAAAAACATGTTTTTGTGACAAAATGGCGGCCGTTTGAAAAACAAAATGCGGTTTAAAACGGTTTTTCTTACGTTACCCGAAATTTTAAAAATAGTAAAATTTAAAAAACATCATTTTTTAAAGGTTCATGCGATTGAGAGATACCTGCCGATTGTATCCAAATAAATTCGAGAAGAATCGGTTCAGTAGAACTTGAGACATCGTGTACGTCAGTTAGAAAAAAAAACTAGTTTCGAGAAAAACGCGTTTGAAGTTCATTGTTATAGCCGTACTAGGTTAGATATCGCATCACTAAAATGGCTCTAACTCGGTAAGTAATAAGATTTTCGATAGGTCCTTTCTAGAGTATATACTTGAGCACCTAAAGTACAGAAATATGAAGGAAAACAATTTTGATTTTTTTCAGATATCTAGACTAGAATATTCCCTTAAGAGAATCGATCAAAACAAAAGCAAAAATTAAGAAAAAAATTGCCGAATAATGAATAAAAAATAATGAGTCTTGTACATAATTTATTGGAATTTTCAAAACTGCTTTCTGATTTAATAATCGCATTATTGAAAAAGTATTCATTAAAAAAAGGGATATTTTTCATTCTTTAAAAACTTTTTCATGTAGTAAAATGACCTACAGGAGCGTTTTTGGAATCAAATGAATGTTGATTGATAAGGTTAATTGGAGTTACAATTGACTTGGTTAATAAAACACTGTGTTAATCTACAAAATCTTTAAAAAAACAGAAAAATCAATTTCTTTTTCTTTCCAGTATTGTTATCCACTACACCTTCACAAAAAATGATAGAAGCATCCATATATTACATCTCAAAACTTGAAGCATAAAATAAAGTTTAAAATGATGTATATCCCATCTTCGGGCGTTGGTTTTTCACAAAGTAACAGTGTTTCTAAAATCACATAAAAACTTCGACCTCGCGCTCCGTTTCCATAATTTTTGTTGAGTGTAGAATCAACGACAGAGGCAAAATTTTATTTAAAAATTATTATTGAAGTATTATTTGAATCCTATCTACACTTTTTCCATGTGACACCGACTATTACCATAATAGGTACACTTATTACGAAACTCCAGGAACACTATTACCATAATGGGTACATGGAAGTGGTATTTTCAAACATGTTTTTTATACAATTTAGCCAATTTCTGTTGGTGACATATGTCCTCCATAATTGGTACACTTACCCTATTATATATTTTATGTTTTACAAAAAAATAAGGTTCAATGAGCCCATCAGAGAGCACACCCCGTACAAAACGAACAACAGGCTTAGGTTCATGCGTCAATTGGTATATATGAAAACTCTGGTCTTTGCATATAATTCGTCGTAAACAGGACTTGGGAATCCCACTATAGCGATCGACAAGTTGCCGAGAATTTCAGAGATACACTTTTCTGTCAAAACGGCTGAAATGGTGGACCCTATAGTTTGTTGGTTGTTGTCGCAGAAACTGAATATGGTTTGTGTGCACCCTGAATTATGGTGAGAGGAAATAGTCAAATCTCAGTTTGAACACATGCTATTATCAATATCAGTTTCCTCAATCGCAGACACGGTGTAGCTTTTGAAGAGCTTGTGATACGAGCGCGAACTAATGCTCACCCATTCGTGTGTTCTGTGCAGTTCCAACATAACACCTCCGTAATCCGCCTAGTAAAACGATAACTGACATGAGCAAGAAAGAAAAAGCTCCTTACCCAACGCGGTCGTAAATAATTCTCGCTTTGAGGGGGATCCAATTTCCGACCATCGGCGTCATATTCTTTGCTGACAGCTCCGATTTGACGTTGATGTGTACAGTCTGTACCATCAAAACACACAATTAAGATGGGAATGGCATCCCTTCCCGTTGAGTCTTTCGTCGAGAACAAACAAAAAAAAATCCCATATATGTGAAAGCTGAGTAAAAGTCCTCGACGGCACGAATACGATGTGTTCCAGCCCAGCCGTAGAGGTAACGGAAGCGTAACGCAATTTCTGAGCAAGCAAATGTTGAAAATCCTCTGCTTACATGCCCAATCCGTTCGCTCCTGGTTGCCTCTCTGCGAGCCGAGTCGGCCAAAGGTTGCCACTGCTTTCTATGATAGACGCTGCTGTTGCGTTGGGTGGATAGTCTCCCGAAAAATAAGAACCTACGACCGACCGTGGCTGCACCGGGAACACCAATGGTACCAGAGGCAGGCGTCGGAAGTAAAGCTTTCATCCGTCTCTTTCCCACCGCGGCCTCACCAAACAAAGCCATCCAGCGTCACGGGGTCCAGTTTTGGCTGTGTTTGTTCCCACTGCTAAACTTCGTACGTGATTCGTGTGTGTTTACACACTTCAGAGCATCGGGACGTGATGCGGTGGCTCGGGAGAGTGGGTGGTGGTTCGAAGACCGGACCAGCTGCAGGAACTTTGAGGGAGGCTTTTGGAAGACACGAACTCTCGTTCCCATTGCCGGTCCCATTCCCCTCATCAGTGACTGTGGTTCTGTCCCGCCTTTCGATGGTTAGAACTCTGGAAAGTTCACACAGGAATAGAAATCCACCCAGCGAGAACGAGAGACGGAGAGGAAGGAAGCATGGATAGTGGGTGGCTTGTGGGCGCAACACTACGACGGATGGAAAGCAAAAAGGGCCAGACGAAATTATTGATTTGTGCGTTTCGAGAAAGGAAAACTTGTGCCGTATTTTTGGCCTGTCGAGAGAGAGAGATGGTAGACGTTCTTGATTTTTCGGGTGTAATTTCTGTTACGGTTCGTTGTCCTACTGACGGACGGCTTGTCAATCCCCGCGAGTACACCTTCGCTGAGGAATTTTGACGAGAATCGGAATGTTTATTTGCAAGCGATAGTTCACTTTCACCACTTTTGCTGCTGTTGCAGCAGCAGCTGCACTTTTCTCGAGGAGTACCGGCGAAAAGTTGGCAGAAGTTTGCGTCGAACCAATTTGCTAGCTTTGCTAGCCGGCTAGGTCGAGCAGCTGGCGAGAAAAGAGCGGAAAAGTTTTACGTCCCGGTTTTGCACCCGACACGTGACTAAGCTGCCTCTTGAAACCGAGCGTACCCCCAAAAACTTGGCGCACGGACTGATTGGGGAAATTACCTTGTCTCGAGCAGTTGTCGTGTCGAGTTTTGAGGCTAATTGATGCGAATGGGTTAAGCGATTAAAGGTTTCCTCGATGATATCTGTGTATTTAGCCTGTGGTGAGATTTGTTCTGGTTGTTCCATTTTATTTTTGAATATATTTCAACGCATTGTGGAGATATAGAACAGGTGTTGAATCATACCAATTTTTACACCACGAATATAGTCGTGGTATGTTTGCAGCATCGAAATAGGATTAAGAAGTAATCACAAAAAAATGCGATGCTAAAATCGTATTTTTCTGATCAAATTTGCATCAATCGATTTTGATACTTCCAAACATACTATTGCAATGTTATGAATTTTCCAAAAAAAACAACGTTGAGATGAGATCATTTGTCTCATACAATTGCGCGGCCTGCAACACGTTATCCTTACATGGAAACGAAAAACTGGCTACGAGCTAAAATGCCAGATATACGGAAAAATTCGTAGATCTACGGATTAGTTTAGTTTTTACGTGATAAACAATACTGTTGACAGCTCACCAGCTAGAGTGGAACTGTGTAGTAGCAGTCGCAACAGATTTATACACAAAAAGTTTCCAAAGGGCGGAACTACAGTTACAAAACTTCCTGCGGAGAGACAGTGTCCGTGGAACCACCATTGCATTTGCATTTGGATCGAGCGATTTTCACAAGCCTCGCCTGAAGTGGTATACAAAAATTGTCTTGCCTTGCCGCTGCTATGCTATGCTATAAAGAAAAGACATAAGCATTTTTTCAAAAATTCATTACTTTAGAATCACTGAACCGATTTAGATGATCGGCACATCGAACTAAAGCCAATGAGCTAGACTTTTATGAAAAATAATGAACTTGTAAAAGCAATGGATTGGCAATGGATTATTGATTGTAATTGTTTTTCATTGTTTCATAGCTTTGGACTAGGGGGCGCTAATTTTTATATTTTTTCTGGAAAGCTGAGGATTTTTAACGTAACACATCTCGATATCGAAGATGTCATTTTTTTCGTTTTTGAGTTAAAATTTTTCAAAGATAATCAATGGTTCGAAAAAACAATTCTTCCCCATTTTTGCCACTACAAAAAATCATAACTTTTGAAGTACTGGACCAATTCAGATGACCGACATAGCAAATTGAAGCTTATAAGTTTACTTTTTTTTTTGAAAAAATGTACTATTGCGGAAAATTAGGATTTCTTTTTTCGTAATTATTGATTGAGTTAGTTTTTCATAGTTTTCTCGGTTAAAGATAGAGGGTTCTATATTTCTTTATATTTTTTCTGGAAACCTGAGGATCTTTTACATAACATAGCTCGATTTCAGAGATGCTATTTTTTTCGTTTTTGAGGTATGATTTTTCAATGTGGCTAGCTCATTGGCTTCAATTTTATATGTCGATCATCTAAATAGATTCAGTGGTTTCCAATGTTATGAATTTTTGAAAAAAGTCATTTTTGGGAAAAAGTGGAAAAAATTGATTGAGAACCACTATATCGGTTTGGCATGGAATCTATCGTTATATCTATCTATATACAGGTCGGACTCGATTATATAGAGACTCGATTATATGTGATTCGATTGTATACAATTTTGGACTCGATTATATACAGTTTGGAAAAAAATATTTATTTTATACTTCAAATATGACTTATTTCAAGAAGAAATGTAACCTTTTAACGTTAAGGTGTAATTTAAGTGGCTATTACTTGTACAATGGGGTAAAAATAATGAGTTTTGAAAATTTTGCTTGAATTTTCACCAAGAATTGTTTATATTGATATTGCAGCCACATTAAGAAAGACAGAAGTTGGGTGTCAAAGAACATATTGTAGGGCGGTTAGAGAGCTTCAATTTAATTGATAGGAACAATCTTGTTTAATATGATTTTTTACGATGAAATTAATAATAACACATTAAAAATTATTTACTTTTAAGTTTTTCATTTCCAAAATGTTATTAAAATCAACTAATTTAGATGTTACACTATTATATCCTGTACAAAATTTTCTCATCTTTCAAATGAAAGCAACAGAATTGTATCCCGTAGCGTACTTTGTAATGTAGAGCCAGTTTGAGGCAACAATAACTCTGTCATTGTTGAAGTTTGAACATATGCGTAGAAGGATTTTTTTAATCAAATTTGATCGTCTATCACTTTCTGAGATAATTTGAATAAATTTATTTTTTTCATGTGAGAAAGGTGTTTTCTGACTTTAAGGCGATGAATCAAAAATCAAAGCCCTTTTTCATATTCAAAAAACGAAAAATACATGCAAAAAAAACGAACAAAAAAATTTTTTTTGGCTCGATTATCGATTTTGCTCGATACAGGATTCGGTTATATACAGGGAAAAGAAATCAAAAACCTTATATAATCTAGTCCGCGCTGTATATATCTATATATATATATAAATCTCGTGTCACGATGTTCGTGGTCGAACCCCTCCGAAGCGGTTCGACCTATTTTAATAATATTATACTCAAAAAACTTGGTAGGCATGAGAACAGGTCATAAACTATATATGATACCGCTAGGATACCGACTACTTTATATTTAAAACCGATTAGGGTGGTCCTATGCAAAACAAAATCTAAATAATTTTGTTTTTGTATTTTTTGCATAAATTTGGCATGGAAAAACCCTTATAACCATACATAATCAATTTTCACCCCTATCTCCTATTCTTTATCGCGACATTTATATTTTTATACATATAAACAATAAAAATGATTGATTCGTCGTTCGTTTTTTGAACATGATGAATTTAATAACGTTGTTAAATGCCAGATGGCACTTCGACCTTTTCATCGAACTTTCACCCCACACATACCCAAGTAACCTCAATTCGACTAAAGCTAGCGAGCTGGAAGCCTTTTTTTGGGTGAGCACAATGAATTATTGAAATTATTATAATCACGCACATGCTCTGAATGCAAAATAACAATCACGCTATTGTCGTCAATCCTGACAAAAATGCTCCAATGCGCCAAAGTTACTTCAATCATTAAGAACATCATTACTCATTTTGAATCAATATTTTTGAACATGTGGTTGGAGGTGACGAAACAAACAAAAGAATGCGCTCGATGGTTTCTTATGTGTGTCGTTTGATGAACTGTTGTAGTTAGGACAACGTTATTCTACGATGTCTTGAGCTGTGCCAATAATCCATGATCAACATATTCGCATAGGTAGAGAGCGAACGACTGCGATTCCTATGACACAATTAACAGAAGCGGTTCGAAGAAGAATAAATTCACTTGCGAGACGCTATCATTAGCACCACCTATACAGCCTTTGTTCAAACGACAGCACATGTGTTCAAACAAAATAATGTTTGTTAGTGTATGTATTCGGTTGAATGACTAAAGCAAGAATTACCTTATACGCACATTTTTAGTTTGGTTAGTCGACAAAATGCGCCCTGAGCAAAAGGATAGAGTAATTCCTTCTGAAATTTTAGATCTATCTACTGATCAACTATTCTCCTGTATTCTGAAATCCGATCGAATCAGAACTACCCGAACGAATCGCAACTCAAGTTTAATCGAGTTGTGAAAATGTGACAGGCCTTGCCATGCAATTCGACATTGAGCTATTTCTGTGAAGCGTTAATGGTAATCAATTTTCGGGTGAAATGAATACGCTCTTAGAACAAAAATTATAAATGAAAAAAGGCTTCTACGGAAAAAATGCAAATAGTCTCTAATCCATGTTTTGTGAATAGGATAACACATTCAATATTTTGAACGAAAATTGTCGCTGATACTAATTTCATATTATGGATAAAGTTTTAATGGAAATGCAAAAATATTTAAAGAAGAATCGTTAGTTTCGGACTGTTTTCTAAGTATTTAAACAACATCGAGTAATGATTTTTATTCAAATTTTGGCAATTTAAAATTGTTTTCGTGTCTGCTAATCTGATAGAGATTCAATTGCTTCACGAATACGGATTACTAATTTTGAAATTTATTTTGCGTCAAGGCAAGATTGCCACATTTTATAGCTCGAATGGATTGAGGTCAATCGGATTTCTGAATGCAAAAGACGAATATATCAATATTCCACGTAGATATATCGAGCAGATGTGTGAAAGTTTGACCGTGTATTACATTGGACCGTGGAAAAATTGATTTCCTGAACCTGAGTGTGATGTGGAAATGGAGATGAGATCTATGATATACAGAAAATGGAGCGCTTTAGACGATGACCGCCAACAGTATATATATATATATATATATATATATATATATATATATATATATATATATATATATATATATATATATATATATCACAAATTTCATCATAACTCGAGAACTAATCAAAGCAAATGGAACCCAATTAGGCATATGGAGGTTTGAGGGTAGGAACGTTAGTGCCATTGAAAAAAAAAAAGGTTTGAGGGTACAATAAATGTTTCTATGGTGGTTAAACACTCCACCCCTTCTCTAAGGGGGGGACTGCCATAGAAATGAAACACAAGTTACAGGGGCCACACAAACACAAACTTCTGCATAACTCGAGAACTAATCAAGCCCAATTTGGGATGTGAGAGTTTTTGGGTATGCGAAAGATTTCTATGATGATATGACACCCCTCCCTCTGGAATAGAGAAGGAGTCCCATAAAAATATTACACATATTCAACCAAAACTATTCCAACCAAACGTGACAATTGAAAATATTCGGAAAACTCTGAAGGAAAAAGGTAAAATTTGGAAAATTAAATTCCCATATGTTCTACTATTACACAGTGACAAGTGCTGTTAGTCTATTTGATGTTTGCGTTAGCGAAATTGATCTTTTTTCGAAGCTGGAAATGGATTATAATGTGATGAAACGCACTCCTATATCTTCTTCTATCTATACCAATAAAAAAGTATCACCGAATGTGTTGATAAGAGCAGTCGAGGACTCGAGGAAGGAATTGTCCGATTTTGGGCTGTCTTTGTTCTATCATATTTTCTGTATCAAAAATTTATTCCATGTAACGGAGAAACATGTTATTTGCATGTGGTTGAAAAATCTTGAACGAGAATTGTGTCTGAAAATAATCTGATATTATAATGATGAGTTTTGTTAGAAATACTAGGAATTAGAAGATCAATCAATGAACAGTTCTGCGATTGGACCCATGAACTTGCTCATAGTTAGAAAACGTTTGAAGGTATTGATAACAAAAAAACAAATTTTGGACCGGACGAAGTTTGCCGGGTCAGCTAGTTTGGAATAAAATAAAAAGAATTTTTATTTTTTGAAAACCTCGATTCATGTACCACCTGGGTAGTTTTTCGGTTTTGTAGGAACTCAAATTTTAACGTCATTGCGACACTAGTAAATAAAGCCCAATTGAGCTAAAATTTTGCATAGGGTATTTTTTCGCGGGAATCAAGCGTTTGCAGGAAATCCCGTTCGGAAATTCGAGATGAGTATTTTCCTTGGCACTCTAATGTACGAGGACGTATATCGTAACCAGAAAGACATGTAAAGCTTGGTGATCCGAAATAATTTGTAATCCACCAATCGCAACGGTAAGTTTAGCTACAGAATTGTACATTATATCGAAGCATAATAAAGAACTCAGGAACATACACCCATACCTCGCTATACGGCCGCTCTTTATACGGCATTTCGCCATAACGGCCCTCTCCAATTAAGGCACGTTTTCGATTTACGGCCTAAAATGTTTCGCTATAAATGCAAAAAAAAAAAATTTTCGATGTCGATATTAATACATAATTCATGGAACATGAAGTTGTTTAATTTTTGTTTATAGATTATTATTGGTTTTTGGAGTCTGTTATTATTTTATGTACAAATAAAATAAAAAGATAATATGTATTTTGAATGATAAACCATTATACATATTTTCCGTATTTAGAACCGATCCGATGAATTTGTATTAGAATAATTGATTCCTTATACGGCTTTTCGCTTTGCGGCGAGTTTCGTGGAACGCATCTAAGCCGTAAAGCGAGGTATGGGTGTACCTTATATTACTTTATCGTGTTGTTGTTTTTTTAAGGTTAGTAAATAATGATGAAAACGTTCAAATAGAAGATGAAGCCAACCTTTCTCATGAAGTTTCCCTTCATACTGTTGATTAAAGCTTGATTCCTTTAGAATCCGGAATCATAAAACGAGTTGTATCGTGGGATAAGTGGAAAAAAGTTAGAAAAAAAATATTGAAAACAGTTTTCCTTTAAAGTTTTGATTAATTTTCGTACTTTTCTTCGCATACCCAAAGTTTGGGCTTTCTGCGGCCGTTTTACTCCACGATCTCTGCAGCATCTGCAGCAACCCGAATCATTTTGGTACCAATTCCGCTATTCCGCTTCACAATTGCCCTATGCTTTACGATTGAGCGGAATTGGGGATGTAGAGGTCTTTTTCAATGTAATCGATCTCATTGGCAGTTTGCCAAATCTGTCAAAACTTTACCGGATGTTTCTGCAGGCACTCTCCCCTATACATTTTCGAGTTCATTGTCTTTATCCTCTGTTTCCGACCGTATGTACCACTAAGACGCGTCCTCTGACCCAACCGAACAACAGTTGTACGTTCACGAAAACGTTTCATCACATCATACACGGTCGATTTAGCCACTTTCTGCTATTTCGCGATTTTAGTAGTCGAATTTTTAATGTAAGTGAATCAATTTTTTCCTTTCGATATCTATCCTGCACAAAAACGAACATTATACTCTTTCAAAACGAAACGGATCAACGTGAAAATTACTCCGCCGAAAGATACAGGTTTTCCAAACAATTTACTGTCAATAGATTTGAGATATGCCTACTCTGACCGCTGCTATAAATTGAACAGGGATTCCGAATTTTAACTGAATCACATCTTACGGGTAAATATATAAAATGAACACTTGCACCTTTATACTCTTGCACAAGTGTTGAAGCCATATTGCGGTTTTTTATATGAATTTCATATGGAAGTGCTGGTTATGGGAGATGGTTTCAAACATGAAACTATAATCAGCTTATTCACAATGCACAATATACAGGTAGATGGGTTTTATGGGGTTTCCAATGCTGTAATTGAAATTCGGGAACCTATACTCGAGCCACTAAATGACCTTTGTTGAACCAGTGAGATTGACATAATACTCTCAGTATGTATTTTAAAAATATTTTTTACACATTGAAAATGTGTTCCTTATATCGAGTGACATTATATCGAGGATACATTATATCGAAGTTCTTCTGTAACAAGAATTGATTCGTTTCGACATGGTCAAAAGTGGCAAAATATGATGGAACACAGATTAGTATGTCTTCATTTACTGTTGAAATATGTATACCATCATCAATGTCAGTCAAGGGTTTTTTTTCTAACTCATTATCGAAAGGAAAACAATTTTACCTAATATGGTCAGTCTCCGTAAACGTATCAGCTTCGATAAAATTAATATATGTTTATCTGAGTGCACTTCTTTGCACCGTTGCATCAATGTTTTTTGCTGCGTAGGTTGGAACACCTGGTCCTGCACCCGTACCAACAGCAGCGGGACTTCATCGGCGAATCCCATGAACTACCCTGTGAAGCGAAGGTAGCAGATAGTGCATAACATCATCATCGCTATCAGTCTACGGAAACCCTCTTAGGAACCAAAACATTGTTCCTTCGTCGGCTGCAATAACGCTCGGCGGCGTAAAATCCACCGGATCCATCCAGAACCTGCGAACCGGGATAGGCTAGCCCCGCTGGAACACAACGGCAGAGGATGCGAGTAGCACAAAACTAACGGCAGACGAGTGAACGTGCTTGTTTTAAAATTTTACATGGCAAAATGTAAATAAATTTTTCATTTCATTTTCCTGCGGCACCGAACTACTGCCAGCAGCTAGCCGATGGGAGCGCCCCAAGCCAGCCGGTGGAAAAGCGAGAAAAGGTGCATCCGGCGACCGTTGTGAAATTGAAGAACGGATGGAATAGCATGGGATCCCGAGGGGCCTCTGACTGATTGGGAGACTCCCACACACACACACACACACACACACACTGACAAAGGGAGAGGCGTAGGGCGTCCGGAAGGAACACGACAGATGGATAGTGTCGAGCTGGAAGGAATCGCTCCGTCTGAAGTCAGTAGTCGAGTAGTTTGGTTGATCGAAAAATGGGGGCCCACCGATGTTTTGCTTCCCTTCAAGTGCAAACCAACAATTTTCGAATTCTGCGAAGATGACAAATCTTCACAAAATCGATCAATATGACCACAAATTGGAGCGCATGGGTCAACAAATTACCTATTGGAGGTCCCCCCACCATGAATTACATTTTTCAATTTCGATTCTTGTCCCCAATGAAGGCAAGGAGTAATCCCGCCCGAAGCTGCCGGGATCCAATCTCGTGATATCGCTATAGGACAGAGGAAATTTCCACCAGGTGTGTATGTGCATGTTCTCCAATCGCGCACAGGGGGAAGAAAAGCGCGTCACAAAAAAGCGCACCCATTTAGTACACACCAGCAGCCCTCCTGGGAGCAAGCAGGACAAGACGAAAAGAGCGATAAAATGTCTGGGGGTATTTGGACTAAATGGAAAATTTTATGCATGACATGGGATGTTCGCATGGAATTACAATTAAGCATTTTTGCTGTCGCTCGCTGGATATTCCCGGAGCATCGACAAGAAACCCGTTGGAATCAAACAATCGATCGATGTGTGTGCACTCCGTGCGCTTCTAATTTACCACCGACCACACCGGCCATCGAGCTGCAGCTTTTCCCGCTTTTCTTTCGGCTAATAAACCCGACTCGACCCGTGAAAGGAAATAAAAATAACGCAACATACACAGCCAAAAACTGTAATAGGTTAATTTTTTTTTGGTTTCTTTTTCCGTTATTTTGAGGGACCAAAACCCGACTCTGAAACGTGTGGCAAAAAGTGGCCAAAAGCAGTTGGCGCTTTGGCAAAACACATCCAAGGTAGAAACCGAACACATGCAGACCTACAGAGGACCATAGAATCCATACACACCAAAACTTTGTGGGATAGGGAAAAAAAGGCTGAGTTTTAGAGACAAGCCAATGTGCACCCGAAAAATATTCACTTCCTTCCTTGCTCTACGGTACTGTAGGAAATAATGAAGAAAAAAAAACTCCACTCACACACAACAGCGGAATTAAGGCTAGAGTGAGATTTTGAGAGGGGGGAAAGGGTTACGGCTCTTGAATTTTTTGGCAATGCGACTCCCCGGACGGCACTGAACCGACGCAAGCGAGGGGTTACCTGAGTTTATTCACCTTGGACCAGGCATGGATCGTTGTCTAAAGGATCTTTGTCGCGGGTTTGTTTTTTTAATGTATTTTGTTTACTTTAAGGACGGAAATTCTTCTGAATGATAATTTTATGATATAATGAGGGCTCATGGGTCTGAAATGTTATGTGTAATGTGGAAATATTTGTAAGAAATATCTGTAATGTGAAAATAAGTAGGAATTGTATTGCGATTAATCAATGTTCACTTGTCTCTGCAACGAATATTGGAATCAATCTGATAGTTTGATGCTATGATCCTTCGTAAGTATTTGAACAGCAAGAAAAGTTGAAGTTTTTAATAGTTGATTAATATTTGTTAAATTTGTTCAGCGTTAGTCTGTCATCATTTTCAAAATTTAGAACTTTAACAAACAATAAAAACGAGGAATATTTATTAAATATTATTTATCAAATAGGAACGAATAAACAAGATTAGTTTTACTTCAATGTGATGTAACCGTGATGTGATCGTTTCTTTGTAAAAAATCCAGGCTTTTCTCCAATTGTTTATAGAATAGTGTAGTTTTACTTTTTTTCAAATTTCTAATTTCTATTGATCTAAGTGTGATTACCTTTTCATTAGCTTCATTAGTATTAGCTTTATAAATTGTAATTATACAATCATTAGTTTCATATAATATTATTGAGAAATGAGTCATTATATACTTTGCTTGCTAATTTTGGAAGCTCTGCTTTATTTCCGCGATTAGTTTCACCGTTTGCTGCAACGAACTTCTCCATTTTACAACCGCATAATCGGAAAAAAAATCTATTTCAAAAACGATGAACTAGATGTTTAAACAAGTTTTTTTTAATTGCCATATAAATTATGAGTCCTCGATACCTCGAAAACCATAATAATCGAACTGTTTTCAACTGACCAAAAATAGGTACAGATCGGACTGAATTATATACCAACTCGATTATATACATTCTCAGATTCGATTATATACAGTTTTTTTTTATTTACAAATATGACTTATTTCAAGCGAAAATGAAGTATTTCAACGTTTAAGTGAAAGTTAATAGACTATTGACGAATTTCATGCCAACTCGACTGGACGTTGGTAGCACCATTTCAGATAGCAGTGAATCGTTGTGAGTGTAGAGACATGGGTCATTTAATCAACTTTGCATACTGGAAATATTCAAAAAAGAATTAGACTACTTTTTGGAAAAAGCCAAATTTTTCTTCTTAATTTTTTACAGAAAATTATCACTTTAAAACTATGATACCTACAAAATTTATGTCAAAGGATGAAATGTAGGAAATAACGGAAGATGGGCACTTTTACAGGGAAAAAGTTCTTCGAACAACAACTTTTTCATGTTTTCTTTGAAAAGAATACAACTAATCCTGATTTTGTTTAAAGTCAAGATACCGATATAGTGTATTCGACAAAGTCTTAGATCTTATTAAAATATGAACTTTTCTCGAAGACGTCAATCTGTTATAGTTTTTGGAATATAAGTCATTTTTGTATGAAGACTCCTGAAAACAATAATGTTTTGCTCGTAACATTTTTGTGTGTAAATTCTCACGTTTGACATGTTCTTGACATGTTTCTAAATAGAGAAAAGTTAGCTGAGCATGTAAATTGCGATAATTTATACATAAAAATGTAACGAATTGAACATTAATAGCATTGTTTCAAATAAAAACATGAAAAAGTTGTTGTTCGAAAAACTTTTTCCATGTAAATGTGCCCATCTTCTAATGTATGGAAAACTTGTTGGAAATTTTAAGGGCTATTTATATCTATTTTTTTCAGTACTTCAAAAGTATATGAATGAATCTTAATTTTCAAAATTTTTTTACAATGAAATTTTTTCCAAAAAATTTTTTGGTAATTTTTAATGTAAACTCAAGTTGTTTCCTACATTGCATTGTCTGACCAACTTTTTGTAGATCTTACAGATTTTTCGAAAAAAAATTGAAAAAACTCAAAATTTAAAATAACAAAAAAATCTATCAGACCTAAAAAATTTTAGTCAAAGAATGAAATGTAGGAAATTATTTTGGTTTTCATTAAAAATTACCAAAGATTTTTTCGGGAAAAAATTTCATTGAAAAAAAATATTTTTAAAATCAAAATTCATTTTTTCTTGAAAACATATGCTTTTAAAATTCTGAAAAAAAAAATAGATATAAATAGCCCTTAAAATTCACAACAAGTTTTCCATACATCAGACGATGGGCACATTTACATGGAAAAAGTTTTTCGAACAACAACTTCATCATGTTTTTCTTTGAAAAAATGCTATTATTGTTCAATTCGTTACATGTTTATCACATCGTAAATGCTCTGCTAACATGTCAAACGTGAGAATTTATACACAAAAATGTTACGAGCAAAACTTTTTTTTTCAGGAGTCTTCATACAAAAATGACTTATATTCCAAACACTATAAAAGAAAGAAAGTTGATGCCTTCGACAAAAGTTTATATTTGAACAAGATCTAAAACTTTGTCGAATACATGATATTGCTATATTGATTTTGAACAAAATAACGATAAGTTGTATTTTTTCAAAGAAAATATTAAAAAGTTGTTGTTCGAAAAACTTTTTCCCTGTAAAAGTGCTCATCTTCCGATGTATGGACGACTTGTTGAAAATTTTAAAGCCTATTCATATATATATATATATATATTTGAGAATTTTAAGAAAATACGTTTTTGAGAAAAATGAATTTTAATTTTTTAAATAACAAAAAATTGTCAGCAAAATTTTTTTCCAAAAAATTTTTGGTATTTTTTTGTAAAAATTTAAACATTTTTCTACATTTCATTTTTCGACAAGAATTTTGTAGGTATCATAGTTTTAAAGTTATAATTTTTTGTAATAAATTAAGCAAAAAAATTTGGATTTTTCCAAAAAGTAGTCTAATTCTTTTTCGAATATTTCAAGTATGCAATGTTGATTAAATAACCCATGTCTTTACACCCACAACGTTTCACTGCTATCTGAGATGGTGCTGTCAACTCCTAGGACGGGTTGGCATGAAATTCGTCTATTATAAGTACAGAGAAGCAATAATCTTGATTTTGGTAGATTCTTGTTGAAGATTTACCAGTAATTATTTAGAACGATATTGCAGTGAAATTTAAAAAAGATAGGGGTTGGGTGTCAAGGAACAAATTGTTGAGCGGTTAGTGAGCTTTAATTTAATTGATAGAAACATTTAAGCTTATCATGTTTACCATTGAATGAAATTAAGAAAAAAAAACTATAAAAACTACTAACTATTAAGTTTTTCACTTCTAAAATGATACTTAAATCCACTAATTTGAAAGTTTCGCAACAGTATTCAGTATAAAATTTGATCATCTTCCAAATGGAAGCAAACAGAATTGCCCCACATAGTGTATTTTTTTATTAGAGTCAGTTAAAGGCAAACAGAGCCTGAAACAAAGATAAAGTTAACAACTCTGTCATTGTTGAAATTCAAATATATGAATATTTTTTCATCAAATACAATTCTCTATCACCTCCTGGAAGAAGTCGGATTTTCTATATGAGAAAGGTATTTTATGACTTTAAGACAAAAATTCAATTCTTCTTTTATATTCAAAAAGCGAAAATTATATGTATAAGAAAAACAAATGAAAACAATTTTTTTGACTCGATTATATACAGGATTCGATTATATACAGTGAAATAAAAATCGGCGTTTGTATATAATCGAGTCCTCCCTGTATTTGATGTTCCGTATAATACTTTTAAAGTCTAGTAAAATGCCTTTTTATACGAAAGTACCTTTCATTTCCACTTAAGAAATTGCAGATCGCTTGAGTGGCTCAAAAACTACAAATTAAAAGGGGTTTTATAATGTATGGAACTCAGAATTATGTCGCGAAAGCGAAATAAAACATTACGTTTATAATTTTTTTCGAAAAGAAATGAATGTAATGTATTTTTTTATGGAGTTGTTGATATGGATAATTAAATAAATCGTTTTATCCTAAGACTAACCGTTCCCGAACTATAACCAATTCGAAGTGATGGAAATCATGCTCGTACAATAAATAAAAAAAGCATACTACTGTTGGGATTGAGTAACATTCAGTCGTATACTATTTATCCGAAAACATTCACCAGAATTTCATTTACTCGAATGTAACAAATACCTTATTGCTGTAGCTAACCGAATGCGACGTTTACCCAAATGTAACATCAATTGTGATGAGTTTAGCATTTACCCGATTGTACTATTTACAACTCTGTTTTTTAATCATAAGGTATGTATATATTCAATTCTTTTAAGTGTTTTTCAAATGATTACATTTGTTCATTCACTGCTGTACAAATACTCATATGATGTGTGGATAGAGACATAATAGAAAGAAGTGGTCCTGTGCACAATATCTTTCAAGGTTACAAAATGTTGACATAGTTTCACTTTTGAATGAAATAACATAAAAGTTAGAAATGATAGTTAAATGATGGACTTTCGAATCCGATTATAAACATTATCCTTTCATTTGGAATGCACGCAATACACGCAGAAGAAAGCTGTCAATTTCAAGCAATTTCAAAGACTGTATTAACCCTTTGCGGTCGGAATTAAGTTCCTTTGAAACAGATCATCTTATCTTTCCACGTAATTAATCTTCTGTTAACACCGAGCACCGTTATCAATTATTCATAGAAACTGCGTATCATTTCGTGAACAAGTTCACTAGATATTAAAATTTGTTTAGAAAAAGTGTAAACTATTACATATAGTTGGATAAAGTATTTAATATGATTCCTTGCTGTGGTGGCTGAGAGCAGACAAACGACCGCAAAAGGTTAATACTTTTTTTTTATCCAAAATATATATTTTTATTAAGGCTCATATGGCGATTAAGGTTAATACTTAATAAGAATAATTATCAGGACGATGAATTTGACCAAATTTTTTAGGCAGGTTCGCCATTTTTTTTTCTGAATGAGATGTTGTTCACTACACGTTCATACAGGGCAACATCGATATAACGTACATTTCACTTTCAAAATTGTACATTATATCGAAGCATAATAAAGAACTCAGTAACATAGCTCATATTACTTTATTATGATGCTATTTGATTAGAGTTACTAAATAAGGATGACAAAATCCAACCAGAACATGAAACCGACCTTTCTCATGATGTCTCCCTTCATACTGTTGATTGAGGGTTAATAGATAAAATGACCGCTCACTTGTTGAAAAAAAAATTCCCTGCAACAGTGTTCTTTTTCCGATGATGAGCCTTGTTGGTTGTATGGACTATTCATGTAATTTCCGTTCATAATTTAAAAAAAATATTTTTGAGAAAAATGAATTTAACCTTTCAATATAGGGGCCTATTTCAATGTATCAGGTGAAAAAAGTGAAAGATTTTGAACGTTAAAATCTCTCCAATTAATGGATGGATTTGGATTCCGAATACACCAATTAAGAGAAAAAACTTTCACGTGTGATTTTGTCTGCGATATATAATATATAGTGTAAATAGTAAAACAAGTGAACAATGTAACGATCAAACAGGTCTATTTTACTCGTATATGTTTTCTAATGCAACAAGCAGCAATCCTCCATTCCATTTAATTCGAGAGTAAGCTTACATGGTATGGCTTTTGGGAATATTGTTGCTATGCCCATTCACGCACCGCTCAGAGAATCATGTTGTATCGAAGTGCGATGCATATATTAGAGAAGGTTGGAAGATACAACATTCATTCACGCTCCGACCAGCTTTATTTATTGACGTTGAGAGTTTATTTGGGAATGTTGTTGCTGTGCCCATTGCTCGCCCCGCTCAGTAAAAGTGTTCTGTACAATGAAGGATGCATCGATTAAATAGAATAAGTCACATCGAGAGTAATAGATGTAAACATTGTCCGTTCCGTGGTTTAAATTTTTAGTATCAATTACAATTCGACAGTCAGCCAGCTAACAACCAGTTGCCGGCGGCTGCGATGGTGTCCATCGTCATCAGCATCGAGATATATCCGCCGAATGAAAAGTGGAGGAAGGAAGTGAGAAGGCTCTACGTCTTTCCGGTTATGTCCACGACATTACCTATCCGTCTTTTCTATTGCAATACAACCAACTTAAAAATGATTTTGTTTATTGGAGATATACATTCTCTGGGTTAGAATGAGAGACTTTACAATGATAATTAGTTATTAAATTATGAAAGGAGGAGAAAATTGGTCCACAATTCCAATAGTTTGAGCTAAAACTATTGGAGATAGAAGGAAAATATACCACAGCGAGATTCTAAAGTATTTAAAAGATTTAAACGATCACTCGAATACCATCTATCCGAATAAATATATCACTCATATTGTAAGTTATCTCGAATGAAAAAAAGAAAGATTTGAAAAAAAAATACTTTTTGTTAATAATCTTGATAAGAAATTGAAAACAGTTGAACACCACCTTTAAGAGAAGCTCATTCGTAAAAGAGAGAATAATTTCCTCAAATTATAATATTTTGATTTTTACACTTGGTAAATCCGTCTTAACACGTTCGTCGCCCAACTCAACGTTTTTGAGTTTCTCTTGGGGCCCAACTTGCGGATAAATTATTAAATGAAGATCAAACTTAGTTTGTAGACACCTTTCACATTATCTAGCAATATTTGTTATAATTTGAAAACGATTTGACAACAATAACACATGCCAAAGTCATATTATGTGGGTTGTGCAAAAAACTGCAGCACAAACCATCCACACTATAAATTAATGTATATTATTAACTATAACTATAACATTATAAAAGTATGGTTATGACTTTATTATTTTTCTACATATCCTATAGTTACATTTGCCTATTCTGACAAATTCCTTTTAAAAATCCTATTCAATTTGAACGAGGAAAGTGTCACCCATATTTGGGTGGAGGGGCGACGAAAGTGTTAAATATCTAGAATTAACCGAATTGAAAATGAATCTGCCACATCATTTTTAAATTTTATCGTTGCAAATTTCCATTTATTTTAAATGTTATTTTGCATAGAAACAATGAAACGTTCATATGAAAATAAGCTGCTATTCAAAATTGATTATGCTTTTCGGTTGATTTGGCGAGGAATGCGTTTAAAAATTCAATCGCAAATGTCACGCTTGCACAGAAAATTAAATTGTTCGATTTCATCTTAACTCAAAAACTATAAGACTATAAGAAATGAAAAAAAATTCAAGTGCTCAATCAAAATATCAAACAAATTAAAAAAACGAAATTTAATTGAAACGAAATGATTTTGAAAATTAAATTAATTTTTTCTCAAAAATATGTTTTTCAAATATTGTGAACAAAAATCATATGATCGCCCAGATAATTACCAAAAAGTCACCCATGCATCGGAAGAAGGGCACTGCTACAGGGAAAATGTTCTCATAATACCCACTTTTTCTTGTTTTCCTTGAAAAATTACTACGAATACTACAAAGTTTTTTCTATTTAGCAACACGTCAAGAACATGTATAACACGAGAATTTACACACTAAAACGTTTCAAGAAGTTTTTCAGGAGTATCCATACAAACATGTCATATATTCCAGAAACTTCAAAAGAAAGAAGGTTGACTTCTTCAACGAAAGTCAATATTTTAATAAGATCTGATACTTCGTTGAATACACTACATCACTTTGAACAAAATTAAATGTTGTTGTATTTATTTTTTTAACATGAAAATTCTGTTACCAATGTCTTTACATCCACAACGTTGCACTGCTAGGACGAGATGGCATGAAATTCTTCTATGGAATGTATCAAACTGTTGCAATGAACTCTACTGAAATAAATGGGAAATTTGAAAATTTGAAAAGAACCAATGACGTCATTCGTGTTCTTGCGAGAATATTTTTACCATCACCATATAATTTACACGAATTAGTGAAAACTGAATGATCGATTGGAAAGTGTTCAACCACCAACAATCTGAAAAACACTCCTGAATCAACACAAACTTTCCGCAAGCAAAATAACCCAGTTTACTTTTTTTTACTATTTCGGATATCACTTTAGAATGCATCGGTTTTTTTTTAAATAACTCTTCAGTTAAAGGTTCGATGGCCCTGAAAAGCGCCAATGGGTTGTGATCTTTTGATCTTTGATCTTTTCGGAAAGCAACTGCAAAATTTATCCAAATTGACTGACGGTTGAATAATAAAGGGGTGGGACTTACGATGCAATATTCCGCTTGTATTAAAGGGTGTGTCACATCAAATTGCATCACGGAAAAAACGCTGTAAAAATTCGCCCAATAGACCGATCCTTTTGAAAATTTTAGACAGTAAAATAAAAACTATTAAACAACTTTTGGCATTTTCTTTTTATTCATACTTCGAGCCCAAGCCCGTATGCTCGCACCTTCCTCTTTACCCCGTCCATAAGGTTCTGTACAACGTCAGGTTGTAGTTTTTTTGAACAGAAATCCATTTTCTCTTGAAGTCCGCCTCCGTTTTGACAACTTTTGGGTTCTTCTGGAGGGCGTGCTTCATAATCGCCCAATATTTCTCTATTGGGCGAAGATCCGGCGCGTTGGGCGGGTTCATTTCCTTTGGCACGAAGGTGACCCCGTTGGCTTCGTACCACTCCAACACGTCCTTTGAATAGTGGCACGAAGCGAGATCCGGCCAGAAGATGGTCGGGCCCTCGTGCTGCTTCAATAGTGGTAGTAAGCGCTTCTGTAGGCACTTCTTAAGGTAAACCTGCCCGTTTACCGTGCCGGTCATCACGAAGGGGGCGCTCCGCTTTCCGCAAGAGCAGATCGCTTGCCACACCATGTACTTTTTGGCAAACTTGGATAGTTTCTGCTTGCGAATCTCCTCCGGAACGCTGAATTTGTCCTCTGCGGAGAAGAACAACAGGCCCGGCAGCTGACGAAAGTCCGCTTTGACGTAGGTTTCGTCGTCTATTACCAGGCAATGCGGCTTCGTCAGCATTTCGGTGTACAGCTTCCGGGCTCGCGTCTTCCCCACCATGTTTTGCCTTTCATCGCGGTTAGGAGCCTTCTGAACCTTGTATGTACGCAGGCCCTCCCGCTGCTTGGTCCGCTGGACGAATGAACTTGACAAATTCAGCTTATTGGCGACATCCCGGACCGAACTTCTCGGATCACGTCTAAACTGCTTAACTACGCGCTTGTGATCTTTTTCACTGACGGAGCATCCATTTTTGCCGTTCTTCACCTTCCGGTCGATGGTTAGGTTCTCGAAGTATCGTTTTAGTACTTTGCTGACCGTGGATTTGACGATTCCCAGCATCTTACCGATGTCCCGATGTGACAACTCCGGTTTCTCGAAATGAGTGCGCAGGATTAATTCACGACGCTCTTTTTCGTTCGACGACATTTTTCCAAATTTACGAAAAATTGACAGTGAAGCATGCCCAACGTGATCTATACACTCTTTTCTGATTATAAGCGAAAGCTGAAGATATAATTCCTAAAAATTAAATGTCTACAGCGTTTTTTCCGTGATGCAATTTGATGTGACACACCCTTTATATTCCGCTGTTACTCTGGTTGCTTCCATTGGTCGGAAGGATTGGAAGGTCAAATTGGAGAAATCAAAACGTGGTACTTAGAGCGTTTTGATAATGCTTGACATTTTACAATTATTGAACTTTATCTAAATAAAAAACATTAAATTAAATCAAATGTTGTTCTTTATGACAGACGCGAAAATATTTCCAATCAATTGATGCAAATATCTTTGCGGTCTATTAGAAAAGTCATAAGCATTCGAAATCCTTCATTATCTCACATGTTCAGTGATTAGATTCTAATTTTACTCCACATATAGTCCTAAAATACGTAGTCCTCCGTCAAAAGGAACATGGAAAAAAATATTTTTCAATTTTTTTCTCCTTCGAGAAGAAATTTCTAATTTCTAGTATAAAAAAACAAATGATTATTTCTCATGAGAGTTTCTCAGGACTTTTGAACGACTGTACCGATTCAGATGATCTGCATACCAAGTTAAAGCCAATGAACTAGTCTTCTATTATACTTGCTAAAAAACAAAAAAAAACACTCAGATTGTAATGTAAAAAACCTCTGCTTTCAAGGAAAATTATAAAAAATAGTAAACTATAAAAATCAAATACAGTCAATAATTACGGAGACGAAATTCCAGCTATACAAAAGTTAGAAATTTGTGAAAAAAATCATTTTTGGAAAAAAAAAAAAACAATTACGGGTTTAATATTTGCGATAAGGTACAAAACAACAAATTTTAACGAAAATCTGAGAACCACAATATCGGTTTGACATCGAATATCGGTATAGAAATAAAAAGGATTTGGTGGCCGTTCATCTGATTGTGAGATCAACAGGATCTCGAGAACAAAACAAAGAATCTCGAAAATTATTTTTAAAAAATTGGAAAGAAATCAAAAGGTAGTGAGCTAAATTGCATTCTAAAAGTGTTCCATTTAAATACTTTTTTATTACAATTTAAGAAATTAGAATGGAGTTTACTATTATCGATTAGGAATCAAGATCGTGTTCAGAAAAACAATTTTGGGGGGAAACGTGAGTGTTCGAATTCTTTTATGCTGGTGTTGGTGTCAGTGGTCTTAATGTCAGTTTTGAGCATCTACTGTCATCTAGTTTATTCACAGTGTCATTAGGAACAAGTTATTTTTTTTTTTGCTCGGAGATTTTTGATATCTGTAATTCTATCGTTCAAAGATATTGTGTGAAATTTTGTGTCGCAAACAAAGTTTGTTGTGCCGAAACTTTGGAAATGTTGCAGAATACATTTGATGACTAAACCAGGTCAAAAACAATGGTGCATGAAACGGTACAAATCGTTCAAAGGCCGATTTGTCACGTCAAGGACGATCATCCACCTCTTCAACTGATGAAAACATCGACAAACAAAAAAGAATGGTAATCGGAAATCGTCATTTAAGTTTAAGAGAGCCATTCCGTGAATTCAATATCTTTTCTACGAGACCGTTCGTCATATTTTGGTTGATGTTTTGGACATGAAAAATGTCGCAGCACGACTAGTGCCTAAAAAGCCTTACTTTCTCCAAAAATTCATCGCAATCAAACTCAGATTATTTTTCACATTTTTTGATTTAGGATTATTATGAAGAGAGAAGCTCCAGAGAGACTGTGTCAACAAGAAGACCATATTCGAAACCGTACGCCATACATTAACTATGCCAACCATAACAACGACGAAACCAATCAACACGTTCCCGATTGCTACATCCAAATTAGTGTCAGCGCGGAGAATTTCTCGTGTCCCTCAAACGTCGCCATCACGTCATCGCAACCGTGAACTATGCGCTATCAGCTCTCAATCCGAACGCATGTCCAGCATCCCGGTGACGCGCAGAGTGGATGCGCAGAATAGAAGAATGAGAAAAAAAGTGAAAAACCAACCCACGACGAAGAAAACTATTTCAAGCCCATTAACCAGCTCATTTCCCAGGGGGCATTTCCTATCGAGTGAGAGGAAAGCAAAAATATAGCACAAAATCGATTTCTGCGCTTCGGTGGCCGGTTGAGGCTTTGAGGGCGGTACGAAATAAGACGACGGAGGCAAAGAAAAAAAAAGAATCGCCGAGTCGTGAGATAAAATTTAACGCACGATTTTCGCCAGGGTCCATCGATTGCGCGCGCGTCTAGATCGGAACGTGAGGCCCCAGCTCGGGACCTTCTTATCCTCGCGGTCGTGGGCTGCTCCGCATTAAGCGGTAGGATCTGCTTAGATATGGCCAGGGTCGACAGTAACAGGCCATAGCCGTGGTCTCGCGGACATCCAAAGGGGGATCAATTTCATTGCATCCTTCTTCCCTTCTTCCCTCCCCGCTCTTTTCGTTGTCCCGAATAGATGCAGACGACCACACGAATTAAAGGCGCACCTAGGGTCAACGTTGTGCGAAAAGAAGATTACTGACGAGATAATAAAGTATAATCTTCGCTCGTAGCTGAAATCGCGGTCTAGTCTGGACCCACGCCGAAGCGCATAATCTGGAGCGGCATGTGTGTGTTTGTGTGCGGAAGAGCGCGCAGCCTGCGCGCAAGAGTGTGACCTCGGGGGCTAGATTTAGAGGGAATCTCGGGATTTGCCTCTTCATCGCAGTCCAATTTTATTGCGCTGCGGAGCGCAAATCGCGCGAACCCTTCTTGGGAACCTTCAATTTTTCACTCTGCCAATTCAACACAACAGTTTCGACAGCGCGGTCACTGCCCTCTCGGACCGTTTGTATCTTCGCCACCAGTTTTTTTTTTGGACCTATTTTGCAAAGTTTCCCCCTTCCAGGAAAGCACGAAATATGCGCTAAATGAAGGTCAATAATCTTGATTGCAATTAACCCGTCAATCCACAGCTAGGTTCGATGGTCGGCAAGGATATGCTCCGTTGGCTTTCGTTGGCCGGGGCTCCAATTGTTGTGTAATCGCATTAGCGTGTGCGATGAGGTGAGAGCACGTGTTCAGTCAGTCCTTGCGCACACAGTCAGCTGGTCGATCCTGCGCAAGGGTTCAATAGAAGCCCGGAAGAAAGTGCGTGTGAATTTGTTGCCATTCGCCTGCGTCTCAACTTCCCTCCCTCCCCCTTAAACGCCAACCCAGAGAGCCGTCCGGAATGCGTCCAGTTTGTTATTGCCATCCACCTATCCATCCGCACGGCACGCTCAACAGGTGTTGACTCGGAAATGGGCTCGTGCGTAACTTCTTGCCCGAATGATGTAATTGCGGCCGTGCATGCTTTGAAGGAGGAAGAGTGTTTTAACGAGGATGAGATGGATTCATCCACTTAAGAGTCATGAAATAACATATGTTTTATTGATAAAACTAAAATTGAAAAAAAAAACAAAATTAAGTATCATTAACCTTTTGCACTCGAGCAGCGCTTCTTTGAAGCCATCTATGATATCAAAACGCATTCCGTTAAGTACCAGGTAAGATGTAAGAAGTAAGTAGTAAGAAGTAAGAAGAATAAGAATACGTCACAATGTGTCACATTCAGAGATGCCTACCTTCCTGATTTTTCAGATTTTCCCAGACTTTTTGGCACGTTCGCTGATGCCCTGACAAAAATTCAATTTGCCTGATTCTTCCTCATTTTTGTACATTTCACTTTATCTGGATGAAAATTATCTGGAATAAACATACAAAGTTTTTCTGGTTGAAAATGACAACTGTCATAATAGTCATAATAGTCACTTGAATTATCTTGGAGTAATCCCAATGATCTACCAAGCTATGAGCAACGCTGTAAGTTCATCTTACTCGATTTGTTTCATGATCGCCGTAATATTTCTAAAGCTTGTTTCATATCGGACCTGATATTATCCCACGTCGATTACCCTGAACTAGTGAATTTTAACATACAACGGCGCAGCCTGCGGTCTCACAACTATCTCCAGATACCGTTTTCTCGTACAAACTACAGCTATAATGAACCGATGTCGAGCGTGTGTCGTGAATTCAACCGATGCAGCTCCGTGTTCGATTTTGGTTTATCGCGCGCAACACTTAAAAGACGTTTTAACTCCACGCTTACGTATTCTCGTGTTAGTTTTTAAGTGTATTAGTGTAGCTTAGTCATTAGGGTTATAATTAAACCTGTTTTTTTTATCCCATTTATTTATTTGAGGCTCATTAGCATTTTAGCTGTAACAGAGCCGAATTTTTTAATCGTGTACATGTCACATGATTATCATATCTATAATTAGCACATTACACACAGTTGCCATTCGCCAGTATTCCTTCTATACCATTACATATGGTACATTCACACAATAGCCATTTAGGCGTAAGAGTTTTCTATCTGTTCTTCCATTATCCAGTTAGACCGGACAGCGGAGACAGTTGATTGATCATTGTTGAGTTATTTATAGAACAGTAGCCCGATGTGTCTGGCAGAGCAGAGCAGTTGTATGGATGAATCGATCTTATTTCGACCGTGGATCGATCTCCATCGCTGATGATTGTTGCGTGGACGTAGCTATTCTATAACAACACAAAGATGGTCAATGAGGGCCCTGAGTTTTGAACTCACGATCGATCGCTTACTAAGCGAACGCGCATAATTAAACCTGTTGACATAAGTTATAAATAAATTGTATTATTTATGACCAAAGAATAATATTTAATCTTTCTTTCACTTATTATCCATAAATTCGGAAGCAGTTCGTGTTTTCGAAAAAACAATGTCGACATTTATTAAAGCTCGATTTTGACGTGAAAGAAAGATACTCTATCGGATTAGCCCGCACGAAGCCAGTTTCAAATCGTTACATTTCGAATGAAAATAATTACAATAAATGTGTTTTTAGGCATTAAACGTAGTCTTAACTGTTACATAACCATTTTCTGCTATTTTCATAAGAACTATTCATTATAATATAAAATTTTTATTACAGTTTTTGTTGAATACTTGTCACCATTTGCGCAAAATGAACTGTTCCTCTATTAAGTAGAGTACACATGCGATACGAAAAAAAATATTTTCATTTATGTTTTCTATTCTAAAAGTGTTATTCTATTAGTACAACAAGATTTTCGCCTCGCAATATTAGAAATAAAGGGACGCAATATTAGAAATAAAAGGATGACCGATTTACATTTGATAGATTTTATATGTATAATGTGTAAAATTCTTATACGGTTCAAAATTTGAATTGCAGGTATTTTAACAAAAAATCTGGAGTGCCTGCATAATCATTCGTAATTAATCTCAAATCTGAGCCAACCGGATATTGCGCCTACACAGGTCCATTTCCCTGCAAAAAAAATGGACAAACATAAGAATATCTGGAAAGTTTACGACAAGAAAGGAAACATTCTAAAGGGTGTGTCACATCAAATTGCATCACGGAAAAAACGCTGTAGAAATTCGCCCAGTAGACCGATCCTTTTGAAAATTTTAGACAGTAAAATAAAAACTAATAAACAACTTTTGGCATTTTCTTTTTATTCATACTTCGAGCCCAGGCCCGTATGCTCGCACCTTCCTCTTTACCCCGTCCATAAGGTTCTGTACAACGTCAGGTTGTAGTTTTTTTTTAACAGAAATCCATTTTCTCATTTTCCCAATATTTCTCTATTGGGCGAAGCTCCGGCGCGTTGGGCGGGTTCATTTCCTTTTGCACGAAGGTGACCCCGTTGGCTTCGTACCACTCCAACACGTCCTATGAATAGTGGCACGAAGCGAGATCCGGCCAAAAGATGGTCGGGCCCTCGTGCTGCTTCAATAGTGGTAGTAAGCGCTTCTGTAGGCACTCCTTAAGGTAAACCTGCCCGTTTACCGTGCCGGTCATCACGAAGGGGGCGCTCCGCTTTCCGCAAGAGCAGATCGCTTGCCACACCATGTACTTTTTGGCAAACTTGGACAGTTTCTGCTTGCGAATCTCCTCCGGAACGCTGAATTTGTCCTCTGCGGAGAAGAACAACAGGCCCGGCAGCTGACGAAAGTCCGCTTTGACGTAGGTTTCGTCGTCCATTACCAGGCAATGCGGCTTCGTCAGCATTTCGGTGTACAGCTTCCGGGCTCGTGTCTTCCCCACCATGTTTTGCCTTTCGTCGCGGTTAGGAGCCTTCTGAACCTTGTATGTACGCAGGCCCTCCCGCTGCTTGGTCCGCTAGACGAATGAACTTGACAAATTCAGCTTATTGGCGACATCCCGGACCGAACTTCTCGGATCACGTCTAAACTGCTTAACTACGCGCTTGTGATCTTTCTCACTGACGGAGCATCCATTTTTGCCGTTCTTCACCTTCCGGTCGATGGTTAGGTTCTCGAAGTATCGTTCTAGTACTCTGCTGACCGTGGATTGGACGATTCCCATCATCTTACCGATGTCCCGATGTGACAACTCCGGATTCTCGAAATGAGTGCACAGGATTAATTCACGACGCTCTTTTTCGTTCGACGACATTTTTCCAAATTTACGAAAAATGGACAGTGAAGCATGCCCAACGTGATCTATACACTCTTATCTGATTATAAGCGAAAGCTGAAGATATAATTCCTAAAAATTAAATTTCTACAGCGTTTTTTCCGTGATGCAATTTGATGTGACACAACCTTTAGGAGGATGGAATTTCCAAGCTGCGTGAAAGATTGTGAAACAAAACTGTGCATATAAAATTTATTGAATGTGTGTCTGCCTATAAAAATGACACTTTTGTTTTCACAAAAAAAAGACACGAGCTTTCCGGACAACCTAATATGAGCTATCCTGATTTCGTCATGATTGTTGTTTTCATTCTTCCTGTTTTTTAAAAAACATGGATTGCAACCTTGGTCACATATGTTGAGTACGATGTCTCCCGCGTAATTTACGAGGAATTAATTAACTATAAGGTCAAACAATACCTACGAATAATATCGAGTTTTTCAATAAGAGCGCTACAAAAGTTTTTTTTTAAATAAAACAAAAACGGGTTTGGATATAAATGAAATTCTTTATTCATGTGAAAGAACATTTGATGCCATTATGTATGGTACCATCGATTTCTCGATTTCTTTTGCATGACCACCAAGGTCCAGACGGTGAACCCAATTTTCGACGGTTATCAAGCATAAATCGGCCGATACTGCTGCAATTTCACGTTCGATATTCGTGCGAAGTTCATCAATCGTCGCTGGCTTGTTGGCATAGACTATAGACTTGACGTAGCCCCACAGGAAATAATCTAACGGCGTCAAATCGCACCAATTGACTGGGCCATTTCGTGTGATGACACTCTCACCTAACTTGGTTTTCAATAACTCGATTGTGTGGCTTGTGGCGCCGTCCTATTCAATTCAATTCATTTTATATTTTTCGATTTAGCAATATAAAGTGTTTAAAGTACATCAGTTGAGATATAGAATACCTTTCAACGACTTAATAATTCTAAGAGCACTGAGTTGGACCCTTGGACTAGCTATTTATAATTTGACGGAAAATTTACAAAAAACCTTCGATTATTGCGAAAAGGTTAGGGGATAGTATGAGGAAGAATAAAATTTGTGATCCTACTTTTACGGCGCCAAACGCTGCAACAATGGGTTTGCTGAGGTAGTGCATCCAGTCCAAAATTTAGGGAGTGTTCGCTGAAACCATTCGTCGATTTCTTCCATATTTTCCATATCTTGTGGACGTTCTCGGTTGGATGGAATGGGTCCAAATTCAACATCATTTTTAGGAGCCGGTTTTGCTTCACTTGTAGCTTCTTCCTGTGCGAAGCAGCACAGTCATGCCAAGCAGGGCATCCATACGTCATTGACGGTTTGAACACCGTTTTGTACAGCAGTAACTTTGAGCGTTTGTCGAGACGCAAGCGCCTTTTAATGAGCGGATAAGGGTTTCTTGTGAGCTTGTCACATTTGCTCAGGGTGTCCTTTATATGGGTAGCAAAAATCAACTTCCGATCCAAGGTTAGATACTTCACGTTTTCCGACCATGGAACTTGTTGCCCACAATATACAGAATATTGCTTGAGATTTATTAGCGTTGATTTTGATTCTCCATCGCTTTTGGTAGTCTTCAATAGCATTTTGATCCTCTTGCAGTTTGGTGACAACTATCACTGGGTCTGAGTCCGACGTAATGATGCCAGTGTCGTCGGCGAACAGAAAATACTGAACATCCTCAAGCATCACAAGGTTGGCCTTGTGGAACTCCGCAGGGCACGGTTTTTGAGTCTGATGATTGGCCGTTGACCGCAACATGGAATGAGCGATTCATCAGATAGGAACGGATGATCTTTAGGATAAACAAGGGAAAGTTTCCTTGAAGCATCTTACGCAAAATTGCTTCCTTACAAACGGAGTCGTACGCCTTCTCAACATCCAAGAGAACCATACCCGAAGATCTGCCATGTGCGCGGTTGCTTCGAGCCTCCCTTATTAGTCTAACCAGTTGGTGGTTTGTAGAGTGCCCTCCCTTGAAGCCAAACTGTTCATCAGGATTAGTTAGGATTATCCGCTCGAGTAGTTTGCTGAGCGTAGGCAATAAGATTATTGGCCTGTAGTGCGATGGATTTGTTGGAGCCATGTTTTGGCTTTGGGATAGCAATGCCAACTGAATGCCTCCAACAGGAAGGGAAGTATCCAAATCGAATACACACAGAAAATATTTTGGCAAGGAACACGTGAGCCTTCCGAGATAATTTCTTCAACACGCAGTTACGGATGAGGTCCTGTCCAGGTGACTTCTTGGATTTCAGTTTTTCGATAGTCCCGACAACTTCCTTCGGGCGAATAAGCCAATAATGTGCATCCAGAAGGTTGGCCTGCTGTATGCGGCTAATCGAGTCGTCCACCACTGCAACAGTATCAGCATCATCCGTCATTTGATTGCTGTGCGCCTGAGCAAAACTCGTTGCCAGTAATTTTGCTTTCTCTGATGAGGATGGTACTATCGTATCACCTTGACGTAAAGGAGGGCTATATTTAGAAGATTTGCGCATGGCCTTGGAAATCTTCCAAAGCATATCGCGATCACCTTCCATTGTTTGCAGTGTTTTCTTAAACTGGTTGAAACGGTTTTCATCGCATTCTGCCCGGATTCTACTGTTTAAAGCTGACGCTATGTCCTGGTAGATAGGGTTTCTTCTTATATTGTTGAAACCACATATTGTCCAAGTCCATATCAGCCATTTCGGGTCAAAAATATTCGGTTATCATTGTGCGGTAGCGATTCCCATTTACAGTAACGTGCCGGACAACGACGTCACAGAGAACACGAGAACATTTGTACTGTGCCTGTGGATTCAAATTTTTCAGCTAGACGCTCAGTTGTTGATCTGGCAGGACGATTATAACGACCATAAATTGGACGCAGCGCTCTCAAAGTTGAGGCCATTGACTCCAAATTTCGGTAATAATTTTTTTTCGGTAGTAAATATTAATCTCGACTCGTTGTTGGATCGTATATCTTTCCATTATGAAATGGCGAACCTTACTGAAGAGAAATCTCAAGCGGGAAAAAATATGGCGTCGTTTGTCCCTAGTGAAATACCCATTATTATTATAATTCTGGATCAGAAACCTATGTGTTCTTGAATGCTCCTAAATTTGCCATATTTTTCACAAACATCAATTTTGCTTTGTATGCATCTTCTACATAAATATTATTTACATACATTACAAATATCCTTCATCTTATTATTATGTTTTATTTGACGTCACATACACGAAAAAAGGATGGGGTTTGAGCTTGGTGTCATTGCTGCTAGTATATCGCCAACCTGTGGGTTTTCTTTTGAAACGTGATATTCACAAATTTGGCTAGAAGAAACAAACACTTTTCTCGATATATTTGCACCTTTAGCGTTTTTGGTAAATATCTAGGCATTTATTTTGGATAGGCATTTATTTCGGATTTCGGAAATCTAGAATATTGAATGGACATTAGGGTATTAATGTGACCTGCGAAGTTTCGAACGGGACTTTCAGCAAAATGTTGATTCCCTCGAAAAAATACCGTATGCAAAATATCAGCTATGTCCCAAATTATGACCCAAAGTCATTGAGTTTTTTTTTTGTAAATCGAAAAATCATCCTAGAGGGGAGTACATGAAATCGGGGTTAAAACAATTTTTTTATGCCAAATGTTAAAACTGCATGAAAAACTACTGTCATCTCGAGAATTTTTTTTGTCCAAAATCAACTTTCTGGGGCTAGAAAATGATGTCCAATTGAGTCGATACTTACGGCATACGGTATTTTTTCGGATGAGTCAACATTGCGTTTTGCAAGAAAAAAGGAAATCCGTTTGTTACTTATTTGGTTTCAACATCAACCCCTGAAAATTTTCAGACGTATTTGGACCTTGAAAATCAATTTAAAAACTTGATCAAAGGGAAAAAAACGTGCTTATTGGCGAAATTTCGTGGGAGGTTTGTCACGAGAAACGTCAATGAAAAAATTATGGAAAGTGGCTCGAAACATGAGAAATCGCTCTTCAACGAATGAAAGCGAAGAATATTCACATCGATGGATTTTGAATTTTGCACGGAAGGTTTGTCCTGATTCCGCTCCTGTACAAAAAAATTGTTCGAGATATACCACAAGATAGGTGCGATCTTGATTCCGAGTTTTCGATGGTAGAATTCTCTCTTGCTCTGCTTTCATGTAACAATTCTGCTCCGGGATCGGATAGAATTAAGTTCAACTTGCTGAAAAATCTCCCTGATGTGGCGAAACATCGCTTGTTGAACTTATTCAATCGGTTTCTGGAGCATAATATTGTTCCAGATGATTGGAGACAAGTACGAGTTATAGCTATTCAAAAACCCGGAAAACCCGCGTCCGACTTCAATTCGTACCGCCCAATAGCAATGCTGTCTTGTATACGGAAATTGTTGGAGAAAATGATCTTGTTTCGCCTTGATCGATGGGTTGAAACGAATGGCCTACTCTCAGATACACAATATGGGTTCCGCAGGGGCAAGGGGACGAATGATTGTCTTGCGTTGCTTTCTTCAGAAATTCAAATGGCTTACGCCGAAAAAAAACAAATGGCTTCAGTATTCTTGGACATAAAGGGGGCCTTTGATTCTGTTTCAATAGAGGTTTTGTCAGACAAATTACACTCTCGGGGTCTGCCGCCTCTATTGAATAATATGTTATATAACTTGCTTTGTGAGAAACATTTGAACTTTTCTCACGGAGATTCGGCAGTAAGTCGGGTCTCTTACATGGGCCTCCCCCAGGGCTCATGTTTAAGCCCCCTTTTGTACAACTTCTATGTAAGCGACATCGACAATTGCCTTACACAAAATTGCAGCCTAAGACAACTTGCAGATGATGGAGTGGTGTCTGTCGTAGGACCAAACGAATCCGACCTGCAAGGACCCTTACAAGATACTTTGAACAATTTTTCAACCTGGGCCATTGGGCTAGGGATCGAATTCTCCACGGAGAAAACAGAGATGGTGGTTTTTTCTAGGAAGCATAGACCAGCAAAACCAAAGCTTCAACTTTTGGGTAAACCGATCACTCATGCTATGTCATTCAAGTATCTTGGGGTCTGGTTCGACTCCAAATGTACTTGGGGGGCCCATATTAGGTATCTGAGTAAAAAATGTCAACAAAGAATAAACTTTCTCCGTACAATTACCGGCACCTGGTGGGGAGCCCATCCCGAAGATCTTATTATGTTGTATCGAACAACTATTCTCTCAGTGATGGAGTATGGCAGTTTCTGTTTTCAATCAGCTGCCAAAACACATCTCATTAAACTCGAGCGAATTCAGTATCTTTGTCTCCGTATTGCGTTGGGATGTATGCCCTCAACGCATACCATGAGCCTCGAGGTTTTGGCAGGCGTACTCCCACTAAAAGATCGCTTCAATCTATTATCTCTTCGGTTCCTCATCCGGTGTAAGGTTATGAATCCATTGGTGATCGGAAATTTTGAGCAATTGATCGAGCTAAATTTTCATTCTGGATTCATGAATTCATATCATGAATTCACCTCTATGCAGGTTGTTCCTTCTTCGTATATTCCCAACCGTGTTTGTTTTCCTGACTACATCAATTCCTCTGTACATTTCGATCTGTTCATGAAGGAGAAAATCCATGAAAATCCAGATAATCTTAGATTGGGGTTCGTTCCTACAATCTTCAATGCAAAGTATGGGCGTATCAATTGTGATAATATATACTTTACTGATGGGTCCTCTATGAATGAGTCCACAGGATTTGGAGTGTTCAACGTATTTTTTAGCACCTCACACAGTCTTCAGAATCCTTGCTCGGTATATATTGCTGAATTGGCAGCGATATACTGGGCGCTGGACAGCGTCGCCTCACGACCTGTTGAACACTATTACATTGTAACGGATAGTCTTAGCTCTGTCGAAGCTATCCGTTCAGTGAGGCCGGAAAAGCACTCGCCGTACTTCCTTGAGAGAATACGAGAAATTTTGAGTGCTTTATCCAGACGCTGTTATGTCATTACCTTTGTCTGGGTCCCTTCACATTGCTCAATTCCGGGTAATGAGAGGGCTGACTCATTGGCAAAGGTAGGTGCAATTGAAGGCGATATTTATCAGCGTCAAATCGCCTTCAATGAATTTTATTCTTTAGTTCGCAAAAATACCATCGCTAACTGGCAACGCAAGTGGAATGAAGATGAATTGGGCCGGTGGTTTCACTCGATTATCCCTAAGGTTAGCCTCAAACCGTGGTTCAAAAGTCTAGACTTGAGTCGGGACTTTATCCGCACCTTCTCCCGACTCATGTCCAATCACTGTTCGTTAGATGCACTACTCTTTCGTTTCAATCTTGCCAGCAGCAATCTCTGCGTTTGTGGCCAAGGTTATCACGACATCGAGCACGTTGTTTGGTCGTGCGAGGTGTATCTGGTCGCCAGATCGAATTTAGAAAACTCCCTTCGGGCCCGAGGAAGACAGCCCAATGTGCCGGTGAGAGATGTGTTGGCTCGGTTAGACCTTGATTACATGTCCCATATATATGTTTTCCTTAAAGCTATAGATCTTCGTGTGTGATTGTCCCTACATCCTCCTTTCCTTCCTTTGCGGGTAATTCGTCCCCTTGCTATAAATAGTAGAATAAGTTGAAATGTAAATAAACTATAGATATACGAATAGATTTAAGAATTGAGTGCTCATCAACATTGTTACAATTTCCTTATATCCCATCCTTCTCCTAAAAATATGTCACCCTTCTAAACTCGAGTACACCGCGAGTAATCGGTTTTCCACCTTACTAACCATAGATGTAAGAAAATTGTTTCTATATATATATATATATAGTTTTAAAAATATATTTAAGAATTCGGCTCCTTTAAACTTAAGTAACTGAGCCTGTAAAAATAAACGAATTAAAAAAAAATCAACCGCAAATCTACTTTGATGTCTAATGTTTGAACATATGTGGCATATATGGCCGCCGTTAATTTAGAGGGGGGACAATATCGCAAACTTAAAAATTTCGAATTATTGATTGCATTAGGTTAAGCATTTCATAAGCTTCTTTCTTCTTCTTAAATGGCACTAACGTTCCTAGGGGTACTTCACTGTCTCAACGTAGCATACTTGCTTCATTTTTATTAGTAATTAGTTGAGATTTCTATGCCGAAAACACGCCTTGAATGCATTCTGAGTGGCAAGCTCTAGAATACACGTGACCACAGTGCAAGTCGGAGGAAATTTCTTTGACGAAAAATTCCCCCGACCAGAACGGGAATCGAACCCGAACCCCCGGCATGTAAGCTACATACCACAATAATCAGATTTTGAAAATCACGCGTACAGCAGGAATAACGTTTCGATTTTTTTTGTCTGTATTATAGTGACTTTCAACGCTTTTGGCTGATTCTTCACTTTTACTTCCATTTTTGGAAGAATTTCGGGAGTGAAAATTGAACTCGTAACTTTGAGCGTGAAAGGTATAAATGTTACCACAACGCCAGATCGCCTGCCTTTTTCGAACTCTCGATGAAACCCCTTTCAGCATCAAACTTCAGGCTCGTTTTCTCGAAACCATAAAAATGTCACCTGATCCGGTCTGACTTAATCTGACATATCATCTAAAACTACATCTGGAAAAACTATTTTTTTTTTGTGAAAATTACGAAACCAAATCAACTTTTACTTAAAGTGTCTGTCTTTACCTCCCTTCCGCTACCAATGATAATATGATTTTTAAAATTCTGAATAAAAAACTGATATTATTTATCTAATTATCCTCCCGAATAACATGCCATCATTTGGAAAGAAAACAGATTTGAGGAAGAAAAAGCACAGATGAATAAGATTTGGTAAATATGTGATGACACAGCATACAATTGCTGGTGAAAATAAGATCAAATAATGAATATCGAAATCTCTAAACTGCCGTATGATTTCATGGCCTCATAACGATCAATGCTTCTTTTAGATAGCTATAGCGGTTAACCCTTACAAATCAATGAATTGAAAAAAAAAAAACGTTTAGATTTTTCATCGTAAATACATTGAAAAAATCAAATAATGGTTTATTATGTGTGCCAAATATAGTTTATTAACCCATTATCCTAAGATTTAATTCTATCACGTATTGAATGATTTCACTACCCTGCTAATATACCAGTTAACCACGAATCAGACTCGATATTGTAGATGAAGAGGTGAAGATGTTAACACACTCTCTATTGGCTCCCGAAGTCTACAAAATGTTGTGAAAAATCTAAAAGTTTATGTTTATACGTTTTTGCGTTTATGAAAAAACAAAATTCTCAGTTTCAATATTCCTCCATAATTGCTACTCTAAGAACAATCAATGTCTTCCTGCAAAGAAGACCAACTCGAGAGAAAAGCAACGTCCAAACAACAAGGTGCATCGCCAAAAATGCAACAGACAGCCAAATATCAATCAACAGCACGCGTTGTTTTTCTTTCGCTCGTTGCAGTTTAGAGGTAGCGCAGCCCTTTAGCAACAAATAAACGACCGGAGATCCCGATAGCGAACTCCCTTCCTTCCTTTGGCGAGTTGCACAGCACAGCTACTCTCGTGAATCAGTTGGGCCCAGGAGGCGCTTCAGGATCGCAACCATCAACAAAAACACACACACACACACACACCAAATAATGCCGAAAAAACAGCGTACGGAAAAGCTGCGCTCGTCGAAGTTCATTGAACTCGATCCCTTTGATTGGCGAAAGGAGGGAAGAACGATCGCGCGTTCAATCAGGCCCCGGTTCGGCGACGGAGCGATCCCTCGTGGTGATGGTGGTGGATTCCATTTGTTTGTCGTAACAACTGTTAATCGATCAAGGGCACAAGGTACAGGAAAAAATAAAACGCGAACCAAACGGAACAGAAGGTTCTGGGCCGGATCGTGCGCGAGATCTAGTGTTCCATATGGTGGTCAGGCATGATGCGGCGAGTGACCTCTGTGAAACGCGAATTTCGCGATGTGAATCGAAGTTTGTTGGTTCCGGTTAATGGAGAGGCAGCAGAAGTGAGTTTAATTATTTTGAGTTGGAGTTGATGACCTTTGCTCTGATTTCTATGGGAAACCGGGGTCTATACCACCCCCTCTATTCCTAGGGACATGCATAATTGGCCGTTGTTTTCCAATGAAGGCCTTACCACACCTTATGGCATTTCACAGTGTACTTTATTAAAAGTCCTCCAATGCACTCTCTCAACTCATTAATCTGCACCTACTATCTCACGCCCGCTGCTAAGGTTTCCGCTCCCAGGTGATTCGAGGGTGAAATGTGAAACGCAACCGGCAGGGTTGTCAGCAACAGCAGCAGCAGCAGCAGCAACCTCTCGAATCGAGCCCAGCAGCATCAGCCTTCGCCACTATGCGTATTAGTTTCGAAGAGGATGGGAGGAGACCAAGCGATAAGGCCGCTCATATCTTCGATGCTCTGGCGTTGACGGTCTCTTCCTCGTTGTCCTCGTTGCCGTCGTGAATCAGATCGGAGCGACCTATAAGACACGCTTTTTCGTCTCTCCTTCCGGGCCTAGATTCGCGAATACAGTGGTGAACTAAGGTGATTTGAAAAAGTGTTTCCCAGAATCCACACATTGCAACGGGCTATGTATCAAGGTTTCTTCTTCTTCTTCTTCTTCAATGGCACTAACGTTCCTAGAGGAACTTCGCCGTCTCAACGTAGTATTACTTGCGTCATTTTTTATTAGTACTTAGTTGAGATTTCTATGCCAAATAACACGCCTTGAATGCATTCTGAGTGGCAACCTCTAGAATACGCGTGATCACAGTGCAAGTCGGAGGAAATTTCTTTGACGAAAAATTCCCTCGACCAGAACGGGAATCGAACCCGAACACCCGGCATGTTAGTTATGACGCTAACCACTCGGCCACGGGAGCACATGTATCAAGGTTTATGACGTTTAAATACTTCTAAAAATAAATGTTTCTATCGTTACTATTATTATCCACTTTTTACTATTTTTATTTCCGTAAATTTAAAAATTTGCAGTATTTTACTCGTATAATTAAAATCGTGATCGAAGGGGTTTCACTTTTTAATGTTTGAATCTCTTGAGTCGCTCTAGTCTCGACAAAAAAGTGTATCGCTACTTTTCGTTGGAATGTGAGTGTTTTATTCCAAATCCTTTGAATTTTCGGATCGATCGTCTTATCTTTATAGTTAGAGGTAAACATAGTTCGACAATGTTGTAGTCCCAGTTCGTTTCGCCCAAAATTTTGTTTTTTGTTATCAATACTTTCAAACATTCGCGTTTTCTTACTAAGCGCAAGTTCATGAGTCCAATCGCAGAACTGATCATTGATTGATCTTCTAATCGACCCCGTTGAATTTACCTTTTACTAAGCAATTCCTAGTACTTCTACCAAAACTCATCATTATAATATCAGATTATTTTCAGACACAATTCTCGTTCAAGATTTTTCAACCACTTCCAAATAACATGTTTCTACGTTACATGGAATAAATGTTTGATACAGAAAATATGATAGAATGAAGACAGACCCCTTCCCTCTTCTTCCCTTAGAGAGGGGGAGAAGTGTCTATTCACCATAGAATCATTTATTGCACCTTAAAACCTCCAAATGTCAAATTTGGTTTCGTTTGCTTGATTAATTCTCGAGTAATGTAGAAATTTGTGTTTTTTTTTGTATGGTATCTCACCACCGTAAAAACATTTATTGCACCCCAAAACCTCCACATGCCAAATTTGGTTGCATTTGCGTGATTAATTCGCGAGTAACGTAGAAATTTGTGTTTCATTTGTATGGCAGCCCCCTCTTAGAGAGGGGGGTCTGAAACTATCACGAAAACCTTCCCCGGCCCCAAAAATCCATACATACCAATTTTCATGTCGATTGGTTCAGTAGTTTCCGAGTCTATATGAATCAGACAGACAGAAGTCCATTTTTATATATATATATAGATATTATGTGATTTCCAAAGATATGTTATTTTTTTGCATTTGAGTAAATTTAAGTTATTGACAAATTCTGCATCACAAAATGTTGGTATTCATAAGCTCTAAAAGTCGTACCAAGACAATTTTGATGTAGAATTTTCAATATAAAAGTTAGAGTAAAAAAACGGCTTTTCATGGTTACCCTAACGCAACTTAGTTAAAAAAAAATCTTTGTGGGAAATGTTCATTCTTTACACAAAAACTGTCTTCAACGAAGTTATTACATATGATAGAGCTCTCATTTTTATGTTATCAAAAATAGGGTAACCAAAAATTTTGGGGGAAATCGAAAATCTAACTTTCTTATCTTTATAGATAGAGATAGATATAGTTCGACAATATTGTAGATCAAGTTATTCTAAGCAACTTTGTAGAACAAAACTTTTACAACTTTTGAAGATCATCAATACCAACCTTTTGCGATGTAGAACTCGTCAATATCTTAATCTTACTCAAAGTTATTGATGGTTTTTACCCAAAAACTCATGATTTCAATTTTAATTTGCTCAAACACGAAAAATAACATAGTAATGCCGCCAGTAAATTTTGTTTATGCCCCAGAAAAAAAGACAAACAATTGAAGAGAGCGTATTTTTTGGGAAGAAATATCAATAACTTTGGGTGAAGTTGAAATATTGACAAGTTCTGCATCACAAAATGTTTGTATTAGTAAGTTCTAAAAGTCTTTCGAAGACAGTTTGTATGTAGAATTTGAAATATAAAAGTTAGAGCAGAAAAACTGTTTTTTTTTTCATGGTGACCCTAACGTAACCTAGAAAAAAGGCGCTATATCGATTATTTCAAGAGATAGAAAAAAACGTTGTTTTACAAAGATGTCTCAAATAACTGATACTATAGTATTGTCGAACTATGTTTACCTCTATCTATGAAGATAAGAAAGTTATATGTTTTATTTAATCGAAAATTTTGGTCATCCTATTTTTGATAACGTGAAAATGAGTGTTCTATCATACGTAAAAACCTTCTCTAAGACAGTTTTTGTCTAGAGAATAACTGTCGAGCTCTAAATGCTAATTTCCACTTAAATGCATCTCCTGGACCATTGTGCATTGTTACATTGGATTTTCAATTTCACCGACCTTTCAAAAAATGTAATTGAAGAAAATTAAAAAAATAGCACTGATTACAACCCTGACTGCTGCATCGACAAAACCACCCGCACCGTAGTCTGACCAACCGACGGCATGTGCAACAAAATATCATCAGCAGCAACAACAGAAACGCGTCACGAGTCTGGTCCGCTCGGTCATGTTTATGTGCTTATGTTTTGATTTTTCCAAGCTCTGCTTCAGCAACAGCAGCTCGAAGCTACAGGAGAAAGATAAATTGGCAAGAAGACACTCCACACTGCTCGCCCGAGTTGTGGTGCTTTCGATTTTTGATTAAGATCAAGATAGGTTCCTTACACGCCTTTCACGCGGGTACTCATCCCCCGGGGACTCGATGGCTTTACCTTTCCAATGCCAACCTCGAACTCGAGCCTCTCTGGTACATCTATTAGCACTTCTCATAGATGTCCCAGTGCTCGGTGGAACGTAACCTGCTCACAGGTCGTTATTAAACATAGCGGACGCGATTATGTTTTCATCATGATCTTTAGCAAACCATAGCAGATTCGATTTTTTTTCTCCTATATTTCCTTCGTTAGGGTGATAATAATGCAAAGACAAGTTGTACCGAGCTCTGGTCATACTAATAAGACGAAGTGCCCATTACAAAAAAACAGCAAATTTCACGATTAAAATGCAGTCCTCCCTCACGTCTTGAGCAAACCGGAAGATGATGAAAATGGTGCATCGAGTGGGATCGAGCATATTTTGCTCCTCCTCCTTTTCGCATCCCCCTGTTCGGAGACGATACCCTTCTGGGATATCTTCAACCGGTACGTTACGTATGAGGAGACGTATATTTTTCCGCCGAGTGCAAAACCATTTTTGTCTGTAGATTTATTTTTTCGCGAACTGACCTTCCACAACATGTCATGACTTGGCCCTTTAGTGCTTTTTGGGGCTAAATGAGACTGTTTACCGATGTTGGTTTGGTATAATATATCCAATGTTTTGCGGTCAGACCAAAATGAGATTTAAGACGACATATGCTTAGCTACAACTAATACGATGGTAGACTGATAAGTCGTACAAAAATGCACAAAATTGGATAAAAAGCAAATTGAAGTCTCAACCTTCAAGATCATGTATTTATTTTTTCAACATAATCACCGCTAAGCATTACACAATTCGACAACAGCCCTAATGAGTCAGCGTGGATAAGCAGCAACTTGAAAGGTTCAGCGACGGCCCGTCAATGTTTGAAAATCGTTCTTCATCACTCCTCCCTCCCTTTCTCCCTTCATCCCTCCTTTGACTATTTTTATAACATTTCTATCAGAATACCGACATAAAGCATTGAAATTTGACGGCGAAGAATTTACGAAAATGTAGACATAAGGTTTATAAAATTGCTGATTTTGCTATCTTTCAAAAAAAAATTTAATCAAAATGCTTGAGATTTTCCAAATTTTTGAAATTATTAGAAGGGTGGTATCCAAGACACGACCATATCGGTAACGTAGGAATACGAAATTATTGTCGGCGAGAATAAACATTATAGAAATTCAAAAATTAAATCTTCAGTACAAATAGTTGATAGCACTTACTTATGAATGCTTCAAATTAGGGGCGCGAGCGATTCGCAAAGCAATAAAAAGCCAATTTGGGCAAATTGACTAATTAACTCTCAAAATTAACATGTACTATTGATTGTTCGCTATCCAGAGCGAAACTGAAACACTGAACTTATTGCTAAATAATCCAAAAAGTTTTTTTTAGCAAAACTGAATTTCCAGTTTTCCCCTAAAATTCTAATTTTCCAAAAAAATAATCCTCAAATTAAGCTATACAGCATTTTTTGTAGAACGGCAACAGAAAATCTCAACCAAATTGAAGGTGCGATCCAATGTTTTGTTTTATTTAATTTTCTTTCCATATCCAAATGCACGAACCTTCCCGTTCGCACTACTTATAAAATCTTGTACAACGTTTGGAAAAGGGCGGGAAAGGCCTTTAATACTTTAACACGTTTACACGTTTTGACTTGTGTGAAGTTGCTTGCTTTGCTTGCAAGTTTTTAAGAGGCTTTAAACTTTGCAGTTTATTCGCCTCTACGTGTGAAGTTAGTCAATGAAAGTTCAGCGGATAAAAGATGTTGTTGCGTGCAAGATTCTGTTCAATGTCTTGCTGGATTTAATGAATAATGAACTATTTCAGTTGAAATAAATTGATTGTTTATCAAGTAACAACCTTCAAAATCATGCTCATTAGATAGAGAATTGAAACATTCATATTTCCACATAATTCATTTTTTTCTTGATCGTCACAGAGAAAAGTTATAGACTGAAACGTGAGTATGGGTCAATATAGGAAAATATACAGAAAATCAAAAAAAAGTTGTTCCAATAGAATTATCGAAGTTATTCGATAGAGAAATATCTCACCTATCTTCCAGTCGCCATTTGATTAAGGCCAAGTTGTATGGGAGAGAGTCAACCGCGAGTAATCGGTTTTCTACCTTACTAACCACAGAATTAGGAAATTGTTTATATATAGTTATAAAAATATAGTTAAGAATTCGGCTCCTTAAAACTTATGTAACTGTAACTAAGTCTGTAAAAATAAACGAATTAATAAAAAATAAGTTTTATGGGAAAAATAATGAATTTAAAGAAAATTGAAAAAAGTTATTTGAAAGGACCGAAAACACATTCTCGAAATAGTCCACATTCGATAAAGAATATTTTTATTTATCTTTAGCCAAATTTTCATTGGTCCGAGAAGGGTATGAGAAAAGTTATTGGCCAAAACGTTCACGAGTTGTACGGGGGAAAGGGTCTAGCTGGGTGAGAAAGTAAAAAGTAAAAATGAAGTAAAAATTTCTATTGCATAGAAATTTTGACTATTTTCCGAATCCCCATCCGTAGAATCTAAGGTGAAAAACGTCCCTTTCAATTTTAGCACGTAATTCTCAATAGCTTTGAGATAAAAAATTGAAAAAAATACTGAAAGTGCATGTTACTATGATATTTGGAGCAATATTAGACTGTTAAAAAAGTCCTGCGGTTTTTTTTTAAATTTTCATTTGTTCATAAAATTAGTTACAATCATCTGTTTTAAGTCAAATATGCGGCGTTTTGTTCGATGACTTGTTCCCAACGAGATGCCAACTTCATAACACCCCTGTTATAGAAGCTCGCTTCCTTATTGGCAAAAAACTCGGATAGCCAATTTTCACAGGCCTCTTTTGTGGCTAACTTCTGACTACCTAGCTCGTTCGCCATGGACAAAAACAGGTGGTAGTCACTTGGTGCAAGGTCCGGACTATACGGCGGATGCAAAAGAACCTCCCATCCGAGCCCCCGGAGCTTCTGGCGCGTCACCAAAGAAGTGTGTGGCCTGGCGTTGTCCTGATGGAAGACAATGCGACCTCTGTTTATCAAAGATGGCCTCTTCTTCATGAGTGCTACCTTCAAGCGGTACAGTTGTTGGCAGTACAGGTCCGAATTGAGCGTTTGGCCATAGGGAAGCAGCTCATAATAGATTATTCCTTGACAATCCCACCAAACACACAGCAGAACCTTCAACGGCCAGGAGGTTCTGCTGTGTGCTTGGCCACCGTCTGAGCCGCTTCAGCGGGCTTCGACCACGACCGTTTGCGCTTCACGTTGTCGTAAGTGACCCACTTTTCATCGCCAGTCACCATCCGCTTCAGAAACGGGTCGATTTTGTTGCGATTCAGCAGCGATTCACATTCACATGCGATACGGTCAAAGATGTTTTTTTTGCGTCAACGTGTGTGGCACCCATACATCGAGCTTCTTTGTGAATCCAAGCTCCTTCAAATGGTTAATAACGGTTTGATGACTTATCTCCAGCTCTTGGCCGATGCTACGGCTGCTACTTTGCCGGTCTTTCTCGGCTAATTCAGCGATTTTGTCGCAATTTTCGACGACAGGCCTTCCGGAGCGTGGCGTATCTTCGACGACCTCTACACCAGAACGAAAACGTTGAAACCATCGTTGTTCGGTGGAAATGGAAACTGTATCGGATCCATAAACTGCACAAATTTTATTGGCAACTTGAGATGCATTTTTACCTTTGTCATAGTAGTACTGTAAAATATGTCGGATTTTCTCTTTATTTTGCTCCATATTTGCGACAATATAACTCACGAACGACTTAACCAAACAAAACACTGTCAAGGACTATATTATAGCGCGCAAAAATACCTTTCCAACAAGCTATAGTATGACTCGATAAAATGTATACAACTAGAACTACGCGATTACAACGACACCTCGCGGAAATACCGCAGGACAGCCTAATATAATCAAAAAACTCCTAAAAAAAATTAAGTACTAAAACAAATCTTGAAATATTGAATTTTTTTAGTGTTTAGAGATTCAGTACTACTATAATTCGCATTTAAATGTGTTCCTACGCCTTTTATAGATATGTGTGATATTTTTCAAATAATAATATAATAATTCTCCTATGTGATTCACTATAAGAGCTATAGTGAAAAAATGAGTTTTTCTTTCTTTTCCACATTCTCAATAGGCTTCGAAATGAAAATTTGAGAAAATACTCAAAGTACATCTACTATGGTGTACCGCGACAAATTATAATAAAATTCTATCCCCTGCGTAGATAAAAATCCTGGGTGTATACAATTTATTGGAGTTTTAGAAACTATTTCTCGATCATTATTTATTGAACTATTTATTATCAAATAGCAATTCGAAATTATTCGTTCATACAATAATATCTCAGCACTGATTGGTCCTCAACAACGTAATAGAAATCAAATGAAATATAGTTGATAACGTTAATTGGATTTGCTATCTTTTAAAAAACAGAAAAAAAATCGATTTCGCATTTCTACCCGATACTTTTATCCACTATATCTACATACATTGAAATACAAATTTCTCTGTAAAATATTCAGTGTGAATCCATGTAAATTATGCTTTAAAGAGATTTATATCCCATCTTCATGCGTTGATATTTCTCCATTTTAAAGCATTTCAAAAATCGCCTAAAAATTTTGACCTCGCACTCTGTTCCTTCATTTTTTTTTGAGTTGAGAAAAAAATGAATTATTTGGAAAGATGAATGATTCATTTCTCTATCTAATGACCATGATTTTGAAGGTTGCTACCTGATAAACAATCAATTTATTTCAATTGAAATTATTAATCATTCATTAAGTCCAGCAAGATGTTGAACAGAAACTTGCACGCAACAAAAACTTTTATCCGCTAATTTCACACAAGTCCATAAAGAAGGAACGCGAAAACGAGACATCTCGTGAGCGGTCCGCAAAGTGTTAAGCGCCGGTCGATAAGCGATCGGCTCTGCCCAAATTTTGCCACGGGTTTGCGGAAATGAAGAGTGGAGAAGGTTGAAAAGAAATTAAATTTGGATGACTCTAATGTAAGATGAATTTGAGGAAAATACAGCCAAAGCGTCTTCCACATCTAAACGTCTTGTAAAACAGTTATTCATTTCATCTCGCACTATGTTTCGGAAACCCGTTTTGTCTCAAATTCCGAATTACGAATTACAAATATATTTTCATGGTGTAAAACTAAAAATTACATTAATCACATTTGTCTCAAATTCCGAACAGCCAAAATGCATTTGTTTAAAAAATTCATAACTTTCTAACTACTGGACCAATTCAGATGATCGATATATCAAATTAAAGCGAATAAGCTAGCTAATAAGTTCTACTGTTACTCGCGTTACTATTTTACTCGCAAGAAAATTGGATTTGGTTTTTGTAATTATCGGTTGTGTTCGTTTTTTCTAGTTTACATGGTTTCGGAACCAAGGGAGCTATATATTTTTATATTTTTTGTTGAAAGCTGAGGATTTTTTACATAACATATCCAAAAATCAGAGGCGTATTTTTTCATCATTTTTGAGTTATTATTTTTCAAAGTTAACATGATTTAGTCTTCGATCGATAGTCCTATGCGACTAGACGAGTTCTATGCGAATAGGATTCCATTTTTTTTTTGCAAACTCAATATTCTTTCAAAAAAGACTAGCTCATTGACTTCAATTTAATATGTTGATTATCCAAATCTGTTAGGTAGTTCAAAAGTTATGATTTTTTGAAAAATCGTCATTTTTGGAAAAAAAGTGAGACATGATTTCTAGACCATCGATTAACTTTGAAAAATTATAATTCAGAAACAAAAAAACACATTTCTGATTTTTGGATATTTTATGTAAAAAATCCTCAGCTTTCAATAAAAAATATAGCACCCTTGGTCCCGAGACCATGAAAACTATTTAAAAAAAAGTATAATGAAAATAATATTCAATTTTTTTTCAAATTTGCAGATGTAGTGTTTTCTAAAAAAGACCAGCTAACTGGTCTAATTTGATATGTCGATCATCTGGATCGGTCCAGTAGTTCAAAAAAATATTATTTTTTTTTTTTTGAAAAAAGTCATTTTTAGAAGAAACAAAAATGAATTTTTGGACCGCCCTAAAATGGAAATGGAAAAAATACGGGTCTGATATTTTGCGATGAAGAACAAAACTAACATTTTTCACGGAAATCGGAGAACCACTATATCGGGTTGGCATGGAATGGCTGTATAATCGAATCAGTGGATTGGATTGTCCTGGTATCCCAATTTATGAACTATCGCTGTATTTGTCGGAAAATAGTGTGTTGAAACATTTTCTTTCGGAATCCGATTCATGCATCGAAACTTGATTCAAATTACGAGCACTACTTTTACGCTAATTTCAATAAAAAATTCTGCATAAGATTTTTTCAACAATTAATAGTGGATTCGTAACGAGACTCTTACCGAACGAAAATATAAACAGCAATTAAAATAGTTTTACCTACAAAAATAGAAAAATTCACGATACTTGTTTCCTACGGAATTTGCTAATGCAAACATTTTATTATTATTATTTTTTTTTGTAAATATTTAGTATTATAAATTATAGGCAGTATCGATACCTGTAAATGAATTTTAAAATGAAGGCTATAAACCAAAGAATTTCAGGGTTTTCATTATGCAATTATTTATAACATGAAAGTTCAGTAAATTCCCATTTAAAAATGATGTGTTCGGGATTTGAATCATACGTCGAAACTTGATTCAAATTCCGAACTCTACTTCAATACTAATTTTAATAAATATTTCTGCATAAAATATCTTTTTTTTTCATCCATTTATTGCAGATTCCTACTTTTCTAGCACTTAACATGAAAACAGCAAACAAAATAGTTGGAAAAAACTACAAAAACTAAAAAAATAACGATGCTTGTTTTTCTACGAAAGTTCCTAACGCAAACATTTTATTATTGGTTTTGACTGTCATTTTTTTGCAAATGCTTAATATTATGAATTATAGGCTGTATTAATACCTATAAATGATGTGAAAATGTAGCCTATAATCCAAAGAATGTGAAGGCTCTCATTATTCAACTATTTATAACATTAAAGTTCAGTAATATAAATTAAGTGTTCGGAATTTGAATCATTCAAAGGAACTTGATTCAAACTCCGAACACTACTTCAATACTAATTTCAATGAATATTTCTGCATAAAATATCATTTTTTTCATCCATTTATTGTAGATTCTAACCGTTTCTAGCACTTAACATGAACAAAGGAAACAAAAAATTGAAAGAACTACGAAAACTGAAAAATCAACGATGCTTGTTTTTTACGCAGTTTGCTAACGCAAGCATTTTATCTTTGGTTTTGACTGTTGCAAATGTTTGAGATTTCAAATTATAGGCTATATCAATGTCGGTAAATGATGTTGAAATGTAGCTTATTCCTCAAAGAATTTTAGGGCTTTCATTATTCAATTATTTATAACATTAAAGTGTAGTAAATTTACATTTAAAAATGAAGTGTTCGGAGCATGAGACTGTTCGGAATATGAGACAAAACGGTATAACTGTTTAAAAAAATGTTTTTGAAATTAGATCTTTGGATTGTTGAGAAACTCGTGAATTTAATTGAATTAATATTGCGAATGTTTTCCTGAAAAGTGAAAAGTTTGTTACATGCATTGGTAAAACATGTTAGAAGAAAATTCGAATCTATATCTTCGTTCAAAAATGGAAATTTTTAAAACCGGACAAACCATGATCATTTTTCGGATTTCGAATTTCGATTTCTTGAGTCGGATTTTCTGTTGATGAATCGTATTTAAAAATCAAAGATGATTCATTTCTGATCAATAACATTGTTATTAGGCTTAGTCAAGATGATTGTTAGGTTATATATTTTTTTAAATCAATGACGAATTAAAATAACTCGATGGGTATATTTAAAACGTAAGAAGAGAAAAATATCCGCTTCTGAAATAATTATGTTTTATTTCAATGGCTAAATGTTGCTTGATAGTATTTAAAATAAATAAATAAATATGACAATGCCAATATTCAATTTAGGATTTGTAATTCAGATTTTTTAAATTGTTTCGAAGAAGACAGACCATGTCTTTATAGTTTGTGAATCATGTGAATTTATTGTGGAATTTCGACATGCATCGCTGGAATCTTAGTACACTCAGCACAATCAGAACACTCCAAAAATATTGGGGTGATGTATTACTTCTGAACCATATTGCATTTTTATAGAACAAGCATGAAAAAAGAGGAACTTTTATGTGCTGTAGGACATATTCCAACTGTCTCACTAATTCAAGCAATTAGTGACACAAGCTACAATCCTCTCCATGTTATGCAAAAACACGCGCTCATGCATATCCTTTTCTGAACTTATTCCCGGGAGACGACAGGACTGAGCCATAGCTAGAAATCAAACATTATCGAATTCGCATTTCCTGGTAACTGCTCACAAAGAACACACACACGCGCTCATCCCACCCACACGTGAGAACCTTCGAGGGAAAATGAAAACCAACAGATATGAAAATCTACATGAAAAGAAAACATAACATTCTCGGTTCGGTTCCCTCGTGTGTGTGTGTATGTTTTTTTTTTGGTGGGGAATCCAGAAAAACGCTGTATTGGAGAATAGAAAAAAACCGGTGAGATCTGAAGAGTCCCGTTTCATCCTTCGTTCCGTGTTTTCTGAAACTACAAGTTTCGGGCCCTCGGCGGCAGCGGGACATTTGCGCTGGACCATAGCCCGGGCGACCAGAGTGGGCTGCCGCCGGTGGGTGGGTTCTGCCAGGTGCCACATATGGCTCTGATGGGGAAACAAATGGCTGCAGAGACAGCGAACCCTCGAGCCTCTCGTGATGCTTTTGAGCACACATAGCCTCGGACTTTGGCGAAATCGAACGGAGAAGGAACGTTGAGAAAAAAAGACCCACAGAAAATACGGAACGCAATCAGCGAAACAGGATCCACCGAGAATGTCCAGGATTTCACATACGATGGAAGAAGCTTTTTTTCATCTTTTTTTTTGTGGGTGCATGTCGAAGAAAAAGGCACATTCTGTGAACGGGAAAACGAAGAACGGTTCGAACCGGCTTCCCATCGCTTTGTATTGATATTGATGAAGAATTTGTAATTAAAAATATGGGAAACTAGAAGTGCTCAGCCATCGGGCAGAAGTGAAAAGGACTGCTTCGGACAGCGCGCTGAATTGCACCTTTTTTCCAGAATGGAGAATGGATTGGCCGGAGCCGGGCTGAAGGCAGCATGTGATGTGATATAACGAAGATTTTTTCCTGCTATATTTCGGACTCTGTCTCTCTCTCTGCCCCCACAATGAAGAACCTGTATGCTTCTTTGGGTGCTCCAGTTGATGAATGCTATTTTTTATTCCACTTCCTCTGCACTAAAAGCATCAAATACATCCTGTGTTCGACTGGAAAAAATTGAGTTTGTTCGAGGAAATAGGAAAAAACCTGAAACGGATGCTGATGTCTTTCACTATTGTTAGTACTCATATGTTCACATCAAACAGGAATAAACGAAGCCCCGGAAACATTGCTGATGAAGGTAATGACTTGCACGAGTCATTCGATAATGCAGATATTTTTGAAATGGCCAATATCTTCGCGAGAAGCTCATGCAATGCACAGATATTTCTAAGATTATCCGTTGAAACAAATTCCGCTTGCTCACCGCATCACAGGTGTGTTTGGAGCGAGTAAACATTTGCAATCAAGCATAATTGAGAGGAGAAATGCGCGTGTACGACCAATTGCCCCTCAACGCGAGTCCCCATCACCCATCGATAAGATGAAGACGTTCCAGCCTTTTTTCCTCTCCCGATTTTCAACCATGCCTTCGGGTCACGGGAAAAATTATAGTGTTTAGCAAGAAAGAAAAAAATAAATTACCGTAATATTTATGTTTATTATTGAAACCATACGCCGAGCTCCGCCAGCAAGAGGACAAATTGGACGAGGTTATGGTTCTGGTGCGAGCGAAGGGTTTTTTTTGCGAATCATTTCCATGGGTGCGGTGATAATGGGATTAAACTTTATACGCACGATTTGGCTCGACCAAGGAATGCACTAAGGTGGATGATTGCGAAAATTGTGCGGCTCGAAAGTATTACTGCCGAAGGTCAAGGCAGTTTGCAGTGTTTTCATGTCAATTCTATCACGTATTGTTCTAGCTGTTGAATGTGGGTTTACAATGGAGAATTTCATTTCACTATAGACGAATTTCATGCCAACTCGTCTTAGGAGACATGGGTCATCTAAGCAACTTTGCATATTTGAAATAATCGAAAAAGGATTAGACTACTTTTTGGAAAAAGTCAAATTATTTTTCTCAATTTTTTGCAAAAAAAAATGTAACTTAAAAACTATGATACCTAATAAATTCTTGCTATGGCATGAAATGTAGGAAATTATTCAAATTTTCACAAAAAAATACCAAAAATTTTTAGAAAAAAATTTCGTTGACAAAAACTCAAAAACGTATTTTTTTTAAATTCCCAAAAAATATATATATGAATAGTCCTTACAAATTTCAACAAGTCGTCCATACATCGGAAGATGGGCACTTTTTACAGGGAAAAAGTTTTTCGAACAACAACTTTTTCATGTTTTCTTTGAAAAAAATACAACTTATCCTAATTTTGTTTAAAGTCAAGATAGCAATATAAAGTATTCGACAAAGTTTTAGATCTTGTTAAAATATTAACTTTTGTCGAAGACATCAACCGTCTATTTTTTGTAGTTTTGGAACATATGTCCTTTTTTGACTTATGAAAAAAACTAATATTTTGCTCGTAACATTTTTGTGTGTGTAATTTCTCACGTTTGACATTTTTCTAAATAGAGAAAAGTTAGCAGAGCATTTAAAATGCGATAGTTTAAACATAAAAATGTAACGAATTGAACATTAATAGAATATTTTCAAAGAAAAACATGAAAAAGTTGTTCGAAAAACTTTTTCCATGTAAATGTGCCCATCGTCCGATGTATGGATGACTTGTTGGAAAATTTTAGGGGTAATTTACATCTATTTTTTTAAGAATTTTAAAAGCAAATGTTTTCGAGAAAAATTAATTTTAATTTTCAAAATATTTTTTTTCAATGAAATTTTTCCCAATAAAATCTTTGATAATTTTTAATGAAAACCAAAATAATTTCCTACATTCCATTCTTTGACTAAATTTTTATAGGTATGACAGATTTTCTTGTAGGTTTTTTTTCTTAAATTTTTAGTTTTTTCAACTTTTTTCCAAAAAATCTCAATTTAAATACTATAAGATAATAGAACTACAAAAAGTTGGTCAGAGAATGAATTTTAGAAAATCACTTACGTTTTCATTAAAAATTATCAAAGAATGTTTTGGAAAAAAATTCTTTGAAAAACTAATATTTTGAAAATTGGAATTCATTTTTCTCGAAAACATATGTTTTTAAAATTCTGAAGAAATAGATATAAAAAGCCCTTAAAATTTCCATCAAATTTTGCATACATCGGACGATGGGCACATAGTTCATATTTGAATAAGATCTAAAACGATGTGGAATACACTATATCGCTACCTTGATTTCAAACAAAATTAGGATGAGTTGTTTTTTGACGTAGGACTACGTCTAACCGGAAGATATAGGGGGTGAAATGGAAATCTAGGCACTGAACAAGTAGGAAAAAATGCAAGATTTGGAACGCTTATAACTCGAGCATTTCTCAATAGATCGCAAAGGTTTTTGCATCAATTGATAGTAATATATCTACACATCTATCATAATGAATAACATTTCATTTTTCTTGAGATAAATAATTGAATAATTGTGAAATATCAAGCATTGTCCAAATGCACTATGTGCCTATTTTTGATTGGTCCATTTTGTGCTCCTCAAATCGTACCGACCAAAACGGGCAACCAGAGCAGCAGCGAAATAGAATGAAGCACGATTGGAAAGGAAAAAGAAAAAAATTTACGAAACATTGGTCGCAGTCTCACACATGCGTAATTCTCGAGCCAGCCAGTCAGCTTAAAAATCCCCGCTCCGCTGCCGTAACGATCATTCTCATTCAAACCGTACACCACATCGTTTCGCATCACAACACATCAACAAACCAACCCAAGCAGCCATGTCTGGACATGGTAAAGGAGGAAAAGTGAAGGGAAAGGCAAAATCCCGCTCGAACCGTGTTGATCTGGAATTCCCCGCAAGGGTAGCTAGGCCGAGCGCGTTAGTACCAGTGCACCAGTCCACCTAGCCGGCGTTATATAGTTTCGGCCGCCGAAGTGATCGAGTTAGCTGGCAAAGCTGCTCGCGACGATAAGAAAACCCGCATTCGGAACAGAACACATTCGGTTAGGTGGACATCAAGACAACAGGCAGTTGCAGCGAGTGGCGAGTGGCAAACGCAATCGCAAAACGGCATCAGGTAGCAGAATAAATAAGTTTGTTCTTTATACATACTGCTTTGGTGGCAAATCCAGAACAAGGCGGCATCGAGGGCGTTCGAAATGGTTTTCTTCAAAACCACGAGTACTAAGTTTTCTAAATTGGAACCATTCCATAAAACAAGGCGCTTTTCAGGGCCATTAAACCTTCCAAAAAAGAGTTTAGGAAATACAGTTCAATGCTTTCTAAAACAATATCCAAAATAATAATAAAACACAAATTGATTTTTTCATAATTTGTTTGCCAGAATATGATGAGTATGTGAATTTGGCAGTTGTTCTGAGCTTATTGATTTTCACCGATTCTTAAATTGCTTCTAGATTGAAAGTACAGTAATTTACACTTATCTCGACATTTAGCTAATTGGACGGACCTGTATTGCGACATATTTAGTTGGACATTTTTGTAAACATAGAGTTCGGGGTCCAAATTATGAAATTATGAATTATGAGTAGTGGTAATGCGACATGCCATTGAATGTAATTTACTGTAAAATATGTCACAAGCTGGATGGGAAGAAATTTTCCAACTGTGAAAGCTGTGGCGAGTGGCAAATGCAATCGCTAAACAGAAAGGTTTAGCCGAACAAGATGGGGATATCGAGTGATAACAAAACAATAAACTCTTTAGATTGAAGATAATTTTGTGATCCTGAAAAGGACCCTTTTTAGCCTGCATGTGAATCCAACGAGCGAACAAGTCGTAATGAATGTATTTTTTTGCCATCGCTCCCTTTTAACGCTCATTCGTTCGTCTCGTTGGACTCGCCCCTCTGGCTGAGTCTGCCGATTTGTCTCTATCCTGTGAGTGTGTACCGCTAGAGTATAAAACACGCGGACCCCAAAAAAATATCTTATTTTCTTTCAAACCGTAAACCCGTGTGGTTGTACGGCATCGACATCGTGGACGTAACAAAGGAGGACAAGTTAAGGGAAAGGCAAAGTCTCACTCGAACCGTGCAGGTCTCCAGTTCCCTGTTGGTCGCATTCACTGATTGCTCCGCAAGGGTAACTAGGCCGAACGGATTGGTGCCGGAGCACCAGTATACCTAACAGCGATTATAGAGTTTCGGCCGTCGGAGTGCTCGAGTTGGCTTGCAAAGCTGCTCACGACAATCAGAAAACCCTCATCAAGAACAGAGCAGCTTCGGTTCGGCGCTCGTCAAGGCAACAATTAGTTTCAGTGAGTGGCAAAGTGTTTCTCCGGCACGTTGCATTAAATGTAATTTACTGAACAACATGTCACAAGCTGGATGGGAAGAAATTTTTCAACTGTGAAAGCTGTGGCGAGTGGCAAACGCAATAGCTAAACAGGAAGGTTTAACCGAACAAGTTGGGTATATCGAGTGATAACAAAAACACAACACCAAAGGTTCTTTTCAGAACCATCAACATATTCATAAAGAGTAAACAGTAAATCCATTTTTCAGGTAGATAGGTAGGTATTCAGGTAGTAGGAGAAGAAAATAAAACAATATATTTAAAATATAAATTTAACAAAAGCTGTCCCCTTTGTATAGTCCTACGTCACTCCGGTTATGTCCCCGACATTACCCACCCGTCTTTTTTTCAAAGAAAATATAAAAAAGTTGTTGTTAGAAAACCTTTTTCCCCGTAAAAGTGCCCATCTTCCGAATTATGGACGATTTGTTGGAAATTTTAAGGGCTATATATATATATTTTTGGGAATTAAAAAAAAAACGTTTTTGAGGAAAATTAGTTTAAATTTTTGGAATGACTTTTTTCAGCGAAAAAACATTTCATCGTTTGACATGAGTTTTGTAGGTATCACAGTTTTTAAGTTATAATTTTTTGTAAAAAATAAAAAAATGGCTTTTTTCCAAAAAGTAGTCTAATTATTTTTCGAATATTTCAAGTATGCAAAGTTGCTTAAATGACCCATGTCTTTACACCCACAACGTTTCACTGTTATCTGAGATGGTGCTGCCAACGATCAGTCGAGTTGGCATGAAATTCGTCTATAATGTGATAACATTTTGGCAAGTTTTTTGCCGGATTTGTGAATTGATACAGTATTTTTAGATCACTAATCTTTATTTAGGTTATACAAGGTTCATGGCAGCGAGCAATTAGATCGAGTCTATAACACCCGTTTTTGTCACTCGAGATACACCATCTTTAGTAGAAAATTCCAGACGTCCAGATCTTTTTTCAATATTATCTTCCTTTTCAGCAAACCAAATTACATGAAAATTGGATGAAAACAATCCAACAGCTTTTTAGTCGCAAATCTGTGTTTCGAATAGATCCATTCCATGAGGTTATGCACCGAAAAACCAAGTTTCGAATCTAGTTTAAGGAGAAAATTGAAAACCTTATTTGTATGAGCACTGGTTATATCATAAATACTCTGGAACGAATTCGATTTTTATGCACGAACCTTTGAGAGAGGCGAGTTTGAAAAACTACATAATTACATTTAAAATTTTTTTAGGTTTTCAGTTTTTTTTATGTTTCTTGAGCTATCTTTGCATTTGCTTAACCAAACATCAATGTCTATATACCATTGAAAGGATAATTTTATACTTGTTTGGAGAGTTGTGGGTAACCATAGGTTTCATTTTGTAATTTATGGGAAATAAGCATTTGAAAAACAAGTATTTAGATGTGTTGTCACGTCACAAAAATAGAGCATTTTTTAGTTTATCAGATGATCCTAAGTTCAAACATTTTTATACCTGGGTTTCTCTAAGCAAACAATGAGAGTCAACAACCCACAAATATTGGTTGAGATCGGTCAACAAATAGATGAGTTTCAACTGTCTTAAGAAGATGTTGTCACGTCACGATGGAATGGATCGCATGCTTTTCGTATTTTGACTCACTTCTATTTCGTTTTCATGTTTAAATCACACAAAATTAAACGGTGTTGTAGTAAAATTGAGAAAATTTCCCACAAGAATCATCAGTTGGAGAATATTTCATAGTTAGATTGGCTTGTTGTCAGTCAAATATTTTGTAAAGTGACAACACCTGACTTTTTGCTGTTTCGGACTGCTGAATTAATTTAATTAATTTAATTAATTTCTGTTACATTTCAAAACATACAAATGTACTGTCTTCTATGTTTTTTTCAACAATAGATGAAGGTAGATTTCAAAATATATAACATAATCTTGTTTCGACTTCCGGTTTGTGATAATAGTATTAACCCTTCACGGTCGTTTGTCTGCTTTCAGCCACCACAGCAAAGAATGATGCTTAAAAACTTTTGTAAACGGTATAATAGTTTACATTTTTTTCTAAACGAATGTTAATGTCGGATCTTTTTCACGAAAGTATACCGAGTTTCTATGACTAGTAGGTAACGGTACTCGGTATTAACAAAATATTATTAGCGTGGTAAGACAAGAGGATCTTTTTCAAGGAATAGAAATTCCGACCGCAAAGGGTTAAACGACGAAAAAAATATGGAAACCCCACACAATATGGGTATTGGGTGCAAGGGTCCTACCAGCGGAAGTGAAATACCGTATTCCGATGCCATTTTAGAATCGAGGATGGTGACTTCCGGTTCGTTAAAATTTTGCTTCAGCGGCAATGAAAACGCAGACTGGTGCAAAACGGCTAGAATGGAGAAAAGCAGAAAAAAGTCGCCAATTATCAAATTGTCAGCGTTGTGACACCTTTCTTTTCATACTTTTGAAAATTCGTTGATACAAATGGGGGTAGGTTCAGGATCACCTTCCTCTATAGGATGGACTTTTGGAAGGGGATTGGGAGATCTCAGAAGAAAGTGAAAAGTATTCAGTGTAAGAAAAAAACATAAAAAATAGTATACAGCTTGCTACAATACGGTGAAATTCTTATTTAATACAACTTATTGACAACGCACTCTTCATGAAAAAACAGTCTCCACAAAGCGTTGACACGTCACAAAATGCATCCCGATTTTCGCAAAGTTCTTGCGAGATGAGAAACTGAGTACATAGAATCATAGAACAAAGTTTATTTGTATGTTTTGAAACGGAACTGAAAATTCAACATTATTGTTCGAAAGTCGGAAATCGCAAAAAGACAGGTTTTGTCACGTCACAAAAGTATTGGGCTGGCAACAAGTGAATTCAACTGTAAAATATTCTCCAACTGAAGATTCTCGTAGGAAGTTTTCTCAATTTTATTCGACTTCAATTACTATTTAAAAATCGTTTGATTTGTATACAAAAACGATAAAACTGATTTTGGTGAGTCAAAAAGTCGTCAAGTCACGCTGGAATGGGTCAATAGGACTTGAACACCAAATTGCAAAAAAAAGCTGAAAATTAAAAAATTAAACTCACTGATTCTCTTCCAAACACGTGTGCATACGAGTATGAGACTGAAACTTTATTACTTATAGTGCAATTCCAAATAGCTACACACAAAATAGATTTTCCATTTTCACATTATAAACTCTAGTTGAAACTATTTTCTGTAAGGACCAATCCACAATTAGAGACCTTTTCTTCATGAATAAAACATAAAAAATATACATGGAAAAATGTTTATGTTAACCCTTTGCGGTCGTATCAAATGTTGATATAGCTTTCATACTCTGGCCACATATACAGAACATTCTGTATTTTACAGATTCTTCGACAAATTTGAGATACAGAATTACAGATTTTCAGCAAATGTATAGAATTTACAGATTTAAAAAAATCAATTTTGAATATTAACTTTATTACAGTGCTTCTTTTATCTACCTTCTCATTAATAAACTATATATAATTTAGAGGATTATAAAAAAAACCTTCTTATGATTTATTTTGTTGTATTGATACGACTTAGATAAATAATAAATAAGAAAAATAAATTCAAAATGGAAAGAAACCTTTCTTTTCATTTCTTCCGTTAGATTTTTGATACAGATTTTTCCATAAAATTTTATAGAATTAAATGTGTCAACCCTGGTCATATTGGCTGTAATTAATTTCCCTTTAAAGAGAGAGCAGTGATGCATAACATGTAAGATTATGAAATAAAAACATGATCTCCTTATTTTTTTTTGTGAACTTTAGATATGTGTCGATGGATCAGTAGAACGAACAAAAACCTTTTGACTTCCAAGACTTCAGAGAACACAACAGTGACACAGGTAAGTGGTTAAGTGCGATTCTAATCGACTCCCAGGCAAGGTCCCATTTCACTTTTATCTATCTCGAATTTCCGACTTTCAAAATAAAGTACTCCTAGCCGAAAGCTGCCAACTTAAAACCAATGTGTATGTGTGATAGATGAAAATATTCTAAAGACGTTCAAGTGGGGGTGAACATTGAAAATAATTTCTGAATATTTTGAAAAGAAAATCCATGAAGTGTTGCCACCAACCAAAGCAAATGAACCAATTTGTTAAACTGTTTTCTTAGCAGCCCGTTCTCAATAATTTTTGATTATTATTTGGATTAGCTTTAGCTGAAAAATACTTTTTATGTAAATTTTCTCCTTTTAGGCATACGTTTTAACATACAATTTTACAGTTTCTTTTTTTTTTTTTGATAATTACTGAGATAATGCAATTCATAATTTAGTTTAGGTATGTGTTTGTTGAAAAATAAATCCAAAAGAATTCAACTCTTATATCTTCACCTATTATTTTCCTTTTCTTTTTTTCCCATTTGTTTATTTATTTAGGCTCATTAGGATTTTCAGCATTTCCTATCCACCCGTGGCCGAGTGGTTAGCGTCTCACATTATCATGCCGGGTGTTCGAGTTCGATTCCCGTTCTGGCCGAGGGATTTTTCGTCAATGAAATTTCTTTCCACTTGCACTGTGGTCACGCGTATTCAAGAGCTTGCCCCTCGGAATACATTCAAGGCGTGTTATTTGACTTAAGAAATCTCAACCAAGTATTAATAAATGACGCTAGTTAATGCATACGTTGAGACGGCAAAAGTTCCACAAGGGAACGTTAAAGAAGAAGAAGCATTTCCAGCTGCAACAGAGCCGGGTCTTAATAGTGTACATGTTACATGTTTTTATCAAATCTAAAAGTTGTACATTACACGGTAGCCATTTTGAGGCGTAAGAGTATCCCCTCTGTTTTCCATTGTTCAGTTAGACCACCGAACCTCAGTTTTGAACTCACCAATGTGGCTAGGAAAACCCCCTTTTTCCATCTCTTGTTGTTTTAAATTTTATTTTCAATTATAAAGTTTCAGCAAAATGCTAATTTGTTGTTTTCACGATACTGGAAATGGCATACCGACATTATCGGGTTCACCATAATATGTCGAACGATAGAAACAATGGTATCATTGCATCGTGACTATCCTTTTATACTGGCAAACCGGTTTTTTTTTTGCGAGGGGTAGGGAAAAAATCGTACTTAACTTCATCAGTTTTTCTTTAGAAAATTGCACTAAAAGAATCGCCCAAAGCGCACAAAAAACAGGTTTTACCAAATATTTAATGAAAAGAAAGGTTTCTTTTCATTCTGAATTTATTTATGTTATTTCAATACGTATCAATAAATCGGAAGAAGGTTTTCTTATAATCCTCTGAATTATATGATGCTTATACATGGTTTTCTTGAACTTTGCTTTCATGTTCTACCTTCTCATTCTAACATGTGAAAAAATGGCATATGGTTCAACATTTTAATAAATCAAGATATATTCATGACTCAACGAAACAAGAACAAAGTTTATTAGGAAGAAGGTAGATAAAAAATGCACTGTAATAAATTTAATATTTGAAATTGAATTTTTCAAAAATCTGTAATTCTTTTTTTTTTATCCCATTTATTTATTTTAGGCTCATTAGCATTTTAGCTGTGACAGAGCCAAATTTTAATCGTGTACATGTCACATGGTTATCATATCTATAATTAGTACATTACACAGTTGCCATTCGCCAGTATTCCTTCTATACCATTACATATGGTACATGTACACAGTAGCCATTTAGGCGTAAGAGTTTTCTATCTGTTCTTCCATTATTCAGCGGAGACAGTTGATTGATCATTGTTGAGTTATTTATAGAACAGCAGTCCGATGTGTCTTGCAGAGCAGAGCAAATGTATGGATGAATCGATCTTATTTCGACCGTGGATCGATCTCCATCGCTGATGATTGTTGCGTGGACGTAGCTATTCTGTAACAACACAAAGATGGTCAATGGGGGCCCTGAGTTTTGAACTCACGATCGATCGCTTACTAAGCGAACGCGCAACAAATGTGGCTACGGAGACCCCCGAATCTGTAATTCTGCGTTTAAAGATTTCATATCACAAATATGGGGAAAAATCTATATAATACACAATATTCTGTAAATGTAGCAACCCTGAGTATGACACCTATATCAAAATTTTATGTTTGATTCAAAAAAAAGCGCACAAAAACAGTTTTTACCATATTTCCACGATAATAATCATTTATTTCTATCGAGTACTGATATTTATTACAGTCAATCCAATCCATTTTTTACACACTCGAGTGTTTTTCAACAAGAATTGTGTTAATGTAGTTTACATCATAATATAACACTGCATTTCAAGTGATAAGCCTGAGGCTCTACCTTCTCAATTCAATAAAATGTTACGTTATGAATATGATCTTTATCAATTACATTATAGATTTGATTTTATATTTCTATTCATTTGTTATGTCTAAAATTTCCTAGTTATGTTGAATTTAAATCTCAATAATCTACGCTTATCCATCCTAAATTTATAAACTATCCTGCCAAAATTAAGTTGTTTTGCAATTAGGCGAGTTTTTTCTTATTCATCCGGGTACGATAGCGCCTACAGCTTTCTTTTTCCTGTCTGTGGCAAAGAGCGTTTAAAACTATAGGTTCATCCGTTTTTAGCTAGCCTACTTTTCCTTCGGTATTTTTCGAATTGAAGAGGGCTTAACGGTGTATTCTTGTGCAGAGGCACCAATTTCGGACGTTTCTTCGAGCTCTGAAAAAATAAAACAAAATATATATGTACTATCCATTATATCATTATATGTTTATCTGTCTTTTAACAACAAAGCCAAAATTGAACGGGAAAAAATATTCATAATTAGAATAGTTACAAGCTGATGAAGTTAATTAATAAAAGTTAATAAAAAAAAGTTGTGCCATGGCGTGCACAATTTCAGCCTTTTTGGTAATCTAAAGATCCCGCTATCGCATGAACCTCGGGCAAGTCAAAACATATTTTCTAACAAAATGGCGGCCGTTTGAAGAAAAATATGTGATTTCAGACGTTTATTTCTCTATATTTCCCGATTTTTTTTCAAATAGTAAAATTAAAATAATAAAATTTTTCATTGGTTCGATAGAGAGATGCATACGGACTGTTTTCATACAAATTCGACATAGATCGGTTCAGAAGAACTTGAGATATCGTGTACGCCAGTTTAATATAAAATCAAAATTCAACTTTGAAAATTTGTAGAATATCGTCTTTGGAAAACCAAATCTAACTCTCTCTATTGGCCATGAAAAAGGCCATTTAAAAAGTCTCGAAAGTTTCCGCCATCCATTTGCCGGCCAGATGATTGATGAATCGTGAAACCCGTGTTAGGAAAACGCATCGCGGTCTACACAAAGGGCCTGTCTGTGTAAGGAAGTGAAAAATGCCCCAAACCAAATCACCAGCTTTATGGAAAATATTGTAAATGGTACCAGAAAAATTAGTTTGGATATTTTTTGAAGCCCTATGTGGTTCACCATAGGATCTATAGTGAAAAGTGTACTTTTTCGTTTACTTTACGCTATTCTCAATAGCTTCGAGATAAAAATTTAAAAAAAAAACCTTTCTGAAGGGTTAAATTTTAATATAATTATGAATAACCAACTTTTCCAGTTTTTAAGTTTATCTACTGATTGCATGAGTGTCTGTTGATTACATCGATTTCTGGAAATCTATCGTTCAGAATATCGAATCAGAATTTGAGGGGATTGTTTTGTTCTGGTCAATATCGACCAATTTATGGGTAAGAAGTCACGCGAAAACAAATTGTTATTTTCTCCTTGATTGTCCAGACTTCGTCGTACGAATATTCATTCATATTTAATTATTCTTCCGGAAATTTCTTAACTCCAACTAGATTAACGAGAATATTAACGAATTGTTTGCAAGGAAATGGTACATGTGTGCACAATGTTTTCCAAGATCGTTAAATCTTTTTTGAGAAACTTCCATCCATTATTTATGCTTCGATTTGCGATTCCTTGTTACGTTGAGATAAATTATAAACAAGAGTCATTCCGATTAGCTACTCAGTTGATGCTACGTTATTTTCAAAATATTCGATTTCGGGAACATTAAATTTCTAAGCTTTGTGTCATAATTTAACTGGCCCTGTAAATTATTTTTGATTGGAATCAATTCTAAAATATACACGCTCGAAAAAAGTGTGGTTGAATAAAGTATTGAGTGTAAATCATTGATATCATTCAATTAATTCACTATTTTGACGTAGGACTACGTCTAACCGGAAGATATAGGGGGTGAAATGGAAATCTAGGCACTGAACAAGTAAGAAAAAATGCAAGATTTGGAACGCTTATAACTCGAGCATTTCTCAATAGATCGCAAAGGTGTTTGCAGCAATTGATAGGAAATATATCTACGCATCTATCATAATGAATAACATTTCATTTTTCTTGAGATAAATAATTGAATAATTGTGAATATCAAGCATTGTCAAAATGCACTATGTGCCCATTTTTGATTGGTCCATTTGTGCTCCTCAAATCGTACCGACCAAAACGGGCAACCAGAGCAGCAGCGAAATAGAATGAAGCACGATTGGAAAGGAAAAAGAAAAAAATGAACGAAACATTGGTCGCAGTCTCACACATGCGTAATTCTCTACCAGCCAGTCAGCTTAAAAATCCCCGCTCCGCTGCCGTAACGATCATTCTTTGTGTGGACACCGACTGGACAACATCGTTGCTGGACGAGCTGGACGGCGAGGGATCGAGTGCCTTTCTCAAGGCAAGAAGGCGGAGGTGGTAGCGCTGGAGTAGAGTAGAGTTTTCAAAGGGCCTTTCTCAAGGCTAGAGACGAATGAACTGCAAAAGTTTAAAGTCTCTATAATACAATACCTTCCTTCCTTCCGTAACGATCATACTCATTCAAATCGTACACATCAACAAACCAACCCAAGCAGCCATGTCTGGACATGGTAAAGGAGGAAAATGAAGGGAAAGGCAAAAACCCGCTCGAACTGTGTTTATCTGTTCCCCGCAAGGGTAGCTAGGCCGAGCGCGTTAGTACCAGTGCACCAGTCCACCTAGCCGGCGTTATATAGTTTCGGTCGCCGAAGTGATCGAGTTGGCTGGTAAAGCTGCTCGCGACGATAAGAAAAACCGCATTCAGAACAGAACATATCAAGACAACAACAGGCAGTTGCAGCGAGTGGCGAGTGGCAAACGCAATCGCAAAACGGCATCAGGTAGCAGAAGAAAAAAGTTTGTTCTTTATACAAACTGCTTTGGTGGCAAATCCAGAACAAGGCGGCATCGAGGGCGTTCGAAATGGTTTTTTTTTCAAAACCACGAGTACTAAGTTTTCTAAATTGGAACCATTCCATAAAACAAGGCGCTTTTCAGGGCCATTAAACCTTCCAAAAAAGAGTTTAGGAAATACAGTTCAATGCTTTCTGAAACAATATCCAAAATAATAATAAAACACAAATTGATTTTTTCATAATTTGTTTGCCAGAATATGATGAGTATGTGAATTTGGCAGTTGTTCTGAGCTTATTGATTTTCACCAATTCTTAAATTGCTTCTAGATTGAAAGTACAGTAATTTACACTTATCTCGACATTTAGCTAATTGGATGGACCTGTAATGCGACATATTTAGTTGGACATTTTTGTAAACATAGAGTTCGGGGTCCAAATTATGACCCCACATTGAAAGTCGACACTGTACCACTGTCATCGCAAATGTTCAATTACAGGTTAAAATTACCTCCAATCCGATACTGAGTGGTGGTAATGCGACGTGCCATTGAATGTAATTTACTGTAAAATATGTCACAAGCTGGATGGGAAGAAATTTTCAACTGTGAAAGCTGTGGCGAGTGGCAAACGCAATAGCTAAACAGGAAGGTTTAACCGAACAAGATGGGAATATCGAGTGAAAAACACAACACCAAAGGTTCTTTTCAGAACCATCAACATATTCATAAAGAATAAACAGTAAACTAATCCATTTTTCAGGTGGATAGGTAGGTATTCACGTAGGAGAAGAAAATAAAACAATATATTTAAAATATATATTTAACAAAAGCTGTCCCCTTTGTATAGTCCTACGTCACTCCGGTTATGTCCCCGACATTACCCACCCGTCTTTTTTTTCCGAGAAATCTACATTCATCTTATGATAAGTTCAGCTTTGCATTAACTACTGTGGAACAATCTCGGCGCATTATCGCTTTGTTCAGGCCTCGCATGAAAGCAAATAAATTCCCAGCCGCAAAAACAAAAGCATTCCCCATCTGGCTCTCTGCATCCTCTGCACCACCCCCATCCGAATCCATCGGTAAACAGAGAGAAAAAAAAACTTCGTTCACGATCAGTAGAAATAAAAGCACCACGAGATTTCGGAGACCTTAATAAAACAAGTTATAGCCATTCCATCTACCAATCAAACACTATAGGAGGAGTGGTCTGTTTCGCAGTGCACTTTTTTCGCATTCGACGTCGTCATAGTCGCTTGCTTGCGTCCACCCCACCTACCGGCACGAACCACCCCTGCCACCCCCAACACCTCCACCAGCAGTGAGTACGAGTTTTCGAATCATCCCTCAAGCTCGGCACGGTTTCTCCAGCGAACGTCGTGTGTGTCTATTCGATGCTCTCGCCCATCGGTGCTGGTGCTATGCATTTATAGCGCGCTGCAGCTCGTGCATAGAAAAAAAGAGGGTATACGGACGGAAAAGACAACAACCAACACCACAATCGCACATCGCACCCACCCAGCGGACCCAACAATAAAAAAGCACCCCCCCAAATGAATGCAGCGCAGCCGATAGATATCGGCATTGGACCATTCACTCGTTCACTCGCCCGAATCGCTGGCTGTGGATCCCAATTCGACGCTGCTCCGACGCCGCCAACCTGCAAGCAGGTGCCCATTCTCGGCCAGCAGCAGCCAACATACACACTCGCGCTGGACTCACAGGCAGGCAGGACAACACTTCATCATCAATCGTTGAAGCGGAAAACAACAACTGAACCATCTTCTGCATAGGACGCAACGCGGGCGAAGATGGGAGATGTTGTGGCCTCCGGATCGTCACCGTGCGGGAGAGCTGCTGGATATCCAAATCTGTACGAAAATCGCAGCGATGCGAACAATGGGTGAACGCAGTCTTTTATGCGTCAAGACTAAAACTTGACTGGGATGTAATTTATGACAAATTTAATGCCAACCCGACTGGCTATTGGCAGCACCTTCTCAGAATACATATTTCAAATCTCAAAACAAAATTAGACTACCCTTTGGAAAGGGTAGTTGGAATTTTTACAAAAAATTCTAACTTAAAAACTATAAGACCTAGAAATAATTTTGATCAAAGAAGGAAATACAGGAAATTCTTTGAATTTTCATCGAACAGTATAAAAAAAAAGAAAAAACACACAATGAGAAAAACGTTTAAAATTGTTTTTCATTTCTCAAAAAAATTACGGCCATACAATAATATAAAAATCTTCCATACATTGTGAGATGGGCAGTTCTACAGGAAAATAGAAATTTTCATTGAAAAAAATACAACTAATCCTAATTTTGTTTAAAGTCAAGTAAAATGCATTCGGAAATGTTTTAGATAATATTTAAATATGGATTTTTGAAACGTTTGGATTTATTGTTATCTCGAAAATGGTTTGGTAAAAAATCGACTCTTTCTATGGTCTCTCTATGTTGGATTATAATACAGTCGTACAAATACCGACGATGCTAACCTCTCTGGTCCCCAAAATGAACGATCGCCTTGGAAAATATTTGAATGTATTAATAATAGTATTGACCAACCGTCGACTAAATACATCAGATTGTTGCGTGTACAAGTTTACAGGAATGAAACATATTAGGTTGTGTTCACGATACGACCTCATTTTTCACGTGAGACCACGAAACTGTTTCATTCGATTATCTTTTTAGTAGACTGTTTTGGTGGCCCTTGAAGAGCCGATGATTTGCGTGATTTTGTCGCTTGAAACTCTATTCAACCAATAGATACTCCAACATAAATAAAATTCGGCCCCATGTCGGTCTCTGTGGGCTGACGTTGAGCTTTTAGATAGAAGAAGGTTGCTCACTGGGACTGACAGTTACAAAATAAGGAGATAAAAAAAATGGGTTGTTTTCGGATATTTTACAATATGTGACTACTTTCTAGTCGAATTTCAGACTATTTACATTTTTTACAATAAATATCTTTGGTCGCAAATGCTCTAAATTCGGGCTGAATGGAAAGCGTAGCCAGAACAATTCGGAACTCAACGTGTTGAGAGTTATGAGAGTAGAGTTGTAGTTGATTATATGACTTATTATAAACTAAGAATTATCTTCCATTCAATGGTTTGGATGTGGAGACCAGCAGGAGGAGGAATATTATCACAACGAACACTGTGACCTTTTGTCCGTTCATTGAAATCGATACTCCGTTCTCACATCAATACACAGTGTGGAGACAATAATCAACAGAAGCAGTTACATATCATACGCACTGTGTGCGAAACTAGGTATAGACTGTTTTCATTCATAAATGATATGTACTTATGCACAAAATGTGCAAAAGAAAAGGCAGAAGATGGGGGATCCCCTGATATGGAAATCTCCGATAATGGAAAGGGTGATCTCTCCTTGTGTGCGAAAATAGGGACCGGTCAAAATTCGACATTTTCAATGGAATGACAAAATTGGTTGTTTGTACTTTAATCAAATGTCTACGTACTGAAGTTGAAGAGCACGCATATTTTGCCAATTTCAACATATTATTAACAGTAAAAAATTCACAACATATTAAAAATCCGTAAAGTCATACTTGTACACCTGATACCAGATCTATTTTTTGAGCGGTTCATTATTTGCGGGTCGCACAAAATCAGATTTGCCTGGACAAGGATTTCTATTTCTCCTCATAATTTCATAAATATTTGGACTGAAACATATTGAGGAACAACTAGAATAAGAGCGACAACTTTGACAAATCATCATAAATAGAAGGAACTAAACGGCAAGAATTTTTAAAAAGAATTTATTACTCAAAAGTAAAACTTTTTTTTTGAATCCGATAAAAAATGATACACTACTGAAAAACTACCGCATCAAAGTGTACACCGCATCTGTTCTTTCGAAGAAAAATGAAGATCTTCGATAATGAAAGGAGTGGTTACTCCTTGTGCATGAAAAAAGTAACCAGTAAACACTTAAACACGGAAAACATTTAAAGTTTCCTACATTGGAAAACATTCCGTGCAGGAAGAGTCACTTCACCCTACCAAGCTCCTCCTAGAAAAGTCGCAAACCTCTCCCCTCAACCCTCCAATACTTCAACAAAAACCTAGATTTCTCCTGTCCCTATCGGCTGTTCCGACTCTCGCCTTTCGCCTTCTCCCACTTCGCTCTCCGCGTCAGGATCCATCCAGGAAATGGACCTGGAGCTAGCCCATGGGTCGTTTTTTTTCAACGAACACCAAATAGAAAAGGCCTCAGTGCGATTCAGATCATGAGAATCTGGGCAGATATATTTCCGTATCTGAAATATCCTAAGTAAGAACAATCGAACTGCGAATTGTCATGGCTGACCGGAAGCACGCAAACGGGATTGTTATTGACCAGCACTTTACGTTCATTCAGCTCGCGCAGTCCGAAGACATCGGTCGCAAATTTGTTCGCGATTATTATAAAGTGGAGATTATACCGTTATCAGTTCGTGGCTGGTGAAGTTATTTCGCCCTATCGGGGTTCTCTTCATTGCGCGAGTGAGGAGAGCAGCAATCACTACCAGCGTGAGGAAGAAGTCCTCCACGGCGGACGCGGTGCGTGTGCCGTATCATCGCTGTGTGTGCTTTAGCATCGTCATCGATTCCATCATCGTGTTGTGGTGCGATATACCGTTGCATCTGTGCCGAGCGATTGCCACGCGGTTCGATTGAGACACCGCTTCATTTCATTCGCATTGGTGTGCGATTTAGGTATAATATATATTAGGTTTAGAAATACAAAAAAAAATAAGAATTATAGTATTTTATATCTGCCGTAATGGCAGAAGGTCATGTTAACATGGAGATTGAAACTACTGTTTCCTCCTCACTAGCTACAACGGGGGCTGGGAAGTCGCTTAAACGCGTTCCCCCCTCAGAAGATGCCTCTTCAGAGAAAGAGATAATCTACCTTAACAAGCCCCCCTCAAGAAAATTGGCAAACTTTTCCTCTTCGCCCCCTCAATCTCCCGCTCCCGCTTCCGCTCTACTACCGAACTTGCCTCCCAGCCCTACTGATACCGCTCCCGTTCAACAATCGACCTCGTCCTCCCCCTCAGTTGTTTCCTCTCCTCGTGTCAAGGTCTATCCAGACGATGCACTTGGAGCTGGTCCATGGGTTGTTTTTTTCCGGCCTAAACCAAAAGGAAAGGCAATTAATGTCATTCAGGTTTCGAAAGATCTGGCAAGATTATATTCCTCCGTGGTCGAAATCTCTAAGGTTAGACCGAACAAACTGCGTGTTGTCGTGAGTGATCGGAAACACGCGAATGCAATTGTGATCGACGAGAGATTCTCCCTAGAGTATCGCGTCTACGTGCCCTCCCATGACGTAGAAATCTCGGGGGTGGTAACTGAAACTGGTCTGACGTGCGAAATGATAAAAGAAGGAGTTGGTAAATTTAAAAGACTCCCGTTGGTGGGTGTTAAAATTTTGGACAGCCGCCAACTAGGAAAAGTATCCCAAGAAGAGGGAAAAACTAAATTCACGCCGTCAGACTCGTTTCGAGTAACTTTTGCTGGTTCCGCTCTACCTGACTACGTCATGGTGGGCAAATTGAGATTGCCTGTGCGACTCTTCGTGCCAAAGCCCATGACTTGCCAAAAATGCAAGTCAGTTGGTCACACTTCAGATTATTGTGCCAACAAGGAGCGCTGTGCCACTTGCGGAGAGCAACATGAGGGGAAATCCTGCAGTGCGACTGAGCATAAATGTCCATATTGCGGGGGATCCCCACACGAGCTCTCAGTTTGTGAAACTTACAAGAGTCGCTGGGAGAAACAGAAGCGCTCTTTGAAGGAACGCTCGAAACGCACTTTTGCGGATATTTTAAAGGGCGCTTCGCCACTGGCCCAACAACAACAACCAATCAACACACAAAATGTCTTCGCCACGTTGCCCGTTGACGAAATAGAAGCGGACACAGCTAACGGGGACACACCGTTCATTTTCCAAGGGAATCCCCGGCGCAAAAATGTGACCACTCCCAAAGTTCAAGGACAAGCCCCTCCGGTGATACCCCCTGCCTAAAATATCGAGTGCAGCGGACAAGCAAAATCAGGTTCCTCCTGGTTTCCGTGGGAATAATTCACCTTCGAATGGCCCAGCACTCGAGGGGACATCAAAAACCCCAACTGTCCCTGTTTTTCCGTCCAGTTCAACTTCCCAATCGGGATTTATAAAGTTGACTGACCTTGTGGATCAAATCTTCACGTGTTTTAACGTTTCCGACTCCATCAGAACCATTGTCATCTCAATGCTTCCAGTGTTAAAGACAATTTTGCAGCAATTGATGCAAACATGGCCCCTCCTTGCAATGATTATCTCTCTTGATGTCTAATTTCAATAGAGAGGTCGGAGATATCACTGTTTTACAGTGGAATTGTCGTAGTCTTATCCCTAAATTGGATACTTTCAAATTTCTAATTCATAAATTCAATTGTGATGTTTTTGCTCTGTCCGAAACCTGGCTCTCTTCTCAAAATGATCTCTCTTTCCACGATTTTAATATAATACGCTTGGACCGCAATGACAGATACGGGGGGGTACTATTGGGGATTAATAAGTGCCACCCATTTTTTAGAATTGACCTTCCACCTATTGGAGGGATCGAAGCTGTTGCTTGTCATGCAAACATCAGAGGCAAAGACCTCTGTATTGTCAGTTTGTATTGGCCTCCGAGAGCTGCGGTTAGCCGCAAGCAACTTGTTGACATGTGCTCACTCCTTCCTGAGCCACGATTGATCTTGGGAGACTTCAACTCTCACGGAACTGCCTGGGGGGAACAGTACGACGACAATCGTTCATCGTTGATATATGACCTTTGTAACAGCTTCAATATGACCGTTTTGAACACTGGGGAAACAACACGTGTACCTAAACCTCCTGCTAACCCAAGTGCTCTTGACCTCTCGCTTTGCTCGAATTCACTATCGTTAGATTGCAAGTGGAATGTAATCCAGGACCCCAACGGTAGTGATCACTTGCCAATCAAAATTTCCATCACCATTGGGTCGAATTCTTCTGAATCTATAAACATGGCATATGACCTCACAAGACACATTGACTGGAAAAATTATGTGGACGCGATTGCTCTAGCCATCAATTCCAAAGTTGGTTTGCCTCCATTGGAGGAGTATAACTTCATTTCTCGTTTGATCTATGACAGCGCGGTTCGCGCTCAAACGAAACCCATCCCAGGTTCCACTATTCGTCGAAGGCCTCCCAATCCATGGTGGGATAGCCAATGTTCCAAGCTTTATCAGGATAAATCGAACGCATTTAAAGCTTTTCGAAAACGTGGATTTGAGAATTTTCAAACGTATTTGGACCTTGAAAATCAATTTAAAAACTTGATCAAAGGGAAAAAACGTGCTTATTGGCGAACTTTCGTGGGAGGTTTGTCACGAGAAACGTCAATGAAAAAATTATGGAAAGTTGCTCGAAACATGAGAAATCGCTCTTCATCGAATGAAAGCGAAGAATATTCACATCGATGGATTTTTAATTTTGCACGCAAGGTTTGTCCCGATTCCGTTCCTGTGCAAAAAATTGTTCGAGATATACCACAAGATAGGTGCGATCTTGATTCCGAGTTTTCGATGGTAGAATTCTCTCTTGCTCTCCTTTCTTGTAACAATTCTGCTCCGGGATCGGATAGAATTAAGTTCAACTTGCTGAAAAACCTCCCTGATGTGGCGAAACATCGCTTGTTGAATTTATTCAATCGGTTTCTGGAGCATAATATTGTTCCAGATGATTGGAGACAAGTGCGAATTATAGCTATTCAAAAACCCGGAAAACCCGCGTCCGACTTCAATTCGTACCGCCCAATAGCAATGCTGTCTTGTATACGGAAATTGTTGGAGAAAATGATCTTGTTTCGCCTTGATCATTGGGTTGAAACGAATGGCTTACTCTCAGATACACAATATGGGTTCCGCAGGGGCAAGGGGACGAATGATTGTCTTGCGTTGCTTTCTTCAGAAATTCAAATGGCTTACGCCGAAAAAAAACAAATGGCTTCAGTATTCTTGGACATAAAGGGGGCCTTTGATTCTGTTTCAATAGAGGTTTTGTCAGACAAATTACACTCTCGGGGTCTGCCGCCTCTGTTGAATAATATGTTATATAACTTGCTTTGTGAGAAACAGTTGAATTTTTCTCACGGGGATTCGACAGTAAATCGGGTCTCCTACATGGGCCTCCCCCAGGGCTCATGTTTAAGCCCCCTTTTGTACAACTTCTATGTAAGCGACATTGACAATTGCCTTACACAAAATTGCAGCCTAAGACAACTTGCAGATGATGGAGTGGTGTCTGTCGTAGGATCAAACGAATCCGACCTGCAAGGACCCTTACAAGATACTTTGAACAATTTTTCAACCTGGGCCATTGGGCTAGGGATCGAATTCTCCACGGAGAAAACAGAGATGGTGGTTTTTTCTAGGAAGCATAGACCAGCAAAACCAAAGCTTCAACTTTTGGGTAAACCGATCACTCATGCTATGTCATTCAAGTATCTTGGGGTCTGGTTCGACTCCAAATGTACTTGGGGGGCCCATATTAGGTATCTGAGTAAAAAATGCCAACAAAGAATAAACTTTCTCCGTACAATTACCGGCACATGGTGGGGAGCCCATCCCGAAGATCTTATAATGTTGTATCGAACAACTATTCTCTCAGTGATGGAGTATGGCAGTTTCTGTTTTCAATCAGCTGCCAAAACACATCTCATTAAACTCGAGCGAATTCAGTATCTTTGTCTCCGTATTGCGTTGGGATGTATGCCCTCAACGCATACCATGAGTCTCGAGGTTTTGGCAGGCGTACTCCCACTAAAAGATCGCTTCAATTTATTATCTCTTCGGTTCCTCATCCGGTGTAAGGTTATGAACCCATTGGTGATCGGAAATTTTGAGCAGCTTATCGAGCTAAATTTTCATTCTGGATTCATGAGCTCATATCATGAATTCATCTCCATGCAGGTTGATCCTTCTTCGTATACTCCCAACCGTGTTTGTTTTCCTGACTACATCAATTCCTCTGTACATTTTGATCTGTTCATGAAGGAGAAAATCCATGGAATTCCAGATTATCATCGATCGGGGATCATTCCTACGATCTTCAATGCAAAGTATGGGCGTGTCAATTGTGATAATATGTACTTTACTGATGGGTCCTCTATGAATGAGTCCACAGGATTTGGAGTGTTCAACGAAATTTTTAGCACCTCCCACAGTCTTCAGAATCCTTGCTCTGTGTATATTGCTGAATTGGCAGCAATACATTGGGCGCTGGACAGCGTCGCCTCACGACCTGTTGAACACTATTACATTGTAACGGATAGTCTTAGCTCTGTCGAAGCTATCCGTTCAGTGAGGCCGGAAAAGCACTCGCCGTACTTCCTTGAGAGAATACGAGAAAATTTGAGTGCTTTAACCAGACGCTGTTATGTCATTACCTTTGTCTGGGTCCCTTCACATTGCTCAATTCCGGGTAACGAGAGGGCTGACTCATTGGCAAAGGTAGGTGCAATTGAAGGCGATATTTATCAGCGTCAAATCGCTTTCAATGAATTTTATTCTTTAGTCCGTAAAAATACCATCGCTAACTGGCAACGTAAATGGAACGAAGATGAATTGGGCCGGTGGTTTCACTCGATTATCCCTAAGGTTAGCCTCAAACCATGGTTCAAAAGTCTGGACTTAAGTCGGGACTTTATTCGCACCTTCTCTCGACTCATGTCCAATCACTGTTCGTTAGACGCGCTACTCTTTCGTTTTAATCTTGCCGATGGCAATATCTGTGCTTGTGGCCAAGGTTACCACGACATCGAACACGTTGTTTGGTCGTGCGAGGAGTATCTTGTTGCCAGATCGAATTTAGAAAACTCTCTTCGGGCTAGAGGAAGGCAGCCCAATGTGCCGGTGAGAGATGTGTTAGCTGGTTTAGACCTTGATTACATGTCCCAAATATATGTCTTCCTAAAAGCTATCAATCTTCGTGTGTGATTGTCCTTATATCCTTATATTCTCCTTTTCCTTTCCCTTCGCGAGAAATCAAATCCCTTCATACTAACAATAGAATAAGGTGAAATGTAAATACATGTTAGATATAAGATAGGCTTAAGAATTGAGTATGATGAATGTGAGTGCGAATGTGAGTGTGAACATTGTCAACATATCCTTATATCCCATCCTTTTCCTGAAACAAAATGTCACCCTTCTAAACTCGAGCAAGCCGCGAGTAATCGGTTCTCTACTTCATTAACATTAGAATTAATAAAAAATGTTTATATATACTTGTAACTATACAAATAGGAGTTTGGCTCCTTTAAACTTATGTAACTGAGCCTGTAAAAATAAACGATTTAATAAAAAAAAAAAAAAAAAGCACTTTACGTTAGAGTATCGTGTCTACATCCCTTCCGTACACGTAGAAATTACGGCAGTAATATCCGAAGCGTGTTTGACGTGCGCAATTGTAGTGAGTATAGGAGTTGAGAAGTTCAAAAAACTCCCCTTGAGGATTCTCGACATCCTGGACTGTATCCAACTCGGTTAGCTTCCCATTAAATATTACGCAAATCCTTACGATCGAGCGAATTTAGAAGAAATTCATGCGGTTTGCCTTGAGTCAGCTCCCATGGAACGATCCAATCCCAATCTTCAGAGCTATCCTGATCGCTGCAAGTTGATCGATTTAGAAACCCTCTCTGATAGGCGTAAAAAACAACAGCGACTTCGACCTAATAACTGACAACGTGGATTGCTCCGAATTGCTACATCAGGTTCCGTGGAATATTCCTCCTCATCGTTTCCGGAATTCCCCATTATTCTGATTTCTTTTCCACAGAACGATCTATGACTTTAACAACTGTTTCAATTTATGTTTGCGATCGTTTCACAATGTTTGATTGTTATGTGTTTAGTGTTAGAATAAGGTGCTTAGACTAATTTAGTTTGTAAGAAAACAGTCTATACGACTAGGTTACCATCTATCCTGATTTAGCAGGACATGTCCTGATTTTGAGATCTATTGGGGGCGGCCAAATTTTTGTTTTCACAATCTAGCCTTTGTCCTGATTTTCATGAGAACTTTAATTTTGTTGCAGAATCAAGATTATTTTCAGTGCATTATGTTTTTGAGTAACACCTTTTTTATTGAATACCAAAGTTTTGTAAACATATAAAGAGTAGCAATTGGATCTTCAACGATATTTTTCTACTATTTTCATTCAAAAATTTTGTTTCACTGGCCACGGTGATGTTTTTGTATTTTGTCTCGATATTCCAAGTTCAGTTTTTTTTTCAAATGTCTAAACTTAAGTGTCATTTTCCTGACGAATTGCGCCAGAAGAACCTTTTTTCAAAAAAGAACTTAAGGATTATGAGGTCTACGCTGCATATGTGATCCATAAGCGTCGGTGGCTCATAGCGGTATTTAGATTTATTCATTTTGTTAAAACAGAAGTTTGGAATCAACAACGAAAGCCGCCGTTCAAAAAATTTGGGTTGCAGAAGGAGCTCTTGTGTTCCATACCTGTGGCTTGTACTTCGGTGCTATTGCACTTGATGTTTAAAGACTCTGAAACCCGAAAGAAAACTACTGTGCTCGTAAAAATACAGAGGCCATCATCTCCGGCGTATGTTCACCACATTTTTTATTTATTTACTAGCTGACCCGGCAAACTTCTTCCCGCCCAAAATTTGTTTTTTGTTATCAATACCTTCAAACATTCACGTTTTCATACTATGAGCACGTTCTTGGGTCCAATCGCAGAACTGTTCATTGATTGATCTTCTATTCGACCACGTTGAATTTACCTTTTACTATAAAATTCCTAGTATTTCTAACAAAACTCATCATTATAATATCAGATTATTTTCAGACACAATTCTCGCTCAATATTTTTCAATCACTTGCAAATAACATGTTTTTCCGTTACATGGAATAAATGTTTCATACAGAAAATATGATAGAATAAAGACAGCCCCAAATCGGACAATTCCGTCCTCGAGTTCTGCTCTTATCAACACATCCGGCGATCCTTTTTTTTGTATAGATAGAAAAAGATATAGGAGTGCGTTTCATCACATTAAAACCCATTTCCAGTTTCGAACAAAGATCAATCTCCCTAGCGCAAACATCAAATGAACTAACAGCACTTGTCACTATGTAATTGTAGAACATATGGGAATTTAATTTTTTCTTTTTCCTTCAGAGTTTTCCAAAAAATTTCAATTGTCATGTTTGGTTGGAATATTTTTGGTAGAAATTTGGTTCCATTTGCTTGATTAGTTTTCGAGTTATGCAGAAGTTTGTGTTTCATTTGTATGGTGCAAGTGCAAGTAAGTGGGTCACACATTAACTTATTGCACAGACAAGCTGTTCTGCTTATAACCCTTCTTTACTTGAATAAAATCATCCTGCTAACTTCGAGTTGTCCCTGAGCTATCGATTTCCTATCCTATTACCCGTAGAATAAGTATACATGTAAATATAAAATTGTAAAATAAACAAATTTCATGAAATAGAGGATATCATTTACTTAAGGGGGAAACGATATGGAAACGAATCGAACAAGCAGAGATGCACATTTCAGAAGCAGTTAGAGAAGCCCGGAAGTCCAATTTGGTAACAAAAAAGCGACATGAAGACCTTATAAGCGTCAGGTTTATTGACAGTTTTATGGCCAAGGGATTGCAGACTGGAGATACTATGTCAAATAAACTAAACAAATGTATCCAAAATTTAAAAGGCGTTTTTTTGAAACTATATTCTACAAACTGATTGGAGTTCTACCTCCGGAACGGTCCATCCGATTTTGATGAAATTATTTTTCTTAGATTCTCCACGAAATTTCCTGTCATCGCACGTAGAATTTTTTGATATTCTGAAGAATAAAATTTAAATGAATATGTTTGTCTCGATTTTTGTAAGGCAAAAACGCAATTTTTTCACAAAGAATGTCGCCATTTTGTGAAAAATCAATATTTAAAAAAAATCCTACTCACGATGACAGAAAATATATCTAAGGTTCGGTATAAAAATAGTGGTTGAAATCGACTCACTAGAAAAACTTGTAGAACTCCCACCAGTTTACATGGTTTTGGCTGTAAGGGTCCAACAAACTGGTTGCGGCTATTCAGGGGACAATTCAATTGACACTATTTTTTTTTTTGTAATGTACAGGCAAACCTTTTTTTGTGCGGGAGATAGGGACCACATGAAAAAAATCGTGCAAAACTTCACCAGTAGCTTTAAAAAACCGCACAAAAAAAATCGCACAAAAAACCAGCACAAAAACAGGTGTTACTGTAATATATACCTAATAAAACAGTGATATCAGATTAATTCTCGATGAAAAAATCGCGAAAATCACATACTTTTTATGGTGTTCATAGTGTGCTACCCCTTAAAACTGCGGCATTGAGAGAAGTTATTGATTTTAATCACAGGACATAATTGGACAATTCCACCCAAAATTTTACCAAATGTGCGGCTACATTCGTGACATCGCGCTTGTCCTGCAAAACCACACATTTGCATCGCCTATGCGCGCCAATGCCTGTGTGCACATATGCGATTTTCAAAGCGTCCGCACATTCTATACGCAGTCAAACCAAAAATCATACAAAAAAGGAAACAAAATCAACACAAAACTACAAACACACTGCTGCTAGCGCTGCATTTTCCTTGTTCTCATTCGTCATTTCATCACATTCCAGCGCAGAGGGAAAAAAAGACACACCAAAAGATGCTATCCTTTCGTCCAGCCCTAGCAATCAAACTCCAAACACGGAACACCGAAAACAAAAAACGTAAAACCTAAAACGCACCCCATTCCCCCGCGCTCCGAATACACATAGATTACGGGGAAGGGGGGCACATGCAGAAAAGTGCAAAGGCTTCTCCGCAAGGGTGCAAGATAGGCAAGGCAAACGATAACGAACGCTTATCCTTTTCTCCGGTGCGGTATGGAGCTACGAGGAGAAGTTCCAATAGGTTCGTGTGTATACCGCAGCGCAACGGCGTTGCAGTTTTTCATTCGATTCTCCCGAGTTTCCCGTTCCCGAAACGTGTTTTTGCGCTGACCAGTGGATTCTTTTTTTCTGATTTTTTTTTCTTCCCCGTACTGTCACGATGAGGTGGAGACTTTTCACTGGATGAATTTCGGCCGATTGAACCCTCTCGAAGACGGTAAAATGTGGCTGCTTTCGAGAAGGAAAGTATTGGAGTATTATTTTTTTATGAAAGCTGGGGTCAATTTTCATTAAATTAGCAACTAAAAAAAATTATTAAAAAATGTTGGACTAATTATCAAAAATTAGAAGGTGCTGAACGTTAATCTTTTTTCATGAAGAAATAAAATATACCTGAAAGGGAAACAAGTATTTAAAAAATCCGAAAAAATGCCACATGAATGGAACACTATCGCATCGAAGGGGACACCATATCGGCTCTTCCGGAAAAAACAACGATCTAAACGCTGCCCAGGCTTCTCTATTTTTTCTATTTTTCTATTTTGTTTCTGAAATGCACATGACTATCGCACGAGATTACATACATCTATGCCGCTTATATTCCCCGTCACGGATGTTATTGTGTTCGAGCAAAGGCCCGAAATGCTGCTGCGGCCTGGCGTTAGATGCCTTTTCCTTCCAGCCTTTCCAGACTCATCGCACAGTAAATTGGAAAAGGAGAACCACTCCTGCCGTGGCTAAGTGTGCTACAGAGTGCGTACGTCTCCCTCTGCTACGTTCGGTTGGTAGGACTTTCTATACACCGGCGACGACGAAACACTGGTATGCTTCGGAATGCTATTAACAGCACAGCACAGCGAGCGCAGCATCCGGTTGCACATATTCCGCCGAATCCTGTCGCGTTTGCAGTGCGAGTGAGCGGGAAAACAGACTGCATCGCGTGGAAATGTTTGCGGTGACGATGACCAGTGGCGATTTGTGTTCCCAGTCCTAAAATAGGATTGATCCACCACCCTTCCCTCGAAGAAAAAAATAATCGGACGACTGAAACAAGAAATAGAGACGTCGATTTTTTTCCTTTTTTCATTAGGATATTTGAAATATGTTCGTGTAAGAAGTCGAAGTCAATTTCTTTTTATTTTTCTTAATAAGGTGACAGATAGACGAACTTTGACAACTGTAATTGCTGGAAGTCAACTTCCAAATCAGTCAATTATGTGACGGAGAAAAAATATCCTTTTTCACCAGATCTTTGTCTTTCAGTAGTCGCTCACCACCGTCAATGGGTTCGCTCACACCACCCCTCCAATCAGTCTTTTCATTGTTTCCTCACAATCAGTTTCTCTAATTTGTCAACTGGTATTTTCCATCTTTATTTCGTGCATTTTCTTGTGTGTATTTTTTTTCTTGCTTCATACTTCCGTCAGCAGCTTGGGTCATGAGATTCGCTACCATGCGACGGGAGACAGCAAAAGAGAAGCAGCATTTTCTCATTGGAATTTGTTGATTGCATTTTTTTCCCCGAGCAGCAGCTTCCGGAAGCTTTCTTTGCCGCACCGAATTCGCATGCTGATGAGCGCCAGGGGTTTTTGGTTAATCCTGACGACGCTGGGCCCGATTTCGATCATTATTTTGGCGTTATTCTTCGATTGATGTGAGATTTATTTCGCAGTAGAAGAAATGGGTTAATACATACCGACACATAAGACAACGCGACAGTGAAAATACATCTGACAAATGCAGTAGTTTAGTTTATAAGTACAGTAAAACCGGATTTTGTGTGGTCCATATTCACCGCATAAAAAAGTTTTTTTTTTTCAAATTGTGTAGCGAACACTATTTTTTAATGCTACACCCAAACTAGCGTTGGCGGAAAACATGTCATCTTTGGCAGAAACGATGTCATTTCGTGTGCTGTCGAGTCAAATGCGCAAATAATGGGCTATTTTGAAAGCTTAAAAATGGTTTGTATGTATGCGTGCAGACATCTCTTTCTGTTCTCTTTTCTCATTTCATTTGGGATTGTGCCAAAAAAAAGTCCATACGACGTCAAAGGGGATCGAACCTAGGCTGGCTGGAATGCAAAGCTAATTTACACGACCACGCTATCCATATGGCTAATGATGTTTAAGAAGTTGTTCAGCAATACGTGATAACATTGCACCTGATTATAATATTAAGCTGGGGAGTGTTTCCTAAGAGTAAAAAAGGAGCGCATGAAGGAGAACAATATCTATCTCGGTCTGGGCCGTGTATGTAGCAAAGCATGCGGAAAACTTATTTGTCTTTTGTTTCGTTCGCTCGTATTAATCTTATATTGCTGTACCATGTATATTATACAAATGCTTACCAGTATTTGTTAGTCATGACATTTTCTGTTATGTTATGTCTCATTTAATGTCATGAATTGGGGTGACAAAACATGAGCTAAAAATCAATTTTGGGTGTACTGGTAAAGTTTAGTACGAGGAATAAAATCGTCGTTAAAATCATATCGTTTCGACTCATGTTTCGAACAGATTCCAATTCCGAACATTTCATTTTTTGAGCTTTCACGTGATAAATATAATCGAATAATGAATAGCCCGACATTCTATAGGGAACGGCAACAGAAAATCCAAACCGAATCTATTCTATGGCAGCGGCGGAGGTGATAAATAAAGGCAGAAAAAAAATCCACCGAAGAATACAACTCTCAACACAGCTCAAGCTGGTTGATTCATTCATTCTCTCGCGAGAACAATATACGCACTCAGTATGCATCGCGACATTTTTGTCGCATAAAACGCATAAAATCAAGAATACTTTTTTGCTTTGATTCTGCTCTGCACTATGCTTGTTTCTTGCTCATTCTTAAGATGCATTCTGTGGTGAAAAAAATTGTTCAACAGAGCACGATAGAAACTGAGATTAGCCAGGGTAAGCACAATAATTAGAAAAGTTTCACCCATGTTTCTATGTATAGATGTTTGTGATTTAAATAGTTTTTAGTTTTAATCTATAAAACAAGTTTTTCGGCCAACATGTAACCAGTATTATTCATATATCTTTTATCTTTCGAATGAAGGAATTGACATACCACTTTTTACAACTGACATAGAGGTAACGACGCCCGAAACATTGTACTTACATCTCATTGAGGAAGACTGCTGTCTGATTGCTAAAGCGAGATAACTTGAATGATGATGATGATTATGATGTTTTGAATTATAGAGGCTTTAAAATTCATCAGTTCATTCGCCTTTAGTCTTGAAAAAGACCAAATTGTAAAACTAAACCGAACAGGTCATTTCGAAAACCTCTTGATTGTCGAGTTGGCTTTTTTTTTATTTCGTTTATTTTTACAGGCTCAGTTACTTAAGTTTAAAGGAGCCGAATTCTTAAATATAATTTTAAAACTATATATATATAAACAATTTTCTTACATCTATGGTTAGTAAGGTGGAAAACCGATTACTCGCGGTGTACTCGAGTTTAGGAGGGTGACATATTTATAGGAGAAGGATGGGATATAAGGAAATTGTAACAATGTTGATGAACACTCATTTCATAAATCTATTCGTATATCTATAGTGTATTTACATTTCAACTTATTCTACTATTTAGGGGACGAATTACCCGCAAAGGAAGGAAAGGAGGGTATAAGGATGTAGGGACAATCACACACGAAGATCTATAGCTTTAAGGAAAACATATATATGGGACATGTAATCAAGGTCTAACCGAGCCAACACATCTCTCACCGGCACATTGGACTGTCTTCCTCGGGCCCGAAGGGAGTTTTCTAAATTCGATCTGGCGACCAGATACACCTCGCACGACCAAACAATGTGCTCGATGTCGTGATAACCTTGGCCACAAACGCAGAGATTGCTGCTGGCAAGATTGAAACGGAAGAGTAGTGCATCTAACGAACAGTGATTGGACATGAGTCGGGAGAAGGTGCGAATAAAGTCCCGACTCAAGTCTAGACTTTTGAACCACGGTTTGAGGCTAACCTTAGGGATAATCGAGTGAAACCACCGGCCCAATTCATCTTCATTCCACTTGCGTTGCCAGTTAGCGATGGTATTTTTGCGGACTAAAGAGTAAAATTCATTGAAGGCGATTTGACGCTGATAAATATCGCCTTCAATTGCACCTACCTTTGCTAATGAGTCAGCCCTCTCATTACCCGGAATGGAGCAATGTGAAGGGACCCAGATAAAGGTCTGGATAAAGCACTCAAAATTTCTCGTATTCTCTCAAGGAAGTACGGTGAGTGCTTTTCCGGCCTCACTGAACGGATAGCTTCGACAGAGCTAAGACTATCCGTTACAATGTAATAGTGTTCAACAGGTCGTGAGGCGACGCTGTCCAGCGCCCAATGAATTGCTGCCAATTCAGCAATATACACTGAGCAAGGATTCTGAAGACTGTGTGAGGTGCTAAAAAATTCGTTGAACACTCCAAATCCTGTGGACTCGTTTATAGTGGACCCATCAGTAAAGTACATATTATCACAATTGATACCCCCATACTTTTCATCGAAGATCGTTGGAGCGATCCTCGATCGTTGGTAATCTGAATATCCATGGATATCTTGCTTCATGGACAGATCAAAATGCACAGAGGAATTGATGTAGTCAGGGAAACAAACACGGTTGGGAATATACGAAGAAGGATCAACCTGCATGGAGATGAATTCATGATATGAACTCATGAATCCGGAGTGAAAATTTTGCTCGATCAGCTGCTCAAAATTTCCGATCACCAATGGGTTCATGACCTTACACCGGATGAAGAACCGAAGAGATAATAATTTGAAGCGATCTTTTAGTGGGAGTAGGCCTGCCAAAACCTCGAGACTCATGGTATGCGTTGAGGGCATACATCCCAACGCGATACGGAGACAAAGATACTGAATTCGCTCGAGTTTAATGAGGTGTGTTTTGGCAGCTGATTGAAAACAGAAACTGCCATACTCCATCACTGAGAGAATAGTTGTTCGATACAACATTATAAGATCTTCGGGATGGGCTCCCCACCAGGTGCCGGTAATTGTACGGAGAAAGTTTATTCTTTGTTGGCATTTTTTACTCAGATACCTAATATGGGCCCCCCAAGTACATTTGGAGTCGAACCAGACCCCAAGATACTTAAATGACATAGCATGAGTGATCGGTTTACCCAAAAGTTGAAGCTTTGGTTTTGCTGGTCTATGCTTCCTAGAAAAAACCACCATCTCTGTTTTCTCCGTGGAGAATTCGATCCCTAGCCCAATGGCCCAGGTTGAAAAATTGTTCAAAGTATCTTGTAAGGGTCCTTGCAGGTCGGATTCGTTTGATCCTACGACAGACACCACTCCATCATCTGCAAGTTGTCTTAGGCTGCAATTTTGTGTAAGGCAATTGTCGATGTCGCTTACATAGAAGTTGTACAAAAGGGGGCTTAAACATGAGCCCTGGGGGAGGCCCATGTAAGAGACCCGACTTACTGCCGAATCTCCGTGAGAAAAGTTCAAATGTTTCTCACAAAGCAAGTTATATAACATATTATTCAATAGAGGCGGCAGACCCCGAGAGTGTAATTTGTCCGACAAAACCTCTATTGAAACAGAATCGAAGGCCCCCTTTATGTCCAAGAATACTGAAGCCATTTGTTTTTTTTCGGCGTAAGCCATTTGAATTTCTGAAGAAAGCAACGCAAGACAATCATTCGTCCCCTTGCCCCTGTGGAACCCATATTGTGTATCTGAGAGTAGGCCATTCGTTTCAACCCATCGATCAAGGCGAAACAAGATCATTTTCTCCAACAATTTCCGTATACAAGACAGCATTGCTATTGGGCGGTACGAATTGAAGTCGGACGCGGGTTTTCCGGGTTTTTGAATAGCTATAACTCGTACTTGTCTCCAATCATCTGGAACAATATTATTCTCCAGAAACCGATTGAATAAATTCAACAAGCGATGTTTCGCCACATCAGGGAGGTTTTTCAACAAGTTGAACTTAATTCTATCCGATCCCGGAGCAGAATTGTTACATGAAAGGAGAGCAAGAGAGAATTCTACCATCGAAAACTCGGAATCAAGATCGCACCTACCTTGTGGTATATCTCGAACAATTTTTTGCACAGGAGCGGAATCAGGCAAACCTTCCGTGCAAAATTAAAAATCCATCGATGTGAATATTCTTCGCTTTCATTCGTTGAAGAGCGATTTCGCATGTTTCGAGCCACTTTCCATAATTTTTCATTAACGTTTCTCGTGACAAACCTCCCACGAAATTTCGCCAATAAGCACGTTTTTTCCCTTTGATCAAGTTTTTAAATTGATCTTCAAGGGCTAAATACGTTTGAAAATTGTCAGGGGTTCCACGTTTCCGAAAAGCTTTAAATGCATTAGATTTTTCTACATAAAGCTTGGAACATTGGCTATCCCACCATAGATTGGGAGGCCTTCGGGAAATGGTGGAACCTGGGATGGGTTTCGTTTGAGCGCGAACCGCGCTGTCATAGATCAAACGAGAAAGGAAGTTATACTCCTCCAATGGAGGTAAACCATCTCTGGAATTGATGGCTAGAGCAATCGCGTCCGCATATTTTTTCCAGTCAATGTGTCTTGTGAGGTCATATGCCATGTTTATAGATTCAGAAGAATTCGACCCAATGGTGATGGAAATTTTGATTGGCAAGTGATCACTACCGTTGGGGTCCTGGATTACATTCCACTTGCAATCTAACGATAGTGAATTCGAGCAAAGCGAGAGGTCAAGAGCACTTGGGTTAGCAGGAGGTTTAGGTACACGTGTTGTTTCCCCAGTGTTCAAAACGGTCATATTGAAGCTGTTACAAAGGTCATATATCAACAATGAACGATTGTCGTCGTACTGTTCCCCCCAGGCAGTTCCGTGAGAGTTGAAGTCTCCCAAGATCAATCGTGGCTCAGGAAGGAGTGAGCACATGTCATCAAGTTGTTTGCGGCTAACCGCAGCTCTCGGAGGCCGTCGAGTTGGCTTGTTTAGACTAAATTACTAAATGAATAGAACACGGGAGGGCTAAGATTGCAATCTTTGATCTATTGTCTATTGTTTGATCACATTGTCCGTAGAACGAATGCTGCATTTGCACTTCAAGTGACCGATTTACGCTCGTCTGATAAGCAGAAAAAATTCTATATTGGACCTATATTATCTATATTGAACCTCTCGCTGATACATACTCGGCCACGGAAATACAATAAGAAAATGTGAATTCTCCGAATTTACCTTATTTTGAATCATTCATGGGAACCGTATTGTATAACTTACCGAAAAAATTTAGAGAATTTACGATTTGTTTGGAAAGCAAACCACAGAGCTAAAATAAATATTAACGGTAAAACTATTGCAAAGAAAAACGTGACCTGTTTTTTGATTTGGTACAATTGCGGGAAGACGTAGTCTTATGTCAGAAAATAGGTAATAATTTCATATTCATATTCTCAATTTATTCATATTTTTATTTTATTCACTAATGTCAACAGGATTAGCCCTAATGTTCGGAATAAATGGATTTGACGGATATTTAATCTACTAATACCACTTAACTAGACAACTAGCTAATGTGTAATACAGGTCGGACTCGATTATATACAGACTCGATTATATGTGATTCGATTATATACAATTTTTGACTCGATTATATACAGTTTGAAAAAAAAATTTTATGTTTCAAATATGACTTATTTAAAGAAGAAATGTAACCTTTCAACGTTAAGGTGTAATTTAAGTGACTAATTCATATACAGCGGGGTAAAAATCGTGATTTTTGAAGATTTTGCTAGAATTTTCACCAAGAATTAATTATTGCAGCCAAATTAAGATAGATAGAAGTCCATTAATTTAGATGTTCCTATATCTATCCTTTATCAAATTTTCTCATCTTTCAAATGAAAGCAACAGAATCGTCTTCCGTAGCATACTTTGTAATGTAGAGCCAGTTCGAGGCAACAGAGTCCGAAACAAAAAAAAAAGTTCTATAACTCGGTCATTGTTGAAATTCGAACATATGCGTAGAAGGATTTTTTCCATCAAATATGATCGTCTATCACCCTCTGAGAGAATCTGGATTGTTATTTTTTTCATGTGAGAAAGGTATTTTCTGACTTTAAGGGGATGAATGAAAAATCAAATTCCTCTTTTATATTCAAGAAAAAAAAAAGGTACAAAAAAAAACCAATAAAAAATATGTTTTTTGAATCGATTATATATAGTGAAAAGAAATCAGAAACTGTATATAATCGAGTCCGCGCTGTAGTGTGTAATGTGTCAAACTCCATTATTTTCACCTCATGTTTCATACAAATATTTCGTATACTATATACAATGCACAATAGTCCAGGAAGAGGAAACTTGCATCTTTGTATCTCAACTTTGTAGAACAAAGTTTTCTATCTTTTAATATAATCGGTTAGTGTTTTTTTTTTCTAAGTTGCATTAGGGTGACCATTAAAGTGCCAATGGGCGTCTGGGAAAAAAATGACATTCGAATTTTCTATCGAGACTTTTTCAAAAATGTCGATTACTTGATTTTCCACGAACATTACCCAAGACTGTTGCTAGCGATACATTTTTATCCAAATGCAAAAGGGTTACTTAGGGGCCTAAGTTACAATTTTTTCGATATAATATTTTAGGTTGGGGAAAAAGGTGGTAATCGCTCCGGACTATGTGGTGGATGCATTAAAACATCCCAATCAAGTTCTCGGAATTGTGTGGTCTTGCGTTGTCCTGATGGAACACAACACCTCCTCTGTTGGCCAATTCTGAACGTTTCTGGTCAATTGCTAGCTTCAAACGATCCATTTGTTGACAGTAGCGATCTTAATTTAATGTATTGCCCTGAATAAAAATTAAAAACAAATTTAAAATAAACACTATTCACAATTTCAGCGGCCTGGCTTGCATTTTCGCATCTATAAAATAAAAAGTGTAAAATGTACCAAATTTTCACTTTGTTGACCTCCATTGCTAACACTCTATAACTCACAACTGAATGGAACAAACAAAAAACACAAAAAAAAAAATTTTTTTTGTTAAAAATTTTTTAGTGTGAAATGTCACCTTTTCAACGATCCTATACTTGAAATTGTATGATCGATATTACGCGAGATATTGATCACTAACGCCAGCTATCGAGAAAATGCTAGATAACCTTTTCCCCAACCTAATATCTTTTTCTGGCTTTTTTGAAAATTCTGGTTTTTGTATCACGACATGCTAATTTATTCGCAGTTTACGAAGTCAGATCCTGTACACAGAAAACGTAACTCTGTAAATGCAATTTTTGTTATGCCACTGAATTGACCGACTTCAATTGAGATAAATACTCAAAAATCATGAAAACAACAATTTTAGATCAAAATATATTTTTTTTTTTCTAAAGTGGCACATTTTTGCTTTCAAACCCCCAAAAATTGTTTTTTTACTGTTTTAGTTCACTTTGAAGAACGAATTATAATTGACGAATCTCTATTCGATTTAATTTATTTCAAACAAGAATTATGAGCACTTTAACCCTTTTGGAAAATTCTGGTTTTAGAAATATCCATGCTAATACGCCAATGTTATGTGATATTTTACCGGGACCGGACCGGGCCGGCACCATTGGTGAAAATATTTGAATTGAAAACCAAATCAAATGCGAAATTCTGATTAAATTTATATATTCATGTTTATTTAAGAAGCTGTGCAAAGAAATGATCCGAGATCCGAGAACTAAAGTTCAAATTTTCTACCATGTGCTGGCACTCATCTGTGTTTTAAAATTGAACGAAAAGGAACGAAATGTTTCAGAAACCACAAAGTTAAAATAAATTTCTGGCTAATTTTAGTGCGACGTCTAGCTTATTTTGCAGTATTTTTCAGCTAAACGTGAAGCAGCTTTAGGACACGCGAATCAACCTGGTTCTATTCCAAAACAATCTTCAAGTATTTGGTTCTGTTTCAAAACAATATTTTGGCAAGAATCAGAAACTGGCGTCAGAAGGACTGAAATGTATGAAAAAAAAACAAGTTACAACTGCATAAGATATTTGAAAATAGGCTTGTCTCGAGCTGGTAGTTATGGTATGTTCTGATTGTAAAGAATTGAAATTATAATGAGTTTGTCTAGAATTAAAAATAAAAATTATGAAAAATATAATAGATGAACTCATTTTATTCCGAACCTGCCATTCAAGTCTCTACGTATAATATGATAGTCTAGGATTAGAAATTATGATGTGTATTGATGATGATGATGATGGTCCCGCCACCTTCCCCTACAGAGGTTTGAGCAAGACGAGTTATCTAGAAGATATTAACTTTTTTCTTAGCTTTGAAATCAGTTTACCAAAAAAAAACGAACTGATTTTACCTACAGATATAAATTCAAAAAATGTTATTTTATTACATTATCAAAAAAGAAGCCAATACTCAGTCTCATCGTCCACTGAGCCGATACGGTCCCGACGAGGCCCTTGCAGCCAATTGGTCCACCAGAGCACGAGTCCAACCGCCAGCCTAGTTTTGGATACACAATGACTATTCCCATCTAGAGAAGTCGAGAAATTTTCCATTACGGAAAAATCCTAGACCGGCTCTCACAAAAACTTTTATTTTATATCCTTTATATCTGCGAGACGCGCGCGAGGCTCAAACTTATGTAGACTACTTTAATTTTTTTAAAAACTAATACATAAGAAAACAACAAAATGAAAAATAAAAATAGTCCATCATCACCAAGATCATGACAGGCATAATACTGGTAAATACAAATTAAAAAACAAATAATATTGAAAAAAGAAACAAATTCCACATATAATCCGTTAAAAAAAACTTCGTCAGATAAAGTATTCTCAAAAAAATATATATAAATAAAATCTAGAATAAACTGTTCACACAAAATTATTCGTTCGTATAAAACTTCGTCAGTTACTATAATTCGTCAAAAATTTGAAAAAACATTATTCGGCTGTTAAGAAAATACAGCTTTAATGTGTATTGATAATGTAACCATGTTACAGTCGCTGTAAATCCATGTTAGCGCATAGTAATCTACTCGCATAGGAATATTGAACGAAGACTAAAAACATGTTTACTTTGTAAGAAAATAACTCAACAACGAAAAAACGTCTCTGTTTTTTGAATATGTTATAAAAAAGCCTATTTTAAAATAACGCGCCTACTGTTACTAAATTATGTAAACTATACAAAAAAAAACAAATACAATCAATCAATGCGAAATCAAAACTAAAATTTTTGCGAGTGTTGATTTTTTTTCAAGTAGACTAGCTAATTGGCTTTAATTTCAAATGACGATTTCAATCGGTTGAGTAGTTCAAAAGTTATGAATTTTCTAAAAAAAAGTCATTTTTGAAAAAAAAACATGATTTTTTCAAACCTCCCTAATGAAAAAATAAATACGGGTATAATATTTTGCCTGAGTCATCCTTCCACGTCAAAAGTAGAGGACGGTTTGTGACCTAGTTGTATATGTACAACGACTCAGTAAGCTCAGCGCTAATTTTCACAGAATAATCATGATAATAAAAGACATCAATGAAGAGATATCAAAAGACCGATAAATAAATTTCCGTTCAAAGCACTAATGAGACCCGTCAGCGGAATAATTCAGAATTCGGCAGGAAGAAACAATTTGTTCAACCATAAAATAATTCGAGAAAAACTATGGATGGATTATACCTATGATATAACCGCAAGGTTGGCGTAGGACTGCCGTTGGCTTAGTAATCAATTGTATTTCTTTAATTAGCAATAATCCCACCTCATTTGGTACGATGTCGCCGCAGCGCAGAGCTATCTATTGTGTGTATTCATTTAATTGTTGATTAAACTAGTGAATGAATGAAACTATTTACGAATTGAATTAAAAATAAATCCCAATTTAAGTAAATTCATGCATTATGGTAGTAGTTATCGCAAAACGAATTCCGGAGTGTAAAAATGCTTGAGAGCATAAAAGTATTGCCGACTTGAATGTATCTGCAATGCCAATTTCTTGGTTTCGGAATCTGTATTGGGAAAACACATTCCGGTTTGCAAAAATGCAAGCGAGTATAAAAGTGCCCGCATCTTGCATCTATTTTACAATGCCGATTTCCTCAGGCTCCATGTTTTTGAAATCTGCGTTAGAGCCCTCGCAGACTACAGACTTTTGTCGTCCGATAGATTCGGACAACTTAATCAGAATGGAGTGATATGCATATGCGCACACTACACCGATTCAGTACCGGCCGATGAAAAAATTTGATAGGCTTCCCGATTGCATTCAAACTATTCTGTCGGCCAACTATTGGCCGTCCGTTTAATCAGTACTGGCTAGCATCGGTCTACGCACACACGACGATTGTTTATCGGCCGATAGTTCAATTCGCTCTCAATTTTGACATCCGGCATAGTGCCATGCGAATCACTGAGAATGCGATGCTCTCTGAATCTCTTTTTGATTTTCCTTCACCGTTCTCTTCTCCGTTGTCAAACACAAATTAAATACAGTCTTTCGAGAATATTCGTCCGACAGTTGGCTAGTGTGAGCACTAGCAACCCAACCCAACCAAACTATCGGTTGAAACAAGTCTGCAGAGTGCAGGGGCTCTTAGGGAAACATTCCGATTTGCAGAAACGCTAGCGAGTACAAAAGTACCCGCAGCTCGCATCTATGTTGCAATGCCAATTTCCCGTGACTCCATGGTTTTGAAGTCTGTGTTAGGGAAACATCCAGATTTCCAGAAACGCAAGCGAGTGCGAAAGTATGCGAAAAAAAGCTGCTCGTATCTATTTTGCAATGTCGATTTCCCCATGCTTCATGGGTTTGATGTCGGTGTTAGGGAAACATTCCGATTTCCAGAAACGCAAGCAAGTGCAAAAGTACCCGCTGCTCGCATCTATTTTGAAATGCCGATTTCCTCAGGATTCTTGATTTTGAGGTATGTGTTAGGGAAACATCCATCCATTCCAGCGATTTGACCTCAATCGTTGCGCAATCATAACTGAGTGGATTTCCGAGCTGCACTCGCTTATATACCGATTGGTGTGATTTCAATAACCTGTTTTGAAAGCAATTTCAAGGCTATTTTAATCAAAAAGTAACAAGCATATAACGCGTAGAAATTTTACCTTTCGAATGAAGTGTTTATCATACCATTTCGTTCAGTTGTTTAGGAGCTATTAACGCTCAAAATCTCGTTCTCCGGCGTAACGCTTTCGTTTTCGAAACTTTGAACTTACACCCCAGTATAGAAATGAAAGCCGTAGTCCTACGTCAAAAGTTACGTAGTACTTCGTGCATTTTTTTTCCATCATGATTTCTTCATTATCGACGTTCATTAGTAATGCCGACCTCCCTCGGATAACGCGGTTCCAGTAGCTGCAGCAGTAACGTCCCAAATATCCTGAAGTGTGACTTTTTGACACTGACAAATGATCATCGCATATCAAAATGCACACAAGCAACGTTTCGTGGTAACTAATGGCGGCAGAAAAAAAACCGTCAGTGGAAAATGTTTTTCTCCACGGCTATGCAACGGCACTCCGTATGCACTCGTCGCATCGGAACCACTTATCTTCGCAGTTGGGCCCGGCAAGAGATGGCTCACAATTCAATGCTTCGACGGACAGACTGGGAGCTGTTGTGTCGGATGATAAATAAGTAGCCCTTCAGAACAGGGCGGCAGTCAGTAGCGCATCAACGGTAAAAGTCATCAGCATTAGCAGGAGGACGCAGATTCCGGTTCAACGCGGGATGACTTGAGAGGGACCCCAAGCGAGGCGTAATCTTTCTTGGTTTTAGTTTGTTTTTTTTTGGTACAGAACCGAAATATATTTTCATTTTCGTTATCAAATGCACACTCAACCATGAGATGGCTATAAAGTTGTGATAAATATCAATCAACTAGGTTTTCCATCCCAAACCGAACGTCAACGTCAATCTAGCCCGTAGCAACATAAACGTCTCCGAGGCTGTCTTTCGGCTGTAGCAAAAGACGAAACGCAAGCATAGAAAAAAGTATGATTTATGTTGCCTCTTCAGTTGCGCTTTTTTTGCATATGTGTCTTTTGCTTCTTTTGCATCGTCATCATCATCATCATCATCATCATCGCCATCAGAGCGGGAGTTCAGAAACAGAAACATATAGAAAACTGCTAATGGCAGAGACAGCCTCCATCTTTCGCACCCACTCGTGTCGAGGCGCAATTGTGGGAACGGGACGGCGGTTATTTCTGCACTGTAATGCACTTTTTCCTCGCCATTGGAGTTTTCTGGGTGGATTCTGCTCAAAGGAGGAATACAATCGGGCAGCAGCCAAAGGGAATTTATCGTGGCTCTCCGTTGCTGCGTTTTTTTCACCTTCCTTTGAATGTGCGGTTCTTTTTCTTCTCGGATTGCCACCGCCACCAGCTACGGAGAGGGAGGTGGAGGAGAGATCCTTGCCTGGGGAGTCATTTTTTGGAGGATAAACCAGAAGCTTTTGATGATTTGAATTGTTAAATAATCATTATTCTTTGCCGCTTTCCCGGGACGAATGGGAGGGTGGAGTGACGGGATTCAGCGAGAGGTTGCATTTTTTGGCGGTGTGCAAGGATAATGGAAATTTGCAACGTTCCCACGGTTTTTTTTTCTGTTTGGAGACTTTGACACTAAGGGTATACTGATTGAGCAGCAGAAGATGTTGTTAATTATCGGCACAGTTGAAGTGGTATGTTTGTTTTTCTTAGTTTTCATGATTTTGAAAATGAACGAACGGATTGAGTTTATCGTTAATGGATTTTTATATTTTTAAAACTTTAGGTTCGCTTTCCCTGGAAAATTTTAGGTTTTCCCGATGTCATGAACGCTTGCAATTAAAAGAAAAACAATGTAAAGATAACTGATCACAATTTTTAAAAACATAGTTCATCTGCTATAATTTTCTATTTTTTATGCTAGACAAACTTATTATAACTTCAAAGAAAAATAGAAACTCTGCCCCTAAACCATGTGAACTTAAGAAAACAAATTCAATCATTTAATATTTTTTGCGAGTGTCATATTCACTCAAAGAAGACTAGCTAAGTGGCTTTAAATTGATTTGTCGATCGTCTGAATGGGTCCAGTAGAAAAAGGGGAAACAGGGAAAAAATTGATTTTTCGGACCACACTAAAATGTAAATGGCCACCCCAATGGAAAAAATAAAAAAATAAGGGTCTAATATTTTACTATGAGGAAAAAAAAACACTTTTTTTCACGAAAACCCAAGAATCACTATATCGGTTTAACATGGAATGGTTGTATTGTTATATTATGCTTTATACATAACAAAACATACCCGTTTGGTCAGGAACATTCGAGATTCTTTAGCGGAAACAGAACCTAACAGCTGAATTACTTTGGTTGATCAAAACATCCAGTTATTTGTGAATTTTTGAGAGGAAAACATAGAAAATTTCTGAACACACTATATTAACCATATTTAAAAAAATTAAAAGTATGCGTGTTATCGCAGCCTCGTAAATAAAAAGTAACATTTACAGTTAACCAATCTCATATTAACTTTTCAGCTGCTTATTGCTTCACAATAATATCAAAATTGAATATACTCAAGAAAAAAAAAGGATGATAGGGCTGATTTTAAGGTTTATAGCGTATCTGGGGCAGTTATGATGAGTTGCAGAAACAGTTTGATGTTTCTTATTGTCTGCAGGATCCCGAGTCACTTTCGCATCCTTTTTCAATTTTTCAATTGCTTCAATTCAAATTTTCCTAGATAATTGCTCAATATTTTTCGATTAGACGGAATGCTATTGGGAAGAATGAGGTATGTTTCAATGTTATTCACCTCATTGTCACGGTACCACTGAAGCACCTCTCGACTATAGTAGCAGCTTTCCAAATCTAGCCAACGTTTCACCGGACCATAGTGAGCCCTAATGAACGAAAGGAGACTTGTCAGTCAGGTGCTTTGTGACGAGATCCTTGGTTTTATGGCCACAGCTGCAAATCCCTTGCCAAATCGAGAGCTTCCGGGAAAATTTATCAGCGAAAACGAACCCTAATTTGCTTGGAACATCTCCTCTGGCATTGACCTAATAGAATTTCAGGCCTGGTAGCTGTCCAAAATGCACCTTCACGTACGTTTCGTCATCCATCAGCATGCATCCTTTGTACTTCAACATAATCTTGTTGTACAACTTTCGAGCGCGTATTTTGGCCACCAGATTTTGCTTCAGCGTCCTGTTTGGTTGCTTTCGGGTACGAGCATTACGATAACCTTATCGCATATGAATGCTCCGGATGGTATTTTGGTTAGAGTTGTGTTTTTGACGATGTCCCGATGACGATGTGATTCTGGATGTTTCATGCTAACTATTATAAATTATTTCAATACATAAAACAGTCTATTTTTGTGCTACCGGAAGAGACCGCATAAAAATTCAAGAGTAACTATAAAAATATCTCTGCAACACAGTTAAAAAGTTTTTTTTTTCGGTGAATAGGGGCTGCATAAAAAAATCTCACTTAGAAAATTACTACGAAACTTACGAAATAACTAGGAATTGCTTGTTGAACGAAATCAAGACACGAGGCACCTTGGAACCTCGTCAAAAGCTTTGGAATATGTTTTAGATGCTCATGCTTATGCTTATATTATACTTACACATCCCATACAAAACTTTTGAAATCGTATAACTAAAGGGTGTGTCACATCAAATTGCATCACGGAAAAAACGCTGTAAAAATTCGCCCAGTAGACCGATCCTTTTGAAAATTTTAGACAGTAAAATAAAAACTATTAAACAACTTTTGGCATTTTCTTTTTATTCATACTTAGAGCCCAAGCCCGTATGCTCGCACCTTTCTCTTTACCCCGTCCATAAGGTTCTGTACAACGTCAGGTTGTAGTTTTTTTTGAACAGACATCCATTTTCTCATGAAGTCCGCCTCCGATTTGACAACTTTTGGGTTCTTCCGGAGGGCCTGCTTCATAATCGCCCAATATTTCTCTATTGGGCGAAGCTCCGGCGCGTTGGGCGTGTTCATTTCCTTTGGCACGAAGGTTACCCCGTTGGCTTCGTACCATTCCAACACGTCCTTTGAATAGTGGCACGAAGCGAGATCCGGCCAGAAGATGGTCGGGCCCTCGTGCTGCTTCAATAGTGGTTGTAAGCGCTTCTGTAGGCACTCCTTAAGGTAAACCTGCCCGTTTACCGTGCCGGTCATCACGAAGGGGGCGCTCCGCTTTCCGCAAGAGCAGATCGCTTGCCACACCATGTACTTTTTGGCAAACTTGGATAGTTTCTGCTTGCGAATCTCCTCCGGAACGCTGAATTTGTCCTCTGCGGAGAAGAACAACAGGCCCGGCAGCTGACGAAAGTCCGCTTTGACGTAGGATTCGTCGTCCATTACCAGGCAATGCGGCTTCGTCAGCATTTCGGTGTACAGCTTCCGGGCTCGCGTCTTCCCCACCATGTTTTGCCTTTCGTCGCGGTTAGGAGCCTTCTGAACCTTGTATGTACGCAGGCCCTCCCACTGCTTGGTCCGCTGGACGAATGAACTTGACAAATTCAGCTTATTGGCGACATCCCGGACCGAACTTCTCGGATCACGTCTAAACTGCTTAACTACGCGCTTGTGATCTTTTTCACTGACGGAGCATCCATTTTTGCCGTTCTTCACCTTCCGGTCGATGGTTAGGTTCTCGAAGTATCGTTTTAGTACTCTGCTGACCGTGGATTGGACGATTCCCAGCATCTTACCGATGTCCCGATGTGACAACTCCGGATTCTCGAAATGAGTGCACAGGATTAATTCATGACGCTCTTTTTCGTTCGACGACATTTTTCCAAATTTACGAAAAATTGACAGTGAAGCATGGCCAACGTGATCTATACACTCTTATCTGATTATAAGCTAAAGCTGATATAATTCCTAAAAATTAAATTCCTACAGCGTTTTTTCCGTGATGCAATTTGATGTGACACACCCTTTATGTTCCTCTCAGCCTTACGATACGCGAATTTTCTTGTGGAGAAATGGTCCCAAATCGCTTGCGAGTTGCTCCTCGCACTCGTTAGTGTTAACTCTCCTTCAGTTACCATTTTGTTGGCGATCAGCTTTTGCCACGACTATTGTTTCACTAGACGCTTGTATATGCCTCGTTAGCCAGATATACAATATTGAAACTCCTTTTGATTTTTTTTAAAGTTCAGAATTTAAAATTCCATAACTGGCATCGATTATTAGGAAATAACATTTTAATTTATGGCAAAGTTGGAGTCCAGCAGCATTTTCTATGTACCTTCATAACTATAATGGGTTTTTTCTTGCTCATAGATTACACTTGGCTGACGGTCTACCCAATTATCATAGTGTTTTTGATGCAAAAAAAAAGATGTAATTAATTCTGAGGTACTTCATTGCACTTTTGACTGTACATTGGTGTTGATGAAAAACTATCTGAACCAGGCCGTTTTGAAAATATTTTCCTCAAACCATCAAACTTTACAGATACACGGGCCAAAGGTTGTGCAGTCCACTGATCATTCAACAAGAGCCAAAGGTTGTACCGCTCATGACAACTCTACACGAGCTGATGATTGCGCCGGCTAGTGACCATTCTATCCTGGATTCCTCGAGTCGAGAAAGACGCACCACGCTAGATATGGGGTACAGACTAGGGGGCCGTTGCTGATTAATGGTCAGCTGCATCCCAATAGTAAGTAGCCCGTGTCGGGCACACGTATAGAGCATCGAAGACTGCAACATACCAATTATGAGAACACTTGTAATACTAACCTCGAGCCAACCGCGAGTAATCGGTTACATATTACTAACATAGTTGTAAGCAAACATTGTCGAAATATTGAACTCCCGGCCCCGTTAGGCTGACGCCATATGAGCCTTAATAAAAATATATATTTTGGATAAAAAAAAAAATCAAACTGCCGCCTGTAAAGTTACGAATTGAAAAATTACATGACACGTTCCGTAAGTCATTTCAGTATGAAGCAATTCTACTCAAGTTGGATTTCTTTTTATCAGAGAAGTTCTCCTGAAATAGTGAAACCCATGGCATTAGCTTCCACATTAGTTTTTGGACCCCCAGCTTCAGAAATAAGATTTTTATGGTTTGGGATGAATTTTCTCAAAAAAGCCCGATTTAGGTAGCTTACCATCAACATGAATGAACAGTGAGAAGTGCGAAGAAGTACTTCAGAATCATTTCCTGCTGTTTTTACATCAAAAACAATGTGATAATATGGTAATTTGGCATCAATTCATCAAATAATGAGGGCTTCAGATTCTGGACTGGTCAGATTGTTTACGAGTTCAAAACCCTATCAAGAACTTATAAGGGATGATCGTATGAATAATAGATGCAGCTTACAAGCAGTATGAGTGATTTGAATAGCTTAAACGAGCAGTATCCTCTGCTTAGGACGAGATACACACTACAACATGGCACAGCTTTGTCAAAAACACCCCGAATGGGTTATGTGAACTCATTGAGAACTACAGATGATCTACAAATTAAAACTTATTGTAATTCATATTGTTGGGTAGCTGGTTCGATGCCTTGCGCAGGTCCCTATCCTGCGTTTCTTCGACCTGGGACTGTCGGGGTTTTCCTTCTGGAGTAAATATTTTTGGGGGTGAGTACCCGCCAAATAACAGCACCAACTTTATGATTGCACTACAGTCCGTTTATTTACAATTCATTCACAACTTGTATATTTATTTGCAAAAATTACATTTAGCAATTCAACATATATTATTTACAGAACATTATAATTCTAGTGTCCTTCCATTATTAATGGAAGGACACTGGAAGAAAACATGAAAAAGTTTTTGAATGTTTCGCACCTGAACACAACAATAAAGTTCAAATGGCCATAAAAATTACGATAGTTGTTATATCCTACACTATCTACTTCAATTCAACCGACTTCTTACATATCTCTGAAAACTCACTAAAAATGAGTGGTTCTATAGATAACGGGTGTTAAATAAAAAATGAGATTTTTTTCAATACCTTTCAGTAACTCAAATAAAGAGCGTAAAATTTTCTTTCTCCAAGAAAATTGCTCTTTGGGCTCCCTAGAAACAGTAGGCGTGTTTGGTTTTGCTAGTTTTAATTTAGTCAAAGCAAAGATGGCGTCGAAACAGCACGTGCTCCGCGAACGCATTTTACGGTTCTACGAAACGCATTTCCAGCAAGGAAAAAAGTTCACGGTGGCATATTTTAAGGAAGAAAATGTACCTGTCAGTACGGTATATCGTATCCTGAGTCCCCTGAACGTAGAGCGGAAGGTCGGAAGTGGGCGTCCGGTGACGATAATGACGAAGCAGAGGAAGACATCGTTAAAGAAGCTGTTTGACAACAAGGACGCAACCAGCCTGCGTGACGCCGGTCGGAAATATGGCTGCTCCCACGTATTGATCCATCGGATCCTCAAGATGGAAGGAATCGTCTACAGGAAGAAGACGAGGTCGCCGGAGTACACGGAGGAGCAGATTGAGACGGTTAAATCACAGTGTCGGTGGATGACCAAAAAATACCGCGGGACGTCTTTCGTTCTGGACGACGAAAGCTATTTTCCGCTGTCCAAAACGCATATTCCAGGAAATGATAATTACTACTCCAGCGACAAGTCATCCACACCGCCTGAAGTGAAATACAAGCTCAAGCAAAACTTTGAAAAAAAGGGTTAGGTTGTACATCGCCATTTCCGACCGAGGCATTTCAAAGCCTTGGTTTAAGCCGAGCGGTCTGGCAATCAACCAACAAATCTATCGAGAAGAGTGCCTCGATAAAATCCTGCTGCCGTTCCTGAACGAGCATCACGCGGATGGGAAGTACGTCTTCTGGCCGGACAAGGCGTCTTCCCATTACGCCAAGAAGACGCTGGCGTATCTTGAGGAGAAAAAGATACCGTTCGTGCCGAAAGATCGTGACCCAACAAACTTGCCCCAGTGCCGCCCAATAGAGGATTTCTTTGGCTCACTCAGTGCCCTAGTGTATAAAAACAATTGGAGGGCCAAGGACACGAAGCAACTGACTACAAGAATCCGGAATTGTATCCGGAAAATGGACGTAAGTGCCGTACAACGTTCTTGTGAGAGCATCGTGACAAAGTTGCGTCGAACAGCAGACCATGGCCCTTACTCGAACATTCACTGACATTTTTTTGAAGAAAATACATTATGTTATTAATAAAAAATACTGAAATCGATGAAAAAAAATAATTTATTATATATGTGATTGAAAAAATTCTCATTTTTTATTATGCGTTATGAAACGCAGTGTATTTCACAGTAGCGGACAAATTTCATGCCAATTCGACTGGCCGTTGGCAGCACCATCTCAAATAGCAGTGAAACGTTGTGAGTGTATAGATATGGGTCATTTAAGCAACTTTCCATACTTGAAATATTCGAAAAATAAATAGACAACTTTTTGGAAAAAGCCAAATTTCTTAAATTTTTACAAAAATTTACAACTTAAAAACTATGATACCTACAAAATTCATGTCAAACGATGAAAAAAAAAATTTTTTGGCTTTTTCCAAAAAGTAGTCTAATTGTTTTTCGAATATTTCAAGTGTGTAAAGTTACTTAAATGACCCATGCCTTTACACCCACATCGTTTCACTACTCTCTGAGATGGTGCTGCCAACTCCTAAGACAGGTTTGGTATGAAATTCGTCAGCGATTTTTTCAGGCGTAAGAGTATTCTCATCTTATCGATACACATTTTTATCTATTACACAGATACACATGTCGCTTTTCCGGCATGAGAATACTCCTATCGTTCGAATATTCACCAGTTAGACCATACACAGCGAGATTATTTGAGGCTTCCATTGTTGTGTTATTAATAGTACCAATTACCTATGCAGCAGACCGTAATGTGAGCGGTAAGGGACTGGGATTACCGTCACATGATGATTGTTGCATGGATGTAGTAGCTAAAATAACACACAAAGATGGTCAATTGAGGGCCCTGAGTTATGAGCTTATGATCGTTCGACTTCAACGCATATTGTACCAAAAGTTCAATTGCTCTGCGTACTCTCAAAATGAATGATTCGTAGCTTTCGTTTCCATGCGTTTGTAGGTACGAGTACTGCAAGGAGTGATGACACTCACACGTATACATACAGATTTCCATATATACATGCACTCATCACTAGGGTGCCATTGAAATGATCATCTCGAATTTCAAAAAGTTACCATACAAAAAATGTTCACCATCTAAAAAAAAATACCCTATGCAAAATATCAACTCAATCGGACAATCAAGAGGGAGGGTTATTTATTGACACCCTACTCCCACCCACAAACCTAAGGGGATTTTTTGAATCAAATTAAAAATATCTCTGTGTTAAAAAAATCTAAAGAAGCTTCATAGGGGTAAAATGAAAGCTGGTTGATAAAGTTAAATGGATTTGCTATTGAATTAGAAAATTGTGTAAGCCAACTTTAAAAAAAACAGAAAGAAATCGATTTCTTATTTCTTCTCGATATATTGTCCACTACATCTACACACACCGAGATAACAGAATGTTCGTGATGGATATTTCACGAACATTCTGTTCTGTCATTATGTTAAAGCTGGAATTTTACGCTTTAAAATGGACTTTCAAAAGTAGTGAAAAAATATCTGCATAGTGGAGTACGAATTCGAGTTTGAGTCACTGTATATTTCCATCACTGAGGTATATATTTTTTTCTAAATATTGAGTCATATAATATATATATATATATATATTTTTTTTGTTATTCTATTATATAGTGACTTTCAACACATTTTGGCTGGTTCGTGACTTTTTACTTCCATTTTTGAAATAATGTCGGGAGTGAGAATGACTTCTAGCGTGGGAGGTATGGATGTTACCACTACGCCAGATCGCCTCCTCAATGTAACAAATTGAGTCACAGACACCACCATGACTGTTAGGATGGACCAAAATAAAGAAAATAGAATAGGATTCACGGGATTGTCCAAACAGAAATGAATAAGTTTGTTCAAAAAGTCCTTTTTTTTTTGTATACTTTTGGGATCAAAGGATAGGGATGGAAAAGCGAGAAAGAAATCCACTGAAAAAGATCCATTGTGGGATGAAGTTTTCAACACAAGAACTAACCTATTCAAGTGTATTGACCAGCAGAACGTATCATCTATTGATAGTTAGATTTTCGTTTATGTAGACACGATTTCCACTCTCCAATGTTCCCCATATTTCGGAAAGACAGAACATATGTGGAGTTATTCCAGGCCCAAACCTCAGGGCCGTCCGATTGAGACGAAAACGAAAAATCTCGCAACTCCTCTAGGTCAGTGTTGCCACACGTACAGATCGCAAGGATCGTCGGACGGTGCGACGTATGTTTTGCCTCAGATGAACAGATTGAATCGTTTGTTCCAAGCTGAAAAACCTGAATTCACGATGCTACATGAAGAGATGAAATATCTGCGAGGAATCTTACGTTGTTTCAATGTCCAATGCTATTAAATATGAAAATCATTTGGAAAGCGACAAGAATTTTAAGTTGGAATAACAGCAGAAGAAATTATCAGAACAATGGACAGCGAAAGGCAGATCATTTCAAAGGATATTTGTCGCAGTTTTTTTTTCGTAAATCTGATCAAACAAATGAGAAAAAAAATCGATTTTGATGATTCAACGCTCAAGTCTTCGGCAATGTTAAATCCCAGAAATTTTTCCAATTTGACTAGCATTAACGTTGTATCAGGAGCGTTTCCAGGACTCTACAATGGGAATGTACTAAATGTGGAGAATTTATTCTGTAGCCTAAAGATAAAATTATTTCGTAAGGAAATCACAATTTCAGGAAACGAGCATGTGCAGGGTTGGTGGACGAAAATTGGATGCCTAAAAAGAATTGACGGTTCGCTCGCCTTTTCGGCGCCTCGATGACTTGTTTGTAACGTTCTCGCTTTGCCTCACTTCTCAGCAAATGTCGAGCGATTTTTTTCTGAATATAATCAGAACAAAAATTAGCTTTGAAATCGGCTCAGCAACGATACGATGAACGCTATTTTCAGATCATAGGATGTGGTCAAACATCGTGGTGGCAGCTCGAAAATTCGAAAAAAAATTATAGTACCGTTTTGTCTCATATTCCGAACACCCAAGCACCCTCATTACTCAAAATGGTACTCTTTCGCGAAATTAATTTGATTTTTAGATACAATAGTGTTCGCGACCGACAGCGCGAAAGAGGAACAAGTGTCAACACAGTATTTTCCCTTCCAAATTTTCAATCCTTTTCCCCCATCTGAGTCACTCCCTTCCTATCAAAACGCTTTAAGCACGAACACAAACCGACGTACAACGTGAAAGCAGCCGAACACATACTAACAAAGAAGTGAAGTGCTTTCAGCTCCCTCACAATGTCAATTTCCTCATTCCAAATTCAACTTTTACTTGAGCAAGTTCGCGAAATAAACAACCAGTGATTGTAAAGTTATCCAAGTGTCTTCCATTCTCCAATAAGCCACGTATCAAATCCTGAGCTATCAACCTGAGGCCTCCTTCAGCCAAAGGATCCGCCTAGTTCCTCAATGGTGTGATCTACCAAATAGAGCTTTCTTTTTAATTTGACTACAATAAAATTGATTTACAATACATATTCATGGTGAAAAACTAAAAATTTGTTCAATCACTTTTGTCTCAAATTCCGAACACCATTTTTGTCACTGACTCATATTCCGAACACTTTTGTCTCAAATTCCGAACAGCAAAAATGCAATTTCTTTAAAAAATCATAACTTTTAAACTACTGGACCGATTCATATGATCGCTATATCAAATTAAAGTCAATTAGCTAGTCCTTTTTGGAAAAATGCTATGCTTGCAAGAAAAATTGGATTTTGCTTTTGTAATTATTGATTGCATTTGTTTCTTATAGTTAATATGGTGTCGGGACCAAGGGCGCTATATCGGTATCGAAACCTGTAAATCATGTTAAAATGAAATCTATTATTCAAAGAATGTCAGGATTTTGAACATTAAATTGTTTATAACATTAAAGTTCAGTATATTCATATCGAAAAATGAAGTGTTCGGAATTTGAATCATGCGTAGAAACATGATTCATATTCCGAACACCAATTTTAATGAAGATTTCTGCAAAAAATGTCATTTTATTTCATCCATTTATTGTAGATTCTTACCATATCTAGCACTTAGCATGAAAACAACAAACAAAATAGTTGAAAAAACTACAAAAACTGAACAATTAACGATGCTTGTTTTTTTACAGAATTTGCTAAGGCAAACATTTTATCATTGGTTTTGACTGTCACTTTTTTGCAAATGCTTAATATTATAAATTATAGGCTGTATCGATACCTGTAAATGATGCTAAAATGAAGGCTATAACCCAAAGAATATCAGGGTTTTGATTATTCGATTACTTACAACATTAAAGTCAGTAAATTTACACTTGAAAATGAAATGTTCGGAATTTGAATCATGCGTAGAAACTTGATTCATATTCCGAACACTACTTCAATATTAATTTTAATGAAGATTTCTGTATAAAATATCTTTTTTTTCACCCATTTATTGTAGGTTCATACATTCTCTAGCACTTAACATGAAAACAACAGATAAAAAAGTTGAAGCAACTACAAAAACTGAAAAATTAACGATGCTTGTTTTTTTGCGGAATTTGCTAACGCAAACATTTTATCATTGGTTTTGACTGTCACTTTTTTGCAAATGTCTGATATTATAAATTATAGGCTGTATCGATACCTGTAAATAATGTCAAAATGAAGCCTATGCCTCAAAGAATGTCTGTGTTTTCATTATTCAGTTATTTATAAAATAAAAGTTTAGTAAATTTACATTTAAAAGAAAAGTGTTCGGAATTTGCGACTGTTCGGAAAATGAGACAAAACGGTATACAAATGTAAAATGTAAATGTAGTATCTGTAGTACATAAATGAGTATTTTATGAATGCCAATAAATTGTTTTTCTTTACAACGAATATTCTCGATGGTGCAGATTTTTGGTATAGATTTTGGAAAAAAAAAGTACAGATGAGTAAGATTTTTGACCCCTTTGGTACAGATTTAAATGTGGCAACACTGCTCTAGGTCTTGATACAGAATTCCTGAGAAATTATTATGATTCTTATGCGTTTGTTACACAGATCATCGAGAGTGAGAATTTCATCGTCATCAGTTTTTTTACGAAATATCACAAGATCGCTTCCCCAATGAACTTATAGCATTCAACGATGGAGCGGATCCCGATCGAGTGACGTTTTTTTATTTCATTGTTACAGTATCCAGGAATTGCCCTAACGAGCTAGAAACTCTGAAGAGGTAATATACATTAGGAACTATTTTAGCATTTTAGTCTGAAAACATATTTATAGAAGTTTGTTTCTTCAAAACTATCATCCTGCGGAAATAACTACATTCTCGCTGAGAAATTTCCTAGATATATTTGAAACCTACATAGTTTTCCGCTTAATAGGTTTAAGTTCCTAGTTTCCGCCGGATGTTTCAAAACCGTAGCGAAACCTAATGGTGAAAACTGTGATAAAATTGTTCATAAACTTTGTACCAGAGTAAATTGAAAACAGTTCCACTCTCCGTCGGCACTGACCATCGACATCAACTGCCGTCGGGAGGCAAAGCCATAGCGACATTCCAGCGCGCTATAGAAGCCGACGGACCAAGTTCCTGCAAGTTCCCTCCGCAGCAGGTAAACGTCATAAATCAAGTATGCTCCCTTATTACATCCTTCCAAAAACAAGTAAAAAAAGAGCACACTTCGGGGGGAAGTTACTACGCAGGTCAATTAGAAAACTTTTTCGGCCGAACTTAGACCTCTACGCCTCTTCCTGCCCTTTGAGCCTTCCTGGGGGGGGAGGGTAAAGGTGGCGGACGTTTGGCGGAAAACACCGCGAGGGTCCCAAGGTCTCCCTTACAAGTTCTTACAAGCGACGACGTTGATATTTGTCCCTCTACGTGTGTATGTGTATGGTGGAAAACTTTCCACGATCCTCCGCGCGTTGCGTAGTGCCCCCCGTCCCCGTCGCTCCGTCCCGCTCACCCAAGCAAAATAAAAACAAAACAAACAAGAGACGATGAAAATTTTCCTGCGCTTCACCTCCCGAAGCCTCCAAAGCTGTTGGAGCAAGTTTTCATTTTTGTTTTCCACACCGGGGGGAAAACTCGCCATGTGTTGGTTCGAGAGCGCACACACACACATCGTCATCAGGCGTGCGAAGCGAAAGGCTGGCTGTGACTGAAAAAAGCGTGATGGTGAAGACGCGAGGGCGAGAGGGAGATAGCGCTTATTTACTACTGAAAAATCTTCATCTTAAGAAGCTTTTGTTGGAATGGGTTGAAAGGTGGTGAGAGGGGGAGGGGGTAGGGCTAGGAAGGAGCGCTTTAGCGGTGGAATGTTTTTCTCACACCCCCATCGGTGGTGGTGATAATCAGGTGAGAGGAGGAAAATAAAGCGTTTCGCATTTCGCCTCTCTGCTGCTGTGTACAGAGAGAGAGGAAACTTGGAGCGCGTAAAACGAGCGTAAAGAGAACGAGTGAGAACGTGACTCACGGAGGGGAAGTGAGTGCCGGTGGGTTGCCCGGTTCGGAAGTGTTGGTGAGTGGCTTATGTACTTTTGCGTCTCTGTTTATTCGAGGTTTCGCAGCAGGCGCTTCGCGCGTGCGAAGGGTTCTGCGAGAGAGAATGCGTTCTAAAAGATGCGCTGCCGCGGAGAGTGTGGCTGCGAGTGGCTGTGAGTGATTGTGAGAGAACGGGCTGTGTGTGGGAATGGGTTTATGTGACTGAGAGGATGTGAGCGAGTGTGCGAGTGTACACGCCGTTTTTTGCACCCATGGAGAGAATAGCAGAGAGAGAGATACTTTTTGTGGTGGTGAGAATGTGTGTGCATCGTGCCGTCACGTTCGTTTGGATCCCCTAGCGTGCGCATTCTCCCAGGACACCAACCGCGCGCCCTGCAACCCCGTTGGCGAATTGTGCAGCGCGCACGCTATAGATGAGGGGACCTCGCCAATATGTGCACCGTGTGCGGCGCTGCTGCACACACCATGATAGACCGCGGGGGCCTATATACTCTAGGTCCGTCCGTTCGTTCGTTCGGTTATGGTTCCTTGTGGTTGTGTGTAGCATAGCACACGGCGGAGAGCCTCTATGTGCACGCGCCTATGTGTGCTGGCCGCAACGAGTGCGATTTTCTCTAGCACAGAAACGCAGCGCTGCGTTCTGTGTTCAAACGTCAGTTCAATACAAGTCGCTGTTCGGCCGCATCGTAAGTGCAGCAACACACCGCCGCCGCCTGCGCTAGTCGAGAGCGGAGCGGATTAATTAGAAGTTTTTTTTCTGGTTGTTCCTGTTGTGCCTTCTGCTTGCTTTACTGTGTGCCTCCACGGGCTACTACGATTTGCCTTCGCCTTCTGCCGTCGTCGCCGCCTCCTATGTGTGTATACTTTTTGTGGGGGCATCCGGGCGCTTCTTCGCCCTGAACACTTGGTGGCGGCGATCTGGAATGATGACAAGGACGAGGCGTGCTGCGATCTCTCATCACACACACACGTCACACACCGCCGCAGCAGCACAACGGAGTTCCTCCTCTGGGCTGGAGTCGGACCAGCCGACCACCGACCAGTTCAGATCAGATCAGGCGGACTCTAGGACGTGTGTGGTACATGGCTCCGGAGCCTTCGCGCGAACCGAACTACCCGAAGGCCGAAGAAGAGTGTGTCCAACTATTTAGTAGTTTCCTTGTTTTTTTTTTCGGGAATCTGATCTGGTTGGTCATGTGTGGATCGGGAGAGGAGGTCCCGCTCCACAACTAGTTCAGTGTGTATTCTGTTGGTTTTTTTTCACTGCTGCCCAATGCTCGCCCAACTTCCGTGGGAGAAGTGTGTGACACGAAGAATTTGTGTGGTAGCCGCCTTGTTGTGTGTACGACGGAACACACGGAACCGATAACCGGAGAGCGCGCGCGGCGCCGTCATGTGAGTGTGTGTCACGGCTAGTTTTCTTCCAGAGCCGTTCTTGGGCGATTATTTCTTTCGTGTGCTGGAGTTTTTTTTATCTGATTGCTGTTGTTGTTGTTGTTGTTGTTGTCCGGTGAAGACTTTTCCAACTTCTAAGCCTAGGACTACCATTACACCACTCGCTGGCGTTTATTAAAAAATTAGACAGTGAAGAAGACACACGCGCCAAGCTGCCAAGCCGGTGTAGAACACGACGACTACGGAAGTGTGCAATATTTGCAAAGTGCTCTGCCGAGGAAGTAGTAACTTCAAACCGCGGCTGTTAATGAGAAGACTTGGATTAATTCGCGAGTTAACGCACACCCCGTCGCTAGTGACTCGCAGTAGGCTGCGATCTTGACTATGGTTTTTGGCTCGGGCTAGCCTACTGTGAGTGCAGTGTCGGTTTCTACAAAACTTACAAAAATCGTGCGTGTTCAGATTACAAAATACTTACTAATCCCCCCCCCATCAAACCTCTCTTTCCCCACAGTTATACAAAATCTTTTCAGTTTTTCCCTAAATTTCTAACAAAAAAAAATTAAATGATAAACCACTAAACAAAAAAAAAGTCGTCAATACAAAAGAAGCCATAAAAAGTCGAGTTCTGGATCTGGTTAAAAAAATTATTACTTAGAGAAAGAGAGAAAGCGCGCGAGTAAACACAGATGAAACTAAGCAACGGGCGAACGAAAAAAAAAGTTTGATAAAACAACATCATAATTATTATCATTCGTTGAGTAGTGAGTGAGTGTTATGAGTCCAATTGCAACCAACTATTGCACGGCGAACGTAACAACGCGGGGGCGAAGTAAACAAAAGCGATGCGAGCGAAAAAAGTAATCCCAAACGGAGCAGCAGCAGTTCTTGTTACGAAAAGCGAAGAATCCACCGCCATCGTCGTCGCATCGCCACCGCTTTGGGAGAGAAAGTGGGAGGAGTAGACCCGGCCGGCCAATCAAAGCGGAGCAATTTTCCAGTACTTCTGAAAAATTAAGTAAAACAAAGAAAACACAACAAATAAGTGCGTGTGACTGATAAACCGACAGAACAAGTGACACAAAATCGGGAAGAAAAGAGAAAACAGAAAAGTTCGTGCTTTTGTTTCCCGATCGCCGCCTTCCCCTTTCCCCACACTGCTTTCGATTGAACACTCCTCCTGAAGCTCCTCGGAACGTTTGATCAGAAGAAAACTCAACAAACAAAAAAAAATCCTAGTTTCGGCTAGCTCACAGAGTGTTCAGATGTGCGTTCGTGCGTGTGATTTCGTGGTTTCCATCTCATCTCATCTCCTTTCGGTACATTCGGTTTGAATCGAACTGATGTGGGGGTGTTTTTCACACGCACACCCCAAGTGACCCAAACGAGCAATGCGACGTTCAGAAGTTCAGTGACTTTTCTACGCGCGTCCGCGTAACCAAAACACACAGTGATCAGGATCATCGTCATCAATTCGCAGATTTTTTTCTGTTTGCGAAGCGTGCAAAAGTGAATTCGGGATTCACAGAAAAGGAGAAAGAGCGAAACGATCGATTTTAGTGCGTGCGATCTCCTCGTGTTGTGTGTCGGGAAGAAAAACTCTGATCGTGTGTAAGCGTGGTTTGTTTGATTTTTTTTTTATATTTCCGCAAATCGTTTTCGATCGTGCGTGCGTGTGTACTTGTAATTGTGTCTCTCGGTAGTGTGTGCGTGCGTGCGTGCGTGTGGACGGCAACACGCGGGGTTTCTTCACGATTTCACGAAAGAGAGGGACCCCTGGTGTCGATCCGCAATCCGATCCGCGGTGTGGATGTGCGTGCCGTGGCGGGTGTGCGTAAGTGGTGAGTAAGCGCTCAGGATCAGGGCAACGCCGCCGGCATCCGCACCCGTGGGCGAACCATCACACGAAGCCGTGTGTGTGACGCGTTAAGCCGGAATCGTTCTGGACGGCTTACAAAAAACAATATCCAAACGAACACACTCGAACCTTTATGGAGTGCTGGACGGGTGACGCCCGCTTGGCGAGATTTTGCGATTAAGGTGAGTTTGACAGTCCTATTGTTTTATTTTTTGTTTAGCTGAGGATCGTTTTCTATGATTCCCATGACAGTGTAGTAATTCCAAGGGAAAGACGGGTACTGTTTTCTTGTTTTGCTAACGTAAACATTGAAAAATTGATACTCTAAAAATTTTACTGACCACTGCATGCACTTTTCAATATGTTTTAGATGCCTCAAAAAGCTGGGATTAAATGAAGTTTACATGTAATGTTATTGATATTCGCAGTGCAGAACTTAATGAAAAAAGAAGATATATGAGGGGCTTAGAATTAAAGGGGTGTAAGTGATTTGATCGGTTTCTCTACATCGACTCTCTCTTTTGGTCATAACTTAGCTGCAAATACATTCCCAGCTGTATTTGAAAATGTGGAAGATAGGTCAGAACCTCATCTATCGGATTGCATAGCAAACTTAAATTGGAACGTTTTTGCAGTTGAGTTATTAACCAAATAAAAAGTTGATGAAGAGAAATCGATCAAGTCACTTACACCCCTTGCATTCTGAGTCCCTCATATATGATTTTCATTAGAAAATTGAGATTTTTACGTTCGGTTACAACATTGCGTTAAAAATGAATTTAGCCTAACTATTATCAGGTACGGCAAATCTCGAAGAAGTTAATTTTTAAACTATTTTTTTTTAGATGAAAGGTTTTTTTTTGTTGGCAGCCCATAATTATGAAAGTGGTCTAAGTCATATATTTCTTGTTTCGATATATTTCATGAACTACATTTCCAGGAATTAAAATATTTTTTACATTAGGTAAACTTTTTATTTAGAATTTTATTAGCCTTGATTAATGGACTTTTTTTATGAATATGAAATTTTTTGTCAAATGAAAATGTTGTTTTAAAGTTTGAGTTGACTTAGACCGTTCTCAAGACTAACTGAATGTCTTATAAATGGCTTAAAGTATGAGAGCCAAGTTTTTTTTTTCAAACACTAACCTTAATTAATTAATTCATGAAAAGTTATTAATGATTCTAAAATAGTAATGCATTTTTATCATTTCGAGTTTTTAAGAAATGTTCCTAAGTAACTGGAGGAATGTATGGTAGTAAACACATAATATCTTTATGTTTTTCTGCCGAAACCGGTCTAGTGGGTGGGTGTAAAGGAAGTAGTTCAATATCCCCATATATTTTGGGCCTTCCTGTTTTAGGTGAAAGGTCCAAAACGTGGAATTCAGAAGCAACAGACGATGTTCTATAGAATAATATGATATTTTCGCCGCATTTCTCTATGCACAAGCTTTATATTTTACAAATATCTAAATTAGGACTGTAGTATTTTCGACCAGTAGTGTGAAAGTCTCTGATGTAGTGGCTGTCATATGCTGGGAAACTTAAAATATATTCTCGTATAGTTTTCTTCTCAGATTTCATCTAAAGGGTGTGTCACATCAAATTGCATCACGAAAAAAACGCTGTAGAAATTTAATTTTTAGGAATTATATCTTCAGCTTTCGCTTATAATCAGATAAGAGTGTATAAATCACGTTGGCCATGCTTCACTGTCAATTTTTCGTAAATTTGGAAAAATGTCGTCGAACGAAAAAGAGCGTCGTGAATTAATCCTGCGCACTCATTTCGAGAATCCGAAGTTGTCACATCGGGACATCGGTAAGATGCTGGGAATCGTCCAATCCACGGTCAGCAGAGTACTAAAACGATACTTCGAGAACCTAACCATCGACCGGAAGGTGAAGAACGGCAAAAATGGATGCTCCGTCAGTGAAAAAGATCACAAGCGCGTAGTTAAGCAGTTTAGACGTGATCCGAGAAGTTCGGTCCGAGATGTCGCCAATAAGCTGAATTTGTCAAGTTCATTCGTCCAGCGGACCAAGCAGCGGGAGGGCCTGCGTACATACAAGGTTCAGAAGGCTCCTAACCGCGACGAAAGGCAAAACATGGTAGGGAAGACGCGAGCCCGGAAGCTGTACACCGAAATGCTGACGAAGCCGCATTGCCTGGTAATGGACGATGAAACCTACGTCAAAGCGGACTTTCGTCAGCTACCGGGCCTGTTGTTCTTCTCCGCAGAGGACAAATTCAGCGTTCCGGAGGAGATTCGCAAGCAGAAACTATCCAAGTTTGCCAAAAAGTACATGGTGTGGCAAGCGATCTGCTCTTGCGGAAAGCGGAGCGCCCCCTTCGTGATGACCGGCACGGCACCTTAAGGAGTGCCTACAGAAGCGCTTACTACCACTATTGAAGCAGCACGAGGGCCCGACCATCTTCTGGCCGGATCTCGCTTCGTGCCACTATTCAAAGGACGTGTTGGAGTGGTACGAAGCCAACGGGGTAACCTTCGTGCCAAAGGAAATGAACCCGCCCAACGCGCCGGAGCTTCGCCCAATAGAGAAATGTTGGGCGATTATGAAGCAGGCCCTCCGGAAGAACCCAAAAGTTGTCAAATCGGAGGCGGACTTCAAGAGAAAATGGATTTCTGTTCAAAAAAAACTACAACCTGACGTTGTACAGAACTTTATGGACGGGGTAAAGAGGAAGATGCGAGCATACGGGCTCGGGCTCAAAGTATGAATAAAAATAAAATGCCAAAAGTTGTTTAATAGTTTTTATTTTACTGTCTAAAATTTTTCAAAAGGATCGGTCTACTGGGAGAATTTCTACAGCGTTTTTTTCCGTGATACAATTTAATGTGACACACCCTTTATATTCGTAAAGATCCAGGCATCTTTCCCCGCCGATCAGTTCCAGGTGTTCTAGCATTCAGAGCACGAATTAACCGCCCTACAGAAAAATTAAGATCCTGCAAACCGACATTTCCGACTTATTATTTCTCGACAGAAAATGCTCAGGAAGTCTGAAAATGCTCGTAGCTGCATTTGCTCATAGGCCTTTCAAAAGTTCTGGGCCGTCGTGATTTTATTAATCGTTGTCGAACTGTTGGCCCATAATACAGATTTTGGGTTTCAAAATCTTTAGATTGCCAGAAATTATCAAAATTAGATTTTCTTTCGTTATATTTTTGAATTAGATCACTTTCATAATTAACACTAAATGAATTCCATATAAGCTTGAAATTATACCCACCTTCTAATGATTCATTCTTGACGATATCGTAGAAAAAACATTCAATAAATTTAGTTTGAAATAATGTGATGTAAGATAACTAAGAAAATCAGTTTTTAAAACATTTTGACTTTTATAATAATGGACACATATTGCAGTATAATCTACTTAGTGATGAAAATAAGTTATACTTTCAGTTCAACTTTTTTCCAGCAAACAGTTATTCATTTGTAGTAAAATGAAAACTGTTAAAAGAGTATTATGAACACAACAAACAACAATGCCAATTTTATAACTTATAATTTAATAAATGTTATTTTTTAAAACTATTGTTTGAACTATTGTCTCATCCTTTTCGCGTCATAGGATTAAGTCTTCACATTTGAAGAATAAAAAATCTGTCGCGGCACGATAAATTATCCAACTTTGAGCGGTATTAATGGATTGATTCTTATTTGATTTGCAAAACTTTTGTGCCAATCGTTTTGGACACCTCCTAAAAAATAAAAAATAAAGAAATCCATTATTTTTGTGTGAAACTCAAAATTGTATTTAATATGTTTCGGATTGTCCGATTTGTGTCAGATATGCACCGTTTTGTTGTAAAATTTGTTGACATTCTAAAGATAACTTCATCATGCCTCTTTCATAGAAGTATTGGAACTTATTGGCGAAAAACTCTAGCAATCGACTTTTACAATCTTCTCCTGATCCCCATTTCTTATCACTCAGGAAGTTTTGAAATGCGAGAAAAATATGGCAAACGTTTGTTGTCAGGTCCGGACGATATGGTGGATACAATAAAACATCCCAATCAAGGTCCCATGGTTTCTGGCGAGTCACTTTAGGCATGTGTGGCCTGACGGAACACAACATCGATTCTGTTGACCAATTCTGGACGTTTCTGGTCAATCGCCAGCATCAAACGATCCAATTTATGAAAGCAGAGATCTGAATTTAATTTGCACTAAAATTAAAATAAAAAAAATTAAAAATTATAAAAAATGATTTAAAATAAAAATATATATATATAGGAGGTCCAAGACACGACCACTTTATTGACGTAGAACTACGCTGTTATTTTGTTCAGGTCGCTTTTTAATAACTTCTGATATTATTTTACATACATACACTTATTTCCGCTTAGCGCTCTTCTCAACAGAAGCCCTTTCCATTAATATTTCCGGTCTTGATTAGCTTAGCTGTCATCCTTGGTGGAGATAGTTTTTCTACTTTCATGCGAAACCAAATGACACACAAAATTCCTGAACAATTTTTTTTTGGTAAGCCGATGATAGCCTAGTTCGATGATTCCCCACACAATTGTGTAGTTCAGAACCTTAATGGAATGGCGTCAGTTTGATATAATGATTGCAATAATGCCAGAGACATCAGCGAGTAAGTAATTTGATCACGTCTACAGCTCAATCCGGAACGATGACATGTGATAACGCAAAACAAGGAAGAACAAGCGATGTTCATTGCTTCGTATCTAGAATGATACTGAAAGTTTGCCTCAGTGAGATCCAATATTTATGCTCCAGGCATATAAACCCCTTCGTTCTTCTTCTTCTTTTCTTTGTTCACGGTGACTAAGTTGCTCGTTATTGACGGCATGGGTAGGGAAGCTCACAAATGAGCAGAACAAATGTATGGAAAAATGGAAATGCTTCTAGTTTTCATCAATTTAAACCATTTACACATCAGGAGATCGTAACATATAGCATAAAAAAACAATCTTTGAGGATTTCCGATTCGTTTGGTATATAAATCGCCTAAATCCATTCACGGCAAAAATGGTTGTTAACGTTAACTTTATTTCATAAAAACGTGACCTGTTTTCCCTTAATGAAAAATGTAGTTCTACGTAAAAAAATTGCACGCATTCAGCTCTTACATTACCGGCACCATAAACACCATTCACAATTTCAACGCTCTGGCTTGCATTTTCGCAAAAAACTGTAAAATATACCAAATTTTTGTCTTTGTTGACTTCCATTGTTAACATCCTGTTACTCACAACTGAATGGAACAAAAAAAACTTTACAACCAGCATAAACTTGGAATTGTATAATCCATGTCACACGAGATATTGATCACTAAAGCCAACTACCGAGAAAATAATGGATTGTTCTTTCCCCAACCTAATATTTAGGGTTCAATTAAAATTTACTCTTTCGTCTTTTATTATAAATAGTTCAGAAAACTTGGAAACATTCTATGCAAGGGACAATTGTTGCTATGTCAAAAGTAAATCAGTTTAACTTTAACACGTTAACACCTATGTTAACAGACAAAATTCAGCCTGATGATTTCCCAATCACCCTGCAATCTTCTAATATTGATACCTTCATCTGTTTTTCCACCCCGGTTAGTTTTGAGAAAAAACTAAATGCTGTACAGCGTGCCTCTTAATCCAACAATTGTGTTCGCTGTTTTGGAGTAATTTTTTCATAAACAATCCGTGATCGCTTACTGAAAATTCTGTTTAAATAAGTTTGAAATCCAATAAGATGGTAAGTTCTTCAATAGAAACGATTCATTATGGATCTATTGTATACCATCATGCAGCTTTTCCGGTAATATAAATGATGTGTTAGATCAAAAATCTAAAATTGTCACTTTGTAAGGCAGTAGCAACTATATTGCCACCAAAAACAAACAATATTTATTTTCGCTGCACTTGAAATATTGTTTTAATATTTTTCTTAACCACGTACTTTCTAATTGCTGCATTGTTCCGTTTCATCTTATAGCTATAATAAAGTGAGTTTATAAGGCAGCGGAAAATATTGCCATAAATTTTTTTCAGCTGATTTAATAGTATATTTACGATCAAAGGTAAATATGTGTCCTTCCTCGTGTAAAGATGACGTTTTACTAAAGTTGGAGTCAATTCATCGTCTAGTTTTCACGGCCTTATAAAAGGTTAAGTATTCATTACAGAGAACTGTTCTGATCGTCTTAACAGTTCGGCTGTAAAGTTCATAAGATTGACGTCTAGATGGCGCCTCTTGCAAAAATCTTCTAGACTATCACAAATACTATCCATCTTTCAATGGATACGTGCCAAAATTTAACAGCAATCGGTCGATTGATTCGTGAGTTACAGCACTGAGAGTGAAGCAACTTTTGTTATTGTGAAAAAAATGGAAAAATCACAAATCAATGAAAACGATGGCAAAATTGCATGAATTGGACTTCGAATTGCTTCCGCATCCACCGTATTCTCCAGATCTGGCCCCCAGCGACTATTTTCTGTTCGCAGACCTGAAGAAAATGCTCGCTGGCAAGAAATTTAAGACCGATGATGAAATGATTACCGAAACTGAGGCCTGTTTTGAAAAAAAAACCGAAAGAGTACTATAAAAATAGTATCAAGTTGCAAGATCGCTATAATCGCTGTATCGCCCTCGAAGACAATTATGTTGAAAAATAAAATTGAATTTTGAAAAAAAAATAGTTTTACTGTGTTACCTTATAAACTTTTCAGCCGAACTGTTATGTTGCACACCTCCATAACCATAATCTGCCAAAAGTTATACGATCATCGCTAGATATTCAAAATAAACTCCACCAAAAAATCAGAAGAGCTAAGCGCGATCTTGAAATTTGATTTTTTGTAGCGCTCGCGTTCGCTAAAAATTTATGAATTAAGATAGGAGATACACTGAAGTCGCTTTTAACGCGGATTTTTTTTTCTCGCGGATTTCGGAATTTACGCGGTTTTTTTGCGGATTTTGAAATTTACGCGGCACGTATCAACCGCGTAAAAATTTAATGTGCTAATTGATGTGACTTCGCGAAATAAGTTTGCATTGTATCACTGATTAGTAGCTGAGAAATAAAAGGAGAAACAGAAATCGTAGCATGCAAAAAAATTCAGTTACGGCAGTATTCTAGTCTAGAAATTTGAAAAAAAATCAAACATTTTTTCCTTCATATTTCTGTAGTTTAGGCATTCAAGAATGTACCCTAGGAAGGACTTATCGAAAATTTTATTATTTACTGAGTTAGAGCCATTTTAGTGAGGCGGTATCTAAACTGGTACGGCATTAGTTTTTTCAAGCTGGCGTACACGATATCTCTAGTTCTACTGAACCGATTCATGTCGAATTTATATGGATACAATCTGCAGGCCTCTCTCTATCGCATGAACCTCTAAAAATAATATTTTTCAAATTTTACTATTTTAAAAAAATCGGCCGCCATTTTGTCAAAAAACATGCTTTTGACTTGTCCGACGTTTATGCGATAACGGCATCTTTACTGATTCAGAATCTGTTCGATTTTTTTGTTTCAGATAACCAGATGATCTGGAATCGTGTACGCCATGGCACAACTTTTTTTTAACCCTCTCATTTCAGCAGCTCTTAACTATTCTAGTCATGTATATTTTTTCTCCGTTAAATTTTTGGTTTATTGTTAAAAGATAGGTGAACAAATAATAATACAATGGATAGTGAAAATATTCTTTGTTTTATTTTTACGGAGCTTGAAAAAACGTCCGAAATTCGCGTCTCTACACTCTACACCTTTATCAACTGTTAGAATATGGGTTGTATGTTAAACAAATAATTCGCTGTTTGTCAGATTTTTACACTGATTTTGAAATTTCCTCGGTTTATTTTTACGCGGATTTTGGAATCTATGTGTTTTTTTCTTTTACGCGTTTTTTTGTTTTCATGGCACGTACTCCAGTGCAACAAAAACATCAATGAAACATCGGCCATTATTGTTTACAACGTTTCCCCATTTTTCGGGTAATTTCATAATTCAGTTCGTGTAAAACTTTCATAGTTTATCAGATTTTTTTTAAGTGATTCTCGATAACTCTGACAAGGGTTTCCATCGTGAGAGTTCCACAGAGATCGAGACGGATGGTAGACATTGAGTTTTTGGGGTCATCGAACCAGGATATTCTTCCAATGATTCCAAATTGTAACATGTAGGTCTTGCTCGACTAGTTGCAAACCGTCATAATTTTTTTCATTGAATTGATGAACAAATCGAGGTCTATCTTTGATGTCAAAACTTCCAACACGCTCCTGTATCCTGCGCTTACTTTCACAAGCTTCACACATTTTTTCTGCATGATTCTACTGCGCATTTGCATTTCTGTTGTAAAGCGTATTGCTTCAGAAATTACAGTCACATTGAAATCAATATAACTTTTAACACGATAGGTGAATTACTAAAAATTGTTTATAAAAATGTCATCTTTCGAGCGCAAGTTACCTTGACATATTTGTATCATCAACATCATCTTAGTGTTAAAAAACGTCGAATACACTTTTTGAAATAATTTAATATTGGAAATAGCCAATTCAATAACTTAATCAATCAGTTCATTTTTCTTCTGTACCGTTTGATGTCCTTCCAGTAGATTATAGCACTTACATATATATTAATGTTGAATTAAAATTCACCCTTTCATCTTTAATCTATAGAGCAATTCTACGACAAATCGGCCAAAAAACAGCAAATTTCGACCCGACAATTACTCTAAACACCTTAAACCATGAAACTCAAACGACGTGGAAATCGTTGTAACACTAGGCGATCTAATGATGCTTCAAATAAATCGAATCAGAAACGAGCATGGTCACCAAAGAGAACATTCCCATTTATAAACAGGTCTTTGCAATAACAAAACAATTTAACAAATGTGTATTGCAACAAGAAAATTTTATAAAATTCATTGGTGGTTCGAAGAACAACATATAGAACCAGCAACTGAGGATTTTGCAAATAAAAATAAAAATTGAATAAAAACAGAGAAAGAAACGCAAACGGTTGGATACATAGAGCGAGAGAGCATAAAAACGACGATCTCTTCCGCATTCGGAAACGGTGGGTCACTTTGTTTCCATTGTGTTTCAATTCATTTTATCAGCCAATAAAATTTGTAACACCTTTTTTATCATATGTTAGTTGAGTGAGGGCCGTCAAAGTTTGATTTTTCTGTTTTCCACTTTCAAACCCATTAAGTCAACTCCAAGCTTGACCCCCCGCGTTGAGCTTTTTGTCCACATCAATAGAGATAACAAGCAAAATGAAAGCGAAACTGAACGAATGTAAGAAAACAAAAACTTGTTGAATTTGAAGCTATTTTCACATTTGTGCCGCGCGTGGTCCTCTCACCCGAAACCCCCGGATGCAACAGGTGATAGTTTCATATCATTAGGAGAGCAAATTTTGCTATTTTGTCGTTGTTCCCAAATCTCAACTCACCGGAGCGTAGCATCGTCTCTCTGCACAGTGTCAAAATAATTGTTTTATAAAACAGAAGACGAGTAAGTTATTGGATGAAGAAGCACTAGATACGAACTATATTATCAATTTTTGGACACATTTCCACATGTGTTGTTTTAAATTATAAAAAAGTTCTTTGCTGCTATAAAGTAAATATTTTCATGTCATCTCGTGAACTAGAATACCCATTAGCTGCTATTGGATTAATACTTAAAGATACGAAACTATGAAAATGATCTGTTCCGGAAATTGTTTAAACGCGATTAAAAAGTTTTTCATGTTTCTCTGCCTTTTCTGAATATTAGTTTTTTGGATATGCAACATAAATTCTATATGGTGATAATTCTGTTTGTACTATGGCAAGTCTTGTAATATTTTTCATCCGTTTGAGAACACCACTAATAGTTAAGTTAGCAATAATAAGTATCGTAATACATATGATATACATAACATACTGAAATAAGGAATTTTATCTCAAAAAATTCCAATTGTCAATCAAATAAACCAGTAACACAACAAGTACTATTTGATTCCATTGTAAATTCAAACCAGAAAATATCTTTGGTTTAAATTTGGGCATAAAGAAGTTGTTGTTAAAAATATTATTATTCCTTAAATACACCCATTCAATTTCATGCAAATTCACGCAGACGGAAGATAGTGCTACTCTGTCTTCACGCTCAGTAATGAGAATATCTCTTCACCTTCGTACAGTCTCGTTGCATTTCACTTTCATTCCTTTCATTCTTCACAGTTAAGTGAAATTGTCAAATCGTCAAATGAAATTGAAAGGTTCTTATAGCGAATTATAGTGTCTTTTTTGTATTCACTGAAACTAATTGTTCGGACCCGTCTTAGAATGTGGTCATCGGGTCGGGGCTCACCTGACCTTTTTCCCTTTTTTCTGGTAAACACGATCCAAAAGAGGCAAGCAGCAGGATAATCCTCGCTGGTTCTTTATCCGATTCCACCCGTCGGATATGAAGGAATAAACGGGGGTTATCACCACCACTTCCAGTAGCGGACCACAAGGAGGAACAGCAGCGGAGCTTGTTGTAAGACTAATACGTCCTCATATGTCTCTTTTAATATCACTTTTTTGAATGATGGTTCGAAAAAATCTAATTTGAAGAAATGAAATCGAATGAAACTGAGAGTAGTGATCGTCCTTTCACATGTGAAACTGAAAGTGACATATATCCCATTCTAATGATATTGAATAGTGCAGTTTCAATCGTCAAGTTAAAGCGTCTGCTGTCAAATTCAAAGGAAACGACAGCAGAACGAAAACGAAATTGAAGATTCGATATTGCAGTATGCGTAGTGAATACTTGGGTCATGCGGATAGAATTAAATTGGTTGTCAAAAAGAATCCAATCGAAATGTCAAAAGAGATCCAATAATCAAGAGGGGAAAAAAGTGTTACTTTTCTTATAATAATCCACTACATAGAGAAAATGTTGTTATGAGTGGCAAAAATAATCGAATCAAATGAAATGAATGAACTACATTTTTTCATCAGTTAATGCTAGCCATGAAAACACAACTGACATTTTGGCAGATTCTGATATTTCAGTATTATCGACTTCTAAACTTCTCTAAATTTAATTGTAATTCAATTTTACTTCTATTTGACGAGAAGTAAAATTGAATTAGGTTTTTATTATTCTGAACACTAGAATTATATTATTTGAACTTTTTTCTTTAATTAAAACAACTAAAAAATACAAATTACCATAATTACAACATTTATTTCAATTCTAGTTCGGTCACAAAAGATAAATAAACAAAAACCGAGTAACGAAAAAATTTGCTCCTTTTATAGGGGAAACGTTTGACAGCATGGGAAAAACAGACAGCATGGGGAAAATGTGCAAGAATTTTTTTTTCAAGTAAAATGCACTTGAAAAATAGATTCGATTGAGTCCGCATGATCCTGGTGAATACGCACAATCGAAATTGAAATTGGCTGAAGAAAAAGGAAGAAGTAATGAAGTCATTTTATCTTTTAATTTCGAAACTGTCAATCCCTGATTGCAACACAGAAAACTATATTATGTTGCTACAGGATTTTTGGTAACTATTTCAACAAACTGGTCTATTATTTAATTACACACTCTGATTTATAATATACCATAAATATACCAGCATAATTTACCAGTTGATTAATAATTATATGTTCAGACCTCCGACAAGGTTCTGTGAAAATAACCAATACTATGGATCTCCGCTCTACCAACACATGCCATGCGATGGATCTCACAGTTTCTAATGCTTTAGAATCTGTTCAGTGGTGTCATGAGAAGTTTATTCGGAATAACCTACAGCTCAGTATTACTCTCATATTCATAAACTTTTCAATCGCCGAAAGTATCATTATCTTTGATGGTCGATTTCAGAGGTGTTGCCCGGTGGAAAAAATTGAGGCTTGTTACCGGTTGAAATAAGGTGTATTAGGTAGATCTCGATCGATCGACGACCTCCTGGACAGACCCACAGAGTAATTCTCGGAAAACCGGTGATCTCAGATACTTTGAGTATGAGTATTCATTACGCCAGGTATTTGTGGACGCCGTCTCGACGTCTAAACATACCATTGGGAAAGAATTCAAGATGATCTGTTTCCGTTTGATGATGTTCAAAATCCAGGAAAAATGTTATGTGACATGATGGTTGTTATTTTGGTTTGACTAAACGTCACTTTGTTGTTTGTCATGACTTTGGCTAGCCTCCAGCAAAAAAGGAAGTAAAGTTTAAAGGAGCCGAATTCTTAAATATAATTTTAAAACTATATATATAAACAATTTTCTTACATCTATGGTTAGTAAGGTGGAAAACCGATTACTCGCGGTGTACTCGAGTTTAGGAGGGTGACATATTTTTAGGAGAAGGATGGGATATAAGGAAATTGTAACAATGTTGATGAACACTCAATTTATAATAGTTTTGATGTAGTTGATGGTTGTAATTTCTCTATCAGAAGACAATATTATGTCATCAAAAACATCTACGAGCTACTTAGTGAATCTATACTAGGTATCGTAGTCAACGGATAATTCGATACGTATGTTCAAACCTCGAGAGATACTTTTGAGTATTGCCAACAATGATAAGTCCGTTGCTGATCCATCACTGTTCGTGGTTTTTTTTTAGCTATAAGCAGTCATAACGATGTTTGGTCCGAGAGCAGCGTTCACCTTAGCACCTACAGCTGGTGATTTTTTGATGAATGCTCGATAGAAATTGGCCTTTTTCACTAATATCCAAGGTGATGAAAGCTCCATCTTCTACGAAACGATCACGATCCGAAATTTTCGGACGTTGGCATTCAGTACTAGCTTAAGGTGCATATTCGTAAAGCTGACGATGTCACTATTATTCTCGTTGAAGAAATCAACGAATTGAAGTGATTTGTCTTAAACAGAATAAGCGTTTCAAAACAAAATCTTGAAATTCATATTTCGATTCAGACTGAAAAAGGAGTGACTATCAAACGGAAGATGAAGCATAGTCCATCTTAAATCTGGACGCATTAAAACGGGTCTATCTCGGAGTTATGTGAACGAAATAAAAATGTTATGTACTCAAAATGTAGGTCTTTTATTGCACTTTAAAGGAAAAATAACAAAAAAATTATTCCGATGTGGTTTTGATGAAATCTCGAACTTTTCGGCGAATACCACTCATCATAGTTTGGACACCCTGTTCGCTGACCTCAGCGGCCATTTTGTTCCACCATCTCGTCATCTCTGTTGCATCCCGAGTCGTCCTACCATTCTCCTTCATCTTCTGCTTGACAATTGCCCAATATTTTTTGATAGGGTGGAATTGAGGGCAGTTGGGTGGGTTGATGTCCTTTTCGACAAAATCCACCCCGTTGTCTCGATACCACTGTAGTACATCTTTGCTGTAGTGGCAGTTTGCCAAATCTGGCCGAAACATTACTGGTCCTTTGTGAGATCTAATGTACGGAAGAATACGTTTTCTCATGCACTCCTCCTTGTACATTTTGGAGTCCATGGTCTTGTTTGTCACAAAAGCCGGGGTTTTTCGTCCGCAGCTGCAAATACCTTGCCAGATCAAACACTTTCTTGCAAATTATCGGCAAAAACGAATTTGGACTTGCCAGGGACATCGCCCCGACCAGTGGCTTTATAAAATTTTTGGCCTGGAAGCTGCCCAAAATCCATCTTCACGTACGTTTCGTCATCCATGGCGATGTCATAGTCCGACTGCCCTGGGTTCGCCTTGATCGTTCTCAACACCTTCAAATGCAGTTTCCGATCCTTAGTTCCACTATGACGCCTGGTATGAACCTGCCGATCGATAGTATGCATCTCACGGAAACGTTTGAGAACGCTGCACACGGTCGATTTGGCCATTTTCAACGATTTCGCGATTTTTGAACCTGACCACGTCGGGGTTTTGACGTGGGTGTCCAAAATTAATTTTCGTTTCGCGGCTTCCATCACGTGTAACTTTTCTGACACAAAATGAATCGTAATGAAGGTTTCAGTACTGATAGAGGAAACATTCCAAAACAAAGTGCTGTCAAAACATTCTAGATCCGATCACTAGGAGCGCTGTGGTATAATATACAGTGCGTTCAGATTTAAGATGAACTATGCTTTAGAAGGCAGAGGTAGAAGTTTGTGACTCTCCATGGCAAGGTTAGAAAGAGCCATGTAGCACAGACAGGGCAGTAGGTGTCACTTGTCTTTCTTGTGTGTTATTAATCTCGCCTGCCAGAGTTAGGGTGGGTTTAGACTAGTGATATATTCATGTGAAGAAATATGATGAGATTTATAGAAATCGTATCAACCGTTTACACTAGCGTGAACTTCTATAATGAATATATTCATATTTTCGGTGAATTTATTCACCTGAAGTAGAACTGCATCCAACTTTAGTGATTTATCACCAGTGAGAAATTCACAAGCGTTTAAATATGCTGAATTTATTCAAGTTATATATACCTCGAATAAGTGTATCATATTTATTCTCACCCGTTTACACCTATTTTCACGTGAATAAATCCATCTATAGCTATAGATCTCCCCAATGTAAACCTGCCATTACGTGTAGCTCTCCACATTCTTTTGGAGAATTTGATGACGCTCTCGTGATACAGAAACCGTTGTTGATACATACAGAGATTCAATACTAAAGGGTGTGTCACATCAAATTGCATCACGGAAAAAACGCTGTAGAAATTTAATTTTTAGGAACTATATCTTCAGCTTTCGCTTATAATCAGATAATAGTGTATAGATCACGTTGGCCATGCTTCACTGTCAATTTTTCGTAAATTTGGAAAAATGTCGTCGAACGAAAAAGAGCGTCGTGAATTAATCCTGCGCACTCATTTCGAGAATCCGGAGTTGTCACATCGGGACATCGGTAAGATATGGGGAATCGTCCAATCCACGGTCAGCAGAGTACTAAAACGATACTTCGAGAACCTAACCATCGACCGGAAGGTGAAGAACGGCAAAAATGGATGCTCCGTCAGTGAAAAAGATCACAAGCGCGTAGTTAAGCAGTTTAGACGTGATCCGAGAAGTTCGGTCCGGGATGTCGCCAATAAGCTGAATTTGTCAAATTCGTCCAGCGGACCAAGCCGCGGGAGGGCCTGCGTACATACAAGGTTCAGAAGGCTCCTAACCGCGACGAAAGGCAAAACATGGTGGGGAAGACGCGAGCCCGGAAGCTGTACACCGAAATGCTGACGAAGCCGCATTGCCTGGTAATGGACGACGAAACCTACGTCAAAGCGGACTTTCGTCAGCTGCCGGGCCTGTTGTTCTTCTCCGCAGAGGACAAATTCAGCGTTCCGGAGGAGATTCGCAAGCAGAAACTATCCAAGTTTGCCAAAAAGTACATGATGTGGCATACGATCTGCTCTTGCGGAAAGCGGAGCGCCCCCTTCGTGATGACCGGCACGGTAAACGGGCAGGTTTACCTTAAGGAGTGCCTACAGAAGCGCTTACTACCACTATTGAAGCAGCACGAGGGCCCGACCATCTTCTGGCCGGATCTCGCTTCGTGCCACTATTCAAAGGACGTGTTGGAGTGGTACGAAGCCAACGGGGTCACCTTCGTGCCAAAGGAAATGAACCCGCCCAACGCGCCGGAGCTTCGCCCAATAGAGAAATATTGGGCGATTATGAAGCAGGCCCTCCGGAAGAACCCAAAAGTTGTCAAATCGGAGGCGGACTTCAAGAGAAAATGGATTTCTGTTCAAAAAAACTACAACCTGACGTTGTACAGAACCTTATGGACCTGGTAAAGAGGAAGATGCGAGCATACGGGCTTGGGCTCGAAGTATGAATAAAAAGAAAATGCCAAAAGTTGTTTAATAGTTTTTATTTTACTGTCTAAAATTTTCAAAAGGATCGGTCTACTGGGCGAATTTCTACAGCGTTTTTTTCCGTGATGCAATTTGATGTGACACACCCTTTAGAAATACGAAAAAAGCATCAATAATCTTTGGGAAGTCATGGTTTTTTTTACTTGAAATGAAGATCAAAAAAAAACTGAAGTGAAAAACTATAAGCGTGATGTTTAGTTAAGTTCCTCGACAAGTGATGGTAGAGCTTTCCAACTTCCTTCACTATCAAAAACGGTACAAGAGATAAGTTATAAACATTCACTGAAAACACCGAAAATACCAACGATAGTTAACATGTATTTTTAGGTTTCCCCACGTAGCCTTAGGAATTTGCCAAGCTGAAGCCTTAATCGCCCAAGAAAGCGGAAATACGCTGCAATCATTCCTCAATTGGTTTCCCCTACGTTCTTTCGAGATGAAAATCGAAAGAAAAAATGAAAACAAAATCCACGCAGCATTTTGCAGCGGCCCCCATCCAATGTATAAAAGGGGCCCAAATGAAAGTGTTTCTTGTAGCGGATCACTAGCGGCCAGAGTGGTGAACAGAAATAAGTGCATTTAATGGGTTTTAGATTAGATTAGATTAGACGACGGGCGGCACACCGCGGTCCCATCGCTGCAGCAGCAGCAGCTGAGCGCCCAATAAGTATTCGATCGTGGCGGTCAGTATTAGGCAGAAGAGGCCATTCTTCGCAGACGTAGCTGAGGCATTTCCTCCCACCATTCCTGTGCCTCCTCCACTGTTGGTTTTCGAACCAGGTGGGGGCTGTTTAGCTATTGAACATTGCCACGGATCGTTCGACGCGTTCTGCATTGCATAAAGGACGATCATCGGCCGTGTTATGCTGCGCCAATAGTGGGAGGAAACATTCCTGAAGCGAAACGTTGCGATATGTCGAAGCTGGAACTGTAGCTACATTTTATGGAGCGATTAATTCGAAAGTCGATCGCTGTTTCTATGGTACTTCAATGTTTGATTAAATTACGCCTCAAAATAAAAGCTACGAGAAAAAAAAGTGTGCTTAGCACAACGATTTTAGAATGAACCCACCCAAAAAAAAGGTTTGACCCAGTTTTGGATTTCACACATCAAAACAGCTTCGTGATGAATATCACCAATCTATTTATACGAATGTGTGTAAACGCGCTTTTCGCGCTTCGACCGTTTTCGCATTTTTGAACCCACTAACCAACATTAGCCCATCCCATTCTCCTCCTCCATGGGCCCAAGATGCACCGCCAAATTCCACCCCCAGGGAGAGAAGTATGATAGGCCCGACGTGATGTGCGAATTTTATTTTTACCCCGAAGTAATAATTTTTCGCACCGTGATCGCGTCGCGCGCTGTTTACGCGAAAATTTTTGCGCATTACACACACACACACACGTATGGATTACATAAACGCACTCGAGGCGATCTTCGAGCGCACCCCGTATTCCAAGTGGGGCAAATGGCGAACGCACCCGGAACGATGCACCTAGAAGGGTTGAGGTTTTATTACACAACAGTGATTGAGAAATAGACATTTGTATTAGAAGGTCGTGAATCTCCGGGAAGGTTGCTCGAGATAATTCGAAAGTAAATGTTCACTATTCAAATTCTACTCCCGTTGATTCTCAATACGATATACACTTCAATTACACTTCAATTGGATTCTTTCAGTTTCATTGCACTTTTTACATCGAACAAATAGCTATTGAAATGCGTGCTCTGGCCCATTTGAAGGAATGGCATTCAACGCTTAGGTTTAGATTCGCAATTCGAATATGTCGGCATAAGGTGACCTCGAAATTTTGTCTTATTCTGAGATAAGGAGAAAATTCACATGATCCCAAATCAGGTGAACTCGGCGGATGATTTAGGACACAGATGCGAATTTGATCCGAAAATTCACGCCAATCGATTTCGAACGCTTGTCTGATATGAACAATAATCGTCGCACACATTTTTCAGCAGTTGCAATGTTCGATGCTCTGATACCATTATTACCAAATTTAATGATTGTGAAGATTTTTTCCTCTAACAAAAAACGTTTTTTCAAAAACAACTACGTTTGTTATTTGAAAATCAAATTAAAATATAGTTTGATGGATAGCAACCCTGATCTTTATTTTCAATTAATAATTCGTCAATACAGCCTAAGCCCTTGTAATATGAATTTTGAGTCCAGGAACTTAATTAACACACTATGTATGTGACATTCAGGATATAATATACTAATAATGGAGTATAATCAGCGTTCGGCGAAAACTCAGAAGCATATTTAATTTTGTTTTGCATCAATTCCATTCTTGGTAAAAAAATGCATTTTTTGTAAGAAAGATAGTAGAAGTTGTTTACTTCACGTAATATTTCAGCCCAAAAGTCCATAAAAGGATCACCTAGTCCCTAGTCCCTAGTAGGTTTAATTCAATAAAGATAAATTTGATGAAAAAAGTCATAGGAGGTGTCCGAGACACGACCGCATAGTTGACGTAGGATTCCGTTAGGTTATCTGTTGATTTTGGATATGTTTGAAGAATTACATCGATAAACTCTTTAACAATGATTTGATGGCCCGGAAAAGGGCCGTTTTGTTTGTTTTTTGGATATTGTTTATTCACTCCACCAGTGTTTACCGAGTGGTGATGACAGAAGTATGGTAAACAGTCGTTGGGTGGTGCGTATCAGATAGAAGATGCCGAAGTGGAATAAGATAACACCTAATACTAAATGTAGAGCATATGGGAAATCACGTTTTCAAATATTTCTGCAGTTTTCCAATCTTATCTCGCCGCATGCATTTCCCTTGGGTGAAAATGAACACAACAACACAGACAGCTTAAACCTAACGACCCGTTCTCGAGCGGGAACACACCTCGGTTATTGTTTATGAAAATTGAAATAAATCGTTTCATATATCAAGTCATTTTTAACACAACTGCTATCATATACAATTTTACAATTACACTTGTGCTAAATTTTTCACCATACACGATCGGTCATTGGTATGAAATTTCACGAAGCAATCAACATTGAAGTTCCAAATTTAAAGTCCCCGACTTGCATATATTTGCAATTAGCATTTTCCCAAGGCACCTTGGTTTTGATGTCTTTGTTAGGGAACGCATTTCGGATGGAACAAAAGCTCCCCCTGCTATCATGTATTTGCAATGCAAATTTTCCCCAGGCAGCTTGGTTGTGATGTCTCTATTAGGGAACGCATTTCGGTAGGAACAAAAATTCTCCCTACTTTCATGTATTGGCTATGCCGATTTCCCCCAGCCAGCTTGGTTTTGATGTCTCTGTTAAGGTGGAAACAGAATGCCGCGTTGTGCGTTGCTTCTCATCAGCTGCCATTGCTTGCGTTTTGTACTAAAACATTCGCAGTCTGTTGATTTGCAGTCACAATCTAGCATTCGCGTCACCACTTTTCATGTAAACAAAAAATAAATAAAATTCGTATGAAAATCTTGTTCTTGTTGTGTCCACGGATCAGTTGAATGTTTTTAAAAACAACACATTGACATATCCGCGCTGGCGGCAATGAGCTTCTTTTACTAGTTTAGGGGAGCGTGAAAGAATAGCTGATTTTCAGTCGGAATGAACACGTTTTCAAAATTAAAATTATGAATGAAAATTAGCTTTTCCATAGCAAACTAGTATTCTAAATGAAATGAAATGAAATGAAAAACATTTTTGTTTGCAGGTGATGAAAAAGTCCTATACGAAAATTGTTTATGAAGATTGAATTTTCATTCAAATTTTAGAATTTAAAAACCGGCTTCGTGTCTTCTAATATGATAGAGATTACACTAACGAGTTTGGGACCCAAATTATAATTTGAAGTTAATTTGATTAATTTGAAGTTACCACCAGACGTCGACACCATGCCACTGTCATCGCGAATTCGGCACAAGCAGTTTAGAACAAATGTTAGCGTTTGGTACAACGATGCTAATGACGCAACGCATTATTGTGTTCGACTAAATGGAAACACACATATTTAAAATGAAATGTCAAAGCACAATTGTCGCAACGCGCGGCATTCTGGCCCCACCTTTAGGGAACCGCCGCATGTGTTTTTCATCACATGCGGCGGTTCAGTCATTTCATCAATCCATTATGAAATGACTGAGCAATAAGCGTTTGAAATTGGACAATTTTCACGATGTGCACGATTTTCGATTTTCATTTTGTACCCCAATATGTTCCCGAAAGACGTAATCTTACGTCAAAAACTCATGTTTTTGGCAAGGAATTTGCCGCTGCTGACAAAAATCGAGATTTTTGCCACACATCAGATTATGATAATATGAGAAGCTTCAAAGTGATGAGATCACTTTGGGAAATGAAGATATTGTGGAATAAAATGGCCGGTCAGGTTACCAACTGAGTGTGTAGAAACTGATACAAGATTTCGATTTTTTTTTTTTTTTGAGCATTTTTTTAATCTTGGTGTGTAGATAAAATAGACAATAATATCGGGAAAATATAAAAAAATGATTTTATCAAAACTTTTGAATACTAACAAAACATTTTGCCAACTAAGTCATTTGATTCCTGAAACGTTCCTCTAGGACCTTCCAATTCAAAGCTATTTTTTTGTTTGGCTGAGAAAAATCCTTTTTAATTTTGATGATGAACTATTCAATTAATAATAACGATTCACATTTTTAGTTTTCATGAGATTGTATAAACCTTAAAATTTCGATTTCAACTTCAAAAATTACCTAAAAATTTCGATTTCATACTCTGTTTCTCTAATTTTGATAAAAACATTAATCGACTAGATGGACTAGTAATTTAGTGATGCAGAAGTACTTCATTAACCGTTTGAGTGCGGAGCAAATATTGTGAGCATATGTCAAAAATACGGATGAGCTTGGGTATATTTAAAATATTGCTAATAAACTGATTTGATCACAAAAGTTGTGCTATAGAAAAAAAAACACACATTAAAAGTCGGATTTATCAAATTATATCTGATAGTATCAAAACTAGCAGCAGCTACTGAGGGATGCGATCTACTGCAACCAGTGGCTTCTACGACCAATGAACTGGCAGAAGAAATCTCCCTAATTTTTTAAAAGGACTAATATGCGTTGAGAATCATCAACGTCCTCTTCCTTAAATAACTCAGCGCTAATGCCGATTTCTTGATATGTTGGACGATCAGGAGTGTGGGAAGGAACCTTGTTTAGCAAACTATGTGGCAAAACTAGCGCAAAATTCAATACCGTGGTTATCGAAGAGAAAGTCGATGGAGAGAATCAATCAAAGCAGATAGATGCTTCTCAAAGAAAAGTTAGATAGTTATAGTATTCCATACCATAGAAAATAATTTCCTTAAATTAGTTAAATAATGAATATAGAATAAGTATAACAATTGAAAAAGGTATTTGATTTTTCCAAAATCGATTCAGCAAAGATTGTCTGGTACCGATTTAATCAATCAGTGAATCTATCCCTAAGCCATTTAGAAAATCGTTTCGTCAGGATTGTTTTTTTTTTTCTTCTAAAGACCTCCTAATCCTAATCACGTTGCATCGAGCAAGAGGTGTAAATTATTCCGCTCTGTAGTTTCAATTTTTAGTTTTGGTTTAGACAGCGATCAGCCACTATTATTTGTTAAATCTGAGAGTTAATTTGGGAATATTTCTGATTGCTCATGACGCTCATTGGAAACATTCTGAGCCATGAAATGTGCGTTTGTTTTTTAAAGGAAAAAGAGACTGTGCTCTGAAATGTATTTTCTATTTCTCTCTGCTGATTTGAGAGTCGTTTTCGCAGATGAGACGATGCATTGCGTATAAAGTATAAATAAGTTTGATTTGTGGTTTCATTTTCTAACTGCTAATACGATTCGATAGTCAACCATCTAGCTGGAGGCAGCAGCAAGGGTTACCAAAATGGCCTTTCCCAGGACTAAGAGTTTAGATTAAGTATTCTAAATTGGCCTTAATCAAGGATAGAGGCGAAATAAGGATTACATTTTAGGGAGAAATAAACACATTTTTACATTAACATAATGAACGTTGAATAAATTATATATATATATATATATATATATATATATATATATATATATATATATATATATATATATATATATATATATATATATATATATATATATATATATTCTGCAAAGATCCTTGGGTAGATATTTATCTGGTAATGATTTTCTACTAAAATAATGATTTTTTTGTGGATAAGAACTGTCTTTAGGGATGAAAACATGATTGAGGGTACAATTACTTCACTACAAATCAGAATAATGAATTATCGAAATTATAAAAATTACATGTTCCGCCCTCTTCTGTATATCCGATGTAATTTCGCATGTTGCTGCATAAACAACTATTTGAACAAGGTTGAGACTACACATAGAACATCGAACTTACCTCGCATGAGAGAATCTTCAAACTCTGGATTGCGAAGTCATTTGAACGACTTCGGAGAAGATTTCAATCACTCGGTTGCAACCTTTTCGGACCCAAGGTTCATGACAGACTATTTAGGAGTTTTTGAATTGGAAACCTTATTGGAAAAAGACGAAACTGAATCAAATTGAGTACTGTTGTATGCTATATGTATTGTTATGAGTTAATATAAATTTAATTTTGGCCAAACATTCTTGCATTTCAGTAGGTTTGGGTCATCCAAAACCACAATTTTCATCATCATATGGTCAATTTTAATAACGACTGATTTTCTATAAGGGCAGTTATTGAAAAATGGAAAAACTGAACTTGTAACTTGCATTCAAGATATCTGATCAAAATATGACGTACGACAAAGTTGTTATAAAAGCATTGAAATATTTAGAAAAAAAACAATATTTTCAATGCACTGTTAGAAATATCACTCAAAAATTTGATTTCATGTAAAAAACTTTTGTATCTCAAAAGACTCACCCTTCGATATTTTTGAACCTATTTTTGTCAGAAAACTCTTTCAATTCAACAAATTTTAACATATGGTGGTGAGGTGTCGGACTCTCAAAAATGGAGATATGAAATTTCAATACTTTGAGAATTCGTAACAATTCCAGAAAAGTAACATGAAAAATAGAATCTATACGTGATTCTACATGAAAGACGATATATCGCGTTTTATCTTAGGACTAACCGTTCTCAAGATATGAAAATGAAAATAATATTTGTGAACTTTTTATACAGAGTCGGAACCGTAACCGACGTAACAGAGTCGGAACCGTAATGTACGAAATGTCCAACAGCAGTACGCATTATCTATTTTTTTTTTTCTGAAGCTTCTTCTGGCTCATTTTGTAGAAATCAGAAAAGTGATCATCAATGCCGTTTTTTGAAGGATTCGTACACGTATTAATAGAAACAAGGTTCCAATTCGTTTCATATCCCCTCTCAGACTTGGTCTACTTTTTGTTCCCCAATTTGAAGAAATGGCTAGAGGTATTGAGATTATATTTAAACGAAGAGGTGATTGCAGAAACTAATGGCTATTTTCAGACTTCTACATATATTATATTATACTTGGACATATATTCAAAGGATCAAGCAGTGGCGTCTCGTCCGGCTATTCAAACTGTTCATAGGACCAGTAGACAATCTCAGATAAAAAATTTAAAAAAAAACTATTTTTTTATTATTTCACATTTGCAGCAGGAGGAGGAATTATCGAAGATAATTTTCATATGATCCGGAATATCCTTATTTTCTTTTCTGTTTGGGTGAAACACCCTTTGGCATCTTTAAGCGCGACAGGGCAAGCGCTATGTATGAAGCGATCACTACTACTAATGCGCTGTCTTACATAAAAATGACATTCGAGGTTCAATGTTTTTTTGCTGAACGAAGCCGATATAAACGATAGAAAACACATACACACTATAGTTGAATGAACAGGTAGCTCACTTGGTCACGCGTCGCCTCTGGGATCAAGGGATCAACAAACCTGAAAGGTGACAAGCTTGAAAAATAAAAAAGGTCCCTCGACCCTCGTAAAATATTGTAAATAGTAATACAGGGTGGGCTCGATTATATACAGTCTCAGATTTCTTTTCACTGTAAATAATCGAGACGAAATCTTTTTTTTAATTCGTTTTAATCATATATTTTCAGTTTTTTGAATATGAAAGAATTCTTCATAATTCATCCCCTTAAAGTCAGAAAATACCTTTTTCACAAAGAAACATTAAATTTATCTAAAACTTCTCAGGAGATGATAGAAGATCCTGTTTGATGAAAAAAAAATCTTCTACGCACATGGTCGAGTTTCAACAATGACAGAGTTATTGAACTTCTTCGTTATTCCAGGATCTGTTTGCTTTAAGCTGGCTCTACTTCAAAAAGTACGCTACGTAGAAGGGTTATGTTGCTTCTATTTCAAAAATGAATAAATTCAGTACAGGGTATAGTTTCGGAACACATAAATTAATGGAATAAAATATCATTTAGATAGTGGTTTTGAAGGTGCTATTATTAATTTAACCCTAAAATTTATAATAACCATGATTGCTCCTATCAACTACAATTTGTTCTTTGACACTCAAATTTTTTCCGATGTATGGGAGTATTGTTGATAGTTGTATGGATTTTTCATATAGTTTTCTTTCAGAACTTAAAATCTCAGAAACTTAAATATACAGGGAAACTTCGATATAACGTACCCTCGTTATATCGTACCCTCGATATAACGTCACTCGATATAACGTACATTTTACCTCGATATAACGTACACATTTCCAAAGTGTAAAGGAAATTTTTTTTCAATATTTTTTTTCTGATAGAACAATGAATTATCTTTATTGTGATGCTAAAACAAGTTTTGTACCTTTAATCAATTCCGAAATACAGCTGGTTTTGTGATTCCGGATTCTAAATGAATCAAGCTTTAATCAACAGTACGAAGGGAAACATCATGAGAAAGGCCGGCTTCGTCTTCTGATTGAAGTTATTTATTATCTTTACTAAAACAGCAACACAATAATGTAATATAGACTACGTTTGTGAGTACTTTATTATGCTTCGATATAACGTACAATTCAATACAACGTACAATTTTGAAAGTGAAATGTACGTTATATCGAAGTTTACCTGTATATATAATTTTTGTGAAAAATGAAATCAATCAATTTTAAAAAAACAATTCAGAGTAATTTTTATATTTTTTTTTGTATTTTTTATGAAAGATTAATTTATTTCCTATATTTAATCCTATTGGTAGTTTTGTAGTTCTCAAACATTATTTTGGTCAGACAATAAAATATAGGAAATTGTTTAGGCTTTCCTTAAAATACTCATTTCAAACTCATTTAAAAAAAATCATTAAATAAAATTATTTCAAAATTGAAATTTGTTTTTTTGAGTGTAATTTTATTTATGTATTTTTACATGAAAATTTGAAAATGTTTCTACATTTAATTTTTGACCAAAACAATGTAGGTATTATATTTTTGGAGTAGGAAATTTTTGTAAAAAATTAAGAAAAAAAACTTTGTCCCTTCCCAAAAAGTAGTCTAATTTTTTTTTGTATGCGTTATATCGAGGTGAAATGTATAACGTACAAGTTTCGAAGTTTTCCTGTATGTATATAATCGAATCATATATGATCGGGTCATTCGGGTCTATTCTGTATATAATCGAGTCCGACCTGTGTCATTATTTAAAAGCATCGAACAGATAATCGAGCTTATGAACGATTGTATTATCAATTATCTGATTTTCGAGAGTATTTTATTTGGATGATTTCCGCCAGAATCCAACACCGTTCCCAACGAATCGCATAACCAAATAAGCACTCGGTCAGTGTCCAAAATTCGCCCGTTTATGTGTCTGTCGAACCATTTTGCCGCATGTGTTGATGGCGGTATTATGTGTGCGAATTTGGCGACGCAAGAGCGCGATACGCATTTAACACATCCCGACTGACGACAGCATCTGTCCCAGTCGACACACAGCCACCCATTCAACCACCACCATTACGACGACGGATCAGGTGTCATCGGCGGATGCATTCCATGGCGGGGGGTTTGTGCAAAAGGGATACGGGTAAATGTTTACTTTTGATGCGCCAATTTAATTGGGACAAATTTTGCAATCTTGCATGTTTTCGGGCTACATTTGTTTGGGCGGATTTTTCGTGCACACCGATAATAACTGGCAAATCGAAAAATGGGAAAAAAATTCCAAATGTCCACGGTAAAGATCGCCCTAGCTGATTAGGGTGATTGATCAAGAAAGTTCGTCGTTCGTCGTCGATACGGGACGCGCATCCCGGGCAACAAAGTTGCCCACCTATCGGCGAAGCCCCACCTTCGAGGCTCGCATGCTCGCTGGCTCCGCCCACCGTTCGGCGGTATGTTGCCGTGGTGCAGACAGCTCCCGTGTGAGCCGTGCTTTCAGTCACGTTCCTTACACCGGCGCATTCACCCTGCAGCACTCGTACGGTATTTGCCGGATCCTTATCAGCCAATCAAAGCGGCTCCCTTCCGCTCCCATTTTCGCCCTCTCAACCTTCTCAACCCTCAACAGCAACCACGAACCGAAAGCGCGTGCATGGTTTCTACGCCATATTCACCAGTGTTCTATGTGCAGTCGTGAGACCGAGCGAGAATGCACGCGAGAGAGGGAGGAAGGGAGAAAGAAGCACAGAACATAAGCATAAAAACACCTCGACCATACCGTACCAATCGACGGGACAAAGGAAAAGGAAATAAAAAACTAGAATCCTAAAACTACACGATTCCTAGGAAAGGAACACCCGCCCTCGGTCTGTGTGTGACCATTGCTGCTGCTGTTGCTGCCACAAGCTCGGGTTTCCTGGGAGAGGGAAAGAAAGGGCACGGAACAACGGTGGGCAGAGGTGACGGCCAAACAAAGCAGCAAACAAAAAAAAAAAAAAAATGAACACGTAATGCTGGAGAAAGAGAAATAGACGCATTTGCTGCTGCTATGAAACACGATCGCCTCGAGTCATATTGTTTTGCGAAAAAGAAAACGCCACCTTTTCGTGTTATTTTATTCTATTTTTTTATTACTGCTATCTACTTTGATACAATAAAATATTGTATTATGCTGTCTAATATTATTTGGGAAGATAAGTAACCGGTCGAGGGAAATTTTTCGTTTTATTAACTCGAAATAGAGCCATCGATTCCTACTCTTGGTTATGATTGACATTTGATACTTTTACCTATTATTTTTATAATATTAGTGTTATTCAAACTAAGCTGTTTGCAGCCTGACATCTACTGGATAGTTAATCGTTTGAATAAATAATTAATCATTATAGAGCAATTCCACACCAAATTAACTAGACGCTGTCATGACCCTCTCCGACTTCTTTTTCAAATGTTGTACATTCGTCGATGGCTACACAAAATTAAAATTTCCATTATCAATAAGCGACTATTTTTTGTAAGAGACTATTTTCAGATCGCTCGAAAGTTAGCAGTCTGATCAGATAGCTGATTTATATATTAAAATATGTTGTAAAATTAATTATTAAAAAAAAAACTCAAGAATTGAATTTCATAACAAAAACCAAAATCTTAACTACATAAGGGAAATGATATAGAAATGGAATCTATATGTGATTCTATATGAAAAACTCTATATAAAAATTTACCTAAGCCTCACCATTCACGAGATATAACAACATGCATATAATGAGAATACTGTTCGTAAAATAGTAGAAAATACATTACGTGAAGTAACATTGTTGTACATTACGACTAAGGTTCCAACCAGGGTTACCATATCTACAGAATAATCTGAACTTATACAGACTTTTTAGAACCAAAAATCTGTAGATACAGATTACAGTTTTTTTTGGTTTTCATAAAAATTTACAAATTTTTCAAAATAACAATCCAACATTAATTATGGCTTGCTCTCAATAATATTTGTCTCAACTCACCAATTTTATTCATATAGTATTTTGAATCAGTATGAGTGAGAGTCATTTTGGTGCGTGTAATTATATATATATATATATATATATATATATATATATATATATATATATATATATATATATATATATATATATATATATATATATATATATATATATATATATATATATATATATATATATATATATATATATATATATATATATATATATATATATATATATATATATATATATATATATATATATATATATATATATATATATATATATTGTGGAGGCGATCTGGCGTAGTGTTAACATCCATGCCTCTCACGCTGAAGGTCACGAGTTCAATTCTCACTCCCGACATTCTTCCAAAAATGGAAGTAAAAAGTGACGAACCAGCCAAATGAGTTGAAAATCACTATAATACAGATATATAAAAAAAAAAAAATATATATATATATATATATATATATATATATATATATATATATATATATATATGAAAAAGGGGTTTTTGGAGTCGGGGAAGGTTCTTATGACCTCCCCCTCTCTCTAAGGAGGGGCTGCCATACAAATGAAACACAAATTTCTGCAACAACTCGAGAACTAATAACAAGCTGGTAAGGGTACAACTCGAGGAAGGAATCGTCCGATCTGGAATGTCACATTTTATAATAATTCCTGTACCAAACATGTATACCATGTAAGGGTGAAACATGTTATTTGAAAGTGATTGAATAATCTTGAATGAGAATTGTAAGTTTTGGTAGAAGCACTAGGAAATTTATGGTAGAAGGAATTTGTAATGGGTCAAAACTAATCATTGAACAGTTCCGCGTTTGAATTCATGAACGTTCGTTTAGTTAAAAAACGAGAATGTTTGAATATATTGATAACAAAAAACCCATTTTGGGCGAGACGAAGTTTGTCGGGTCAGATTTCAGGTATTCTTGTTGTTTAGGTATTTCAGTTATTCAGGTATCAGCTTTTATAAAAGTATTCAGTAGTACCAATACCATTAATGCATTTATGGGGGTATCGTAGTGTGGAGGGAATGACTTTTGGACGTTTTTTGTGCTTTGAACAAATGAAACAAATGATATTTTTAATATCTGTTATTTTATTATTTGTTTATCAATCATTTAGGAATACAAAATTATCTCAGGAAATGAGATAATATGGCACTTTGGTATTGAGAAAGACTATCTATATATATATATATATATATATATATATATATATATATATATATATATATATATATATATATATATATATATATATATATATATATATGGCTCTATATCGAGTTAATAAAACGAAAAATTTATATATATATATATATATATATATATATATATATATATAAATTTTTCGTTTTATTAACTCGATATAGAGCCATCGAATCCTACTCTTGGTTATGATTGACATTTGATACTTTTACCTATTATTTTTATAATATTAGTGTTATTCAAACTAAGCTGTTTGCAGCCTGACATCTACTGGATAGTTTTATATATATATATATATATAAATGGAGTGATGTCTGTCTGTCTGTCTGATTCTTATAGACTCGGAAACTACTGAACCGATCGACATGAAAATTGGTATGTAGGGGTTTTTGGGGCCGGGGAAGGTTTTCGTTATATTTTGAGACCCCTCCCCCCTCTCTAAGGGGGGGCTGCCATACAAATGAAACACATATTTTTCTGCATTACTCGGAAATTAACCAAGCAAACGAAACCAAAGTTGGCATGTGAAAGTTTTAGGGTGCAATAAATGTTTCTATGATGGTTAGACAGTCCTTCCCCCACTCAAAGGGGGGGCTGCCATACAAATGAAACACATATTTTTCTGCATTACTCGGAAATTAACCAAGCAAACGAAACCAAAGTTGGCATGTGAAAGTTTTAGGGTGCAATAAATGTTTCTATGATGGTTAGACAGTCCTTCCCCCACTCAAAGGGGGGGCTGCCATACAAATGAAACACAAATTTCTGCATTACTCGAGAATTAATCAAGCAAATGAAACCAAATTTGGCATGTGGAGGTTTTAGGATGCAATAAATGTTTCTATGGTGTTAAGATACTCCTTCCCCCTCTCTTAGAGGGGGCTGCCGTACAAATGAAACACAAATTTTTGCATTACCCGAGAATTAATCAAGCAAATTAAACCAAATTAGGCATATGGAAACTTTAGGGTGCAATGAATGTTTCTATGGTGGTTAGATACCCCTCCCCCCTCTCTTAGGGGTGGCTGCCATACAAATAAAACACAAATTTCTACATTACTCGAGAATTAATCAAGTAAATGGGCGGGACGAAGTTTGCCGGGTTAGCTAGTTTAAAATAAACTTGTATACAGAATCAACACTTCTAAACAACGGATTCATTACGCGATGTTGCTCGGTTAATAGTTGGATTCGAAATGAAATGACATTGATAGGGATCAGATCGTTGACACTTCCTTGTTCCTACGCGTTTCATTTTATCGTCTGCGACCAGATATGCTGCTGTCTGTATTTTTGACATGCACCACACACTGCATTTCGATGGGAAAGGAGTGAATTGGATGGGACCATGGATAGGGATTGAAGTGGAAAGTTGTTTTATTGGACACTAGAGCCGCAAGTATCCAATAAAACAACTAGAGAAAATAGATTCTAAATTAGTATAAGGGTCGCTTTGGTATGAACCTCGGACAAGCCACAAAAAAAGCTTTACAACCAATGGAGGTCGTTTGAAAAAAAAAATTATTCGTTATTTTAGCACGTTTAATTATTAAAATTCATTCTAATTTTTTAATTTTTATTTTTATTGATTCAATACTGGATGAAAGCAATAATTTTGAGAAATTAGAAACAGATGACACAATAAAAATTTGGTCGAGGAGAATTGCGTCTGGTTTGGTTAATGTAATGTAATGTTAATATGACTAAAAAATCGTTAGTACAATCAATATTATACAATAAAACATATTTATTTTAACTTCCACTTAGCCAAATCTGAACCCATGTCTTTCGCGGGTGTCATTAGGTTTTGTAGAACGGCCTCGTCGATTTTGTTTGTAGCAGAACGCCAACATCGCACTTTTCACCGTTTTTATGTCTTCATGTTTCAAAAATGTCTTATATTCCAGGAACTATAAAAGATACACGACTTCGACGAAAGTTCATATTTTAATAAGATCTAAACCTTTTTCGAATACTCTATATTACTATCTTTACTTTCAATAAAATCATGATTAGTTGTATTTTTCTTAAAGAAAACATGAAAAAGTTTTTGTTAGATAATCTTTGTCCCTGAAAAAGTGCCCATCCTTCGATGTATGGACGACTTGTTGGAAATTCGAAGGGCTATTCAATATTTTTTTTTGGGAATTTCAAAAAATACGCGAGAAAAATGAGTTTTACTTTTTAAATATATTTTTTATCAGCGAATTTTTATTTTTGAAAAATTGGTATTTTTCTATGAAAATTTGAACAATTTCACGCTTTGACCAGAGTTTTGTAGGTATCATAGTTGTTGAGTTATATTTTTTGTAAAAAATCAAGAAAAAAAACTCCCAAGACGAGTTGGCATGAAACTCGTCACTTTTGGAATTCACATTCTCTGTGGTTTAGTAAGAATAAGATATACAATGTTATTTATTTATTGTAACGCATTACGTTACATATGAATGTCGAAAGAGATGATTCTCATTTTAACAGATCAAAAGGCTATATGAATAAAACAGGTGAGACGGAAAAAATATTATTAACATCAAGCCATAACTATTATTGAAACGATATTTTAAAACATTTGTAAATTCTATATGAAACCCAAAAAAACTGTAATTTGTATCTACAGATTCTTGATTTCAAAAAGTCTAACTGTAAAAATACAGATTATTATGTAGATATGGTAACCCTGTATGCAGTGGCGAAGCGTGACCGGGTGACACCCGGGGCGGATCACTAGGGTGTCACCCCTCCAAAATTGTCGAAACAAGAAACGTATCTATTATAAAATGAGATAGGACGAACAAGAGATCTCAAAATCTCAAAATTTTTGAATATCGAAATATGACTCAAATAAATCTCATCAGATAAATATCTTTGGGAGCTGAGAACGAAACTGATATTGAACAAGTGCTTCCCGTTAAGTTTGTTTTCGATTTCTTGTTGTAGGCTAAATGAATGCGCAGCAATAACAATTTTTGATTAATTACAACTCTGATAAGCCTCTCCACAATATGCCACAGAAACGTACACGGTTAGAAAGAGTTTCGAATTCACTGTAAAATTTGGAACTGATTAATGAAAGTCCGACTTCATGACGAACTGTAACACTTCAAATGCAATCTAATTAATGACATCATTAGAATAAATTCTAGCGTCTCTCAAATGATTACGGAGTCCTGGTATCTCTAGTAAAAGCTGTCTTTCCGAAACCTCGTAGTTGCCAGTTTGTCAAATCGACTTTTTCAGTTCACTGTCAGGTACTCATAACATGTGTCGAGCTTGAATTGCTTCAAAAATTTCGGTTTAGACGATTTTGACCGTTCTTGTAATTCTCGATGAAGATAACCAATACACTCCAACATTCCGTATTCCATCTTGATTCTTTTTAATTCTATGGCCATTTCTATGTCCCTTTCAACAGCGAGAAGCATTACCAGTGTGTTGAGACTGATCACAACGTTACTCAGAGATGGTCCTTTGGTTTGCAAATATTCTGCGCTAGAACTACTTCATGCGATACAACGCATCAGAAGTATTAAATAATAAATTCTGGTAGGAAGGACCGTGCACTTGATCCAGTATTTGAGTCGCACAATACTCCAGTAGCTGTGATCACTCCATAAATTGGTTTCACAGCAGTTTAATGAGCACTCTATCGAGTTTGCGACAATCTTTTAACAACACACCTGTGTGTCTCAGAAACATTTCTCAGGGATCAGTTGTAGCTGCGAAAAACGAGTAAACAGGTTAAACAGCTCTAATAATGTCACACACGGTAGATTCTTAGCAAAATCATGTTGTCCTCGTAAGCCTAAAGAGCTGTCTACGAACCCTATGGATACGGCTTTCTTGTTTTGCTTTCTCAAAAAAAAAACTGAACTCCTTGATTTGATCCTGACATGGTTGGTGCGGTCGATAGACTGCGAACGGCACTTCATGAAAACTAAACCCTGTCCTTCCAGTTTCTTGAAGACTTTCGTTATTCAAATATGTAACTTTACCCACCTAAAACGAAGAAACTAGGAGTGGGTTATACAGTCAAAGCTCTCTATAACGACAATCTTTATAGCAACAAATCTCTCTATAACGACATGTCGAAAGGAACCTTCAAAATCGCATAGAAATTCTTCTCTTTATTGCAACATTTCTCTATAAAAAACCTCTCCCTATAACGACACATTATCGCTTCTATTTACTAAAACATAACATTCTCTACTGCGACCATTTTCAATTTCACTCCACTCATAGTGTGAATGTGTCAACGTCTGCCCACGAACATAAATCTGTGTCGTACATTATAAGGTTTAATCAACTGCGAACATCAGCTCACGTTCTACTGATTTAAAATTTCGCATGCATTCAAAAACAGAAATTTAAACCATAAAAGATAGGGGAAGCTCATTGATACTAATTATTCGAAGAATTGTTGTACGAGAATCCCGTCCTAGAGCAAAAGAATAAATTTGCAATAAACTTATAAATGAAAGTATTGTCTTCGCAATTGTTATATGGATAAAGCTTTTAAATTCGCATTCAGGCAATAACTGGAAGTATCGTTTTTTTTTTACTTCGAAAACATTCACTGCCCAAAATGAGCTGGAAACACGAAATCTTTAACGCTTACAATAAATTGGACATAATTTAAAAGTTCGAAAAGGATACCAATAAGACAACATTATCTATTTAATGAATTTAATGTACCGCACAATGCGAATACATTCATCATCAAAAATATTAATTAGAGTCGTGAAAAGGGTAAGAATAATGGCTTCAATGATGTTCAATTAGTATATTTCGTCTGGCGACCACAAAAAAAAATCAATCATTTATTAAATCTTTTATTGAATAAGGGCCTGACGGAGCATTCAGTAATGATACTATAAGCCCACCCTCTTAAATTGATTAATTTTAATTGATTTTTTGATTAATTTGATTGTTTTGCGTGAGCTTGGGCGTTACTCTCCTTATAGCAACATCTAAGCTCTCTATAACACCAACTTTTATAGCGACAATTCTCTATAACGACGGTCTCTTGCGATGTCGTTATAGGGAGCGTTCATTGTATCTGTGTTATAACCGCAAGATTAACGTAGGACTACCGTTTGCTTAGTAATCATTTGTTTGAAGTTGCATCTGAATCAATTCTCAATAAATGGATGAATGGATATTTTGTTTTCCCTTGGAATTGTCTCGCGTTCTGTTCAAATATATACGAAATGATATTCTTTCGTTTGAGGTCTGTTATTCATGTTCGACACTCAAATCATCAAGATGAGCTTATTCAATCCTCTGTACATCCGAAATATCTATCATGTATCATGCATCAATATTAACGCACAAAACATTGTACTCCGAACGTATGAATTTACACCTCAATACAGAAATGAAAGATGTAGTATGACGAAAAAATGAACACAAAAAACCAAGAAAGGTTCTATAACACGGACTTTTTCATAGTGACTTATTTTGTTAGATAATACCAAAAAATAATAACCGTTTACCTTCGATCAAAGTCATGAGTTTTTCTCAATATAACGGGTGTTAAATAAAAAATGAGAATTTTTTCAATCACATATAATTTTTTTTTTCATCGATTTCAGTATTTTTTATTAATAACATAATGTATTTTCTTCAAAAAAATATGAGTGAATGTTCGAGTAAGGGCCGTGATCTGCTGTTCGACGCAACTTTGTCGCGATGCTCTCACAAGAACGTTGTACGGCACTTACGTCCATTTTTCGGATACAATTCCGGATTCTTGTAGTCAGTTGCTTCGTGTCCTTGGCCCTCCAATTGTTTTTATACACTAGGGCACTGAGTGAGCCAAAGAAATACTCTATTGGGCGGCACTGGGGCAAGTTTGTTGGGTTACGATCTTTCGGCACGAACAGTATCTTTTTCTCAACAAGATACGCCAGCGTCTTCTTGGCATAATGGGAAGACGCCTTGTCCGGCCAGAAGACGTACTTCCCATCCCCGTGATGCTCGTTCAGGAACGGCAGCAGGATTTTGTCGAGGCACTCTTCTCGATAGATTTGTTGGTTGATTGCCAGACCGCTCGGCTTAAACCAAGGCTTTGAAATGCCTCGGTCGGAAATGGCGATGTCCAACATAACCTTTTTTTTCAAACTTGTGTTTGAACTTGTATTTCACTTCAGGCAGTGTGGATGACTTCTCACTGGAGTAGTAATTATCATTTCCTGGAATATGCGTTTTGGACAGCGGAAAACAGCTATCGTCGTCCAGAACGAAAGACGTCCCGCGGTATTTTTTGGTCATCCACCGACACTGTGATTTAACCGTCTCAATCTGCACCTCCGTGTACTCCGGCGACCTCGTCTTCTTCCTGTAGACGATTCCTTCCATCTTGAGGGTCCGATGGATCAATACGTGGGAGCAGCCATATTTCCGACCGGCGTCACGCAGGCTGGTTGCGTCCTTGTTGTCAAACAGCTTCTTTAACGATGTCTTCCTCTGCGTCGTCATCATCGTCACCGGACGACCTTCCGCTCTACGTTCAGGGAACCCAGGATACGATATACCGTACTGACAGGTACATTTTCTTCCTTTAAAATGTGCCACCGTCAACTTTTTTCCTTGCTGGAAATGCGTTTCGTAGAACCGTACAACGTTCTTGTGAGAGCATCGCGACAAAGTTGCGTCGAACAGCAGATCACGGCCCTTACTCAAACATTCACTGACATTTTTTTGAAGAAAATACATTATGTTATTAATAAAAAATACTGAAATCGATGAAAAAATTATAATTTTTTTTATATGTGATTGAAAACATTCTCATTTTTTATTTAACACCCGTTAATATATTTGTCATGGTCATGGGTGTCATCCCTCTAAGGGTGACACCCGTGGCGGACCGTCCCCTCCGCCCTCCTACACTACGCCACTGCCTGTATGTGACTATTTTCTAGTCAAATTTTTATATAATAAATATTTTTGGGAGCATCAACGGAGCATCAACCTGATTGCTTCTCAAACCAGATTTCAGCCTGTTTTCCGCATCGAACGTGCAATTGTTAATTGTAATACAAAGAAGTGATATAGAAAATATTACAAATAAAAAAAAGTTGATACAAAAAACCTCCAAAGAATTCAAACGCATATAACCATGACCTGACACCGCTGTGGCAGCTATTGTTGCTGCGACTTCTGTTGTCTCGGAAACGTCAGACGAAAGTGCGACTTCGGGTGTTAGGAGAAGACGTCCACAATTCTGAGGGTGGTACGAGGTCAAGTATCACACAATCACGATTATGCGATTGAAAACCGACTCACAGCCACCCCGATGGCAGCCAACACGCGCGCCTTCCTTTTCCGTGTGCAGTTTTGTGCGGTGTGAAACGCATGTATTTGTGCGAAACAGATAAACACTCAGACCGGAATGCAGAAGGTTGAGCGGCAGCAACAAAACCAACAACAAAAAAAACCACAATGAAACGCATTCGTCTAAGAAAATATAAATCACCAGCGAATAATAACAACAAAGCACGTCTTCAAACACACTCGGGGGCGGATCCAAGCGGCCAGCGTGCATCCGCTGGCACCGCGGCGGTGACTTGGGACTGGGCTGCGGTCAGTAGCCCAAATGAACGGAATAGCTGTCCAGAAGAAGGAAGCCAGCCATCCTCTCGGTCCTAAACAATAAGTCAAGTTGGCGAAACAAAATCAGTGCATCGCGGTTGTGTTCCTCTGGCGAGAGAAACAAAAAAAACATGAATGCAACAAAACAACAACCGTCGCATTGCAATCTGCCAACGCCACTCACCCAGAAGACGCACACAGGGACACACACACACACACACGTACAGGTGGAGAGCACAAAAAAGCTCATTAAAAATTATTGATGCGTTAAAAAATGCTGTATAAATATTTCGTGGCCAACAGAGAAAAAAAATAATGAAGAAGGAAAAAATTGCAGTGACGGGTGACGTGAGCATGCCGAAATAAAAAAAAAACAACAGCATTCAGAATCAGCACAGGTAAAACTGCAAGGAAAGAAAGGAGGAAGCTCAACAGCGGGGGCCCATACAGGAATTAATTGCACGCATCTAATTAGTTGAAGCGCTTTTCGTCAGTCAGCGAATTGGCCCAAACGTAATACGAGCTGCGTGTGAAGTAAATGTACACAAACGCACTGTTTGTGTTTACGTTTCGTGCGTGGATGGATTCGAGTGGGCTCGAGTGGGCCATAAGCCAAGGTATGCGCCGCAATCAGCGATTTACGTCGATACGGTCAGAACCAAACGCGACGCATAGAGCGAACGGAAATTGGCCTTTTGTGCGGTTTTGTTTCGAGAGTAGGCAAATCGATAATAATGGCACAGTTGTAACAGCTTTGTTATGGTTGTATCAGCGCGCGTTTGTGGTGCTTTGCTCCTCCGTTGAACGTGTTGAGCCTCAACGGGTATCATATTGCAGCATCGGATTTTTATGGTATGATTGACTTCGGCTGATTAGTCATAGAACCATGGTTTCCGCGATGTTCACTGTCCATAGTGCGAAGCTTCTAGAATCAGGTCACAATGCACAATGCACTCATGAACAACTTAATATCTCAGGAGTTTTTGAAACGGAAGGCTGTTGAATAAATGCTTATAATAATGAACAGAACATTTACAACTGATATTGAACATTGAAATGAATGTCAGCATTCCAAAACCGAAGAAAGTCATGTACTGTTGTCACCGACTCCGGAGTATTGATATGTACTACACGATTACGTAGGTAATCAACTGTAGAATGACAACATACCGACAATGTTTTGTTGACAACCATCAACCTTTGTTGTTCTATACAAGTGCCATTAGTTATTATCGGTCAAAATCTCATAAAAATATCGAAATAAAATTTCACTCCTCCCCTTACGTAACGCAAATACAGTCACGCAACCTCGCCCTCCAATAAACCCCCTCCCCATTCAAGCCCTTCTCACGTTACGTGAATTTTTTCAGTGTTGCGCGGTATCAAAAAAATTGTTTTTTATATTTCCAAAGAGTGGTTATGTAAGGGAGTAAAAAGTGCCCCCAAACCAAATCACTAGCTGTATGGCAAATATTGTAAAAGATATTAAATAAGAAACTTTGGCGGTTTATTTGAACCCCTATGTGGTTTGACGTAGGATCTATAGTGAAGAACGTACTTTTTCGTTTATTTCACGCCATCCTGAATAGATCCGAGATAAAAATTTGAAAAATATACTGAATGTGCATCTTACCACGGTGTATCAAGAAAAATTATCAAAAAAATATTTCATCAAAAATTTTTGTACTAAAAAAACCATTTAAATTTTGAATTTTTTTTTGGGATTTAGAGATTCAGTACTACTCTAATTCATATTTAAATGTGCTCTTACGGCTTTTCTAGATTGATAAATATCTTTAAGCTGTTTTTTTCAAATATCTAATAATAAAAATAAAATAAAAAAAAATAATACACAGTACAAAAAAATGTTACAGATTTTCTGGCATTTCGAGATTTTGAAAAAAAAATAACTTTGAGACTTTGAGTTTTTTTTTATTTTAATCTTTCAATTGAAAACCACGAATACAATAAAATAATCGATTTCAAAAAAATAAAAATAATAATGCGGACGATGAAGAAAATTATTTTGGTGTCACACAATGCTCTTAAAAATTCAGGAAAAATTACGCCACATGTAGAAAAAAGACACATACGAACGCAATTTGAGCAGGAGTGGGTCTCAAAGTTATTTTTTTTTTTTTTCAAAATTTCGAAATGCCAGAAAATCTATAAAAATTTTTTGTACTGTGTATTTTTTTAATTTTATTTTTATTATTAGATATTTGAAAAAAAAAAACAGTTTGAAGATATTTATCAATCTAGAAAAACCGTAAGAGCACATTTAAATATGAATTAGAGTAGTACTGAATCTCTAAATCCAAAAAAAAAAATTTCAGAATTTAAATATTTTTTCTAGTACTAAAATTTTTGATGAATTTTTTTTTTGATAATTTTTCTTGATACAGCGTGGTAAGATGTACATTCAATATTTTTTCAAATTTTTATCTCGGATCTATTGAGGATGGCGTGAAATAAACGAAAAAGTACGTTTTTCACTATAGATCCTACGTCAAACCACATAGGGGTTCAAATAAACCACCAAAATTTCTTATTTAATATCCTTTACAATATTTGCTATACAGCTAGTGATTTGGTTTGGGGGCACTTTTTACTCCCTTACCCGGCCAGACCCTTTTTTTCAAATTTAGTATTGTTGCATTGTTTTGCAGACAGTCTTATCAAAATACTACTTATAATCAACTATATGTGGAATCAGGGTGGACATTCGTTTAGCCGCATCCTAAAATTTCAATAAAAGAAAATTTTTGCGGCAAATTTCGAGTCCAATCGGTAGCTAATATTTAGTATGTCCACTTCCATTTCGGATCACTTTGAAAACTCAATTTGGCATTGAGTCAGACAGCTTTTAAAGTGCTGCCATGTTGATTATAGCCCAACATTCCTGAATTACTGCCTTGAGACCGGAAATGTTGTCAAATTGTCATCCGTTTGCATAGACCATCTCGGCCAGAATTCTCCATAGGTTCTCTATGGGATTGCAATCGACTGCCAGCAGGTCACTCGAGAAGCGGAATGTCCTTCTCGGCAAACCATGCCTTTGATTGCTTGGAAACTTGGATCTATGTATAATCCTGTTGAAAAAACGACATCCTCGGTAGCGTTATTTTAAATATGGCCAATCAAAACGTCCACCAGTAATTGAAGATACTTTTCGGAGTTCATTCGGGTGAAAATGAAACAAATGAGAAGCTTGCTGTGATAGGAAACGGCTCCCCACACCGTCAAACTTCCGCCCCCAAAGTTTCGCTTCGATCTCACGGCATCTGCCGTCGACTTCAATTGTACCAATAGCAACTGTAACAGTCCGGACCATCCAAATTGAACTTTTTCGCCGGAAAATACAACATTTCTCCATTCTAGCTTCCATTCCATGTATTGTCGGGCGAAAATGAGATGGTTCTGCTTATGGGTGGCGGTCAGTTTCGGCTTCCCTTGAGGTTTTTCCACATGATGTTTGGTGACTCATTCAAGATGCGCGCAATATGTCTCTTCGTTACTGGAACAACCGATTCTGCCTTAATGTATGAGCAGGACATCGTTTCCTGGTTGCTTCGTGTCTTATTCTACCTTTAAGACGCAAAGTAACTTTGGTGTTCCCAATTGTTGGTCGTTATATCCCATATTTCTGGCACTATTTAAAAAAATTCCGTACCACTTTCTCAGATAGACCAATTTTTGTTACGATCGAGCGATTAGAAAACTTTTGTTCACTGAATATATTTATTATTTTTCGCCCCTCTTCCGTCAATAGAATACCTTTCGTCATTCCTTAAAATTCTACGTAAATCACTAATCTGACCAACTTCTTACGTTGCCCATCTAATATTCATCTTGTATATTGAACATTCCCAAGTATTTTTTTCAAAAAAACACAGATAAAGGCTTGGTAATTATGCGAAAACTCGATTTTTATGCCCTGCGGCTAAACGTATATCTCGGGAAAAAACGACGTTTGAATGTTTATATCCACCGATGCCGCCTTGTGTGTGTGTGTGTGATTGTGACGCGCGTCCTTTCAATAAAAGTGACTTAAATATACTATCACTACAGCAAATAAGTATCCCGATAAAAAGAACATTCCTAGTTGTTTTGTAAGTGTTTCAAGTTTTTTTTTCAAGTACGACTAAACGAATGTCTATCACTGTATTAGGGTGGCAATGGATGTATGGGAAAAATTTCATCATCGAATTTCAAAGACCGACCATGTACATTTTGTTTATTAGCCAAAAAAAATTATCTGTGCAAAGTTTCAGCTCGATCGGACATGATTTAGGGGTGCCTCAAAGCGCTCAAAGATTTGATTTTTTGATCCTCGAAAATCGTCCAAGGGAGGAGTAAGGAAAATTCGGAAAATCGAATTTTTTTTTCGATACCAAATGCCTAAAAAATGCATGAAACGTCTAGATCTGGTGCCATCTAAAAACAATTTTTGGCCGAAAATCGGAGTTAGCTTGAGAGGCAATGAAGGTATGGAAGTTTTTTTTCAAGTGCGGCTAAACGAGTGTCTATCACTGTATTAGGGTGGCAATGGTTTTTTTGGAAAAAAATTCATCATCGAATTTAAAGAAACGACCATGTACATTTTGTTTATTGGTCCAAAAAAATGACCTGTGCAAAATTTCAGCTCAATCGGACATTTAGGAGTACCTCAAAGCACTCAAAGTTTTGAATTTTTAGCCAAGTCTCAAAAAGTCGATTTTTGCTCAAAAATTTTTTTTCGTGATAACACCAGATCTCGAAGTTTTATGCCTTTTTATAGCCGATATAGTGGTTCTCAGATTTTCGCGAAAAGTTGCAGTTTTGTTCGTTATCGCAAAACATTAGACCCGTATTTTTTTTATTTTTTCAGTAGGGTGATCATTTCCATTTTATGGTTGTCCGAAAAATCATCTTTTTCTTCTTTTTCCAAAAATGACTTTTTTTTTAAAATCATCAAACAATCATTATTACGTTTGAATTACTGGACCGATTCAGATGATCGATATATCAAATTAAAGCCAATTAGCTAGCCTTTTTTGAAAAAATGACACATTGGCCAATTGATTGAATTCTAGTCGCATACATCCAGTCTAGTCGCATAGAAATATTGAACGAAGACTGAAAACATGTGACACTTTGAAAAATCATAACTAAAAACCGAAAAATAACACATCTCTGATTTTTGGATATGTTATGTAAAAAAACCTCAGCTTTCAAGAAAAAATTTAAAAAAAATATAGCATCCTTGGTCCCGAAACCATCTAAACTATAAAAAAACTAATACAATAAATAATTACAAAATCAATATCCATTTTTTTCGCAAGACTAATATTTTTCAAAAAAGACTATCTAATTGGCTTCAATTTTATGTGTCGATCATCTGAATCGGTCCAGCAGATAAAAAGTTATGAATTTTTGTGTTGGACAAAAAGGAAAAAAAATGATTTTTCGAACCATCGGTTAACTTCGAAAAATCGTAAATCAAAAACAAGAAAAACGCCTCTCTGGTTTCGACATATGTTATGTGAAAAATCCTCAGCTTTCCAAGAAAAACAATATAAAAAAAGATAGCGCCTTTGATCACGAGACTATGAAAACAATAAAAAACGAATACAATCTATAATAACGAGAGCAGGATTCTAATTTTCTGCAGGTATAGTATTTTTTCAAAAAAGACCATTGATTGGTGATTGGCTTTAATTTGATATATCGATAATCTGAATCGGTCTAGTAGTTCAAAAGTTATGAATTTTTGAAAAAAGTAATTTTTGGAAAAAAGAGGAAAATATTTGATTTTTCGGACAACCCTATAATGGAAATGGTCACCCTACTGAAAAAAATAAAAAATACGGGTCTCTTTTGCGATAAAGAACAAAACTACCACTTTTACGAAAATCTGAGAACCACTATGTTGGTTTGGCATGGAGTGGCTGTATATATATTTTAAAAATTTCATCAGTATGAGTATCAAATGAAAGGGCTTGACTAGTAGAACAAAGTTATTTATAAAAAAAACTCTAATCCAAAATGACTACCACTACAAAACGGTGGAGCGGTGATTTTTTTTCCAATACCCCATAAATATGGGTATCAAATTAAGGGGGTGTTCTAGTGTAGAGACACGAATTTCGGACGTTTTTTCGAGCTCCGCAAAAATAAAACAAGAGATAACAAACTATAAAATAACACAATAATATTTTCACTATCCATTATATCATTATTTGTTCATTTATCTCTTAACAATAAAACAAAAATTGAACAGAGAAAAAATATTCATAACTAGAATAGTTAAGAGCTGATGAAGTGAGAGGGTTCAAAAAAAAGTTGTGCCATGACGTACACATTCTACATTCCAGCCCTTCTGGTTATCTGAAAAGTCGAACAGATTCTGAATTGGTAAAGATGCCGCTATCGCATGAACCTCGGACAAGTCAAAACCATCTATTTTGACGAAATAGCGGCCGTTTGAACAACAAAATGCGGTTCAAAACGCTTTTTCTTAGGTTTCCCGATGTTTCAAAAAATAGTAAAATTTAAAAAAATGATTTTCAGAGGTTCATGCGATAGAGAGATGTCTGCAGATTGTATTTATATAAATTCGACACGGATCGGTTCAGTAGAACTTGAGATATCGTGTACGCCAGTTTGAAAAAACTAGTTTCGAGAAAAACACGTTGGAAGTTCATTGTTATGTTATGGTATATTCTCGAATGCCTAAACTACAGAAATATGAAGGGAAAAAAATATTTTTTCAAATTTCTAGACTAGAATACTGCCTTAAAGTGCCATTAGAATGTAGTAGATCATGAAAAATACAAATCCAAGATGGTCGCAGTCCCCAAATAACTAATTGAGGGGCTCAGAAGGAAAGGCGTATAAGTGACTTGATTGATTTCTCTTCATCAACTTTTTCTTTAGTTAATAACTCAACTGCAAAAACGTTTCAATTTGAGTTTGCTATAGAATCCGATAGATGAGGTTCCGACCTATCTTCCACATTATCAAATACAGCTGGGAATGTTTTTGCAGCTAAGTTATGACCAAGAGAGAAAATCGAACATGTCATTTACACCTCTTTCATTCTGAGTCCCTCATATGATTCGATTCCATGTCAAACCGATATAGTCGTTCTCAGATTTTCGTGGGAAGTGGAAATTTTGTTCTTTGTCGCAATCCATTAGACCCGTATTTTTTATAATTTTTTTCATTAGAGTGCCCATTTCCCTTTTAGGGTGGTCCGATTTTTTTTCAAAAATTCATAACTTTTGAACTACTGAGCCGATTTAAATGATCGATATATCCAATTAAAGCCAATTGACTGAAATTGTTTGAAAAAATACCAGAGTTGCACAAAATGTTAATTTTGGTTTCGTTATTAATGATTGTATTTGTTTTATATAGTTTCCATGGTCTCGGGACCAAAGGCGCTATATTATTTTATATTTTTTTGGAAAGCTGAGAATTTTTTACATAACATATCTCGAAACCAGAGAGGCGTTTTTTTTTTGTTTTTAGGTTATGATTTTTCAAAGTTTACCGTCATTACTTCGTAATTATTCATTGTATTTATTATTTATAGTTTTCATAGTCCCGGGACCAAAGGCACTATATTTTTTTATTTTTAATTTTTTTGGAAAGCTGAGATTTTTTTACACAACATATCTCGAAACCAGATAGGCGTTTTTTTTTCGTTTTCAAGTTATGATTTTTCAAAGTTTACCGTCATTATTTCGTAATTATTCATTGTATTTATTATTTATAGCTTACATGGTTTCGGGACGAAGGGCGTTATATATTTTTTTATTTTTTTCTCGAAAGCTGAGTTTTTTCATATAACATATCCAAAAACCAAAGAGGCGTTTTTTTAGTTTTTGAGTTATGATTTTTCAAAGTTAAAATGTTTTGTTGCGCAGGTAGCTTTATGGGTAGAAAATAGGAATAGGTATAGTTATCGGTAGCAAGTATGAGTCATACCGTATGAGCGCCAACCTCTCTCAGTTTCTATTCTGTTTTCGCATTTTCGCATGACATTGTCATGACAAATGGTTTGCTTGATCGGTAGAGATTAAGGGCAATGAAAAACATGTATCAGGTAAAGGCAAGAAATGTAGAGAAAGTTATATTATCGTAAAACGATTCTCGTTCTCGGAAGAAGAACATTCTGTGAAACTGTAAAAGTAGCTTTAAGCATGCTTTACACCTAGAATAAAAAATATGAAAAATATAACAGATGAATTTTAATTCCTACCCACTAGTCATCTGTACATTTCTTGCCTTTACTTGTTACTTGTTTTTCATTGTTCTTAATATCTACCGATAACTATACCTATTCCTCTTTTCTACCCATTAAGCTACCTACACAAAAAAAAACATTTTAACTTTGAAAAATCATAACTCAAAAACTGAAAAAAACGCCTCTCTGAGTTTTGGATATGTTATGTAAAAATTAAATATAAAAAAATTATAGGAGGTTGTGTTCAAGACACGACCGCATTATTGACGTAGAACTACGCTGTAGTTTAATTCAAATCGCTTGTTTACCACTGCGGATATTATCTTAAAATGCTACGAAAATTTTGAAATAATTTTTCTACCAGTTTACTCGCCCTCAAATGTTTTGTTTAGTGGTAGAACATTTGACGATAATTGTTTGATGACGCATTCTTGTGCTCGCAGAACAATACATGCTTGAGATAAGCGCAGCTGTCATCTTTAGTGGAAAAAGTTTTGCTACTGGCAAGCGAAACCAAATCACATCACAAAAATTTCAGAACGACATTTACTTTCTTGGTGATTAAATAAACGAAATAAACTCTCTCTGTTAATCTCAACAACCTCGAAAAGAGTAGCACTGCTTCATCATAGCGTCTGTTCAATGCATTGATGACAGAAAACAAACAATGTTAACTGCTTGGAAAAAGGCTGAATATTTGCCTCAGCAGAGATTCATTACCAATACCCTAGCGTAAATTCTTCCCTCCCGCTATCTCCCCTCCTTGTTTATATTTATCATTACGACTGCATAATTTGCAACACCAAACAATCGTCATTCATAGCATAAAAAAATTAGGCGATTGTGATATCGTTACAGGGCCAATGCACTCGGGAGCAGATACAAATGGGGTCTCAGCGTAGCGAAGATGTACCTATTGTTTTACGTAAGGGTTATGAAGCATGTACGTACGCATACAAATATCCATGTATTGATGGCTTGAAGCAACTAAATATAAACACACTTATCTCCTTTTGCGCTCTTCTCAACAGAAGCCCTTTCTGTTAATTTTGCCAATCTAGATTAGTTTAGCTGTCATCCTTTGTGGAGAGAGTTTTCCTACCGTCATGCGAAACCAAATCGCTGACAAAATTCCAGAATATTTGTTTTCTTGGTGAGCTGACGATAGCCTAGCTTGATGATTTCCCACACAATTGTGTAGCTCAGAACCTTAAGGGGGTATTCTAGTCTAGAAATCTGAAAAAATCGAAATTTTTTTTTTACCATATTTCTGTAGTTTAGGCATTCAAGAATATACTCTAGAAAGGACTTATCGAAAATCCTATTATTTACCTAGTTAGAGCCATCTTAGTAATGTGGTATCTAACCTGTTACGGCCATCACAATGAACTTCAAACGCGTTTCTCTCGGAACTAGTTTTTTTCTAACTGGCGTACACGATATCTCAAGTTCTACTGAACCGATTTATGTCAAATTTATATGAAAATAATCTGCATACATCTCTCTATCGCATGAACCAATAAAAAATTATAACTTTTTAATTTTACTATTTTTAAAAAATCGGTAAACGCAAAAAAAAACGTTTTAAACAGCATTTTTGTTTTCAAACGGCCGCCATTTTGTTAAAACCCATGTTTTTGACTTGTCCGAGGTTCATGCCATAGCGACATCTTTACTGATTCAGAATCTGTTCGATTTTTTTGTTTCAGATAACCAGAAGGACTGGAATCGTGTACGCCATGGCACAACTTTTTTTTGAACACCCTCACTTCACCAGCATGTAACTATTCTAATTATGAATATTTTTTTTCCGTCCTATTTTTGTTTTATTGTTGAAAGATAGATAAACGAATAATGATATAATGGATACTAAAAATATTCTTTGTTTTATTTTTACGGAGTTCGAAAAAACGTCCGAAATTCGTGTCTCTACACTAGAATACCCCCTTAATGAAATGGCGTCAGTTTGATGCAATGATTGCAAAGCCAAAGACATCAATGAGTGAGTCATTTGGTTGCGTACGGTAAACTTTGGAAAATCATAACATAAAAACAAAGAAAAAGCGCCTCCCTGGTTTCGAGATATGTTATGTAAAAAAATTCTCAGCTTTCCAAAATAAAAAATATAAAATAATATAGCGCCTTTGGTCCCGAGACCATGAGAACTATAAAAAACAAATACAATCATTAATAACGAAACCAAAATTAACATTTTGTGCCACTCTGGTATTTTTTTTTTTTCAAAAAAGGTCAGCTAATTGGCTTTAATTTGATATATCGATCATTTAAATCGGCTCAGTAGTTCAAAAGTTATGAATTTTTGAAAAAAGTCATTTTTGGAAAAAGTGGAAAAATTTGATTTTGTGGACCACCCTAAAATGGAAATGGTCACCCTAACAAAAAATAAAAAAAATACGGGTCTAATGGTTTGCGACAAAGAACAAAATTTCCACTTCCCACGAAATTCTGAGAACCACTATATCGGTTTGAGATGGAATGGCTGTATATACAATTTTAGATTATATACATTTTTTTGTGTCATTTAAGCCCTCAAATTTGGAACTTTGACAAACTGTATCCTGTAGTAAATTTTCTCATCTTTCAAATACAAGAAACAGAATTGTGCTCCGTAGCGTAATTTTCGAATTAGAAAAGGCATCTCTTTTTCCTGCTGAAGAAGATTTTTTTCTGTCATCGCTAGTTTGGGTGCATTGGAACTCTCGCCGTCTCAACGCAAGTATTACTTGCGTCGTTTTTATTAGTAGTACAGGGAAACTTCGATATAACGTACCCTCGTTATAACGTACCCTCGATATAACGTACATTTTACATTTTTATTTTTTTAGGAAAATTTTTTTCAATATTTTTTTTCTGATAGAACAATGAATTATCTGTGTTGTGATGCTAAAACAAGTTTTGTACCTTCAATCAATTCCGAAATACATCTGGTTTTGTGATTCTGGATTCTAAATGCATCAAGCTTTAATCAACAGTACGAAGGTATACATCATGATAAAGGCTGGCTTCGTCTTCTGATTGAAGCTATTCATTAACTTTAATAAAACGGCAACACACTAATGTATTATAGACTACGTTTGTGAGTACTTTATTATGCTTAATTTTGAAAGTGAAATGTACGTTATATCGAAGTTTACCTGTACTTAGTTGAGATTTTTTTTGCCAAACAACACGCCATGAATATATTCTGAATCGCAAGTTTTAGACGCATGACTTCAGTGCAAGTCGGAAGAAAATTTCTTTGACGAAAAATCCCCAGCCAAAACGGGAATTGACGAATGTGACGTTAACCACACGGCTTCCCCAAAATCAGGACAACTTCAGTATCCGTTGACCACCTCAAAGTTCATGAATTTATCTGACCACAGAACATCTGCAAGGTAAAAGTTCCTAACACCAATATCAAGAAACGAACCTATAAGAGCAATTTTAATCGAGCGATCTCTACGTTGCGTTCATTATTAAACCATGGAATTCCACTGAAAATGAAAATCAACGCTTCGGATAGAACACGACAATTTTCCATACGTCAATTATGTTGAAAGTGTGGACTGTCGCATCGTATTTCTTTGATGAAACCTCGACTGTGTGTAGCGTGCCTAAAGGTCGCAGACTACTTGTTGCATCTATGGAGTCCTAGCTTTAATTTTGCCCAAAGGCCACAGTTATACACGTGCTTCCAATTTCAAGACCTCCTCTCCAGCGACGACATCGGTTCAATGACAATGTTAAGAGTATCTTGGTTTGAAAACTAAAACAATCCTAAACGGGTTTTCGCAACTCCATGCATCAAAGATTGCTTCTCTGCCGGCTCAAGGTTCCCAGTTTAGGCAGACACAAAAATGACTGCCACTCAGATATTTGTATTCTCTTGGTTTGGGTCGCGGAGTAAAGTCACTCACCGTCACCACCATCAAATTTGAGGGGTGACAAAGAGCAGCAAACAGGAGCAAAAAAAAAACCGCGCGAATATTCGCACGCGTTGCGTCTACGCATCTCTTACGCACAGTCCACGCTGTGCGTGGTGGTGATTGTTTACGCTCACAGATTCCCCGAATTTTGTTTTCTGAATGAAACCAACACACAGACCCTCGCCCAGAGACGAGCCTCGAAAATATGCGTGCGGAATTGATTACCAACGGCCTTGGCACAGTTTTTTGGGGGACGTTGGGATAGACGCGGTTTGAGTTGCGTAACCGGACTGTGGTGTTTTTTTTCTGCGTTAAGTGCGTGCGAATTGGTTCACTGGAGTAAGAGGATGGAAAAAAATTGGGACGATTACAGTAGAGCCGTCAGCGATTGTGGGATGAAGTTGATGATGTGTAGTTTGTAGTACCGAGGGTTATGAAGGTCATTTTTATAAATTTTTTGAAGCAACTACATAGTGTGTCAATTGAGATTTTTTTTTTTACATCGATTGAATAGCGATACGGAAGCCTAGAGCACTCATTTTAAAAAATGTTCAACCCTCCGGTTGAGGCCTTCCTAATACAAAGAATATTCTTTGAATTTTACAAAAGTTTTTGGAAAAAGAAGGAGGTCATGAGGATGGTTTAGAACACAGCCACGATTTCGAGCTGAAAATTGAATCACGATCAGTTACTTGTGACCCGGCGCATTATCTTGTAGAAGAGTCGAACTTTCTGGACTGTGATGTTCGAATCGCGCTCGGTGGGTTCAGGTCATCGAATGCTTCTCTGAGATCTCTCTCCAGAGAGAGTATTCTCAAGAAACCAATTGATCAGAATATTAACGAATATAGATTGAGTCCCGGAGCTTCATTCACACAGATTGCATTTGCTCATGTTCATTCATCAACCACGTATTCACATACCAATTCAGGTTATATCTTCCAACATTGTCGACCATCGCGAAATTCTGACAATCAACTTTCCGAAACACACATCGGACATCAGAAACCAAAAGTGATGTCATTGACCGATTATCGACAATTTTCGCGGGGAGAATGCGGCTGGCTGAAGACTCTTCATAGAAGAAGCGTTCAAACACCGCTAGGCGTCACAGTTATCAACAACTTGATCATTCCCATCGCAACAAGTCCATTATCAGACAGACTACGAATACACTGACTGCCTCTAGGCACTCTGCTGTCAATAGCTCAATTTGGCGAAAATAGCCTCGACCAGATGTCGCGCGCATCGCTCCGGTTGATCAGTCCGACGCCGAATTTTAATAAGCAGCATAAAATTTGCACATAATCTCCCCTTGGCACCTCGTGTCATCGCTTAGCGTTTCCAGCTAAACACACAACCACACGCATTCTAAACCATAGACCTCTAGACCATACAGACCTCCCATCTGCCCCATCTTCCTCCTGCTCTTCGCCCCGACGCATCCGTTCTTCATTTGCCAAATTCAACCGAAATAAAAAAAAAAGTTCGCGTACCTTGTTTTTTGCTAACGAATATTCTACTTCGCAGTGTCATTTCGTCGTCGCCACTCCACATCCGAACAGTCGGGGCGACCGACGGCCATTCCATTCTCGTTAGCAAAAGAGGCTTTTATCTGCGAGTGTGAATCAAAATCCTCCAGCGTTTTTTTTTTCGTCTTAGCCTTCGCGCCCCTCTTCCTCTTCTTCATCACCCCTTCCATCACTGCGCGGACTTTGCCTTGGCAGTGAACTCCCTAAACATCTACGCGCAAGTTTTGAGTTTCAACTCCCCCTCTCTCTCTCTGGCTCGGTCACGAAGCTGCTTCACTTTTTTTTATTGCCTACTTCAAATTCGCACAGCACACACCAGCGGCAATAAAATAATGAAGAAGAAAAAAAATCTAACGCACCATCTCACGCACACTTGTGGCTCTCCTGCCTGTCAGCGCGCGTTTCGCTAGTGTTGGTGAGATTAGACGCGTATGCATGCGCGCTTCTAGAGAGATAGCGAAAAAGCGCGTGTTGTGCAAAAAAGTTCGCGCAAAGAATAACTTCCCGGAGAAGGCGTCCGACGAGGAGGAAGAAAACCGATGGCGTCGGTTCGCGTTTTTTTTTTCGATGGATGCGAATTGCGTAGACGTGTGCGTGGTTCAATGCGTGCGAAGGGGTCCAGGGATCCTGGGCTGGGGGAGGATACCGTTTTTCAAGGTTATGTTTTGGTGGCTGTCTGTTTGTCTCTTTTTTTTTTTAATTTTCGGTGGGTTCTGTTATTCACACGCACTCTCGCTTTCGTTTGCGTAAAAAGTGCGTTTCGCGTTTTACGCTTTGTTCCTTTTTTCGGCGATTCACGCTTTTGGGGGTTTGTTTTGAATCCATTGACTTACTGGCCAAGTTCGGGTTTGTTTTTTATGTGCGCTTTCAAGATCACGCGATTTTTGAAGGTTCGCGTTGCGTAGCTGTGCGTATGCGTGCGCGAATTTTTGTGTGTTTGATGTGGGTAGCGATCGATTCGTTTTTTTTTTATCGAAACCGAAACTCTGTTTCGACGAATTGCATACGCGGCGCGTGTGGCGCTATCAAGCGCAACAGAATTGCATGTCGTTTCACGACAAATGCTGTTATCAGCAATGTGGCTTAAATAATGGGTGTTTGCGAGAGAGCAAATCGCGGCTCTTCGTGTTGGCATTATGTAACACCGGAGTACACCTCGGCCGGCCGGATGCGATTCACATCGGTGGAAATAGAAAGATGGATTTTTCGCTTTTCTTCCAAACCATTCAAATGTGCGCCAGAAACGGAACAGATTGGAACAAGATAGATATTTGAGGGGTGGGCACGTAGTGAATTGAAATCAGTGCGATCACAGGTGCTCGGAACAAAATTGTAGCGCACCTAGTGGTGATGTAGAGATGATTTTCACTAATGGTAATGTTTGAAACATGAGCCATGGTTAATGTGATAGACAAGGGAAGATCTATCGTTAATTAATAGTCCATTATATTTGGTTGTAAGAAACAATGCGAAGGGTATGATTATTGGTAAAACGTGTCCAATGTGATGAGGCTAAATTGCTTCTTCTTGAATGGCGTTAACGTTCCCTGTGAAACTTTTGCCGTCTCAACGTATGCATTAACTAGCGTCATTTATTAATACTTAGTTGAGATTTTCTAAGCCAAATAACACGCCTTGAATGTATTCCGAGGGGCAAGCTCTAGAATACGCGTGATCACAGTGCAAGTCGAAGGAAATTTCTTTGACGAAAAAATCCCCCGGCCAGAACGGGAATCGAACCCGAACACCCGGCATGATAATGTGCGACGCTAACCACTCGGCCACGGGTGCACGAGGCTAAATTGCTAGATATGAATAAGTGAATACAGGTCAGGCTCGATTATATACAGTCTCGGATTTCTTTTCACTGTATATAGTCGAACACTGTATATAATTGATTAAAAAAAATGTTTTTATTCATTTTTTATGCATATATTTTTCGTATATTGAAAGTAAAAGAAGAATTTTTAAGTCATCCCCTTAACACGTTGAGCCCCGATTTTTTCCTGTTGCGCTTTCCATTCAGCGCACATCAAGAGTAGTGATGAAACGGATAGTAGTTTGGCCGGATACCGGATATCGGATATCCGGCAAGCTCTGAGGCCGGATAGCCGGATATTCGGCTTTTCATTTGCGAATATGAAACTGGACGATGATAATTTTTTCCGTTTAAATTGAATATTAGAGTGCCAATGAAAATGGCCATCTCGAATTTTCAGAGCGAACTTGATTAAAAATGTTGATTCCCACGGAAAATCACTGTATGCAAAATATCAGCTCAATCAGACTTCATTTACTAGTGTCGCACAGCGGTCAAAGTTTGAGTTTTTTGAAAACCGAAAAATCACCCAAGGGGGGAGTAAAGGAAATCGAGGTTTCCGAATTAAAATTTTTAATGCCAAATGTCTTCAAATTAGATGAAACGTCGAGATTTACTGTTACCTCAAGAAAAAAAAAATGTCAAAAATTAACCTTCTGGCGCTTGGTCGTTTTTTGTTTGAAAAGTCGATTTTTGACGAAATTTTTTTTCGAGATAACAGTAAATCTCGACGTTTCATGCAATCCTAAGATATTTGGCATCAACAATTTTTTTTTTGAAAACCCCGATTTTCCTTTACTCCGTCCTTGGGTGATTTTTCAATTTTCAGAAAACTTAAATTTTGATATCTGCGACAATAGTAAATGAAGTCCGAATAAGCTAATATTTAGCAAAGGGTACTTTATCGTGCAAATCAGCATTTATCAGGGAGTCCAGTATGAAAAATCGATATGACGATTTTCATTGGCACTCGTATTCCAAAAAAAACGACAAAGTCCCAGAGCGTCGATTTTTGACAAAAAAAAAATTCGAGATGACAGTAGATCTCGACGTTTCATCCAATTTGAAGACATTTGGCATCAAATTTTTTTTTTCGAAAACCCCGATTTCCTTTACTTCCCCCTTGGGTGATTTTTGGGTTTGCAAAAAATTCAAACTTTGACCGCTGTGCGATACGAAGTCTGATTGAGCTGATATTTTGCATAGAGTAGGTTTTCGTGAGAATCAACATTTTTAATCAAGTTCGCTTTGAAAATTCGAGGGTCAGCTTTTTCCCATACTTCCATTGGCACTCAAATGAATATCCTTTAATAGAGTATCAAGTTTTCTACAATGAATCTTGAACAGATATTTTTCTGATAAAGATTTTCTATCACAATGATGAGATCACAACAAACGTGCTTTATGGCTTTATGGAGCAATCCGTTTGACTTCTGATATCGTTTGATGAAATAACAAGAATTATAAGTTCTAACCTCTATTGGAGGTAATTTATCATTTTACTACATTAAAAGCATTTCGACTAAGACGAGATTGCACATCAGCGATGGTTTCAGGAAAAATATTCCAGTGCTAACGGTTATGTGAAAACATTTCGAATCGATCGCAATCACGATCCTTACATTTGGTGGCCATTCTAAGGAGTATCGCCGATGAACAAGATTTGCTAGAATTAATACTGATTTAATTTTGAAAAAAATCTGGCATTTAAGCCATCAAACATTACTTATGTATGAATGATGTTAATGGGCTATATTGTTATGGTTTATCTTGTGTTAATGAGAAATTATTTATATTTTCTAACATCCGGTATCCGGCCGGATAATAGGTCACTATCTGGTATCCGGCCGAATAGCAAATATTGGCTGGATAGGCCGGATACCGGATAGTTACCGGATATCCGTATCATCTCTAATCAAGAGCGTTTGCACAATATCAGTGTCGTTCCCTGTTACTAAAAATACTTATTTTATGAATAGAAAATAGTCAGCAATTCGACTAGAAAGTAATCACATTTTGTAAAACATCCGAAAACAAACAGTATATACAAGTCGGACTCGATTATCCGGAGTATAATCCTCCGGACAATCGAGTCATAAAAAAACGAATTTTCTCTCGGTGAACGTAATGTAATTATGATTTGCATTTATTTATTAAACAGTTTTATCTAGCTTGGACCCGTTTGTATGTTTGTGACTTTGTAACTTTGTAACTTTGTCTGTAGCGCTGTACCACATTAATAGAAATTTAATCCCCTTCCTGTTGACCGATTGATCGGAAATTTGAAACACATCTTTATTTTTGGTGTCATTATAAAACTGCGTATTCCATGATCTTGAAAATCCAAGATGGCGGTCGCTACAAAATGGCGGATTACATATTTTCCCAGAACCGCTTCAAAGTGGGTATCAAATGAAAGGGCTTGACTAGTAGAACACAGTTATTTATGAGCAATGTAAATACAAGATGGCGGCCGCTTCAAAATGGCGTATTACACATTTTCTCAGAGCCCCATCAATATGTACAGTCTGTTCAACTTCTTCCAGAAGACCAGGTGATGATCTTGCTGCTTTGTGTCATTGTAAACGAACAATGTTTCAACTTTTGTTCTAGTATGTAGGTTAGGGTGCCAATGAAAATGGTCATCTCGAATTTCAAGAAGTTACTCCATAAAAAATGTTCAAACACCCTATGCAAACCATCAGCCCAATCGAACTTAAGGGAGAGTGGCGCAAAGCGGTCAAAGTTTGAGTTTTTTGAAAATCGAAAAATCACCCAAGAGGGAAGTAAAGGAAATCGGGGTTTTCGAAAAAAAAATTGATGCCAAATGTCTTAAAATTGCATGAAACGAGATCTAGTGTCATCTCGAATTTTTTTTTCTCAAAAATCGGCACTCAGGGACTTTTCTTCGGAGTACGAAACGAAAAGTATGGTTTTTCGTGCCAATAAAAATAGTCATTTCGATTTTTCATTCGGAATTTGCTACGAAAAGTTGATTTGCACAATAATATACCCTATGCAAAATATTTGCTCATTCGGACTTCATTTACTGGTGTCACAAACGTTTAAAATTTGAGCTTTTTTGAAAAACGAAAAATCACCAGTCCCAGAATGCCGATTTTTGACAAAAAAAAATTCGAGATGACACTAGATCTCGACGTTTCATGCAATTTCAAGACAGTTGGCATCTAATTTTTTTTTCGAAAACCCCGATTGCCTCGGGTGATTTTTCGATTTTCAAAAAACTTAAAATTTGACCGCGTTGCGCTACTCTCCCTTAGGTTCGATTGGGCTTATATTCGGCATAAGGTGTTTTTTCGAGGTGGTGAACATTTTGTATAGGGTAACTTCTTGAAATTTTTGTGTCGATTTTTTCCCATACATTCATTGGCATCTTAATGTACCATACACTGCATGATTTTCATACGTGTGTTTGCGCGCTGAGCGTAAACGAATGTTTTTGCATTTTTCAAGTGTCAAGTTTCTATAAGACCAGTTACATTTTCCGTTGTTTTAGTTGTTTTGATCAATGAATCCGGAAAATGCCGAAGGGGAAAGTGCTCACGGAGAGAGAAGAAAGACATTTTTCAAGATCATGGAATACGCAGTTTTATAATGGCGGCAGAATTAAAGGTATGTTCCAAATTTCAGATCAATCAGTGACCAGGAACGGGGTCAAATTTCAATTAATGTGGGACAATCCTACAAACACTCAAACATACATACAAACAGGGCAAGCTGAATGGAACCATTAAAAGGTAATTGTTTATTTGGGAACTGCGGCCATCTTGTATTTGGATTTTTTTTTAACATAAATAACTGTGTTCTACTAGTCAATTCCTTTCATTTGATACCCATATTGATGGGGTTGTGGAGAAATATGTATGGCGCCATCTTGTGGTGGCGGCCATCTTGGATTTGCATTTCTCATAAATAACTGTATTCTACTAGTCAAGATCTTTCATTTGATATCCATATTGATGGGATTGTGAAAAAAAATATATGGCGCCATCTTGTGTCGGCGGCCATCTTGGATTTGTATTTTTCATGAATAACTGTATTCTACTAGTCAAGACCTTTCATTTGATACTCATATTATGGGATTCTGAGAAAATATGTAATCCGCCATTTTGTATTGGCCGCCATCTTGGATTTGCATTTTCATAAATAACTGTGTTCTACTAGTCAAGCACTTTCGTTTGATATCCATATTGATGGGGTTCTGAGAAAATATGTAATCCGCCATCTAGGATTTGTATTATTCATAAATAACTGTATTCTACTAGTCACGCCCTTTCATTTGATACCCATATTGGCTATTCAATATGGAATTCTTATACAAATTATTCAAAATTTCTGAAAATCAAAACTAAAATACTCCGGATAATCGAGTCTAAAATTCCGGATAATCGAGTCCGACCTGTATTTCTATTTTATTATTTTGTAACTGTCAGTCCCAGTCAATCAGCACCTTCCTACCAAAAAGCTCAACGTCGGCCCCTAAGGACCGATGCGGGGCTCAGCGTGTTAAAGTCAGAAAATACCTTTCTCACATGAATTTTTGTTTCAGAATCTCTCAGAAGGCCGATCATATTTGATGAAAAAAGTCCTTCTACGCATATGTTCGAATTTCAACAGTGACAGAGTTACAGAACCTTTTATTTGTTCCGGACTCTATAGACTCAAACTGGCTCTAAATTAAAAAATACGCTACGTAAGCCGATCCTGTTGCTTTCATTTGAAAGATGAGAAAATTTAGTACAGGATATAGTAGTGGAACATCTAAATTAGTGGATTTATATAACATTTTGGAAGAGAAAATTTCATAGTTAGTAATTTTTTATGTGTAATCATTAATTTTATCCCAAGAATTAGTGGGGTCTTCGTAGCCACTTGGTTACGCGTTCGCTTACTAAGCGATCGATCGTGAGTTCAAACTCAGGGCCCTCAATTGACCATTTTTGTGTTGTTATAAAATAACTACGTCCACGCAACCATCAATAGCGATGTAGATCGATTCACGGTGGAACAAAGATCGATTCATCCATACAACTGCTCTGCTCTACAAGAATCATCGAGAAACAATGCTCAATATCAACTGTCTCCGCTGTCCGGTCTGCTGAACAATGGAGGAACAGAAAGAATACCCTTACGCCTAAATGGCTACTACTATGTAATTTACCATAATGTAATGGAACAGAAAACCTAACGCCTAAATGGCTAGTACTACTGTGTAATTTACAATTTAGAGAAACATAAACATATTTACATGGACACGATTAAAACCCGGCTCTGTTACAGCTAAAATGCTAATGAGCCTAATAAATAAATAAAAATGGGATAAAAAAAATGCCAAGAATTCATACTAAATTTGATTGTTTTAACCTATCATGTTATACCTATCTACCCGATCAACAATTAGTTCTTTGACAGCAAGTTTCTATCTTTCTTAATTTCGCTACAACATCGATATAAAAAATTCCTGGTGAAAATTCAAGCAAAATATTCCAAAATCGCTATTTCAACCCCCGCACAAGAACAGAAAGCCGCACAAAACAAAAATCGCACAAAAAAAAAACCGCACAAAAATAGGTTTTCCTGTATATAATCGAGTCCGAAATTGTATATGATCGAATCAGATACAATCGAGTTAAAGTTAAAATCTAGAGACACAACAATTTCTATTATTCAATATTCTATTACAGAGCAGACTCGATTATATACAGTCTCCAAATTCATTTCACTGTATAAAATCGAATCCTGTATATGATCGAGTGGTTTTTTTAAATTATTTTGTATACACATTTTTTTTGTTTTTTGAATATAAAAGAAGAATTAAATCTTTTCATTCATCCCCTAAAGGCAGTATCTAATCTAGAAGGATGAAAAAAAAAAGGTTTTCCTTCATATTTCTGTAGTTTATCCATTTAAGAATATACCCTCGAAAGGACTTATCGAAAATCCTATTATTTACCGAGTTAGAGCCATTTTAGTGATGCAGTATCTAACCTGGTACGGCCATAACAATGAACTTCAAACGCGTTTTTCTCGAAACTATTTTTTCCAAACTGACGTACACGATATCTCAAGTTCTACTGAACCGATTCGTGTCGAATTTATATGGATACAATCTGTAGGCATCTCTCTATCGCATGAACCTCTGAAAAATAATATTTTTCAAATTTTTATATTTTTAAAAAATCAGGAAACGTAAGAAAAAACGTTTAAAACCGCATTTTGTTTTTCAAACGGCCGCCATTTTGTCAAAAAATATATTTTTGACTTGTCCGAGGTTCATGCGATAGCGGCATCTTCGCTGATTCAGAATCTGGTCGATTTTTTTCGTGTACGCCATGGTACAACTTTTTTTTTGAACATCCTAACTTCATCAGCTTTTAACTATTCTAGTTATGAATATTTTTTCTCCGTAAAATTTTTGTTTTATTGATAAGAGATGGATGAACAAATAATGATATAATGGATAGTGAAAATACTCTTTGTTTTATTTTTACGGAGCTCGAAAAAACGTCCGAAATTCATGTCTCTGCACTAGAATACCCCCTTAAAGCCAGAAAACACCTTTCGCACAGAAAAATAGGAATTCTTTTAAGGAGGTGATAGAGGATCATATTTGATCAAAAAATCCTTCTTCGCATATGATCGAATTTCAACAGTGACAGAGTTATTGAACTTTTGCTCCGCTCCTCCGGCATGAAAACCACGCCAAACTGTATTTTTTTGCGGATGCAATGGTGTTTCTTGAAGCACATGTGTGCGTTTGCATCTGACCAATACAGCATATTTGTATATAAGGAGCCCAAGTCCAAGATATTTTCGTCGCAATGAGGTTAGGGATATACCCAATTCTTAAGAACGCCATACAATTGACTGATTTGGGTCATTTCGGATGGATTCACTTGGATCGTTGCGATATTTTACTTCGTGTGGGGCGCCTTTTCGTTGGCACGGAAACATCCAACAGTAAAAATGTAGACTCAAATTTGATCACTAAACTATGAGCAGCCTGCCGGCTGAGACGATCATTACGACCGAAAGTTGGAGTAAGCGTTTTTAAAGTTACAACCATCGACTCCAAATTTCGGTAGGGATTTTTAACAAGTATTGAGCGTTGCTCGTTCGTGTATTTCACCATGATGAAAATGTTGATTTTGACTAACGTTTTAATATTGACAGATCATTAAAATATTTCAAGAGTTCGTTCACACGAAGGCACAAATCTGGACTTTGCAGTCGTCAACGACTGTGCGTTGTTCAGCTTCAATTCAAGGGGGGCTCCGGTCTGGAAAATCGAAAAAATAGATTTTTTGTTCCATTTATGGGCAGCTTATGCCCTCATAAATGTGGTCCCAAAATATTTTCTAACAAAAATGGCCCCCATTTTGCCAATTTGTTGAATTTTCAAAAACCTCTATGTAACGCTTTAGGTATTGTCCTAAAGTTTCAAAATATGTGATTTTCAGACAGCATCTACGCATCCAATTGTCAACAGAGTAATAACCATTATTCGTGCATGAGGAATGGAAAATACATCTTCAAATAGAACTTAAACAATTACTAAAATACCCGAATACTTCACTTTATTCTTAACATCCGGAAAAAAATCACGAGAATTCATTATTTTTCGATCTTCCAGACATGGGTCTCCCCTTAAGAACATTGAAGTTAACTGACGCTTTCTCAACAGTCACAATCAAGTCGACGATGTTTTGTCCACTACCGTATATACCTCTGTTGCGTTTTGAAGCACAAATGATGGAATAGAGTCTCACCAATATAATTAGTATTAAACCAGAGCAGATCTGAGGGTGTTTAAATATTCAACAAACGTCTCTGTTTATGCTGGGGTCGTTTCAGGAAACGGTTCAGTGCAAATGCTTTTTATTTATAATTTTAACTACCTAATTTAATCTTTTATTGATAATTTGTATTAATTTAAAACTTCAAGGAGCTGGTACCGATGACTAATCTAAGCTTGATGCGGAAATTTTGAACCCATCCAACATTGTGCAAAAACACGAAATTTCGTCCGGATCGTCAATGAGAACAACCTCTCCCCGATACGAAGAAGCTTCCTCTTCTGTTGCACACAATTTTCGGTCGTCCTTTTTTTTCTTCGTTTTCTGACCGTATCTGTATTTCGGATGATTAAGCCCCCTCGTGTTGAATATAAAACCGTTTATTTTTGTCGTTTTGGCTGTCGGTTTCATTAATTTGTCCGTTGTGCGAATACGCGTCCCAAAGCTTCCTTCTTGCTATCGCTGTGTGTTGTGGTATTATTTCGGTGGTTCCTGGACACCGAAACACAGAGAGAAAAAAAAAGCAACAGCCAGTCAGCCAACATTCTGCAGTTCTTGAGAGACCCTTTCCGAGCCGGTACCCCGCTCCCGCTCCAAGTTTCGTCTCAACGCATCTTGTGTTTGGTAGATTTTTTTTGTATGTTGCTCTCTATTTTTTCCGTAGCAAACCGTCACGCAGCATACTAACACTAACCTACGGCTTTTTAATACGCCCAAAAATTAAGGTCTATTCCCCGCGCCTCAGTCTGCCTCTCGCTCACTTTTCAGAAGGTCACACATTTTTGGCCATCGAATGCGGCGAGCATTTTGCGCGCAAGAGGGGGAACAAGACGAGCGGTGCAGCAAAGTTCGGATTTCGGAGAGGGTCTTGTTCTTGTTCCTGTTCCTACTGGGCTCCTAGTTCAATCGAGTCATCCGAGATGTCCGATGCCTGTAGTCGAGCCGCTGGAATTAGGTAATAGCGACGTAGAAACTCTAATGTTTGATTGGTTCGCGTTTCGATGTTCTCGCTAAGTGAACGCGCTGCATAATTAATGCTTTTTTTTGCCCTCTGCTGCGACAAACCACTTTTTTCGGGCTAAACCGCGAGGAGTGTTAGAAACAAAAAAACTAGTTAATAAGCTGCAAACTTTCGAATTTTCGCTCTTCTTTTTACCGCTTGCATGATAATTTCTTTTGTTTCTTGAAAGCATCGGACAAACGATGGATACCATCGTCGAATTTTATAGCTTGCAAATTTTATTGGCTAGCTTTTAAGCGTCATAAATTATACCAGCCTTCGGATGGACTCTGGCCATTGTTTTGATTACTCAAAACAATATCTGGGAAACAGGTAGTCCTGTCACAGGTGACGTTCGGGACCCTGGGGCTATCGTTGCTGACAAATGACAGCTCAACGATTTCGATTTCCACTGATAAAACTAGCATTCAGCGGTTGCTTGTGACGTGTCGAAACGTTCATCGGATTTGTGGCGTCAGCCATGGCACTTTTTTGGTTCCGTTTGGTACCACACGCAGCAGTGAGAAACCGTTGAACAAAACAGAAAACGTCGTTTAGTTTGAATGACGGACGGACCTCGTGTAGAAATCGCCACTCGAATATTTATGAAGATATTCCGCTCGGTCGATTGAGCCAAAACAGATAGTAAATTGACCGCTGAAATGCACTGATGGTCACAATAAGTTGTAGGGAAAAACAGGGGAATTTGGACCACCTAAGCAAATCGCCTAATATGTCCAAACCAATACGGTCTAAATAAAAAATGTCACATTGTATACTGAGCCTGCACTTGTTTTCTCTCAATAAATAATGTTCAATCTTTTTATAAAGCTTTAATCTAATCCAAATATATCATGAAATAAAAAAGATGATTTTTGGACATTAAAATTTGATGCGGGGTTATTGTTCCAGTGTGTGTTTCATCGAGAAAAACGTATTTATGTTTATGTGAAGTATTTTGGAATAATGTAACAATCAGTAACAATGTTTTGGAATCGATACCAGGTGTCTTGGCCAGATTTCAGACCAGAAAAGTTAGATTGACACCATCTCGAATTATGCATGAATCTTTTTCCTGTTGGTCGAGCATTTTCAAACACTTTTGATGCTTGGCCAAAGAAAATCCGTTCTCGATAGCCTGTGTTGCTCTTTCAAGCTCATCCTTCTTCCAACGTTGTCTGTCTGTCCTCTTTTTGTAATTCAGCGGCATCTGGAATCAATTAGACCACTGAAAAGTCTCAAACCGTAGGACCAATTCACCCCACAGAAACGTGTCCATGTCACCCCACACAACACGCAAAATTTAAAATGCAATTAATTTCATTTGTTATTATCAGACTTACAGTTTCACTACATCAAATTGTTCCTTTTCTGTAGGCGAACAGAACTTTACTGCACAATACACGAGAAGTTTGTTTAATTAGCGGGAAAAACCTTAAAACCACTATAGGAAAACTCACATTTTTTTACCATCAAAGTGCTTGCTGTGTTTATACTACCGTTTCCCTCTACTTGTGAAGTTTTACCAAAGTTTTTTTTACTTTAGGTACATACGTTTCAACAATAGAAGGAAATGACATTATAAAAAATCCACGTTGAGCCGTAGTTTTTGAGATAAAGGGGTGGTCCAAATCACCCCATATGACCATATCACCCCGTGTTACCCTACATAAAATTAAAAATAAAATATGGCAGTTTTAGTTGGATGATGAGCTTCGGACAGTCAACGGATGCCAGCCATCGCTCTAAACAACGAGTAAAAGACTAATACTTTGTTGTGGTTTTTTTTTATTTTCTATTTATCTCATCTATGATTTTGTTGAATACTTGTACATTAGGGATGCCAATGAATGTATGGGAAAAAATCGACCCAAAAATTTGAAAAAGTTACCCTATACAAAATGTTAACCACCTCGAAAAAACACCCTATGCCGAACATCAGCCCAATCGGACTCAAGGGAGAGTGTTCAAATTTTGATGCCAAATGTCTTCGTCGAGATCTAGTGTCATCTCAAAAAACATTTTTTTGTCAAAAATCGGCAAAATCTCTGGGACTTAGTTTTTTTGAGGCATACAACACGAAAAGTATGGTTTTGGGTGCCAACAAAAATAGTTATCTCGATTTTTTCTCAGGAAGTCCGAGGAATGTTGATTTGCACGATAGTATACCATATGCAAAATGTTAGCTCATTCGGACTTCATTTATTGGTGTCACAAACGTTAAAATTTGAAATATGAAATATAACCGAAAATCGAGGTTTTCAAAAAAAAAAGTTGATGCCAAATGTCTTAAAATTGCATGACAGTCAAGATTTATAGTTATATAAAAAAAATTGTCAAAAATCGAGATTTACAAAAAAAATTGTCAAAAATCGAGATTTACAGTTACCCCGAAAAAAAATTCGGGGTAACTGTAAATCTCGACAAGTAATGCAATTTTCAGACATTTGGCATCAATTTTTTTTTCGAAAACCTCGATTTTCGATGATTTTTCGGGTTTCCAAAAACTAAAATTTTAACGTTTGTGACACCAATAAATGAAGTACGAATGAGCTAATATATTGCATAGAGTATATTATCCTGCTAATCAGCATTTCGTAGAAAGTTACGAATGAAAAATCGAGATAACTATTTTTATTGGCACCCAAAACCATACTTTTCGTTTCGTATACCGAGTGCCAGAGTGCCGATTTTTGACAAAAAAAAATTTCGAGATGACACTAGATCTCGACGTTTCATACCATTTTAAGACATTTGGTAACAATTTTTTTTTCGAAAACCCCGATTTCCTTTCTCCCCCCTTGGGTGATTTTTCGATTTTCAAAAAACTCAAACTTTGACCGCTTTACGCTTAAATTCAATTGAGCTGATAATTTGCATAGGGTGTTTTTTCGAGGTGGTGAACATTTTTTATGGGGTAACTTTTCGAAATTCGAGATGACCATTTTCATTGGCACCCTATTGTACATATATAAATATCCTTTTTTGATTACTAATATTTACGACAAATTTTAGGCAAAATCTATTTTATAGGGGTGTATTCAAAATAATTGACATTTTTTCGAGAATTCAAAACTTCTTGTCTGATTGAAATGTAATTTTTGTTTCCAAAAAGCAAACAGTGCCCTGGCGTACACGGTTTCAGTCTGGAAACTCCAATAGATTTTATATTAGAGAAAACATGTTTTTTGACAAAACGCCGTCTATGGAACCCAAACATTACAGTGCCCACAATTCGGATATTTCTTATGATTTGCAGTGCTGATTTTGATGCACTAATCTACTGGCTATTTCATTTGTTGCACCTTTTACACGATCTAGAAACTTTTTATAAACATTGGTTCATGTTAACGGAACTTTGGAAAATGAGTTGGCAGTATGACTGTACTTCAACTGAAAAGCGTTGAAAGATAGAAGGGGTTTTTGACGGTTGAAATTGGCTAAGGCTGCACGAAAATTATGGAATAACGTATTTCAATTTCGATCTATATTGTTACTCTGACATCTGAAGGAAAGACAGTTATCTGCACGGAAACATATTCATTTATCAATGGAGTACCTGAAAAATAGTGTATATTGATGCCCTTTTGAATATCTTTTTTTTTTTTGAAGAAGTTAATCTCTTAGCTCTTAGCTTAGATTTAATTTCCAAAAGAGTGCCCTATGTGTGCAAGTGCACCACGAATGAGATTCGATGATGTAGGTGGAAGAGTTAAGAAAGACCCAACACAGCACCGAGTTTGAAGGTTACTCATCAGTATTTTCCCACGTTGTCAGACTATGAACCATTTTATTTTGTACCCAACAAAAATACGAAGTAAAATGAAAAATTGTATGAGGAAATTCTAAATGATGCTGGAGACTTCGCTGTGTCATTTTTAGAAATTAGTTTAAGCACAACTAACATTCCTTTCCGTATTACCTCTTCAGGCTATGGAATATGTGTTTCAAAAATTAGGCAGATAATTTAAATATAAAAATTAAGAAGCATAAATGGCAAGAAAACGTGAAAAGAATTGGTAAGAAAAAAAAGAGCACTTACGTCTCCACGTCATTTAAATTTATCGATCGGGCGCCAATACGCGGCCGGAAGCGGCGGTCTCTCGCAAGCAACCCTGTGTTCCACTGATTGCCCGATTAATTTGAAACATAAAGGGTGTGTCACATCAAATTGCATCACGGAAAAAACGCTGTAGAAATTTAATTTTTAGGAATTATATCTTCAACTTTCGCTTATAATCAGATAAGAGTGTATAGATCACGTTGGCCATGCTTCACTGTCAATTTTTCGTAAATTTAGAAAAATGTCGTCGAACGAAAAAGAGCGTCGTGAATTAATCCTGTGCACTCATTTCGAGAATCCGGAGTTTTCACATCGGGACATCGGCAAGATGCTGGGAATCGTCCAATCCACGGTCAGCAGAGTACTAAAACGATACTTCGAGAACCTAACCATCGACCGGAAGGTGAAGAACGGCAAAAATGGATGCTCCGTCAGTGAAAAAGATCACAAGTGCTTAGTTAAGCAGTTTAGACGTGATCCGAGAAGTTCGGTCCGGGATGTCGCCAATAAGCTGAATTTGTCAAGTTCATTCGTCCAGCGGACCAAGCAGCGGGAGGGCCTGCGTACATACAAGGTTCAGAAGGGGCTCCTAACCGCGACGAAAGGCAAAACATGGTGGGGAAGACGCGAGCCCGGAAGCTGTACACCGAAATGCTGACGAAGCCGCATTGCCTGGTAATGGACGACGAAACCTACGTCAAAGCGGACTTTCGTCAGCTGCCGGGCATGTTGTTCTTCTCCGCAGAGGACAAATTCAGCGTTCCGGAGGAGATTCGCAAGCAGAAACTATCCAAGTTTGCCAAAAAGTACATGGTGTGGCAAACGATCTGCTCTTGCGGAAAGCGGAGCGCCCCCTTCGTGATGACCGGCACGGTAAACGGGCAGGTTTACCTCAAGGAATGCCTACAGAAGCGCTTACTACCACTATTGAAGCAGCACGAGGGCCCGACCATCTTCTGACCGGATCTCGCTTCGTGCCACTATTCAAAGGACGTGTTGGAGTGGTACGAAGTCAACGGGGTCACCTTCGTGCCAAAAGAAATGAACCCGTCCAAAGCGCCGGAGCTTCGCCCAATAGAGAAATATTGGGCGATTATGAAGCAGGCCCTCCGGAAGAACCCAAAAGTTGTCAAATCGGAGGCGGACTTCAAGAGAAAATGGATTTCTGTTCAAAAAAAACAACAACCTGACGTTGTACAGAACCTTATGGACGGGGTAGAGAGGAAGGTGCGAGCATACGGGCTTGGGCTCGAAGTATGAATAAAAAGAAAATGGCAAAAGTTGTTTCATAGTTTTTATTTTACTGTCTAAAATTTTCAAAAGGATCGGTCTACTGGGCGAATTTCTACAGCGTTTTTTCCGTGATGCAATTTGATGTGACAACCCTTTAGGAGACGATTACGGCATACGTTTGCCTGGTGAGCATTTCCAAATGAAATCGACAAATGACAAAACACGAGTATTTGTGATTCGAATGAAAGTTTGTAATCCGTTTGGGTTGTAGGAAATATGAGTTTTCCACAGTAATTGGGAATATTTTGACTCAAGTGTAACTTTTCAATAGGGTGGATCGATTTTAGTAAGAGAAATCACGTTTAACTTTTCAATAGAACCTATCTGTTTTGATCGATTCTCTTCATCGACATTCTCTATCGCTAATAACTCAGCGGGATCTGTTCGATGATCAGGAGTGTTGAAGGCATCCTCGTTTATCAAACTATGTGGCAAAACTGGCGCAAAATCTGTATGCCAGGCAGTGGTATTTGAAAGAGAAAGTTAGTAAAGAGAATCGATCAAGACAAATAGGTCCTATTGAAAAGTTAAGCGTGCAATCTTTGATAATTTATATCTCAAAAACTATGAGTCGTACCGAAATAGTGTCTTAGACAGGGTTATAATTATATTTAAATAACATTTTTGAAGTGAAAAACTTTAGTAATTTTTAATGTGTTATTATTAATTTTACCCAAAAAAAATCATATTGAACTTGATTGTTTCTATCAATTCAGCTCTCTATTCGCTCTACAATTTGTTCTTACACCCAACTTCTATCTATCTGAATTTCGCTGATATAAACAACTCCTGGTGGAAATTCGAGCAAAATCTCGATTTTTATCATGATTTTTACACCACTGTACATATAAAAGCCGGGGTGCTCCCTTGGTCGAGTGGTTAGCGTCATAACTAACATGCCGGGTGTTCGGGTTCGATTCCCGTTCTGGTCGGGGGAATTTTTCGTCAAAGAAATTTCCTCCGACTTGCACTGTGATCACGCGTATTCTAGAGCCTGCCACTCAGAATGCATTCAAGGCGTGTTATTTGGCATAGAAATCTCAACTAAGTACTAATAAAAATGACGCAAGTAATACTACGTTGAGACGGCGGAGTTCCTCTAGGAACGTTAGTGCCATTGAAGAAGAAGAAGACATATAAAAGCCACTTAAATTTCACCTAATAACAATTGAAACATTTATGAATAATTATGAAATAAATTTATTATCAAATTTTAAATTTTTATATATAGAAAATATTTTATCTTCAAATAAAATATATAATTTTCTTACAAATTTAATTACTTTACTTTTAATTAACTATTTATTTTTAACATTACTAGTTACAGTAAAATTTTCTATAAAAAATATTAACCTTTACGCCCAATAACACAATTAATAAAAATTATTAATAAAATTAATGAATAAATCAATTCGAAATATCCACCCTTTATATAAAATTATAAACAAAGCACTAATTGATTTACCGATCCATCCAATATTTCAATTTGATTAAATTTTGGATCTTTTTTAGGACTTTGTTGAAAGGTAACATTTTTTCTTGAAATAAGTAATATTTAAAAAAAATTTAACTGTATATAATCGAGTCTGTTCAGTCTGGGAACAAAGACTAGGTTGCGGTGGACCGTATTTTCGGGAGCTTCTGAGCTCGGGACCAATTGGCTCTCGTCGGTGATCGTAGTGGGATACGGGTTGATTCGTTGGATCGGAAGCCTTGAGAAAAGCTGAAGACTCTTTCGGAATGGTTGCAGAGAAGAAAGATGGCGGAAAACTTTAAACTCTAATGCGTATATTTCTTTCTTCTTCTACAATTTATGGATTCAACTTTGCTGGCTTTGCATCTTTGCCGCTGCTACTTCGTTCTATGTTGGTTCCTCGGATGTTGTTGTCGCGGTCGCGGTTATTCGAATATATCCTTCTTTCGGGTAAGTGTCGCATTCGATGTTACATTCGGGTAATTGTAACATTCGGGTAACTGTCGCATTCGGATGAATGTTACATTCGGGTAAGTGTCGGTTTGGGTAGATGTTACATTCGAGTGGCTGTCGCATTCGAGAATATGTTACATTCGGGTGAATGTCTTTCGGGTAACTGTCTTTCTGGTGGGTGGGTTTCGGTTAAACGTGACACAATCGACTAATGGTAGATTTGTTTCTTATCGTAAAATGTTAGACCCGTATTTTTTATTTTTTCATTGGGGTGCCCATTTCCATTTTATGGTGGCCCGAAAAATCTACTTTTCCCCATTTTTTTTACAAAAACATAATTTTTTTTTTAAATCCCTAACTTTTCAACTACTGAACCGATTTAGATCATCGACAAATTACAGCCAATCAGCAATCAGCCAATTTCTTTTGATAAATATTACAATTGTGAAAAGTTTGGATTTTGTCTCCTTCTATATTTATTGTATTTGTATGTTTATATTTTTCATGGTCTCGGGACCAAGGGCGCAATATTTTTATATATTTTTTTCTTGAAAGTAGAAGTTTTTTATATAATATACTCAAAACTCAGAGAATTCAAATGTATTTAAAGTGTGATTTTTCAGAGTTGACATGTTTTCATTCTTCGTTCAATATTCCTATGCGACAATAATAGAACTAGGACCCATTTTTTTCGCAAGTGTTACATTTTTGTAAGGAAAACTAGCTCATTGGTTTCAATTTGATATGTCGATTATCTAAATTAGTATTTTAAAAGATATGAGTTTTTGAAAAAAAAATATGTTATGTTTGTTTGGATATGTTATGTAAAAAAAACTAAATTTCAAGAGAAAAAAATAAAAAAAATTTGGCGCCCTTGGCCATGTAAACTATAAAAAAAACAAATATAATGCAATACATAGTTACAAAAACCAATTTATTTCGCAAATGTAATATTTTTTCAAGGAAGAGTACCTCATTGGATTGGATTATATCGATCATCTGAATCGGTTCAGTAGTTCAAATGTTGTGAATTTTCAAAAAACGCTTTTTCGGAAAAAAAGGGGGGGGGGGGAAATGGCTTCATCAGACCACCCTACAATGGAAATCGGCACTCCAATGGAAAAAATACGAGTCTAATATTTTGCGATAAGTAACAAAACTACCTATTTTCACGAAAATCTGATGACCACTATATTGGTTTGGCATGGAAGCAAAAGAAGCATGTGTGAATTGGTCCCCTCCTACGAAGTCTTCCAAATATTTGCGATCGAAATGATATTCAGGAAATTGATGATGAATTTCGGGAGATGCGAAACCTAGATTTTACCGACTTCATTGTAAACGAACGCAATGATGCTTCTCTCTTTTGGTGTCATTAAAAATAAATGACAATAATTTTGCTTTTCCCGAATTGATAAAAAAAAGTACTCCAACATTTTTGATTCCGTTGAACGATTGTTTTCGGAAAACAATTTGAACAAAACGAATTTAAAAAATAGAATAGGAACAAAATCTGTGCGAGGAATTATAGCTTCCAAGTTTTATGTAGACACGCATAAAGAACAATCAGGATAATTTAGAATGACACAAAATGTAAAACAAAAGTATAATGTTAAAATTTATTCTATAATAATATAAAATATAATAATTTATTTTATAAATAATTCTCTGGTGGTTAGACACTCCAACCCTCTCTCTAAGAGGGGTAGCTGCTATACAAATGAAACACAAATTTCTGCATTACTCGCGAATTAGTCAAGCAAATGAAACCAAATTAGGCATATGGAGGTTTAAGGGTGCAGTAAATGATTCTATGGTAGTTTGACACACCATTCACCCCCCCCCCTTCCTCTAAGAGGGTGCTGCCATACAAATGAAACACAAATTTCTGCATTACTCGAGAATTAATCAAGCAAATATAACCAAATTTGGCATGTAGCGTAACGGAGAAACATGTTATTTGTTAGTGGTTGAAAAATCTTGAACGAGAATTGTGTCTGAAAATAATCTGATATTATAATTTCGAGTTTTGGAAGAAGTACTAGGAATGTTATACAGTCAACTCTCCCTAACTCGATATCCAAGGGACCATCGAGTTAGGGAGGTATCGAGATACAGAACATTTTTTCATATTTTTTTTATGCCACAAATTGCAAATATATGATGTTAGGGTAAGTGTCCCAATATTAGGGCTTAAAAATATGACCTGCTAATTGAGTAAACCAATTATGGTACATGGGGTTTACTATAATTGGTACCATTGCGTATACAGGATATTACTATAATTGATTTGTTTTTGTGCATTAGTACATTTACCCTTATATGTACTAATGCGCATGTACTATTATACATTCTTTTCTCAAATTTTAATATAAATTTAAAATACATAGGATGTTTGTTTAGTAGGCCAATTTTATTGTAAAAAGGAATTGGAAATGGAAAAGGAACTAGGTTAACAAAGAAAATATTAATTATGTATGTAATTCAAACTAAATTGTAACGATCACGCAGGAACTGTTCAATCGCAAAGAAATGTTCAAATAGTTTCACGGGAACATTTTCAGTTGATTGCAATATTTCGGACATATTCTTTAGGTTCGATTTAACGTTCGAAGGTGTAATTTCAAAACAATCAGCTGAAACTTCCTGAACCTCCTCTAACTCCATAGGACTACTATTTTCAACGTTTTTTCAGCTTCTTCAACACTTTCCAGTATATCGGTATCAGTCATTAGATCACAGCAAATCACGTTTTGATCCATTTCGCAATATTCATCAAATGACGATGAACAATCGAATGGTACTGCACTGTCGACAGCAGCAAGCTCACGACGCATTAATTCTGCCAGCGGAATATCATAATCATCATTTATGGAAAATCCGGCTTTCCTGAAGCAATTTTGAACAGTCTCAGATTTAACCTTGTTTATCCAAGAGCGTGAAAGTAATTCAATTGCATCCAATACCGATATATCTGAAGGGTCCTAGAGTATATTTGAATACAGTATGAGTGCTGAATAACATGAATGTAAAAAAGGAAAAAAATACCGTTGTATCCTCCATTTCTAGCAGTCTTCGTTTTACTAATTCATGGCGATAGTACTGTTACAGGTTCTTGATTATGCCCAAGTCCAGCGGCTGAACTACTGAAGTAGAGTTTGGTGGAAAAAACTGTAAATTTATCGATTTAAGCTTTGGTTGGAGAGATTTTGGGTGCGCTGTACAATTATCAACGAACATGACCACCTTTGAGGAGAAAGAGATATAAGTATGATACATTCCCATTACACATAATTCCCGAATCAATACCTTTCTATTTTCTTTGGAAAATCTTTCGTCAAGTTGCATAATCCATTTCTCAAAAAGAATAGAGGTCATCCAGGCCTTGGTGTTACTCTCGTATATCACTGGTAATGATTTCTTCTTTTTGAAACACCGTGGGTTTTTACTCTTTCCAATGACCAGCAATGGTAGTTTATCGCTTCCGTCCATGTTGGTTGCACACATGACTGTCAGACGTTGTTTCGAATATTTTCCTCCGTGGCAAGTTTCTGATCGAAATGCAAATGTTTTGTCTGGCAAACATTTGTAGAAAAGTCCTGTTTCGTCTGCATTGTAGATATCACGTGCATCATACTCGGCGATTATACTGGGTAGGGTTTGCGAAATCCAGTTGTCCGTTACACTGAGATCTACACTGGCACTGTCGCCACATAGCTTCCGAAATGTCATCTTTTGCCGTTTTAAAAATTTACTTAGCCATCCATAACTTCCTTTAAAATTGGGAATTCCCAGTTTCTGGGCAAATTCGCAAGCCTTCTCCCGAAGAATAGAACCTGAGAGAGGTAAATTATTCTCTCTGGCTTGATTGACAAAAATTTCCATTGACCGTTCCAGCTTCTCGTTCCCAACCAACCTTATACGCTTTTTGTCCACATTCAATTTTCCCATCCGATGCCATTTTTCCTTTTGCTTGAATAGTGTTGACACCGTACTTTGTGCAATACTGAAATCTTTTGCAACTTCAGACACCTTTCGCCCATACTTTTCGACCTGCTCGATGATGCTCAAACGTTGCGCTATGGTTAGCGTTTTAATCGTTCGCTTGAAAGGTTTTCCCTGGTTTTCCATACTTGAAAAAAAAAATCCTTGATAATACGAACACTTCGTCTTCACTTTCAAGAGCAATTGAAATGACAGCTAGAAACGCTCAAAAACAAGTACGCGACAATCAATCGAGTTAGCGAGGTAAAAATCCATGGAAAAATGAAACAAAGCCCATCGAGTAAGAGAGGCATTGAGTAAGGGAGGTATCGAGTTAGGGAGAGAAGAATGCATGTAAAATCAAAGGTGCCATGAAATTCATCGAGTTAGGAAAAATATCGAGTTACAGAACATCGAGTAAGGGAGAGTTGACTGTAGTAAAATGCAATTAAAAAGGGTAGATTAGAAGATCAATCAATGAATAATTCTGCGATTGGTCCCATGAACAGCGCTTAATAAGATAACGTGGATGTGATAACGAAAAATCAATTTTGGGCGGGACGAAGTTTACCGGGTCAGCTAGTGTTGAATAAATGTGACTGATAATTACTATTGTATTAATTCAGTCTAGTGTCAAGCATTGTTTATAGCTGTTGACAAAGAAAAGTCAAAAATAAAAACAAATATTGGTGTTTCACAAACCCAATAAACACATTCAAAGATTTTTTATACTAATAAATAATTTGAACACCCTTTGTGTATAAAGTAGATTAACAGCCTTTTGAAGCTTTGAATTTTACATAAACATTGAAACGGTAAGGGGAAGACCTATTAGAAATTGTTGAACTGATATCACAATCACTTATCGTTTGTTTCATGCCAACATTAATACTATTTCAATTTAAAATTTTTAAAATATCAATAATATTTTTAATCTCACAGGTCGTTTGACGTTGACGCCAGTAAGCTGAGGGCTATAATTTTTTTAAAGCTGTTGTGGAATTGTTCATAGAGCCTATCAGACCTATCAGTAAAGATTACATAGATTACATAAGATTACTTATCTTCGAAGACCCAACGGTCTTTGCCCCGGTAGAAGATAAACATATGGAGAAGAATTAACTTGTATGGAGATGAATTGGCTTTATAATATTTTCAGGAAGATATTTGTCATTATGTAATATCGTTTGGCAACTGATCATTTTTTTCTAGTATTATTATGGTTATTCACTAAAGTGTTAATTCTGCCGTAGCTACGATTCATTCTGTTTCGCTTTATCGTTGACAATATGAACAAAAAACCATCATTATTATCACTGTACTTTGTTACAATATACTCATGTATAGTTCACTTCTTGTTTGTCGCATTATAATGCTTATGCAAGTGAATGTATTCATTTATAAAGTTTTTTGCCACTACTGTATACGGCATGTGGAAAACATCAACAGAAAAGTCCATTTTTGTAAGACCACCGATCCTTATTTTTGTTCCAATTTAACCCACAAAGAAACTTGTCCAAGCCAAAAACAGTGCCGTTATTACAAAAAAGGTCAGAAGTGCCTTTTATACACATGATTGAAATAAAAAAAGTAATGTTTATGAGAAATGGATATCCTCAGTTTGTCGTTCGTACGCCTTTTATTCACTCATATCAAAACTACTCAAGCTGTGGCGAGTGGGTCAACAAGAGTTTCCAACGTGAAACACGTGCACCAGTTTCATTTGGAGTTGATTTGGGATTTTTGCATAACATACAAAAAAGTGAATTTTTTAAACTGTGCTAATAAATGCTAATCGACAAACAAACGAAAAAAAAAGCTCACATCATTCCCAAAAGGGTCGAATTTGTCGAAACAGTTCGTTTGCCGTTTATCGGTGCCTCGTGTGGACCTTCACATCGGTGGTCATTACGTGCCCGTAACAAGTTCAATGCAAACACGGAGTCATTTCGAAAGCGATCATTCGCAACAATTGACCAGCAACAGCAGCAGCTGCTCTGCTGGTGCCCCGCCGCTCCACTCGACGCAACCCATCGAACCCAGTCAAACAAGGGGCAATAAAACCGAATTCATCTAATGCCGTTTTTTTTTCATTTTTTGGTGTGTGCGAAACTTCTTTCTTCCTCTTTAGCTATCGCGAACACAATGAACCCGTTGCGTGTCCCCTCGCGCCACCAGCATCCAATCCCGAACCTCCCGTTTGCACTCCACACCGAATTGTCATGAGATTCCACGCAGCAACACGCGCTCGCACCTAACACACCAAGCGTGTTCGAAAGCCGCCAGCGGAGCGAAACGCACACGCCATCAGCACCACTACAGGCGCAAAATGGCGAAACCGAACAGAAACGTGAAAAAAAAATTCGCACATAAACGCAAGCGGAGTCTAACAACACAACACCACCAAAACCATAGATAAAAATACACAAAATTCGCAAATTCTGTTTATGTGTCAAGGTTGTTTCGCGTTTGCCCTCGCGTGCACCCGCTCCCGTGTTCCTTTCGCTCTTCACGCGAAACATAGCGAGTCTTTTTTTTTCTCTCGCTTCGGACGCAGCAGGCCGGCTTCGATTCTCTCCAGCAAGAAACTAAGCGCGCAAGCAAAGCCAACAAAAAATTTCGCGAATCACCACCCAAAAAAAAAAGCTGCGCGCGTGTTCCGTGTATGTGTGAAGAGATAAGCGAAGAATCGACCACTTCGAACCCGCTTCCGCTGTTCAGCCCCTCCAACACTGCTGCTAAAATGTAGCGCTGATCAGAATAATTTACTTCTCGAAACAGCGAAACAAAAATGTCATATATGAGTTCCTGTTTTGTGCATTGCTGTTTTCCGAAAAATAAAACCCTCCGATGCAACCCGACTCCTACATGTGTTTGTTAGTCACTCTTTTTTTTCGAAGGAAAATAAAAATATCAGGAAAAAAATCAGGAAATGTCACACAATTGCAGTGCTCTGTTTTCACGTCAGGTGTGTTTTGCTGCGAGCGCTGGATCAGATTTCCAACGACGTGAATCCGTACCGTGGGTTTGATGAGTCAATTAGTCAATCGGGTTTTTTCCCGTGTCATGAAAATATTTAATGCGTGAGTAATTAGTGAACAATGCGGAAGGCCAGTGGTGCCGAATGTACATATTTCATATATTGTATCAAATATATACCGAGGATTTGTGTTTTGAAAAAAAGGCTTTTTTTTCATCTAACTTCATGTTATACATTTTTTTTCCAACTCAACAATCCAGTCATCGAAACAATTTTATAGCTGTATTCAGAAATTACCTTCAGTTCACGCAGTGAATACATTTTTATGTCTTCAATGCTGTCAAGATGGCTCCCACGAAGCGGTAATTTGTATTTCGGGAACAGGAAAAAGTGACGGTTCCATATCGCCAGTAATTATGCGTTGGATGAACGTGGAATCAGAATTTGATATTGAAGCATGTCTCCAGCCACTTGATTGCGATGAATTTTTTGAAGAAAATTGAGCTCTTTTGGCACTAGTCGTGCTGCGATTATTCTCATGCCATAACAATATGACAAACGGTCTCGTGAGAGATAATTAATTCGCGAACTAGCTCTCTCAAACTTGAATGACGATTTCCGAGCACCATTCCTTTTATTTTATCGATGTTTTCATCAGTTGAAGAGATTGATGGTCATCCTTGACGTGGCAAATCGTGCATCCCTTCTTCCACGTCTTTGAATGCCTTATACCATTCACCGTCTTTTCCACGTAGTTGAGTCACCAAATGTATCCTGCCACATTTGCAACGATTCGGCACAAGAAAAAGGAGCCAAACTCCTATCTGTATTGTTACAAGTATATATAAACATTTTTCATTAATTCTAATGTTAAGGCCGTGGTTTTTTTTTGTCCCTTTAATTTATTTTAGGCTCATTGGCATTTTAGTTGTAACAGAGCCGAATTTTAATCGTGTACATGTCACATATTTATCATATCTATAATTAGCACATTACACAGTTGCCATTTTTCGGCGTTAGAGTATTCCCTTCTATACCATTACATATGGTACACATTTACACAGTAGCAGCCATTTAGGCGTAAGAGTTTTCTATCTGTTCTTCCATTATCCACCAATTAAACCACCGGACAGCGGAGACAGTTGATTGATCATTGTTGAGTTATTTATAGAACAGCAGCCCGATCATTTCGACCGTGGATCGATCTCCATCGCTGATGATTGTTGCGTGGACGTAGTTATTCTGTAACAACACAAAGATGGTCAATGAGGGCCCCGAGTTTCGAACTCACGATCGATCGCTTACTAAGCGCACGCGCAACCAATGTGGCTACGGAGGCCCCCTAGAAATTTTGTTGGCAATACAAAATTTCACACAATATATTTTTGACCAATAGAATCATCCATATTAAAAATTCCAGAGCGAAAAAAGTTAACTTATTCTTAATGTCCTGTAAACGAACCAAATGACAGATCGTACCAACTTAAAAAAAAAATGAAAAATGTCCAGCGGAAAGATTGAATATTACAAATTCCCGGAATATAATTGACAGAATGTATATTATTTTCTAATTTATAGACAACTTGTGTTTTTGTTTGTGCTTTTAAAAAATGAACTTTCAACTTAATATTTTTGTTTACAGAAAATTTGCAAACTCTTTCTGAACAATTCCTGACTCTACTAATAGAGCATGACAACGCCGAAATAATTAGAAAGATAATGGACTTCCTAGAGAAAATAAAACGAAAAATTGTTTAAAAAAATATCTCAACCCTCTAAAAACCCAAAGTTTATATTTGCGCGAAAGAACTATACAGGCAAACCGTGTTTTATGCGGGGGATAAGGAACACATTAAAAATTCGCCTAAAAATCATGCAAAACTTCAGTATTTTTAAACATTTTTTGAACATTTTGAAAAAAACTTTTCTTGTGCGGTAGATAGGGACCGCTTTGCTTTTTTCGCATTGAAATGCATATAAACCATCGAAAAAAACTAAATTGACGGTAACTTCGTCAAATATGCTTCCTTTCATATACCGCACAAAAAAAAATCGCAAAAAAAACCGCACAAAAAAATCGCACAAAAAAAACCGCACAAAAACAGGTTTTACTGTAGTAGATCATATTTTGCATGAGAAAATCGAAAAACATAACGGCAATTTTTTACATCATAAAACCAGTAATCCGCCTTAAGGCGGGGTTGGGTATCTGGTCGAAAAAATCATGTTTCTTTTGAACTGCTCGTAGTAGTTATTCCGTATGATGGAAAGCATAAAAACAGTTCTGGTTTGGCTGCAGTTGTGAATTGATATCACATTGAAGGTATATGGCTTGCGTTTCCGATGTGCATCTCGAATTTTTGCAAGTCCTCTTTCCGGAGTATCTGGAAAATGATCCATTCTATCATGCCTGACATCAGAGGATGGAACATACACTCGCTTCGAAGTTGATAGTTTGTTCGTGGTGATCATACGTGGGTGATCTGGAGTTTTGTAAAACATCTGGGCTTGATAGGATTTCGTCACCTCAGTCCGAAAGTTCGGTAAATAAATGTGTAAATGAGGATTCCAAAAAAAAATCAGATTTTGTATGTTTTTAAATTCAGTAACTTCGTATCAGTTTTGTCAGCGAATCCAGTGAGCTTTCCGGGTCCTACAAGTAGGCCTGACACATTTGACTGTTCTCCAATCTCAGCTTTTTAGTGGCTTTTGACGTGGGACTAGGTCTAACCAGAATATATGGGGTGTAAAATGAAAACCTAAGCACAGAACATGCAGGATTCTGATTAATAAACGTTTTTGAAAAAAAAACATGCAGGAAAAAATGAAAGATTTCGAATGCTTTTAACTCGAACATTTCTAGCTGGATCGGAAAGATGTTTGCATCATTTGATAGGAAATATTTCTATACATCTATCGCAATTAGTAGAATGTTATTTTTTCATTAGATAAACAATTGAATAACTGTAAAATGTTAAGCGTTATCTACCTAACTGCCTCGTTTGCAGTTTCATGCAGGATTCTGATTAATAAACGTTTTTGAAAAAAAAACATGCAGGAAAAAATGAAAGATTTCGAATGCTTTTAACTCGAACATTTCTAGCTGGATCGGAAAGATGTTTGCATCATTTGATAGGAAATATTTCTATACATCTATCGCAATTAGTAGAATGTTATTTTTTAATTAGATAAACAATTGAATAACTGTAAAATGTTAAGCGTTATCTAAACGACCTAACTGCCTCGTTTTGATTGGCTCGATAACCGGGTTCCCCAACACAGACTTCAAAATTAATGTACCTGTGGGAATCCGCTTTGCAAATACATGCAAGTGGGGAGGGGGTATTTTTGTTCTCATCGAAGTATGTTCCCTAACACAGATTTCAAAACCAAGCAGTGTTAGAGAAACCGGCATTGCGAATATATGAAAGTAGGAGGCATTTTTGTTCCGACTCAAATTTGTTTCTCTAACACAAACTTCAGAACCAAGGTGTCTGGGGTAATTGACATTGTAAATTAATGCAGGACGGTGGTATTTTTTGTTCCGACTGAAATGTGTTTGCCTAACACAGACTTCAAATCTATGGAGCGTGGGGAAATTGACATTGCAAATTCATGCAAGTCGGGGTCATTTTTATTCTGAATGAAATGTGTTTCCCTAACACAGACTTCGAAACCAAGGTGTCTGGGAAAATGGGCTTTGAAAATAAATTCAAACTTATTTTTGTACTCGCTTGCCTTTGTGCAGACTGGAATATGTTTCCCCAACACGGTCTTCTAAACATAGGAACCTGGGAAAATCGTACAGACACTAGAGGCGAATGAACTTTCAAGTTTAAAGCCACTATAGTATGAAAAGTTGAAGTTGTTGATTCATGCAAGCCGAGGTACTTCTGCACCGGCATGTTTGTTTTTCGCCCTCCGGAAAATCAGTTTTTCGATATTTTTTTCAGAATACAGACCTATTTCTCAACAGGTCTCCAAATTCGTTGAAGATTTATCATTTTTTGGAGAAAAATAGAAAAATATTACTGATAAAAAATAACTTAAACTCGACAAAACAATTCGAGGAACAGAGTGCGAAATAGAAATATTTAGGTGATTTTTGAAATGTTGTAACTACATTAAAAATCAACGCATGGATAAAACATTTTAAAGATTCATCTTTCAACTTTTGAAATATTTTTTATCCTGGTGTGTGTAGATGTAGTGAAGAAAAATATCGGGAAGATAGAATAAATCGATTTCTTTCTGTTTTTTCAAAGATTTTGTGGATTAAAACAATTTTTTTGTACAAACCCAATAACAAATTCAATTAACTTTACCTTACCTGTAGGACCATTCTATACAGTGATATCATTATTGAATACAAAAGTTACCCTTCAGATTTTATGATCAATAATTCAATAAATAATTGTCGAACCACAAATTAAAAGACAGACATCCGAAAAAATCCGTGCAACGATAATTTATAATTTCGATGAAAAAAAGTTCCAATAACTTTTTTTTTTATACTGTTTTAAAAAATCTGCTGTAATTCCGCAAACATTGCAATAAGTTCTAATGCTTGCAGACAATTGTTCACCCGAGTGTGTCCACTAAATCCCTGTGAAAGCCGTTTTTTTAGCCGATCGATCAATGTTTCGAGTAAATTAGAGTAGCACTTCATCGCGAATGGTACTAGAAGTACAAAATGCTGTGCGTACTATCGGAATGATAGATTCGCAACATTCTTCCTGATATTTTCGTCCACTATATCAACACACATCAAGATACAAATTTGATCGTAAAATATTCCAAAAACTAGAAAGATTGAACTTTAAAATGATGTACATCCTATTTTCAAGCGTTGATTGTTCAAATCACCTAAAAATTTAGACTTATACTCTGTTCCTTTAAATTGGTTGTCGAGTGCATTTTGCGAAATTAAATCTTTTTTACTTTTTTACAAAAGTAACACAAGAAATAGATCCTACACGCACTTCTTGTATTAAAAAAAACTAGAAAAAGTACCACTAAACATAAGTAAAAAAATCAAAGGTAGTGGCTTCGTAATTTTTTTTATTAACCAGAAAAAACATTCTTAAGTACACCGAGAACGATCAATCGTAAAGTGATAATCAATGGTTATGAATGAATGGAATGTTTGTGATTACTTTTTCAAAATATATAATTTTGCAAAGTATTGACATTCCATTAGATATAGAACATTAATGTATCCAGTTATGACATCATAGTTCTACTCGTTATCTATGCTGTTATGGTTGCTTCACAAATCAAGTGAAGTCTATGGATGAATATTTAGGGTTGTTGATAAGTTGTGATGTACGTTTTAATTCGTTTTCGTCGTATATTTTCAAAATCGATTATCTCAGTTTTATTGAATATGAAATATGTTCCATACTCTTCAGATGAATATAATGATATGAAATTCGGTTTACACTCCAAACAATCTGAATTCCCTTTCACTGTGAAAAAGGAAACTGTTGCTACAATCTCGTAAGTGGTAGTCTCCATGACGGATATGAGGGGCTTAGAATGAAAGGGGTGTAAGTGATTCGATCGATTTCTCTACATCGACTCTCTCTTTTGGTCATAGCCTAGCCTCAAATACATTCCCAGCTGTATTTGACAATGTGGAAGATAGGTCAGAACCTCACCTATCAGATTCTATAACAAACTTAAATTGGAACGTTTTTGCAATTGAGTTATTAACTAAAGAAAAAGTAGATGAAGAGAAATCGATCAAGTCACTTACACCCCTTGCATTCTAAGCCCCTCATTAGCATTAGCATTGAGCAAGTCGCACAATATCGTAGGTGGTACGAATTCAGAACTATTTAGTTAAAAGCTCCTTGCATTCTAAGCCCCTCATATATAAAAATGGATTTCTGTCTGTCTGTCTGATTCTTATGGACTCGGAAACTACTGAACCGATTGACATGAAAATTGGTATGTAGGGGTTTTTGGAGTCGGGGATGGTTCTTATGATATTTTCAGACCCCTCCCCCCTCTCTAAGGGGGGTCTGCCATACAAATGAAACACAAATTTCTGCATAACTCGAGAATTATTCAAGAAAATGAAACCAAATTTGGCATGTGGAGATTTTAGGGTGCAATGAATGTTTTTACGGTGGTCAGACACTCCACCCTCCTCTCTAAGGAGGGTGAAAATGAAAGATTAATTTCTGTATAACTTGAAAATTATTCAAGTAAATGGAGCCAAATTTGGCATGTGAAGGTTTTAGGGGGCACGAAACGTTTCTATGATGAATATACTCCACCCCCTCTCTAAAGGGGGCTGCCATACTAAGGAAATTCAAACTTCTGCATAACTCGAGAACTAATGAAGCACAATTTGGGATGTGAGGGTTTTTTGGTATAAGAAATGTTTCTTTGATGGTATGACACACCCTCCTTCTCTGGAATGGAGAAGGGGTCCCATGAAAAAGTTACACATATTTCAACCAAAAATATTCCAAAAATAATCTGATATTACAATGATGAGTTTTGGTAGAAGTACTAGGAATTTTATTGTAAAAGGTAAATTCAACGGGGTCGATTAGAAGATCAATCAATGAACAGTTCTGCGATTTGACCCAATGAACAGTTCTGCGATTTGACCCATGAATTTGCGCTTAGTAAAAAACGTGATTTGCGCTTAGTAAAAAATGTTTGAAGGTATTGATAACAAAAAATAAATTTTGGGTGGAACGAAGTTTGCCGGGTCAGCTAGTAAATAAATAAATAAATAAATGAATAAATAAATATTTTCATGGCATTGAACATAATGAGGCATGTGATGAAAATCTGCTAAAGTTTCTAACAATGGTAGCATAAGAGTTCACTAATCCCAAACTCTAACCATTTTAATTACACTTTTAAATATGTGGTAAAATGTTCATATATACGGGAAAATTATTTTATAAATTAAATAATTATGCGCTGCTCGTTATGATTTCCTCTAAGGCAAATTGTTCCATGTTGTCGTTCATATTACACTACAACTTATAACGACTTATATAATGACTTGCGCCCACGATCTTCTTTTCAGAAAAAGTATAGGAAAAATATTCCGTTAAAGTTTTGATGAATTTTCGCACTTTTCTTCGGATACCCCCCCTCAAAGTTTGGGCTCTCTGTAGGTCATTTTTTTCCACGATCTCTTCAAGTCTGCAGCATCCCGAGTCATTTTGGCACTCTTCTGCAATTACCGCTTGACAATTGCCCAATATTTTTCAATTGAACGAGATTAGGGGCAATTAGGAGGACCTCCAAATCTAGCCAAAACTTCACCGAACCTATGTGAGCCTTAATAAACGAAAGGAGAGATCACAACCAAAATGTATGTGAAACCAAACAAAAACACTAATTTGTCAAAGTGGTTTGTTTACCATATACATTAGCTTGATTCAGAACGCTTAGGATGTTCCGAAGCTGAGCAACATATCCACTGACAAACAATGGCGACTAAATTGTGCAGCTAATATGATCTGGAAATATATTTTTTTCACCTAAAAACATATTTTTTTGCATTCTACCAAAATTCGAGTTCTTCTAAAAAAATGATCAACAGATACTGTAGAATGATCAATGTAGAGTTCATAAGTTCGTACGAACGATGTTCTAAAAATTCTAAGGGTTAGAATAGATCGAACGAGAACAAGAATTCGAATGGAACCCTAACATTTTCTATTCGAATGAAATTGAGGGGTATTTTTTTTTAAACGTTTTCGAAATGAGCACATCGTGAAACATATTTTTTTGGAACAACATTTATTTTTACGGAAACAGTTCCTTGGTGTGTCCATTGGATGAATCCTTATTGTGTCTGATGATAATATACAATGGCAATGCTGGCAACGAATGCGATGATGACGATCATGATCGTGCTGTCAGCTTTGAATATAGAACTGCATATTCATTTAAAACAGGTTAGATCATAAAATACAAATGGTTTTTTTTAGTACTATGCGTTTCATACACTTAGCATTCAGAAATCAAAAATAAAGAAATACTAACAATGTTTTTTTATTATCTCTCCCTGCAGGTAATTGAAACACTCCAGTCGAAAAACCGTAAGTGACATTCGCTCAAATTCAGCTCGTATAAACGAATCTGTCAGTGCCAGTCTCTGGCGTGACCTTCAACCGGCATTCGAGAGCGTCTTGAAATCTAACTTCCCTGTGTGTCCGATCGCCACATGTCGGCGGTGCGAACAGCAGCTTGCGCACAAGTGTGTGTGTGCGTGAATGGCCTCTAAGCCGAATCTAACTCAGTGCGAAAAAAATTCGCGAACTCGCAAATTTACCACCACCGAAAAAAAAAGACAACAAAACATAACCAACCGGTTTCGCAACTCGATGATGACAAAGTGCGTTATAATAATTGCACACATAAAAAACAAACAAGAAACGGAATGCCGGCCGCTAATCAACAGTGAATCTACAGGTTTCTTCTGCTTCGTCTTCAGAATCCTTCGCACGCATCGTCGGAACCGCCAGCGGACGGAAGCGACGCTCCCCGCACACACGATTTGTTTACAAACCAACCACCCCGCACGACCCATGCGTTTCCTTTGGCTCTTCTTTGTGCATATCTCTCAACATGCCGACGCATTTTTCGCAGCCACGCAACACATACACACACACACACGAACACGCACTTATTTACTCGCGCTCCTTTCTGCTCACATCCGCTCACCGGGTTTGTGTCTTTGGCAATTAAGCAGCGCCGCGACGCTCTCTCACGCATTATTCTTTCCACTCTCGGCCACTCTCACGATCTCTGATCGGATCGAGCTGCGAGCTGCGTTCGCTCATTCTCGCTGGCGGTGGGATCTGGTTTTTTTGGGGGGTTCGATTTGTTTTGATTTTGGTCACTCACGCATGCATTTGCTACGCACTCACCACAAACCACCCAATGACTCAGGGTGGTTTTTGGCTTGTTACAAGAAACAATATGCTTTGAAAGATTTTTAGTTTTCATTGTCAATTTGAAGAATTTGGATGGTTCCGATAATCGTTGAAGCGGGCTTTCCCGGGGCGACTTATGTAAAATCCCATCCCCGCCGTCGTCACTCACGCACGCTTACACACTCCGCTGAGTCCGTCTGGGTTGACTCAGACAAGTCGTGCGTGTCGACAGCCCACCAGCCGAAATAAAGCCCCCCGCGTGGCTTTCGCCCCCCCCCCCATTCGGAGCCCTTCCCCACCGTACTTCCAGACAAAATATCAGCCAAACCACTGTCGATGTATTTATATGTTCAAAGCTCCCACCCAATGTGTCTGCCATTTCTCGTGATAGGGATGGGGAGACTTTTGGGGGTGGTAGCGAGTCTCGTCTGGCGGTGCGTTGTTGTTTTGGGGTGCATTCAACCCCAAAATACCACCCACCCAGCGGCAGCGGCCACCCGTTCTGGTCGTCCCGTCGGTCGCCCCTCTTCCGTCTACAGCTGACGACGCGCCGCCGATCGGTGTGTATGTGGGCCAGACTGACTGCGATAATTGTGTGGGAGAGAAAGGACACAGTCTGAACAGTCCGCCCTCCACTCACCCGCGCCAACCGCTGAGAACGGTGTGAAAGGATATGAAAATAATAATAACTGCGGTGTAACTTTAGTAGATTTACCGCAACTCATATTCCGAATGTAAGGATTTTAAGTATCAATTGAACCGTAAAACTATTCAGTCAAACATAATTATGATTCATGGTGATTTGGACCTGAGAACCGATGGAATTCCTAAGCAGCGATTAATCTTAAAGCCAACAAAGTATGTGCATCGATTGATCGCAATCGGTTTAATCTTTCAACAAGTTGCATCTCCGGAACGATAAAATCCAGATACCTGTCGAATTTGCGAATTAATTGAATCCTTGACTCTATTCAATCAAATAACCGATTGAATACTTGAATCGGTTCGAACTATTGAAACAATATAATCTTGGATCCGACAGAATGAATGATACGATCAAAAATTTGAACAGATGGAACCAATAAGCCGTTTGAATCATTGAATCATTGAAGATTGTTGCCGGGCGAATTTCTGGAGATTAGTGAGTAACGTTGGAGAGATTAGACTCAGAGACTTTGGCTTGTCATTCATTCATTCATTTTTATAAATTTTATGACCGCATTATTAACACTAGAACTACCGACAGTTGTTATATACCTATTCAGCCATTCCATGCCAAACCGATATAGTGACTCTCTGATTTTCTTCAAAAGCGATAGTTTTGTTCTTTATCGCAAATTATTAGACCCGTATTTTTTATTTTTTTGTTAGGGTGACCATTTCCATTTTAGGGTGGTCCGAAAAATCCATTTTTTCGCTTTTTAACCAAAAATGACTTTTTTCTAAAATTGATAACTTTCGAACCACTGAACCAATTCAGATGTTCGACATATTAAATTAAAGCCAAATGTTTTTTTTTTGGAAAAATACTACAGAAAAATACTTTGGAAAAATACTACAGTAACTTTGAAAAATCATAATTTAAAAACGAAAAAAACGCCTCCCTGGTTTCGAGATGTGTTATGTGAAAAATCCTCAGCTTTCCAGAAAAAATATAAAAAAAAGTGCCATTGGTCCCGAAACCATGAAAACTATAGAAAACAAATAAAATCAATAATAACGAGAACATAATTAAAATTTTTCACAACCGTAGTATTATTCCAAAAAATACCAGCTAATTGGCTTTAATTTAATATGTCGAACATCCGAATTGGTCCAGTGGTTCGAAAGTTATGAATTTTAGAAAAAAATCATTTTTGTCAAAAATGCGTAACAATGGATTTTTCGGACAACCCTAAAACGGAAATGGTCATCCTAACAAAGAAAAAAAAGCGGGTCTAATAATTTGCGATAAACGATAAAACTACCGCTTTTGAGGAAAATCTGAGAACCACTATATTGGTTTGGCATGGAATGGCTGTATTTCTACCAAACCGGCCATTTTGACCGGTGTGATGTTTAGTTGTCAAAATATAAGTTTTTGATTTTTTTTACAGAGAATAAAATATATTTCATTGCATTGCATTCATGGCAAGTACATGATAAATACATCTATTTGCATAAAATATAGTATTTTTATTTGTATTTTTATTTAGATATACACTCGACAAAAAAAATAGTGAAACAGAGTGCAAAGTGCAAAGTGATTTTTGAAATGCTGTAACTTCTTGAAAGTGTATGTAGATGTGGTGGACAGAAATATCAGGAAGTAATAAAAAATCGATTTCTTTCTGTTTTTTCAAACTTTTTGTAGACTAACACAATTTTTTCTAACCAAATCAATAACAAATCCAATTAATTTTAATAAACAGTTTTTATTTGATTTCTATAATGTTCATGTAGGACCTTTACACAAAAAGATATTTTTGTTTGAATGAAAAGTTACCCCTTAATCCTTGATGATAAATAATTCAATAAATAATTATCGCATCGCAGACGGAGAATTATTTTTGAAAACTTCAATAAATTTTGTATAATGTTAATTTATTGCCTTGACGAAAAAAATAATTTGATTTTTCTGCATCAATTTTAAGAAAGTGTCAAAATAACGTTTTTCATAATGTTTTAGAAAATCTTCAGTAATTTTGCAAATATTGCAGTAAATTTGAATATTAGCAGGTAAATTTTTAGCGTGGTATATCGCCTAAACTCCTGTGAACATTCCATATTTATACCTTTAGCCTTTTTTTTCCAGCCGATCGATCAAAGTTTGAAGTAAATTAGAGCAACACTTCATCGCACACTGTACCAAAAGTACAAAATGCTATGCGTACCCTCCAAATGAACAATTCGTAACTTTCGTTTTCATGCGTTTGTGGGTGCTTACGTATTCTCGCATATACACACACTCCACCCCTCCAATGATTGCTTTGAAAATGCTGTTTATTCATATCCTTCCTGGAGTGCATTCAGCTTTTTGTGCAGATAGCTCCATCAGCAGAAATTTCAGCTTATTGATGACGATAATATCAACATTCTTCTTGGTATACGTAAATTGACTCTCCTTACTATTGCTATCTGAGGAAAGAAACATTTTTTCTTATGATTGATCATATATATTTCAGATACTGGTCAAATTTCAGAATTCATTTTCATAAGCAACTTGATCGACTCAGAAAAGTCTTCTCTTGAATCTGATGCTCCTAGATCGAATGTCTTCTACTTATATATTTTTTCCTTCAAATTTTGGGATGTTTGAGATCTTTTTTTTTATTTTCTATTTTAAGAAAGTAACACAAGTAATACTAGAACTAGACGAGCTCCTTTAGGAATGACAGTGCCACAGCAGAAGAAGGTTTGAGTTTTAGATTTCCTTTATGCAAGAAATTTCAGATTTTGGAGATTATTCTATAATATAACGTAGATAAAACTCGTATACTTTAAATTATTTAAGCCTTTTCAATTTTTTTATTTATATTTTTTTGAATTTTAAACTTTTTGTAATTGTAGATTTTCCACACGTTAAATTTTTGGGTTTTCGGATCTTTTATAATTTTTTGTTCTCTAGATTCTTCAGTTTTCTGTTTTTATATTTTCGACATTCGATATTTCCTAGATTTTAGAATATATTATATACACTGAATATTTTAAATGCGGCTATATTTATTTCTTGTTTTTTTAGAATTTAAGACTACAGAAATCATAAGATATGAAGAATGTAAAATTCTCGTTTGAGTAATTGAACTAATTTAATTCTTGAATCTACAGAATATTGGAATCGATTGGTGAAAAGTGAGAACCCGAATCTAATTTGCGAATTTAATCATTTAAATTTTTCAATTAACTGTTTTTTAGCCAACTAAATCATTATTGTTACAGATTATTGATTTTTGGACTGAATCGTTGAATAAAAAATCAAGTGAACCGATTTTAATTGGTTTGACTAGTGTTGCCACATTTTAATATGTACCAGAGGGGTTAGAAATCCTTCTCATCTGTAATTTTTCGTCCAAAAATCTGTACCAAAAATCTGTACTAAAAATCTGTGCCATCGAAAATATTCGTTGTAGAAATTTAGCATGAAAAAATACTCATTTATTTACTACAAATACCATATTTACATTTGCAAGTCCTTCGTGTGTTTTATGATGCTTTTACATAATTTTTTTTAATCTAGATTGCGTGCTATCATGAATTATTTTTTTGAAAAAATCTGTACCTTTCCAGATAGATCTGTACGTGTGGCAACACTGGGTTTGACTATTCTATTGGCTCAAATATTCAATCTATTGAGGAAAAATTTGAATTGATTCATATACTAAATCGACTGAATCTGAGATACGGTAAAATTTTTGAGCCGGGTACTGGCCGATCAAATCTTCAAACGGATTAAAATATTTCTTCGATTTTTCTTGGACCGGTTCTTTCTTTGAATTGGAATAAAATCTTTAGAACAGATTTCGAGTTGTTGGGTCTTCCAGTTCAGTTCAAAGATTCAATCGGTTCAAATATACATTCGATTAAATTCTGGAAAAGATGAATCGTATAAATCGATTCTATCATCGAGCCGATTGTATTTGTGAACCGATTAGAGTAAAGAATTTATTAAATCTTCAAACCAATTGAAAAAGTACCTCTACTGATTGCATATTTGGATCGGTTGAATATCTGAACAATTACTTCAATAATTTAATCGTTTCATAGTTTCAATCGGTTCAGTTGTCTGAAGAAATAATTGAATCGTGTTTCGAAACTAAATCGGCTGAGTCCGGCAATTAGAGAAACAGATTACATTTTCTAGACCAATATTATTTTTGAATTGAAAAATTGTTAAATTGATTTCGAGGCAATAGTCAAATCGGTGGGAATGGTCATTCGATTATTTTTACAACAAATTAAATGTATACATTGATTAATACTACAATCCGATGGATTTTTAAACAAATTAGTGCAAAGAATCGAATCAAGCTTCAAACTTATGAATTGTTTTTAGTACCTCTATCGATTGTATATCCGGATCGATTGGAATTCTGAATCGGTGGAATTATTGTATTGTTGAATTGATTGAATCGCTGGAATTTATGGCACTGTTGAAACATTCTAAATCCAAGAAATATACCAAAATTTTGGAATCATGAAAATCCCAGTTTTTCAACCAAAAATCTCTGCGGAATCCACCGAACCCGAGTCAGTCAATCAACCCCCGAAAATGAAACCGTCTGCCACGACCACCTTGAACCAGAAAGAAATATGTGGACATTATCCGACAACCCGGAGACCGACCGATCGGTGATGGCAGGGTGGTGGGGCTCTTGTGTATTTACTATGGGTCGCTTCACGTGTCACACTGTGTATATTATACTAAGGCCCCGACAGTAGGCTAGGGGGTGTGGGAGTCTGACTGAGAGTGTGGGTCCACGCATAAAAACACACGCACAAATACCAACGCAAACGCGCGCGTCCGTCCTCACACCTCCCCCGCTGGCTGCCAGGCTGCGTTTTGTGAACTTGACTTCGTTTGAACTTACGCCGTCTCGTGTCTGCGTGTAGGTAGGCCTTCTCTCGCCGAATGACGCATTATCCCAAAGTTTTTCCGAAAAGGGGCTTTGACACACGGGGGGCGAGTGATGGTGGGTGGGTCGGCATCTAACCTTCGCCACAGTCAACCAGTCAGTCATCCAGCAACCGTCTGCTGCCTGTCTCAAACACCTTCCGTCGGTCGGTAGGTCCCTGTTTGGGGACAAGGTAGGTGTTTACCGGGCGGATGGTGTAATGGTTTTTTTTTATAGTGCGTGTCTGGAGTGTTGCTTTGCTCGTCTTACGTCGCTTGGTATTTATTTTTTTTTGGTTTTCGTTCGTTGGGATTGAAATATAAATTTTTTTCAGTTCTTCTCTCAGACGCTTCCAGACAACTACCGCTGCGTGCGCGTCGGCTCATTTTCGTTTTTTTTTTTCGTTCGATACGGGGAGGAGGTGACGCGTCTGGTGGGTCCTGCCTGGCTATACAACGGTCGCAGCATGGGTTGCTGGCGACCGGGCCAGGGGTGTGAGGTCTTTGTATATACTTAATGTTAAGCACGATACTCTTTTTCTGCTACTCGGTATTATTTAAGCACGATTTTTTGTTGTTGTTGCCGCTCCTCTCCGCTTCTGTTGTTTAGTCTGGAGGTGCGTCTGGGAAAGTTTTATTTTTCGGTGCGTTGCTTTTCTCATTAGTGTCTGTGGGAGCCGACTCGGCGCGATGGAACGTTAGGGGGATTGGGTAAGGACGGAATTTAGGGATTTGTGGTGAATGGACTTGACTTTTTTCGTTGTTGTTGTTGTTGTTATTTGACGGTGACTGGTTGCAAACACAATGTGCCGGCAAACACAAGCAAACGGAAGGAGATTGGGTGCTGCTCGTGCAGCGAGACGGAATCGGAATGTTGTCGGATCGCTAATTAAGTTGCATTAAGTGCATTAATTGACGAAACATTTTCGACGATGTAATTAATTAATCGCTTCGAAGCGATCGAAGCATGTCGCGCTGATATCTTCTGATTACAAAGCACTCATGTAAGCAGCCCATTTGGCATTGTTTTAGGCGTTTTCTTTATGTGTTGTTCGATGTTTTGATTTTCGCATTTTTGGATCCTACAATGAATTGGTAGCGGTTATAATTTTATGTAAAACGTGCACCTGACCTTTTAATTTACAAACTTGGTTCTTTAGAGATATTTCAATATCTAATTTCTATGAACTTCAAATTGAAAACGCTCACCATCTTTGTTAACTCTATTGCTACCAAAGCTGTCGAATACACCTTTTAAAGTTTACACTTAAATTTATTTTCTTTGTGCAATTATTTTTTTCCTCATTTGATGTTTTAATTATTTTTATTTAAATTGTTAAATTGTTAAAAGGTTCATCTGGATCTAAATATGCGTGCATGATATATCTATTTAATCCGTGAAATATCTTTTGGCATCTTAACGGACTTTGAAAATTATTGATTTTCCCTTCTATAACGGAGGTAGCTGATGAATTTCATGCCAACTCGACTGGCCGTTGGCAGCAATATTTTAGATTACAGTGAAACTTTGTGAGTGTAAAGACATTGGTCATTTAATCAACTTTGCAGCTTGAAATATTCGAAAATGAGTTAATTCGAACTACAATACCTAACAATTTATATTCAAAAAATAAAATGTAGGAAACAGCAAAAAATACAGAAATATTTTTTGAGAAAATTACACATTTTAAAAATTTGAATAAATTTTTCTCAAAAACGTAAATTTCAAAAACTCTAAAAAAAAAAAGACTATATAAAGGGCCTGGTCCGGTAAGGGAGTAAAAAGTACCCCCAAACCAAATCATCAGCTGTATGGAAAATATTGTATAGGATATTAAATAAGAAATTTTGGTGGTTTATCTGAAAAACAAAACAACAACACATACGAACGCATTTAAATAAGAATTAGAGTAAAATTGGGTCTAAAAGTAATATTTGTTTTCAAAATTTCGAAATGCCTGAAAATATATATTTTTTTTATACCGCGATAAACACTCTAAAAATTCTGAAAAAAATTAATTTTTTTAGTACATATTTGATTTCTTGATGAAAAAATTGTTTGAAAATATTGATCAACCTTAGTAAGATGTACTTTCAGTATTTTTTTTTCATATTTTTGTCTCAATGCTATTGAGAATGGCGCGAAAAAAACCAAATAAGGACTCAAATATATGGTACTGCTGCGAAAATGTTTTATTTAGTACCCTATACAATATTTTCCATTCAGCTGGTGATTTGGTTTGGAGGACTTTTTACTCCCTTACCCAGTTAGATTCTTTGGAAATATAAAAAAATATATTTTTCTGTACAGCTCAACACTGAAAAAATGAAAAAAAAACACACATTTGTGTATGAATTAGTAGTACTGAATCTCTAAATCCCAAAATTTTTGTTTTTAAATTTCAATATTTTTTTTAGTACCTAAATTTTTTGATGAAATTTTTTATTGATAATTTTTCTTGATACACCGTAGTAAGATGCACATTCATTTTTTTTTACAAATTTTTATCTCGAAGCTTTTGAGGATGGCGTAAAATAAACGAGAAAGTACGTTTTTCACTATAGATCCTATGTTAAACCACATAGGCGTTCAAATAAACCGTCAAAATTTCTTGTTTAATATCCTATACAATATTTGCCATACAGCTGGTGATTTGGTTTGGGGGCACTTTTTACTCCCTTACCCGGCTAGGCCCTTTGAATGATGTACAAACTTGCAATACTGCGTACCAACTGATTTGACACTCACTGTGTACTACTAGCTACTAGTGTCAAAATTGTGAATAAAAACATAAAAGTGATCAGCAAAGAACAGTTCAATGTAAATTTTTAGTTACGTGAGTGTTTAAGCCTTTCTTTTCTTCCATCGAATCAGCGGCAAGTTTTCTCGTTTTTAGTCCAGAAATATTAATGTTAAAATAATACTTATCAAGTCGGGTAAGACGACGGCGCCAGTGGTTGTGTGGTTGGCGTAACAGCCTCACAATCCGATCGGCTTGGGTTCAATCCCAGCTGGCGTCGTTGAGATTTTCTGAGGTGAAAAAACTCTGGTTACGTCTTCCTTCGGAGGGGAAGTAAAAGAAGTTGGCCCGGCTCATGAGTTGTTGAGTCTGATAGGTAGGAACAGGTGGAGTCGCCTCCCAGATGTCGGCGATTGGCACTGAAGTGGCGGAAATAGGCCGACGAAAAATAAGCAAAGATAAAAAAATAAAAAAAAAGTCGGGAAAGACGGACACTCTTCAAACATTTTGTTTTAACAGCAATTTGATTATTTCCTCCTTCTTTTTTAACGTTTGCCAGAGCAACCAGATATCATAGACGAATCAGCAGAGCGGTTTATAGAACGTAATCTGAATCTCTCATTCCGAATGCCAGAAGCTATTCTAGACATGAAAAAAATTAGAAGAATTACAAGTCCTTCTAGGTGATTTCAGTCAACCTTTTTGTTCGATCATTCTAAGGGCCTACTTGAAGACTTCCAAAACTTATCGAGTACATAAATTTGAATTTTCAGTTATGTCCATCTTTCCAGACTTTTTCTTATTTTTTTCAAAAATGCCGGACATATTAATTTTGCAATATTTCTGCCTCAAAAACAATTTTTATTTTGAGAAAAAACCTAGACTATCGATTCGTGGTGAGATAGCTACATATTTTTGTGTAATTCACGAAAAAATCAATTTTTACTAAAGGTGCCTGTCTTTACCAAGTGCCTGCAGAAACGTTCAGCGAAGTTTTGGCCAGATTTGGTAAGGTGCCACTACAGTCGAAAGGTGATTCAGTGTTCCCCCGTGACAATGGGATCGATTACATTGAAAAAGACATCAATCATCCCAATTGATATCTATTCCGCCTAATCGAAAAATATTCGGCACTTGTGCCAAAGTGACTCGCAGTGCTGCAGACATGAACAGATCGTGATTGATCAACAGAGAGTCCAAACTTTGACAGGGGTATCCGAAGAAAAGTACGAAAATTCATCAAAACTGTAAATAAATAATTTTAGCGAAATACTTTTTTCTGAAAGAACAATAAATTATCTACATTTTGAAAAAACAATCTTTTTTGCACCTTTAACCAAGCCCGAGATACAATTGATTTTATGATTCCGGATTCTAAATGAATCCAACCTCAATCAACAGTATGATCATGAGAAAGGTTGGCTTCATCTTCTAGTTGAACTTTTCATCATCATTTCCATCATTATTTACTCATTTTACCCAAACAGCAACACAAAAATGAAATATAAGCTAAGAGTTCTTCATTATGCTTCGATATAACGTACAATTCGATACAATGTACAATTATGAGAGTAAAATATATTTGCAACCAGCTATATTGCAAATATTGTATAGGATATTAAATAAGAAATTTTGGGGGTTTTTGGGTTCCCTATGTGGTTTGACGTAGGATCTATAGTGAAAAACGTACTTTTTCGTTTATTTCACGCCATCCTCAAAAGCTTAGAGATAAAAATTTGAAAAAAAATACTGAATGTGCATCTTACTACGGTGTATCAAGAAAAATTATCAAAAAAAAAAAAAAAACAAAACAAAAAACAGGAACGGGTCACAAAGTTATATTTTTTTCAAAATTCCGGAATACCAGAAAATATATTAATTTTTTTTTGTACCGCATATTTAAGTTTTTTTTATAATTACATTTTTTGATGAAAAAAATATTTGAAAATATTGATCGATACACCTTAGCAAGATGTACTTTCAATATTTTTTTTCTCCATATTTTTGTCTCAAAACTATTGAGAATGGCGTGAAAAAAACGAGAAGGTGCATTTTTAACCATAGATCCTATGGTGTACCATATAAGGACTCAAATATATGGTTTTACTTCCAAAATGTTTTGTTTAGTACTCTATACAATATTTTCCACACAGCTGGTGATGGGGTTTGAGGGCACTTTTTACTCCCTTACCCAGCCAGACCCCTTGGAAATACAAAGAAATATTTTTTTGTACCGCGCAACACTTAAAAAAATCTGAAAAAAAATCACACATATCTAGAAAAGCCGTAGGAACACATTTAAATATGGATAGAGTACTACTGAATCTCTAAATCCCATTTTTTTAGTACTTAAATTTTTGATAATTTTTTTTAAAAATATTTTTTGATACACCGTAGTAAGATGAAGATATTCAGTATTTTTTTTAAATTTTTATTTCGAAGCTTTTGAGGATGGCGTGAAATAAACGAAAAAGTACGTTTTTCACTATAGATCCTACGTGAAACCACATAGGGATTCAAATAAACCGCCAAAATTTCTTATCCTATACAATATTTGCCATACAGCTGGTGATTTGGATTGGGGGCACTTTTTACTCCCTTACCCGGCCAGGCCGGGTTTGTTCTAAAATTACACTGAAAAACAAAATATTTCAAAAGCTGAAATAGATTTTTCTTAAAAACGTATTTTTTTTAAATTCTCAAAAAAAGTGTAACAATTTCCAACAAGTCATCTATACATCGCATGATGGACACATTTACTGGGAAAAAGTTCTTCTAACAACAACTTTTTCATGTTTCGAATTACATCTAATCCTAATTTTGTCAGGATAGCGATATAGTGTTGCATAACAGAAAAAAGTTTGCAGAATATGTCATTTGTGACAATTTACATACTGGAATGTTACGAGCTGAATGTTAATAGTAACTTTTCAAAGAAAACATGATAAAAGTTGTTGTTAGTAAAACTTTCCGTTGCATGGATGGATCTTCCGCTGTTTGGATGACTTGTTGGAAATCGTATGGGCTGTATATTTTATTCAGAATTTCAAATGAATATATTTTTGAGAAAAATGAATTCAAATTTTCAAAATATATTTTTTTTCAATGAATTTTTGTTTTGTTTTGTTATTTATTTGATATTTTTCAATGAAAACTTAAATAATTTCCTATATTGAAATATTAGCATTAGCATTAGCATTGAGCAAGTTGCACAATATCGTAGGTGGTACGAATTCAGAACAGTTACGTCAAAAGCTTGCCTCCATCCGTTACTGACGATTGGTAGTATCTCTTAGATGAAGATAATTTCCTATATTTAAATATTCAACCAAAATTTTTTAGTTCTTATAGCTTTTGAGTGAGATTTTCTTTGAAATTTTTCAGTTTTTTCACCTTTTTTATCGGAAAATCCTAATTAAAAAAAGATGAGAACTCCAAAATGTTGGTTAAAAAATGAAATGTTAGAAATTATTTATATTTTCATTGAAAAAACAAACAAACAAAAATTTCATTGAAAAAAAATTTGGAAATTAAAATCCATTTTTCTCAAAAATATATTTTCCTAAATTTCGAATAAAATATACATGAATAGCCCATATAATTCCCAACAAGTCATCTATAAATCGGAAGATGGGTACTTTTGGAAGGGTGAAGTTTTTCTAACATCAACTTTTTCATGTTTTCTTTTTTTTTTATCTTCCGATGTATGGATGACTTGTTGAAAATTGTAAAGGCTATTGATATATTTTTTTGAGAATTTCTAAAATATACGTTTTTGAGAAAACATAATTTCAATCAAAAAAAATTTTTATGAAAATTTAAACAATTTCCTTGGCATGAAATTCGTCAACTGTAGTGTCCCCCCAAACTACGAAATTCGTTTGCCTGTAGCTTTGAAAAAGGCCTATTAAAAGATCAACGCGCACTGTTATGGAAATGAAACCATCCGCGTCATCATTTTTTCCCATTGAATCATCTTTATAAATAAAAGAGAGTTTTTCCCACGTACGTATAACTCATCATCATGGGAAAACAGCTGATCAGATCTACTTCATCCATATATTTTGTGAGTTTGTCTTCACCCAAATTAGAATGATAGAATATTTTGGAAAATATTTGAGATGATTTGAAAAATTCGAAAAAAATGACTATGCACATCTTTATATATGAGGGGCTTAGAATGTAAGGGGTGTAAGTGATTTGATCGATTTCTCTTCATCAACTTTTTCTTTAGTTAATTACTCAATTACAAAAACGTTCTAATTTGAGTTTGCTATAGAATCCGATAGATGAGGTTTTGACCTATGTTCCACATTGTCAATTACAGCTGAGAATGAGTTTGCAGCTAAGTTATGACCAAAAGAGAGAGAGTCGATGTAGAGAAATCGATCAAATCGCTTACACCCCTTTCATTCTAAGCCCCTCCTATAAAAGAAAGTTTTTCCCACGTTCGTATAACCATCATCACGGGAAAACGGCTGATCAGATCTACTTCATCCATATATTTTGTGAGTTTGTCTTCACCCAAATTAGAATGATAGAATATTTTGGAAAATATTTGAGATGATTTGAAAAATTCGAAAAAATTGACTATGCACATCTTTATATATAAGAAGGATATTTAAAATAAAAAGAGAAAATTCGAAAATAAGAGGTACGCATATGTATGTTTCGCTGGGAAAATCATCATTTAGATCAATTTGACAGATCTGAACGAAAACATACAAATTCTCTTGAAGTATATTCGTTATTTTTTACCAACCACAATATTCTCTAGAAATACATTATATGGCAGAACAACGTTTGTCGAGTCAGCTAGTTTTCGATAATTTCCACAATCGATGACATAGTCGGAACATCTTTTATCAGTGGGTCAAAGTTCATATAATAGTAAGGTATCTCTCCATTTCTTCTTTTAATCGGATCTTCTTGATAGCATTATCAGTATACACGATTGAAAGTTTTGCAATTACATAAAGCCGTCTGGGAGGGATGCAACCTCAATGGGTGGGGTGAGGGACAAATAAGGTAATCTCTGTCAACCGAATCAAAGTGCAAATTTTCCACAGCTCGAAGGCGTATGAATCCCGCCAGCGCTACTATCGGTGCGGTGTTTGTATATGTACTGTTGCATTACCCGATTTTTTTTTTCGGCTTGATTCGGCGTGAAGCTATTTATAACCATCATCAATACATTCGAGCGAGCTTCCTGACGGGGGGTACACCCCAACGAATTACGCTCATTTACGGAAATTCGAAACTACACACACTGAGTGTGCGCGTGTCTTGACATTTTGATGTTTTTTATGTGCACAAAAAGTCAGAGATTGCCCAACTTTAGCTACAATTCACCCCGGAACCCGGTCGAGAGATGCGACAGGCCCAGAGAGTGGTGGGAAGCGCTTCTATCGCTGTCGGTGCTTAAGATAATTACTGCTGTTGTTACTGCTTCTCGGCTAGACTGCAATTTTCTTATCTCCGCCGAATGCTCCCCGCTGGTTGTGTGTATAAATAATGCGCTTTCATACGTCCGTTTCATGATCAATGTCATGGTCAAAGTTGAGACCCGAGCCATGGGGCTCATTGCAAATCGAAAGGGAAATTATGATGATTTTGAGTTTGTCAACTATTTAGGATACTTCGAAAACAAAATTGTGCGTCTTTCTTACAATCAACGTCGACGGCAAGATGACATTCGGTTCATCCTTTGTTTGAAGCAATGGTTGCACAAGTGCACAAGTGCAGCTCGCGATTTATTTTTGTCTGGGGGAAGACGGGGTAGAACCAGCACCCTAAACAAAGATATTTATATACTATGTTTCATTACTATAAAATCACCGTGTTTTTAAGTTTCCAGAGTGGACTGACCAGTTTGTTCATCCGATGAAAAGACCATAAAGACCATGAACATAAGGGGATTACCCGTACAAAAAGTAGATACATCTAACAAGCAGATTGCGATTGCTGAAGAGTTCAAACGTGTAGTTTCCTCTGTGTGGATCGAGATGAAAGTCCCATCATGTCGCAGCTTGGTCGAAAGCACGCCAAACGGATTGTTTGAATTGATCGAGAACTATGGATGACCTACGAATATCAGAACTGTTGTTATCTTACTTTGTTGGCCAGTATGCACCCATCTTCCCCTACCACAACGCACACTTTGGCTCGCAATTCAAGTTCAAGTGTAGAGTGAAATTACGTCTTATCGTCGCGTCGTCGATGGCTGGCGGTTGCTGATCAGAGCACGACCTCCTCCCCTCAATCCCTTTCTAGATCCCTAGGATGCACCGACTTTGTGATGACTACATGGATGGTTGTTTACAAGCGTGCACTTCGGCTGATATTGTTTCTTCTAATTCACTTCGCCCGGCTGATTAGAAATCTAAGGCCGCAATATAGGGCACAGAAGTGCGGGGTTATAAGCCTCGGTCGTCCGGATGCTGCTGCTGCTGGTGCCGATATCGCAGTGGGACAAACGCAACAAAACTTTTTTTTTCCCTTTCCGGCCAAGAATGCACCACGTCAGCAACAAGAAGCCGTGCGCAGGAAAACTCACGTATACACGCCTTCTTATCTTTCGCCTCGCCGGGAGAGTTAATTTTAGTACGCATATGCAAATTAGTGCATATAAACACACACACGCTACGTGCATTCGTGGCTGCAGCGCTACTTTTGCGGCGCGATAAGCGCCTCGGCAGGCCTGTGTTTAGAGTCGAAGCAGGAAAAAAACCTCACAGTGACAGAAACAATTATACACCGTTCGAACCGCACTGTGTGTGTGTGTACGTGTTTCTGTGGGCACCGTGGTTAGGCTGGAACCTGGTAATGGCTGCCTTCGGAAGACAGCTATTTGCTTCTAATTCACTCCGACAGAAGCAGCCGTGTCCGTTCCTCGTGCCGGAACTATGCTCGAAACCACGCTCTGGCCAGTTGGTGCGCTCAGGCCGCGGATTTGAGTCTCTATCAACATTTCAAAAACCACCACTGGTTCAAATGGAATTCCAGAAGTCAGTCAGCTATGCATGCGGTTGTCCTTCACCCGATCCATTCGCACCTTCCAGTTTCCTGCTGTTTCACAGTCGAGACCCATGTGTCTCTTCGTGGCCGCCGCACTCTTAGAATATGCACACGTGAGACAACTAGACAACTAAAGATATGATGTGTAACAGGAGTTGTCGGTGTTTGGTTTTTCGCCCCCCTCAAGAAAAAGTCTGGTTGTCTCTCACCAACTCGACCAATTCGATGATGACGCATGGTTGGGCATATTTCTTACCGTGTTCCTTACCGTTGTTTTTTCTAGTTACATACTGGGAACGAAGGTAAGCAGGCCGTACCGATAACAAACGTCGGCGGAAGGTGAGAAAGTACGACCAAACTCCAAGTGTGTACCCGAAACGATGTACATACGACATCGACTGTTGTGTGGTGGGGCAAAGGGAGTTTTTTTTAATGATTTTTATGTAATACGTCTGGCTGGCTGCTTGCTGGCTTTTTTAGTTTTATCGCTGTCGGAACGGTGCGATAATTTCGGAGGACTATTACACTTCGACGAGGTCTGGTAGTAACGCGTTTACGATATCAATGGACGCCGTGAAACAGGGGGCTTTCTTAATTCAGAAATACATTCTCTGAAATATACACTAAGTTTCACAACTATAGAACCACTCATTTTTTCTGAGTTTCCAGAGATATTCAAGAAGTCGGATGAATTGAAGTATATTGTGTAGGACATAACAACTATCTTCATTTAAAAGACTGGCCGTTTGAACTTTATTGTTGTGTTCAGGCGCAAAACATTCAAAAAACAAAAAAATCCAGTGTTCCATAACTATAGAACCAGATGGGAAAACTCTCACTCCTTTACAAAATTAACGTCAATTTCACACAAATTACAATAAGTTCCTAATTCGTAGGTCATCTTTAGTTCTCAATCAGTTTAAATAACCCATTCGGGGTGGTTTTGACCAAGCTGTGCCATGTTGTAGTGCGTATCTCGTTCTACGCAGAAGATACTGTTCGTTTAAGTTCTTCAAATCACTCATACTGCTTGTAAGCTACATCTACTATTCGTACAATTACTCCTCATATGTTCTTGATTGAGTTTTGATCTGGTAAATAAACTGACCAGTCCAGAATCTGAAGCCCCTATCCATTGAACCATGCCATGACTTCCCGGATTTTATGAATTGATGCCAAATTACCCAATCATCACATTGTTTTTCATTTAAACACAGCAGTAAATGATTCTGGGATACTTCTTTGCACTTCTGACTGTTCATTCGTGTTGATGGTAAGCTACCTAAACCAGGCCTTTTTGAGAAAATTCTCCACAAACCATAAAAATCTCATCTCCAAACCTGCGGGTCCAAAAACTGATGTGGAAGCTAATCCCATGGGTTTCACTATACCAGGAAAACTTCTCGGATAAAACGAAATACAACTTGAATAGATTTTCTTCATACTGGAAGGACTTACGGAACGTGTCATGTAATTTTTCAACTCGTAACTTTGCAGGCGGCAGTTTGATGGCTTGAGGAACATATTTTCAAAACGGCTGGGTTCAGATAGCTTTTCATGAACACCAATGTACAGTCAGAAGTGTAGTGAAGTACTTCAGAATCGTTTACTTCTGTTTTTGGATCAAAAACATTCGTAGCATCCGGAAAGTCAAGGCATGGTTTACTGAATAGGGGCTGCAGATTCTGGGCTGGTCAGTTCATTTACCAGGTCAAAAGTCAATCATGATCTTATGAGGAGTGATCGTACGAATAGTAGATGCAGCTTACAAGCAGTATGCGTGATTTGAAGAGCTTAAACGAGCAGTATCTTCTGCGTAGAACGAGATACACACTACAACATGGCGCAGCTTGGTAAAAAACCTTGGTAAATAACCCCGAATGGGTTATTTAAACTGATTGAGAACTAAAGATGACCTACGAATTAGGAACTTATTGTAATTTATGAGAAACTGACGTTAATTTTGTAAAGGAGTGAGAGTTTTCCTATCTGGTTCTATAGTTATGAAACACTGGAATTTTTGTTTTTTGAATGTTTCGCGCCTGAAAACAACAATAAAGTTCAAACGGCCAGTCTTTTAAATGAAGATAGTTGTTATGTCCTACACTATATACTTCAATTCATTCGGCTTCTTACATATCTCTGGAAACTCAGAAAAACTGAGTGGTTCTATAGTTGTGAAACGCAGTGTTATACAGTAGGGTGCCAATGAATGTATGGGAAAAAATCGACCCTAAAATTTCAAAAAGTTACCCTATACAAAATGTTCACCATCTTGAAAAAACACCCTATGCCAAATATCAGCTCAATCGGACTTAAGGGAGAGTGGCGCAATGCGGTCAAAGTTTGAGTTTTTTGAAAATCGAAAAATCACCAAAGGGGGGAGTAAAGGAAATCGGGGTTTCCGAAAAAAAAAATTGATGCCAAATGTCGTAAAACTGCATGAAACGTCGAGATCTAACGGGTGTTAAAAAAAATGAGAATTTTTTCAATCACATTTAAAAAAAAAATTTTTTTTTTCATCGATTTCAGTATTTTTTATTAATAACATAATGTATTTTCTTCAAAAAAATGTCAGTGAATGTTCGAGTAAGGGCCATGGTCTGCTGTTCGACGCAACTTTGTCACGATGCTCTCACAAGAACGTTTTACGGCACTTACGTCCATTTTCCGGATACAATTCCGGATTCTTGTAGTCAGTTACTTCGTGTCCTTGGCCCTCCAATTGTTTTTATACACTAGGGCACTGAGTGAGCCAAAGAAATCCTCTATTGGGCGGCACTGGGGCAAGTTTGTTGGGTTACGATCTTTCGGCACGAACGGTATCTTTTTCTCCTCAAAATACGCCAGCGTCTTCTTGGCGTAATGGGAAGACGCCTTGTCCGGCCAGAAGACGTACTTCCCATCCGCGTGATGCTCGTTCAGGAACGGCAGCAGGATTTTATCGAGGCACTCTTCTCGATAGATTTGTTGGTTGATTGCCAGACCGCTCGGCTTAAACCAAGGCTTTGAAATGCCCCGGTCGGAAATGGCGATATACAACATAACCTTTTTTCAAACTTGTGCTTGAACTTGTATTTCACTTCAGGCGGTGTGGATGACTTGTCGCTGGAGTAGTAATTATCATTTCCTGGAATATGCGCTTTGGACAGCGGAAAATAGCTTTCGTCGTCCAGAACGAAAGACGTCCCGCGGTATTTTTTGGTCATCCACCGACACTGTGATTTAACCGTCTCAATCTGCTCCTCCGTGTATTCCGGCGACCTCGTCTTCTTCCTGCAGATGATTCCTTCCATCTTGAGGATCCGATGGATCAATACGTGGGAGCAGCCATATTTCCGACCGACGTCACGCAGGCTGGTTGCGTCCTTGTTGTCAAACAGCTTCTTTAACGATGTCCTCCTCTGCTTCGTCATTATCGTCACCGGACGACCTTCCGCTCTACGTTCAGGGAACCCAGGATACGATATACCGTACTGACAGGTAAATTTTCTTCCTTAAAATGTGCCACCGTGAACTTTTTTCCTTGCTGGAAATGCGTTTCGTAGAACCGTACAATGCGTTCGCGGAGCACGTGCTGTTTCGACGCCATCTTTGCTTTGACTAAATTCAAACTAGCAAAACAAAACACACCTACTGTTTCTAGGGAGCCCAAAGAGCAATTTTCTTGGAGAAAGAAAATTTTACGCTCTTTATTTGAGTTACTGAAAGGTACTGAAAAAATTCTCATTTTTTATTTAACACCCGTTAGTGTCATCTCGAAAAAAAATGTTTTGTCAAAAATCGACACCCTGGGACTTCCGATTGAGCTGGTATTTTGCAAAGGGTGTTTTTTCGAGGTGGTGAACATTTTGACGTAGGACTACGTCTAACCGGAAGATATAGGGGGTGAAATGAAAATCTAGGCACTGAACAAGTAGGAAAAAATGCAAGATTTGGAACGCTTATAACTCGAGCATTTCTCAATAGATCGCAAAGGTTTTTGCATCAATTGATAGGAAATATATCTATGCATCTATCATAACGAATAACATTTCATTTTTCTTGAGAAAAATAATTGAATAATTGTGAAATATCAAGCATTGTCCAAATGCATTATGTGCCCATTTTTGATTGGTCCATTTTGTGCTCCTCAAATCGTACCGACCAAAACGGGCAACCAGAGCAGCAGCGAATTACAATGAAGCACGATTGGAAAGGAAAAAGAAAAAATATGAACGAAACATTGGTCGCAGTCTCACACATGTGTAATTCTCGAGCCAGCCAGTCAGCTTAAAAATCCCCGCTCCGCTGCCGTAACGATCATTCTCATTCAAACCGTACACCACATCAGTTCAGAGAAGTTCGTACAATTAACGCGACGTGCCGAAGTTCCGCTCAGTGTCGCATTGGAGGCTATTTTAACCTGTAATTGAACATTTGCGATGACAGTGGTACAGTGTCGACTTTCAATGTGGGGTCATAATTTGTACCCCGAACTCTATGTTTACAAAAATGTCCAACTAAATATGTCGCATTACTGGTCCGTCAAATTAGCTAAATGTCGAGCTAAATGTAAATTACTGTACTTTCAATCTAGAAGCAATTTAAGAATTGATGAAAATTGAATAATCAGGAAAGTCCCCAACCATCATTAAGCTCAGCACAACTGCCAAATTCTCATACTCATCATTTACTGTACAACATGTCACAAGCAGGATGGGAAGAAATTTTCCAACTGTGAAAGCTGTGGCGAGTGGCAATCGCTAAACAGTAAGGTTTAGCCGAACAAGATGGGGATATCGAGTTATAACAAAACAATAAACTCTTTAGATTAAAGATAATTTTGTGATCCTGAAAAGGACCCTTTTTAGCCTGCATGTGAATCCAACGAGCGAACAAATCGTAATGGATGTATTTTTTTGCCATCGCTGCCTTTTAACGCTCATTCGTTCGTCTCGTTGGACTCGCCCCTTTGGCTGAGTCTGCCGATTTGTCTCTATCCTGTGAGCGTGTACCACTAAAGTACAAAACGCGCGGATCCGCTTAAAAATATATCATTCTCTTTCAAACCATAAATCAGTGTGGTTGTATAGCATCGTTTCACATCACATCGCAACAATGGATTGGTGCCGGAGCACCAGTAAACCTAATAGCGGTTATAAAATTTCGGCCGCCGGAGTGCTCGAGTTGGCTTGCAAAGCTGCTCACGACAATAAGAAAACCCGCCTACAGAACAGAGCACATTTGGTTCGGTGGAAACAACTAGTTTCAGCGAATGGCAAACGCAATCGCAAAACGGCAGCAGGTAGGAAAAGGAAAAAGTTTGTTTATACCGACTGCTTTGGTGGCAAAACCAGCCACCGTAAAACACGGCGCTTTTCAGGGCCATTAAACCTTTCAAAGAAGAGTTATTAAAAGTTATTTACAATACCAATGCATTCTAAAGTGACATAATATGATATATAATATGATCTGATTTATTTTGTTTATGCTTGTTTTTGAACTTATTGGTGGTTGGGGTCTTTTAAGTAGATCATTCAGTTTTCACAAACCCATGCATGGTTCCCGAATTGAAAGTGACTTAAGGAAGAAGAAAAAATTCCCCATAAAAATGTTCACCACCTGGAAAAAACACCCTATGCAAAATATCAGCTCAATCGGACTTAAGGGAGAGTGGCGCAAAGCTGTCAAAGTTTGAGTTTTTTTTTTAAATCAAAAGATCACCCTAGGGGGGAGTACAGGATATCGGGGTCTTCGAAATTTAAAAAAAAAATCTTTTTAGAGAACTGTAAATCTTGATGTGTCATGCAATTTTAAGGCCTTTGGCATCAAAAATATTTTTTGAAAACCCCGATTTTCGGTGATCTTTCGTTTTTCAAAAAACTGAAATTTTAGCGTCTGCGACACTAATAAATGAAGTCCGAATGAGCTAATATTTTGCATAGGGTATATTATCGTGCAAATCCACATTTCGCAGCATTTTTACGATTCGTCCCAAATTTCGAAAAAAAACTTAGTCCCAGAGTGTCGATTTTTGACAAAAAACTATTTTCTAGGTGACAGTAGATCTCGACGTTTCATGTAATTTTAACACTTTACCGACCGGCCGTCGATTATTCGACTTTTGCTCCACAGCGCTTACCAACCGGTTGTCGATTAATCGACTTTCGATCTTTCTGTTAGATTTTTTTTAGGTTAGACTGACAAGTAGCAAGCAGCAAGCATTTCGTATTCTAAGAATATAATTTTGGAACCTTTCGAAGGCAGCTCTGGCGTAAGAATTATGCCAAGTTCCTCTGAAAGCGTAATAGATATTGTGAATTTATTCATTGGAAGTGACCAATGAATGCGGCTGAATGGACGGTGAAAAGGGCATAGTATGTTCGAACCGCTACCGGTCGGTAAAGTGTTAAGACATTTGGCATGATTTTTTTTTTCAAAAACCCTGATTTCCCTAGGGCGATTTTTCGATTTTCTAAAAACTCAAACTTTGACCGCTTTGCGCCACTCTCCCTCAAGTCTGATTGAACTCAAATTTTGCATAGGGTGTTTTTTCGAGGTGGTGAAAATTCTGTATAGGGAAACTTTTTGAAACTTCAGAAACTTTATCTAATTCCAAAAAGCTTCCCAATGAAAAATGTTCATCATCTCGAAGAAACACGCTATACCAAATATTAGCTCAATTGGACTTAAGGGAGAGTGGCGGAAAGTGGTCAAAGTTTGAGTTTTTTGAAAATCGAAAAATCACCCAAGGGGGGAAAAGGAAATCGGGGTTTTCGAAAAAAAATTTTGATGCCAAATGTCTTGAAATTGCGTGAAATGTCGAGATCTAGTGTCATGTAGATTTTTTTTTGTCAAAAATCGACACTCTGAGACTTCTATTTGTTCTGTTTTTTTTGGAATACGAAACGAAATATATGGTTTTGGGTACCAATAAAAATAGTTATCTCAATTTTTCATTCGGAACTTGCTGCGAAATGATGATTTGCACGATAATATTTTTTGCAAAAAATTAGTTCATTCGAACTTCATTTATTAGTGTCACAGACGTTAAAATTTGTGTTTTTTTAAAAAACGAAAGATCACCGAAAATCGGGGTTTCCAAAAAAAAAATTGTCAGTGCCAAATGTCTTAAAATTGCATTACCGGTCGAGCTTTACTGTTATCTCGAGAAAAAAATTGTCAGGAAAACAAAATTTTTTGGGGCTTGGTCGTTTTTCCGTCTGAAAAGTCGAGTTTTAGCAAAAAAAAAATTTAGATACCTATAAATCTTGATGCGTCATGCAATTTTAAGACATTTGGCATCAAAAAAAATTTTGAAAACCCCTATTTCCGGTGATTGTTCGGTTTTCAAAAAACTCAAATTTTGACGTCTGCAACACTAATAAATGAAGTTCAAATGAGCTAATTTTTGCATAGGGTATATTATCGTGCAAATCAACATTTCGCAACAAGTTCCGAATGAAAAATCGAGATAATTATTTTTATTGGCACTTAAAACCATACGTTTCGTCACGTACTCCAAAAAAAAAGTCCCAGAGTGTCGATTATTGACAAAATGATTTTTTCGGGATGACACTAGATCTCGACGTTTCATGAAATTTCAAGACATTTGTTTCCTGACTGTCTTACAGCAGGTTGGCAACAGATCGAACTAGAAACCAATTGTTTGAACCAATGTTGTTGGCATTGGATTAATTTATATGAAGTCTGAACAGAAGTTTCCACTTTTTGATTCAAAAACATTCTCAATGGTAAGCTCCAAAATAATCTAGATTGATTTCGCCCGGCGCATCAAAAAATTAAATTGTTTATACGAAAACACAAAAATGGAAGACATCATCTCTGGCATCAATTGATTACCCAATGCACCCCCCTCGTTCGGCCAGTCCTGAGCATAGCCAACCGATCACACACTCTTTTTGTGCCATTCTAAACGTTGAGTAAATTAAGTTCACACATCACTTTCGACCTTTTCTCGACTCTGCGCGTCTCTCTTCCCGCCATCACCCACCACTCCGATAGTGGCGACGTCATGCGACCGGAGGGTGCAGTAATCTACGCGACTCGGCATGGTCAGCCAAGTGTGTAAGTATGTGACGGTGGCGACGGTTGCGTTTGTACGACTTCGAACGCGTAAATTTCTACACCGGCCCATTACGCAAAAGCTGGAACTCATCCTCGCATTGTGTGTGGTGTCCATCCCTTCTCGTTCCCCATCGCCAACACTTGTGCGCAGTGCCCCAATGGCGGGGAGGAAATGCAACGAGACAACACCGAGAGTGGAGTGCATTAATAATAATGATATTAAATAATGATATATAATAAGAAAAAGGCGAGGAAAAACGACGGAAAGCCCGGTTCCGAGAGGTGAATGCAAACGGCGCTGCAACACACCGCTTATGAAGACGTCTGCTTATGGAAAATCGCTGCAGCGCGCTGCGGAACGAAGTTCTACGGTGATCTACACTTCGGGTCCCGGAGATCTGGCGATGGAGGGAGGGAGGGATGGTATGTGGGCCTGTGTATGTGCACATTGGATTTAGTTGTGCGCGCACGGAAAACACGGGATGGCGATCGACGGGCGTTTTGGTGGAGAGGGAGAGGAGGGAGCGCAATGCGTTGATTTTTCGCAACGCTTCAAGAACGCGCGAGAGTCAATTGGATTACTCGTCGTTGTACTCGTAGCTATGGAGGGGACGGGGAAAGAGCGATCGGCAGGTGGTGACTGGTGTTGAAAGGCTCGCACTTTGCCGAATGACTCTCCGGGAGCCCCTCCCGTGGGATACGCAAAAGGGCAGGAAATGGAGGAAAGATTGAAAGAAATCAGATAACCACAGCGATTAGTGCAGTGCGGTTAGGAACGCATATATTTTAAGGTCGATCGAATTAGAGGGTGGGACCGGGGATGGGAAGGTCCAGGAAACGGGTGGTGGTGGTAATGGTGGCCGGCGTAATTGAAACCTGTGCGTTGTTGGGTACGGAGTCGGAGCGGGAAAATTGCTAATTTCACTGTAGAGTGGAGAAAATTTTAGTACGTGTCGAAACAGCACTTGAGAGATCGTCTTGTTTCTCGTGGCCAGGATTGAAGTTTTGATCTGATAAGGTCCGAAACATACCCGAGAAGGCTTTCTAATCTACGGGCTGAGTAAGGTTTATGTTTTAGCTCCTAACGGGAGTTTCCATGTTGCGTTGCTATCAAATGGCTCGAAACGAATGAAATTAAGTCATCAGCCAAGGCGAGAAGCTCAGCTCAGCTGCTTCATCGAATGGAAAGAAGTGCTCTCGACATCCCTAAAATATGCCTTAGAAAAAGTGCTCTATTTCTCGACCGTGACTTGGATTACGGCCAGCAGAACTTTATGTAACACTCATCACAGCGTCGTCGTTCACAAGTTGCTGCCGTTCCCTTTTCCGCCACGGGTTGCACTCAATACCATAGTGCACACAAAGATCAACCTATTTATCACTACGCGACGGCTGACGGAGGGCAAACAGACGCAAACCTAACCATATACCCGATCCGTCAGTGCGCGGCGGTTGCATTTGTGTTGATGATCGCCATGCGTCCGTTAAGTAGCCTCTCACCACGGATGCAAAATATACGACAAATTGTTTTTTGCGAATGTGTCGCGCCAAAACTGCATCTGTGGCTATCAACAACCACGGTGCCCAGCAATCACTTGTTCTTATTCTGAAATTCGGATGTTTCCGAGTTGGTCACCCTAGGCGCAGAACAATCGGCAGAGTGGTAGAGCTGTCTCGTTTTAATTGTCAATGTCAGTGTCAAGAGTACGTATGAGTACGAGTTGGTACACCTACAGGAATCCAACAGCAGCAGTGGTCGCACACAGACACGAAGCGCACAATCGGAACCGCGTGCAGTGCGGATGCAAACCGCAAAGTCAAACCGTTGCCACTGCACTCGTCACCACTGCCGACTGTCATCGACTCGGTCTACTAAGTGCGACTAAGCGCGCTGCGCACACAATCACACACCGCACACATACGAGTTCTTCAAACTAATAATAACGGAGAACTGGTGCAGTAGGGAATCCTGGCCTGGGTTGGTGTTGTTGACACACTTGCGAATGTTTTGAATACAGCCACTGAGCGCGCCGCGGTTGTGCAGCTTCATTTGCGTGGAAGTGATGAGCATGGGGGGAGCATGGGGGTGGCGACAGCTGCGGCTGCCATAGCGACAAATTCGAATTCCGCTTGCATCGATATCACGCACTCTGCTCGCGCAATCGCGTGAAATGACGGCGTTGCGCTCTGACACTTTTATGGGTCTCCGAGTTGCGGAGGAGATCTATGGAAGATCTGTTTTGAAGCTTTTAAGGATTATGGTTTAATATCCTCATGAAAATACCAATTAATAGGACGTCAAAGAAATCGAAATTTATTCTATTGTCGGTGAAAAGAATAAATCATCATTGCTCCGAACCAAATGTATATTTGAAGCAATGTTTTATTCTAAGAGGCTGACTTTGACAAAATAAATTGTTGGCTTAAAGAGTGAGAACGAATTGTCTGTAACACACTGTAACAGATACTCACTTAACTGAAACTACCCAAATTCCCCATTCTCTCTCTCTCTCTCTGTCGTGCGTAGTTCACAATTTTGTCAACTGCACAATAATGAGTTTACTTGCTGTCAGAATGAGAATACCCAAACGAGTTCCAGATCATTTCCATGCCAACTGACGGATCGGCCAAATTCTAATGACTCCGATTTGAACACATTTTCCTTAGGAGACTTAGGATTTTCAGCCATTGCACAATGGTCCATGAGGTGCATTTAGGTGGAAATTAATAGCTAGCCATCGAGCGATTCTCTAGACCAAGGATTCTCAAACTATTTTGGGCAAGAGACCCCTTTTCCCGAATGTAGCGATACTATCGACCCCTATAGACGGATTTCATGCCAACTCGTCGTAAGAGTTGGCAACATCATTTCAAATAGCAGTGAAACGTTGTGGGTGTAAATAAATTGGTCAGTTAACACGTTGAGTGCCATGTCAGTCATCGGTGACTGACATCGAGCTTTCCGTTCAGGCCGTGTCAGTCACTGGTGACTGACAGTATAAAAAATGATAAAAAAGGTAAAAATTGATTTTTTTTTTTCAGAAAACTTCAATTAACTTGGTTAACACGTTGAGTTCCTTGTCAGTCATCGGTCACTGACACCGAGCTTTCCGTTCAGATCGTGACTGACACCGAGCTTTCCGTTCAAGTCGTGTTAGTCAACGGTGAGTGATAGTGTAAAATATGATAATAAAGGTAAAAATTGATTTTTTTTCCAGAAAATTTCAATGATTTTTATTAATACGTTGAATTCCATGTCAGTCATCAGTGACTGACACCGAGCTTTCCGTTCAAGTCGAGTCAGTCACCGGCGACTGACAGTATAAAATATGATGTTAGAGGTAGAAATTAATTTTTTTTTTCGCGGAAATTTTACTGCTTTCGAGCCGAAATACTTTCTTACGATAAGAAACGATGACCCTATTACGTTCAAAAATTTCCATCGAGTATATTACAATTTTGCAGTATTGCGCTTCGCATTGCTGTGCTGCGATATCAGCGCGTGGCCTGACGGGAAAGTCGCAAAAAACCGCGTGGCACTCAACGTGTTAAGCAACATTGCATACTTGAAATCTTCGAAAAAGAATTAAACTACTTTTTGAAAAGCGCCAAAAAAAAAATTTTTTTTTTCAAAAAATTGAAAACTCAAAAACTATGATATCTACAAAATTGTGGTTAAAGGATGAAATATAAGAAATTTCCATTTAAAATACCAATAATTAAAAAAAATATTTTTAAAATTGAAACAATTTTTTCTCAAAAATGTATTTTTTTCAAATTGTGTGAATAGTCCTTACAAGTTTATCAAGTTGACTTCCACGTCAGTCACCGGTGACTGACACTGAGTTTTTGTTCAGGCCGCGTCAGTCACCGGTGACTGACAGTATAACATACGATAATAAAGGTAAACAATATAAGCATATATGCTCATAAGCATTCCCTTTCGAACAGAAATACCTTGGCACTACGATAAGAAACAATGATCCTAATGCGTTTAAAAATGTCTATCGAATCGCACTCAACGTGTTAAACAAGTCACTTATCAGCAATTCCAAATGAAATCGTCCTAAAAATGCAGATTTTAAAGACTTGTATTTTTTATTCCAATGAAAGTGTGTGGGTTGTAGGAAATATGAGTTTTTCACAGCAATTGGGAATTTTTTTACTCAAGCGTAACTTTTAAAAAGGGTGTATCGATTTTAGTAAGTGAAATCTTTGATAATTTATATCTCAAAAACTATGAGTCGTACCGAAATAGTGTCTTAGAAAGAGTTATAGAGTATTGATGGTTGAATATGAAAAAAATGTACACTGAGAAAAAAAATTAGTATTCTTGTTTTTATTTACAAAATAAAAATTCAATTTGCAATATCCAAAATAAATATTTTTTAATTTTTTTTTTAAATTTTTCATACAAAATAGAAATCATGCAGAAAATTTAATAAATGGGCCCAAGATGGTAAAACTATTTTTGACGAACTTTGTGGAACATCGAATTTTTAGGAATTTTTGAAACTTCGAATTTTTGTATGTTAACAATCATTTTTAGCCACAAATTATGAATCCTGATGTGATTTAAAACAAAAAAGGTTATTTTCAATCTCCTTCTAAATGTAGCAATTCTGGAGATATTTAAAAAAATATTTGTAATTTATTGTCTTTTTAATAGTAAATAGGCCCTTTAAATATGTTTGTCGTGTTATACCATCATGTTCATGAGAGTTTATGAATTCGCTTAAAATTTCCAACAACTTTTCCAAATACATCATCATGGCTCATTTTTTGACTCAAGCGTAACTTTTGAAAAGGGCGTATCGATTTGAGTAAGAGATTGAATTTTTATTTTGTAAATAAAAAAAAGAGTTCTATTTTTTTTTCTCAGTGTACATTTTTTTCATACTCAACCATCAATACTCTATAACTCTTTCAAAGACACTATTTCGGTACGACTTATAGTTTTTGAGATATAAATTATCAAAGATTTCTCTTACTCAAATCGATACGCCCTTTTCAAAAGTTACGCTTGAGTCAAAAAATTCCCAATTGCTGTGGAAAACTCATATTTCCTCTAACCCAAACTGAATACACACTTTCATTCGAATCAAAAATACTCATGTTTTGTCATTTGTCGATTTCATTTGGAATCACTCTTATACATGGGAACATGGGTACTTTTACAGGGAAAAGTTTTTCTAACAACCTTTTTTTCTTGAAAAAAATACAATTAATCCAAATTGTGTTTAAAGTTTGGACAACAATATACTTTTGTCGGAGACATTGACTTTCTACCTTTTATACACGGCATTTTTGTATGGACTCCTGAAAAAATATTGTTTTACTCATAACATTTTTGTGTGTAAATTCTCGCGTTTGACATGTTCTTGACATGTTTATAAATATTTTTTTTTTGCAGAACATTTAAACCACTTACGCCAAAAAATGATACAAATTAAACATTAATAGTGATTTCTCAAAGAGAACATGAAAAAGTTGTTGTTGAAAAAACTCGCTTTTATAGGGAGACGAGTTTTTCAACAATAATTTATTCATGTTTTCTTTGAAAAACTGCTCTTTATGTTTACATCGGAACATTTTTATGTATAAATTATAAAAAAAATTAAAGTTATAAAAAAAATTAAAGAACATGTCAAACGTGAGAGTTTACACACAAAATGCTACGGAACAATAAAAGATAGAACGCTGATGTTTTCGACAAAAGCTCATATTTTAATAAGATCTAAAACATCGAATACGTTACATCGCTATCTTGAGTTTAAACAAAATTAAGGTTAGTACAATTTTTTTTCAAGAGAACGTGAAAAAGTTTTTCTTCTGTAGGAGGTACCACTGCGACCAGTTTGTTCTATTGTAATGAAAAAGTGAAAGAGTTGTTGTTAGAAAAAAATTTTTTTCCCTGTACAAGTCCCATGTGCTACCGAAATACGAGTGACTTTTTTTTTATCCCATTTATTTATTTGAGGCTCATTAGCATTTCAGCTGTAACAGAGCCGAATTTTAATCGTGTACATGTCACATGGTTATCATATCTATAATTAGCACATTACACAGTTGCCGTTCGCCAGTATTCCTTCTATACCATTACATATGGTACATTCACACAGTAGCCATTTAGGCGTAAGAGTATTCTGTCTGTTCTTCCATTATCCAGTTGGACCACCGGACAGCGGAGACAGTTGTTTGATCATTTTTGAGTTATTTATAGAACAGCAGCCCGATGTGTCTTGCAGAGCAGAGCAGTTGTATGGATGAATCGATCTTATTTCGACCGTGGATCGATCTCCATCGCTGATGATTGTTGCGTGGACGAAGCTATTCTGTAACAACACAAAGATGGTCAATGAGGGTCCTGAGTTTTGAACTCACGATCGATCGCTTACTAAGCGAACGCGCAACCAATGTGGCTATGGAGACCCCCCTACGAGTGACTTGTTGGAAATTGTAAAGGCTATTCACATACTTTTTTTTTTGAGAATTTAAGAATTGAATTTTATTTCTAATTTGTGTGAGTGTCACCAGGAAAAAAACGTTTTAATTGCTCCAATTTTTATATTTCAAATTTTACATGAAAATAGCCTTCGGAAGGCTTTTAGAGTTTACTAAGACAAACATTTTGCGATGCAGAAATTGTCAATATCTCAATACAATACTCAAAGTTATTGATATTTTCCCCTCAAAAATACGCTTTCTTCATTTGTTCATCGTTGGGGCAAACATATAACATGGTTATTAACAGCATTTGACTCTACATAATATGATATTTTCAAATCTCTGTTATTTTTTTTGTATTTGAGTAAACTAAAATTGAAATCATGAGTTTTTGAATGAAAAACCATCAATAACTTTGAGTAAAATTAAGATATTGACAATTTCTCCATCGCAAAATATTTGTTCCGATAAGCTTTAAAAGTCTTTGGAAGACAATTTTGATGTAGGATTTGAAATATAAAAGTTAGAGCAAAAAAAACCGTTTTTTCATGATCTCCCTAATTCCACTTGGAATAAAAAAGCGCTAAATTGATTATATTAAAAGATAGAAAAAAATGTTCTACAAAGTTGATTATAATGACTGGAGCTACAACATTGTAGAACTATATTTATCTTTATATATAGAAAAGTTAGTTTTTTGATTCACCTAAGAAATTGATCCTCATTGAAATGAGCGCTCCATTATATATATATATATATATACAGTGCGGACTCGATTATATACAGTTTTTGATTTCTTTTCACTGTATATAATCAAATTCTGTATATAATCGAGTCAAAAAATTTTTTTTTCATTTGTTTTTTTTGCATGTATTTTTCGTTTTTTGGAAAATAAAAGAGGTAATTGATTTTCGATTCATCCCCTAAGGTGAAGGTGGAAGCTAGCCACAAATGGCTGCCACAAAGGCGCTCATTTCTTTCATCTACCTCCCTTACCCCTCGCCCGAAAATCAATAATTTTGCGAAACAGTGTGAAAAAAATTATCTTTTGCACACCCTTCCCAACAAGTAATATTAATCAAAATCTAATCGATTACTCACCAAATATTAAATTTTCATCTGACGTCGCAATGTATAGTGTGAAACGTCGAGCTAGTGCTCTGAAAGTTAACTTTTCATTTTTCAATTTTCCGCAGTGGTTTTGTTTGTACTGTACTGATCATCAAAACAACTATAAAAACCATTCAATAAAATGTTATTCCTGAGTCATAGCGTTTCATGTCATGAAAATTAATAAAATAAAGTTGTGTTGATATCAATACAATTATTATTTTTACGTTTAATATATTGTAAGTTTTAGCGACTTTAGCATTGGTTAAGGAAATTGTATTGCAAAGCTTGGAACACTGCCACGGCTGCCTATGCTTTCAAAAATAGTAAACGGAAAAGTATTACATTCAATCAAAATGAATCGACCAACGAAGATAAGGATTAAGGCTCTCCAACGTGAATATGTGAAAACAATACTATCAACGAAGGAAAATATTAAGGATTTATCAACATCGAGTTACTGTGCGGAAAAACTTGTTAATACCAAAAGCCCTAATTCGCATGTGTTATAAATTTGATCATGTTACGCTCGCGTATAATCAGAATATTACTATGCAAAAATTCATATGCAAATACACCTTCTATATATATTTATATTTGCAATTGATCATCGGAACACATCGTTCATACATCTATTACCCCATTTTTACACGTGGTTTTACCTATACTACTGCAAAGGCTAGCTTCCACCTTCACCTTAAAGTCAGAAAACACATTTCTTACATAAAAACATAAATTTATCCATATTATCTATGGAGATGATAGACGATCATATATGATGAAAAAAATCCTCCTACGCATATGTTCGAATTTCAACAATGACAGAGTTATAGAACTTTTTTCTGTTTCGGACTCTGTTGTTTCAAACTGGCTCTACATTAAAAATTTCGCCACGGAAGTAGATTCTGATGCTTTCATTTAAAAGATGAGAAAATTTAGTACAGGATATAGTAGTGGAACTACTAAATTAGTGGATTTTAATTTTGGAAGTGATAAACTCAAAAGTTAAAAATGTTTAATGTGTTATTATTGATTTTATCCTTAAAATTTATATTACTAGATGCCCAACTTCTATCTTTCTTAATTTGGCTGCAATATGGATATAAACAATTCCTGGTGAAAATTCAAGCAAAATCTTCAAAAATGAAATTTTACCCCACTGTGCATGTAATAGCCAGTTAAACTTCACCTTAACGTTGAAAGGTTACATTTCATCTTGGAATAAGCCATATTTGAAGTATAAAAAAAAAATCCAAACTGTATATAATCGAGTCCAAATTGTATATAGTCGAATCACATATAATCGAGTCCGATCTGTAATAACTTTGTCGGAGACCGTTTTTGTCTAGAGAATAACTGTCGAGCTCTAGATGCTAATTTCCAATTGAATGCACTTCCTGGACCATTGTGCATTGGCAGCAGCATCATCTAAGGTTGCAGTGAAACTTTTTGGGAACAAAAACGTTGGCCATTTAGAAACATTGCATACTTGAAATAGAAAAAATCTAGACGACTTTTTAAAAGAACCTATTTTAAATATTTACAACAAAAAATCTAACTCAAAAACTATCAAAAAATGATATATTTGGTAAAAAAACGAAAGATAGGAAATCGCTTAATTGCTTAAAGTTTCCATTGTAGAATATAAAAAAATTGAAATACACATTTTTTTAAATTTAAATTTGTTTTTCCCAAAAAAGCTCTCTTCTTTTTAACCGTATCCTTGAGGATTCGTCAAATGATTAAGAACTATTTGATGGAATCGCCCAATCGGCATTTTCCAGATTTATTAATCAAACTAAAAACAACGGAAAACGTAACTGGTCTTATAGAAACTTGACACTTGAAAAATACAAAAACATTTGTTTACGCTCAACGCTTGCACACACACATATGAAGATCATGCAGTGTATGATAGTTACCAATAGAATACACTAGAATATAAATTGAAGCGTTGTTTGTTTACAATAACACAAAGCAGCAAGATCAGTGTTTCATGATCATAGTTCAATAATGACATAAAGGTGTGTTCCACATTTCAGATCAATCAGTCAACAGGAATGGGCTCAAATTCCTATTGAAGTGTGACAACAAACAGGTCAAGCTCAATGAACCCGTCCAAAAAGTATTTGGCTATTTTGGGACTGCGGCCATTTTGGATTTGGATTTTTCATGATCTACGGTTTTCTACACGTACATTTGGAAAGGTACAGATTTTTTCAATTTTCTAGGTACAGGTTCTGTAAGGTACAGATTACAGATTTTCTATCTGTACTTTTGTACAGAGATTTGATTTGAATGATTTGACCTTTAAGGGGGTATTCTATTGTAGAGACACAAGTTTTTTCGAGCTTCGTAAAAATAAAACAAATAATATTTTTACCATCCATAATATCACTATTTGTTCATCTATCTTTCAACGATAAAACAAAAATTGAACGGAGGAAAATATACATAACTAGAATAGTTAAGAGCTGATGAAGTGAGATTGTTCAAATAAAAAGTTGTGCCATTGCGTACACGATTCCAGCCTTTCTGGTTATCTGAAACGAAAGAATCGAACAGATTCTCAAACATTCCCAATCTAACAAGCTGTGGAGGCGATCTGGCGTAGTGGTAACATCCATGCCTCTCACGCTGAAGGTCACGAGTTCAATTCTCACTCCCGACATTCTTCCAAAAATGGAAGTAAAAGTGACGAACCAGCCAAATGAGTTGAAAATCACTATAATACAGATAAAAAAAAAAAAAAAAAAAAATCTAACAAGCTAACAAGAGAGTATGTATTGCAATCATCAAACAAATGAGTAATTTGAGGTTTGAGTAATATGTTTTTTCTGTGCAACACAAATTTTGAATGGTACAGATTGCGATACAGATTTGATTGAACATCGCGGCGAACATTTAAAATTCACTGAGATAGTATGCAATCAGAATTTAGAAATAAAATGTATGAGCATCATCAAGCGCACGAGTGATTCAAGGCTCGCAAAAGTTAATGTACAATTATAAAAAAAAAGTTATAGGAGGTTGTGTTCAAGACACGACCGCATTGTTGACGTAGAACTACGCTGTGGTTTAATTGAAGTCGCTTTTTTATATCTGTGGATATTATTTTATAATGCACCAAAAATTTTTAAATAACCGTTCTACCAGTTTGGTCGCCCTGAAATGTCATCACGCGGATGTCGTCTAGAGGCGACGCCCGTAACGAAAGGGTTCTAGAGTTGAAAATATTTTAAAGAACCATCGAGTCGTTTTGAGGCAGGATTTTGAGTGATTCATGCTTAGACATCTTATGACATATTACTATGCCGTTTCGAAAACGAAAATGGTGGCTTCCGATTCATTTCAAGCTCTAATCGACTCTAATGGACCAGAAATGGAGTTTGTTAAGCGGAGGTAAACAAACAAAGAGAGATGAAGATAATGTTGAAGGGAAACGGAAACGGAAACGGAAACGGAAACAGAAAAGGAAACGGAAACGGAAACAGAAACAACCGCAAATACATGCTCAGGCCGTCAGTCTTTGATAATTACGAAGCAAAACAGGAGGTCGGTTTAGGACCATCTTTTCTAGGTCGGTTCAGGGCCACCCTGACTTTTTGCAAATATCTGCGTGCCGTGTACTACAGACAACAGATAGATTCAATTTATATAGCTTGTTTTGAAGACCAGGCCATAACCAATCTAAATTGCTTAGTATTGTAATTTCTCGACATCTACGAGAACATTTAGCTAATTTTTCGTACATGTATAAAATATACCTTTTTCTTTTTTTGAGCATTGAAAACACAAAACGGCGACAAAACGCTAGAATGAAGGGAACAGGAAAAAAGTCACCATACAACCAAATTTTCAGCGTTGTAACACCTTTCATTTGACACTACTAAATATTCGGCAGTTTGTACCATTCCAGAGATCCGCGGGAGGTCTGTTCAGGGCCACCGGTTGGATTAGGACTACCTTCCCCTATTTTTGATTCTTTTCAAAGATGTATTTCCAATGTAAGTATAATTTTCGCATCAGTGTGACTTTTCATGCTCAGTAACTCTTTCAAAAATTTGAATGAACATTCTGTGGACCTTGATGCCGGATTCTAAAAAAGACATATTGCTATATGGATGCTTCACTTGCCAAATCGATTAACTCCATTTTTGAATATTATTAAATTTTAACATCAAAGCACTTGATTAGCTTCTAACTGTACATATTCAAAACAAATTTCTTTAATGATAAGTATTAACACCACTAAATGACAAAATCGTTTTAGCCATTGAATAATAAATAATTTATGTCAGAAGCCAATCTGATTAACTCCATACTTTAATGTATTTAAAGGGTGTGTCACATCAAATTGCATCACGGAAAAAACGCTGTAGAAATTCGCCCAGTAGACCGATCCTTTTGAAAATTTTAGACAGTAAAATAAAAACTATTAAACAACTTTTGGCATTTTCTTTTTATTCATACTTCGAGCCCAAGCCCGTATGCTCGCACCTTCCTCTTTACCCCGTCCATAAGATTTTGTACAACGTCAGGTTGTAGTTTTTTTTTAACAGAAATCCATGTTCTCTTGAAGTCCGCCTCCGATTTGACAACTTTTGGGTTCTTCCGGAGGGCCTGCTTCATAATCGCTCAACATTTCTCTATTGGGCGAAGCTCCGGCGCGTTGGGCGGGTTCATTTCCTTTGGCACGAAGGTGACCCCGTTGGCTTCGTACCATTCCAACACGTCCTTTGAATAGTGGCACGAAGCGAGATCCGGCCAGAAGATGGTCGGGCCCTCGTGCTGCTTCAATAGTGGTAGTAAGCGCTTCTGTAGGCACTCCTTAAGGTAAACCTGCCCGTTTACCGTGCCGGTCATCACGAAGCTCCGCTCCGCTTTCCGCAAGAGCAGATCGCTTGCCACACCATATACTTTTTGGCAAACTTGAATAGTTTCTGCTTGCGAATCTCCTCCGGAACGCTGAATTTGTCCTCTGCGGAGAAGAACAACAGGCCCGGCAGCTGACGAAAGTCCGCTTTGACGTAGGTTTCGTCGTCCATTACCAGGCAATGCGGCTTCGTCAGCATTTCGGTGTACAGCTTCCGGGCTCGCGTTTTCCCCATCATGTTTTGCCTTTCGTCGCGGTTAGGAGCCTTCTGAACCTTGTATGTACGTAGGCCCTCCCGCTGCTTGGTCCGCTGGACGAATGAACTTGACAAATTCAGCTTATTGGCGACATCCCGGACCGAACTTCTCGGATCACGTCTAAACTGCTTAACTACGCGCTTGTGATCTTTTTCACTGACGGAGCATCCATTTTTGCCGTTCTTCACCTTCCGGTCGATGGTTAGGTTCTCGAAGTATCGTTTTAGTACTCTGCTGACCGTGGATTGGACGATTCCCCATATCTTACCGATGTCCCGATGTGACAACTCCGGATTCTCGAAATGAGTGCGCAGGATTAATTCACGACGTTTTTTTTCGTTCGACGACATTTTTCCAAATTTACGAAAAATTGACAGTGAAGCATTGCCAACGTGATATATACACTCTTATCTGATTATAAGCGAAAGCTGAAGATATAATTCCTAAAAATTAAATTTCTACAGCGTTTTTTCCGTGATGCAATTTGATGTGGCACACCCTTTATATCATAATGAAAATCTAGCTAACCCGCTGCACTATTGTCTCCAACGGAGTTTGCAGAAGGAATGAACCCACTCTTAAAATAAAAATTATGAATGAAAATTATTTTTCCCAACTCAAATTAGTACTCTATGTAAATGAAAATCTCTTTTGCCTGCATGTGGTGAAATAATGTACAAAAATTGTGTCTAACGATAATTCTATATTATAATGGTAAGTTTTGGTGAGTATATCTGAAAATAACAAATAGTTTAAATTAGAGTCAGGACAACGTACTTCAAGTAACTTAATAACGCAATAAAAATTTCATGCAAATTTTAGCAATTCAAAAGTGCCTTCGAGCCGACTAATCTGATAGTCAATAATTTGCCTCATAGGAACTAATGTCGTATCCAGTTGTCGTACCGCTGTCATCGCGAATCGATTACACGAGCGAAGTTCGAGAAAAATAAAAGGAGAGAAAAATAGTTGTATTCGAGCTGCTACGAGTGCAGATACTTATAAATTTCAAATTTAGTGTGAATTATCGAAAAAAAAAATGAACCGTTATAACATTATAATGGATGTTGTTAATAACAATTATTTGAGTAGGGAAAATAATGAATATAATAATATTAATAATATTGGTTTATTACTGATAAATGGGACCGAAATGTCCAAAAGCATAGTATAATGAATGGTGTAAGATACAGAAATAGAAGTGGACGTTTAATATCTGAAAAAACATTTTCAAATTCGTAATAAAAAAAATATTCAAAGACTGAACTTGGATCAATAATTGGCTTTCACTTTCCAAATCGATTAACTCCACTAATCACGAAAACATTGTAGTAATAATAACAAAAACTCCAAGTTTATTCCATCTTATACTTTCTATATGTAGTCAGATCAAATATGCGTTTGCAATAATACATTCTACATCGTATTTTCGAATTTGTTATTTGAAAAGAATTTCAAAAAACAAAATATACTATTTTATGATTTTTCTCGGCTTCTTGTTTTATGGAGTTAATCGATTTGGCAATTGAAGCATCCATATAATGAAATAAATGTTGCTGTCCTGTCCTGTTGAATGAAAAAACACGTTTTTCAATTAGTTCTCATCATATTAAGTGTGGCAGTTGTTCAATTGTTTGGTGCACTGTGCACATTTAATAGTTCACCTTATCAGCGATTCTTTCGGCGACAGCTCCAATATCAACAATCGCCAACATCCTTTTTGCTGCTAATCCCAATTAGGCCCCGTTGAGCCAATAAAACAACAACAATACACCACTGTGTGTTGAATAGCCGCAAGGAAGACACTATCAAACGAACTGATTACTGTCAGCGGTAACACTCATCGTCAGGATTAGCGGCGGGGCCATTGACTTTTGGAAAGGTGCACAACAATCGGCCGCCTTTGGCGATTGGTTGATCGCCTGCCTAAGTTGTGCCCTAGCTGACCGCAGCACCAGTCGGATCGTGCCGATTAAGCTGGAACACGTTTGGCCCTGGGGCTGTGACATCATTTGTACACACATTTGTTTTTCTATCGGGTAAAGTCAAGCGACTTTGTCAGTATTTTGTAATCTCGGAGGGATAACAACTGATGATCGTGTGTGTGTTGTGGAAGCCCCGATGGAAATTGAGAAATGAACACAATTTTGACAATACTTTCAGGTCGCGATGCATGCAACCCTGCGTTGTACAGTCACTTATCGCGAGTCGAGCGCTGCTGTTAAGAGCAAAAACAGTCTACGAAAATAATTTGTACAAACACGCACATTTCCCCCCAAAATCAATTAATTGCGTTTTCGCTACTAAAATGAGAGAGTAAATAGGCAAAGCGAAGAATTTTTATCGCCAAATTGTGTACATAATAAACTGATACAGGAAAAAAAAAGTAATAATCATTGTGCACCCAAAGTAGAGTAATCAAATGCAAGTCCGCAAATGTGCAACCCATTTGTGTACGTGTGCGTGTGTGTGAGTGAGTGGATGCGAGATGTATTCACGGTGATAAAAACACACGCGCCACCCGTGTGCGAAGAGAGTGCGAATATTTATTTCGTGCGGTTGGCCCCAAAAGGTCGGTGCACTCTGGCGTCGACGACGGCTGACGAAAGTAACAACAGTGTGTGCAATTTGGGTGAAATAAGCATGCAAACAAATAAAACATAACAACAAAACAAACAAAAAAAAAACACATTCACTGCTATTGGACATCGTTTTGTGGATACGATTCAAGGACGAAAGTGAGACCCAGCGATGCAAGGTGAGCAAAAAAAAGCGGTAGTGAGTGGTTGGCGGTTTGACACGGTGAATGCACGTAGCTTTGTTTCTATTCGATCTGATTTGTGTCAACGTGTGGACATTTTCGAAGAGTTGTTATCTCGTCGTCGTTGTCGTCGTCGCCCCGATGCAAAGTGCAGTTTGGATGCGTTTTGTTTTTTTTTTTCGTGCATTTTTTTCTCTCCCACTTGATAACATCGTAATGGTAACATATAATTTAGAGTTTTTTCTATTTCTTCATTTCTTCCTCAGGTGAGAGACATTTTCAAATGAAGTGAGTGTGGTTAGAAATCCTCAGGTGATTCAACCTCAAGGTAATAAAGATGTTATAAATCCTTCTTATTTCTTTTTTCTTTATTTAACACGTTAAGCCCCATTTTTTTCTTGCGGCGCTTCCATTCAGTCCGCATCAAGAGCGTTTTCACCATATCAGTGTCGGTCCCAGTTCCCAAGGATACTTATTGTATAAGCAGAAAATAGTTAGCAATTCGACTAGAGAGTAGTCACATTTTGTCAAAACATTCAAAAATAAACCGTATATATTTTTATTTTATTACTAGCTGACCCGGCAAACTTCGTCCCGCCCAAAATTTATTTTTCGTTATCACATTCACGTTTTCTTACTAAGGGCACGTTCATGGGTCCAATCGCAAAACTGTTCATTGATTGATCTTCTAATCTACCCTTTAAAATTAACTTTTACTATAAAATTCCTAGTACTTCTACCAAAACTCGTCATTGTAATATTATTATTAGGGAATTATCTTCAGACACAATTCTCGTTCAAGATTTTCCAACCACTTGCAAATAACATGTTTCTCCGTTACATGGAATAAATGTTTGATACAGAAAATATAATAGAAGAAAGACAGCCCTAAATCGGACAATTTCTTCCTCGAGTTTTGCTCTTATCAACACATTCGGCGATCCATTTTTATTTATATAGATAGGAGAAGCTATAGGAGTGAGTCAGACATTAAAATCAATTTCCACATTCGAACGAAGAGAAAAATAAGAGCAGAAGTGGGTCTCAAACTTATATTTTTTCAGAATTTCGAAATGTCAGAAAATATATAAAATTATTTTGTACTGCGTATTTAATTTTTTGTTGTATTAGATTTTTTGATGAAAAAATAGTTTGAAGATATTTATCGATACACCTTAGTAAGATGTACTTTCAGTATTTTTTCATATTTTTGTTTCAAAGCTATTGAGAATGGCGTGAAAAAAAACGAAAAGGTACATTTTTCACCATAGATCCTGTGGTGTACCATATAAGGACTCAAATATATGATAATACTGCCAACATGTTTTATTTAGTACCCTATACAATATTTTCCATACAGCTGGCGATTTGGTTTGGGGGACTTTTCACTCCCTTACCGAGCCAGACCCTTTGGAAATATTTTTTTGTGCCGCGCAACACTGAAAAAAATCACACATATCTTGAAAAGCCGTAGGAACACATTTAAATATGAATTAGAGTAGTACTGAATCTCTAAATCCCAAAAAAATTTCAAAATTTAAATATTTTTTTAGTACTATAATTTTTGATGAAATTTTTTTTAATATTTTTCCTTGATACACTGTAGTAAGATGCACATTCAGTATTTTTTTTATATTTTTATCACGAAGCTTTTGAGGATGGCGTGAAATAAACGAAAAAGTACGCTTTGCACTATAGATCCTATGTTAAACCACATAGTAAATTTATTATTGTGTTTATTGTGTTTTTTTTTATTGTGTTTTTCTTTGTGTTTCCTTTGTATGGCAGCCCCCCTCCCTCTTCGAGAGGGGAGAGAGGTGTCTGCTCACCATAGAAACGTTTCTTGCACCCTAAAACCTTCACATCCCAGATTTGGCTTTATTTGCTTGATAGTTTTCGAGTTATGCAGAAATTTGTGTTTTATTTGTATGGCAGTATGGCCCCTAGGGACCGACGCTGGGCTCAACGTGTTAATGTAAAAGCTGAAAAGTTAACAAAAACTGTGACCAAAGTGAATTCAGTTATAATGCAAGTATCTTATCCTAACCTAAATATAAATTATAAATTCACTTTGCTGTCCTTATATTTTGTTGTTGATAACATACACTTTCATATTTTGTTTGGATATTATAATATTTGTATCTTCTTTGAGATTTGATGGAAGTGCATTGAAGTTCGTAATTTCGGTATAAAACACATTTCTAATGGCTAATTCAGTGCGAGGTCTATTGATGAAAAATCTATCTTGATTTCTTGTCAAATTTGACTGTATTTCTGTATATGGAATTCAGTTTATATTGCTTTGAATGAACCTATGTTTGATTTTATAAATTACGAATATTATGCTAAGTTTATACAACTAATTTACCGATAAATGGGTTACCGTATACAACGCCTCTGTAGGATATAAATTAGGTAGGCGTTTTATAGTTTTTATAACTCAGTTCTGCAGTAGGGTACGGCGGGGCTAGTTGGTCATTTTTGAATAAATTTGGTTATAACTTTGCAGTACGAAGTTTTGCGTTAGAATGTTATGTACCACAATGAAGCTTACCTTTTACCCTTTCAATGAAAAATAACCAGAGAATCAATTATTTGATATTTTTCTTTTATTTAACGTCTTTATATTTCTGAATAAATTGACCAACTAACCCCACACACGGGGTAAATTGGCCAATAATAGGCATGTTATTTTGAGCAAATAATAAACGTTTTTCCATTAGAAGTTTCCTTCATTATAAATTAATTATTTAAATCAGAACAAAAACAGTTAACTAATATCATATAGCAAGTAAAAAAACAAATTAATGAAAAATTCCAGGCAGTCTTTTCTAGCGATTTCGTCTCTCTTCCACTTTGTGGCGAACCAGAGATGCCAGGTTTGAAGACATGTCTTCAATTTGAAGACATTATGAAATATGTGAAGACATTTCAGTATGATAGCGTACGTGGTTTTTTCAAAGATATTATTTCCATGAGATTCTAACTATTGGCCGAAAATATCGTCAAAAAAGTAGGGCTTTAGTCTCAGCGAACGAAACGGTCTGAATACATATCGTCTCTAGAAGACATTAGTTCATTTTAGTTAGAAAATTCGAACGATTGTGACATTGAATTTCTATTATTTTGGCCCTACTATACACTAGATTAACATAGATCTTTCAAACGACCACTTCACAAAACGAAGGTTTTCCGGTTACATACCTTTCCTACAATCAGTTTCATGGATATGGTTTGAGTTACAACCAAAATTTCAATGCTAAAATAAACAAATAGAGCTATCACAGTTTCGTTTTTGTGTGAAGAACTTTCCTCCGATGTTATGGTGAAGACATTTTGTCGTATCATGTCAAAACTTTTGAAAAAAATCACCTGGCATCCCTGCGACGCACAATCGCTTCTTGCTTGCATTTGTTTTGATGACATTTGTACCGTTCGCCCAAAAGTATATAGAAATAGCCTCCAGGTATGCCACATTACTCAATGCATTATTGTGAGTTCTTATATTCAATGTTAGCATTTATTATATTTAATGAAAATTTTACAGCAAAAAATATAAATATGACAATTATATTGCAAGTGGTGCGTGTGGTGGTTGTCTCGCTTCAAATACACTGGGTTTAGCAGTAAAATATATGCTTTCTATATTTGTTTATAGCTTGCGTAATAAAACGCGGCATACCGGAAAATTTTATTTGCGTTGCTCTTAAACGAGCAATTTGTGTGACCAACTAGCCCCTCTATATATGAAAAAGAATATTCATGAAAATTTAATAAAAATAATTTAAAAAGCGATTTCCGTGAACACTTATAGCTGATACGTACAAGAAACCTTTGTTTTACGTTTGAGCCGATTTTTTTTCATGGTTATTAACCAGTTTGAGAACACATTTTATATTGCACAAACCGTAAATGATTTTTGGCGAAATCAGATCCATGTCCGTATTTTTTAACCTACCAAATAAAAAGTTTTTCCAATTTGCTTTTTTTTTTTGTATCAGCAATTCGCTATTTCATAGATCGCTAATTTTTTGGACGCTTAGATTCCAAGATATCGTCACTGACCAACTTACCCCTATGACCAACTAGCCCCGCCCTACCCTACTTTCAATATGTTGAGGTGTGTCAGAGCAGGCGAACCCCAGAAACAAACTAAATATGATAAGTGCGATAGAATATAAGTATTGTATAATTTCCAACAGTTTTGCAAACCTAGACATTTTCGAACCTTTTTTATGTCGATAATGTATGGTACATTTTTTGTTTTACATCTATTATCTACCAATCTATTGTCAATTACTAAACCCAGGTAACTTGTTTCATAAACTTGTTTCATTGGTACATTATTTATTGATAAAGATAATGTAGGCGCAACGTTGGTCATATTAAACACAGTAAAACCTGTTTTTTGTGCGGTTTTTTTTTGTGCGAATTTTTTTTGTGCGATTTTTTTTGTGCGGTATATGAAAAGAAACATATTTGACGAAATTATCGTCCATTTAGTTTTTTTTCGATGGCGTAAAAAGCATCGTGATCGTTACCATTTTTATTCCTAAATAAATTCACGCGCTCCTATATACTTGAGCAGCTGAGCCAAAATGATAAAGTACGTGTTGTAGTGGGCAGTATGCAGGCACCGATTAATGCATTTCGAATATCACCTTAATCTACCGAATCATGATTTTGTCTTGGTAGCTAAACATAGGCTTATTCCTGTTGTTATCGCTGGATGCAAAATAAAGCTAGGGCATCTCGGTAATGCTGAAGCAGTTCAATACAGTGGTCCAATGTACGTGGCGATTCGTTCAGGAAGGCACTGTTCTCTGAACGCATTTTCTCATGGGTTTATTTTTGAAAAGGTTGACAAGGTGTGCAACCTTTCTGAATTCGAGGTTATCCGGTATTATACTATCCGGTAAGGTATAATCAAGCCAGTAATCAGAATGAATCTAGATGGAGGACCAGACGAAAACCCTTAAAAAGGTCATAGATATTTTCGATTTATCATTTTAATCTGTTGAATCTTGATGCAATATTAGTTCCTACAGATGCTCCAGCACGCAGTGCTTTCAACTGTGTTGAACGTCGGACTCTTTCCCGGGAGTTAACGGGTTCAATACTTCTTCATAACCATGAGGGATCTCACTTGGATTAAAAACTCAAAACAAGGGATCCGGAACTTAGCTGATTAGTGGAATAACCTAGCGATCGACGGATATCCCGTCAAAGCAGATTATATTGATCCGATATTAAGCCGAGTGGTTTGCTCGTCACGTAAGGACATCCAAACATCCTTTGCAAGTAGTGGAATGTAACGGCAGGAACTGCTGCATTGAACGAAGGATTAGTTACTATTATGTAAATCAACATCAATTTAAACCAGCCCATGTTTCTTTCAGCTAAACACAATATGTTTTGGAAGCACCAATTCCAACAGATGTGAGCGGATATTCAACCTTCCTGATTTTTCTGGATTTTCAAAACTTTTTGGCACGTTCCCTGATATCCTGAAAAATACTAAATTTTGCCTGATTTTAAAAAAAAATCCTCATTTTTCCTGATTTTTGTACTTTTTACTTTATCAGAATAAAAATTAGCCGTAAAAAATATACTGGGATCCTTGTCAAAGTTTTCCTGGTTCGAAATGAAAACTGTCAACTGTCCTGAATCTCCGGTCTCCACATGTATATTGCTTACATTTAATTAAATTCTCCTAATACAAAACTCTACCAAACTTATTTATTAATAGGGATGATCGTTGCAAATCTATTCAGTCGGTTGCTTTTCAGATTTTTCAGAATGAAAGTTCCGAATTATTTTCACAACGCACAAATATTTCAAGGCTTTTCAAAACAGTGCTATATAATTTCATATAAACAGAATATTTGACAAATCTAAGAAATGATAATGAGATTACGTCCGGGGAACAACATTACCTTGTATGATGTGTAGATATGAATCGAATTCATAGTCAGTGTAATAAGATTTTCTATAACATTCGCTCGTCAGATCAGATTCAAAGTAGAATCAACTTTAAGTATGTTCAATTGAGTCAAATAACAACAGTTTTGAAAAAATCAACAATTCATCGACTGTCGATCTGATTTTTTCTTCTAATGAATAAAGATTCATTCCAAAGTATGGACGATGAATTCACATAAATTCTGAATATTGATTTCTCAGAAAATCACTGTAGTGATGCTGTACGTTTTGGGAAAAAATATAAACGATCAAAGGATCTCTACAAAATTCTCTCAATGGCAAGAATTACAACAGGGGGTCTCCGTAGCCACATTGGTTGCGCGTTCGCTTAGTAAGCGATCGATCGTGAGTTCAAAACTCAGGGCATCATCTTTGTGTTGTTACAGAATAGCTACGTCCACGCAACAATCATCAGCTATGGAGATCGATCCACGGTCGAAATAAGATCGATTCATCCATACAACTGCTCTGCTCTGCAAGACACATCGGGCTGCTGTTCTATAAATAACTCAACAATGATCAAACAACTGTCTCCGCTGTCCGGTGGTCCAACTGGATAATGGAAGAACAGAAAGAATACCCTTACGCCTAAATGGCTACTGTGTGAATGTACCATATGTAATGGTATAGAAGGAATACTGGCGAATGGCAACTGTGTAATGTGCTAATTATAGATATGATAACCATGTGACATGTACACGATTAAAATATGGCTCTGTTACAGCTAAAATGCTAATGAGCCTTAAATAAATAAATGGGATAAAAAAAATGAATTACAACTGGTCAGCATAAAAAATACGAGGATAGAATTTCTGAGCTGTACGAAAGATGACGTAAGATTCCGTATGAACATTCGACTCCGACCTGGGCAGATATTTGATTGTATTACGTTGATATTCTCATTATTTGAAAAGCTGAAAATTTTTCTAACGACTTTGACTTTGTGTACAGATTAGCGTTACGTAACTTGAGGGGGAGGGGGGTTTGTCTTGCGTTACTTTTTGTTACATAGCGGGGAGGGGGTCCAAAAATCGCATTTTTAGCGTTACGTAATTTGTGCACGACGCCTTATTTATGAAAAATGCAAATCCAAGATGGCGGCCACTACAAAATGGCGGATTACATATTTTCTCAAAACCCCAATAGGAGTATCAAATGAAAGGGCTTGACTAGTAGAACAGTTATTTATGAAAAATGTAAACCCAAAATGGCCGCCACCACAACAAGGCGTCATATATTTTTTTTTTTCACAAACCCCATCAACATGGGTATTAAATGGAAGGGCTTGACTGGTAGAACACAGTAGATCATGAAAAACCCAAATCCAAGATGACCGCAGTTCCCAAATAAACAATTACTTCTTAATGGTTCCATTCAGCTTGCCCTGTTTGTATGTATGTTTGAGTGTTTGTAGGATTGTCCCCATTATTAGAAAATTGACCACGTTCCTGATGACTGATTGATCTGAAAATTGGAACATACCTTTAATTCTACTGTCATTATAAAACTGCGTATTCCATGATCTTGAAAAATTTTATAAGAATGTATTCGACTAACAGAATACAGTTTATCATCAAAACATTTCGAAGAAAGTTTGGTAAGAAATAAAAATTAAAAGTTTTTTTTTGAATGGTTATATGGTTATAGAAGTATACTAATGATACTGATAATGATAGATAATTTACTGAAAACTAGAAAATAAAATAAGTAATAAAAGCTTTTTAAGTTGAATGGTTTAATGTAAAAAAAAACTAGAAAATAATTAGACAAGTAGCAGTTAGTAGTCATTACATCCTTTCCTTCATTAATCTAGGGCAATGATGAGACTAAAATAAAAGCGCGGAGTACCGTTCTGAATCTTATTTCGGACGCTTAAGGCATATGCTGCAGAAAACAGATCTCAACTTTATGCACAGGCATTATTTGGTTGATATTTCTAATAAATTAATTCAATATGCTTTTAAGCTTTCTACTTTGGAACCCATTTGATTGAGAACATAAAAAAAATCATCGAATAAAATGTTTTTCAAATCAAGCGAATAAGAATCAAACTTCGGACACTATTTATAAAAAAATCAGATTTCGGGCAGATTAAATTCAAATTTCGTACACTTTATTTTGTAATTTTTTGAACGTAAAATACATCACACTTGATTACATTTTATAGTCAACCACAGTCAATCACAGTAACCTGATAACGATGATGAGAACTGATGAAACACGAGAGAAATTTAAATATTGATGAAGGGGTAAATTCTACGTACTCACGTTGAGCGTGCTCATATTAAGCAATCCTATTATGTAATAATTCAAATGTAATTCTCAAATGAAGTGATAGTGAAACCAAGGGATTACTCTAAAGAAGCAATTGTGATATTAGTTTTATAGTTATACCATCAGTGCATTAAGTATTTCAAGATATTAGAACAAAGTGTCCGAAATACGATGTTGTCCGAAATATGATTCAGAACGGTATATGATGAAACAACTGACTGTGGTAGGGTTGCCACATTGAAATCTGTAAAATTTCCTGAGAAAATCTGTATATCTGTATATTTAGCAAAAAAATCTGTATAAAAAATCTATTTGGAAAAATAAGGGAAAAAATCAAATTTAGCTTTATTCTGAATTTATTTTCTTATTTATTAGTTTTCGTATCAATACAACAAAATGAATCTTAAAAAGGTTTTCTCATAATCATCTGAACTGTATGATGTTTATACATGGTTTTGTTCAACTTTGGCTTTCAAATTTTTCGTCAATTTCATCCTTGAAGCTCCTCTTCGAGCCGATACGTAGTTCTTCGCTTTCAAAATAGAGGCTTTAATTGTGGGTGCCAACCGATTTCGGGTTTGTTTAGTTGGCATTGTAAAGCGCAAATATTCGTTTAACACAAGCTGATGAATGTTATCAAAATGTGTCTTACAAACGACCAATGCAATGAATACAAAATTTTCTCATCACGTCTTTTGGCATCCAACAGCTGGGACCAATTTTTGAGCAAGAAGATTCGTCTCGACTAGCCTGAACTCGTTGTCCAAGCCTTACAATTTAAAGGATTATTATTACCTCCTTCAACGAATTGAGAAAATCGGCGCATCAAATCATTAAGGTTTAGTAGCTTGACGAAATTTTGAGGGTTTATAAAGGCCATGGTTTTGATAACCGGATTGCTGAAATCAAATCGTTTTGAAATCTGTTTCACAAGTTCAATATAGAAGTTACGACAAATCGATTTGAAGATCAGATTCCTAGTTGCATCCAATCCTCTTTCAGCTTTTTCCGCATCAATACAAACGTAAACATCCTCAGGCTTCTACTGAAAGTCTTCAAATTTTTTCACACTAATGTCAGCATCAGCGCATGGTTGCACGTAGCTCTCCAAACATAAGTTACCCAACATGATCAGCAATATCATTTAGGTCTCATTACAAAGTTCGAAAAATTGAGAACTTTCTGATTGAAATGTGTAATTGTCGTTATTGATGAGCGGTAGAACAATGTTTAGAAACAGCATAATCAGTATACGATTGGCGTATTGATTATGGCCATACTTAACTTGGAACGAATAGAATAGCTCTTAAAATCGCTCAAGATTTCGCATAAAAACTGCCTCCAACGAAAGCCATCTCATTGCGTTGCGTTCAACATTGTTATAAATCAAGGTGTCTATTTTTTTTCCAAAATATATATTTTTATCAAGGCTCATATGGCGTTAGCCTGACGGGGCCGGTGTTCAATATTTTGACAGTTTTTCTTATTATCTATGTTAGTAATATGTAACCGATTACTCGCGGTCGGCTCGAGGTTAGTATTACAAGTGTTCTCGTAATTGGGATGTTGCTGTCTCCAATGCTCTGTACGTGTGCCCGACACGGGATACTTCCTATTTGGATGCAGCTGACCATTAATCAGCAACGCCCCCTAGTCTGTACCCCATATCTAGCGTGGTGCGTCTTCTCGACTCGAGGAATCCAGGATAGAATGGTCACTAGCCGGCTCAATCATCAGCTCGTGTAGAGTTGTCATGAGCGGTACAACCTTTGGCTCTTGTTGAATCATCAGTGGACTGCACAACCTTTGGCCCGTGTATCTGTAAAGAGTGTGTGTATGTATTGCCGCGACTAAGTAAAAGTTTATAGATCGGATAGGAGGGATATGAAACAGGGACACAACGAAGGAAACATCATTAAACGTTGACATCGGCGTTTCTGAGGAACAGGTATAGATGAAGCAGAAGATCAGGATCACGGCTACCTAAGATATCCCGGACGGGGATATCCGATTGTCTGCCTTTTGCTCTCAGTGCTCTAGAGAGCTGAGAGCGAGCAGCATGGAACCGGATACACGACCAGACAACATGCTCGATGTCGTGGTAGCCATCGCCACAATCACAAAGATTGTTTGCTGCGAGCCGATAGAGATGCGCGTTTAGGTTGTAGTGATTGGACATAAGCCGAGATATCACGCGAATGAAATCACGACCTACATTCAATCCCTTGAACCATGCACTCGTCGAAACCTTAGGGATAATCGTGTGTAACCAACGACCGAACTCATCTTCATTCCACATGCGCTGCCAACTAACGAGTGTGTCCTGACGAGGAATGTGAAAAAATTCATTATAGGCAATTTGCCTTTCAAAAAGTGTGCCTTCTGAAGCGCCCACCTTAGCTAGCGAGTCCGCTTTCTCATTCCCCGGAATCGAGCAATGAGAGGGAACCCATGCTAAGGTAATCTTGACTAATTTTTCGACCAAAACACTCAATAGATGTCTTATTCTTGTTAGGAAATAAGATGAGCGTTTATCAACTTTCATCGAGCGGATTGCCTCTATTGAGCTGAGACTGTCTGAAAAAATAAAATAATGGTCGATGGGCAGTGTTTCAATGATCCCTAGAGCATAGTATATCGCACCCATTTCTGCGACATACATGGAACAAGGATCTTTGAGTTTGAAAGAGGCACTGGAATTTTCATTGAAGATGCCGAAGCCAGTGGACCCGTTTATGTATGAACCGTCAGTAAAGAACATTTTATCAGATCCAACTTTCCCATATTTTTCCGAAAATATCGACGGAATAACATTGGAGCGTAGGTGATCTGGTATTCCATGGATTTTTGGTCGCATGGACAGATCAAAAATGACAGAGGAATTGCAAAAGTATGGGAAGCAAACTTGGTTGGAGATGCCTGGTGAAGGGTGCACGTCGTGGGTAAGGTACTCATGGTATAAAGACATAAAACTTGACTGAGGAGTCAGTTGGAGTAGATTTTCGAAGTTATCAATCACCAATGGATTCATGATCTTGCAACGGATGAGAAATCTGTAGGATAATTCTGTGAACCGAAGAGTAAGCGGGGGTACTCCTGCCAAAACTTCGAGACTCATCGTATGTGTCGAATGCAAACACCCCATGGCTATACGCAAGCAACGATATTGTATCCTCTCCAGCTTGAGAATATGAATCCTGGCAGCTGATCGGAAGCAAAAACTGCCATATTCTAACACTGAATGTCTATGTATGCACTGTAATAAATTCAATATTTAAAAATGAATTTCAAAAAAACTATAAATTCTGTATTTTTGCTGAAAATCTGTAATTCTGTATATACAGATTCCGTATCTAAAATTCCAACATTGAGAGGATTGCAAAAATATGCATTTTGATTGGCATTTGTGGCGGCGACCTTTTTGAATTTATGTTGTTTATTATGTTTCGTGTTCTCCAAGTCAAATCATTCATCTATTTTTTAACGACGGCCAAATTGTTTTTTTCAAGGTCATGGAATACGCAGTTTTAAAATGACAGTAGAATTAAATGTGTGTTCCAAATTTCGGATCAGTCAGTCAACAGGAACGGGGTCAATTTTCTATTAATGTGGGCAACCCTAAAAAACACTCAAACATACATACAAACAGGACAAACTGAATGGAACCATTAGAAAGTAATTGTTTTTTTTGGGAACTGTGGTCATCTTTTATTTGGATTTTTCATTATCTACTGTGTTCTACCAGTCAAGCCCTTTCATTTAATATACATATTGATGGGGTTCTGAGAAAATGTGTAATCCGCCATTTTGTAGCGGCCGCCTTCTTGGATTTACATTTTTCATAAATAACTGAATTCTACTAGTCAATCCTTTTCATTTGATATAAATATTGAAGAGGCCCTGAGAAAATGTTTAATCCGTCATTTTGTAGCGACCGCCATCTTGGATTTTCAAGATCATGGAATACGCTGTTTTATAATGACACCAGAGGTAAAGATGTATTTCAAATTTCAGATCAAATGGTCAACAGGAAGGGGGTTAAATTTATATCAATGTGGTACAGCGCTACATACAAAGTTACAAAGTTACAAAGTCAAAAACATACAAAGGGGTCCAAACTAGATAAAACCGTTTAATAAATAAGTGCAAATCATAATGTTATTACGTTTACCGAGAGAAAATTCGTTTTTTATGACTCGATTATCCGGAGGGAAAAAAATCAATACTCCGGATAATCGAGTCCGACCTGTATCGCATTTCCGGGGGATGCAAGTCGCTATCGACAGAATTTCCGTTCTTCCCACTGGCTAGAGCACTTAGCCTGCTAATTACACGACGTTACGCGGTGGAGACACTCCCTCTAGTCGGGGCGCCCGTATCTTCAAGGCAATGACTTTCAACTTAGATCCATTTGAGGATGGAGTGTATGCCTCTAATAACAACACTTCTTGGATCGCTTCCTTGTCGAAGGAAGAAACAAGGAGTAAGAGAATGTGGGAGAAGAAGAAAAAAAACGGAAACTTTTATACCCGTTGCAAAAAGCGTAGAATTGCACACGTACTTATCGTCACTTTTAATGTTACGATTATAAGCCTATGCTCTGCGGCGGCTCCGAGTATAAGAAATGGTCACGGTGGGGGTAGCAGCAGCGGCGGTAATCCACTTCCACTGGCGCACACTGATTTGCTTTTGGTCTGATGACAGCAGTAATCAACTCATGGGGCCTCCCGTGCGCCACTTTGATTGCCATGCGGTTAATACAAAAACGAAGTGGGAAATGCAGAGCGGCAGATAAGAAGGGATATCATATATATATAGAGGGTCTGGGAGAGATCAGTCGGAATGGAAAGGAAAACGACATCCGAGAGTTCGTTTCTTTCTCCCGCGTCAGGCTGTTCCAGGTTTCTCCCCCTCACCCCACCTCTTTGTGGCGGTTCGCTTGTCGTTATTATAACGATGCGTAGTCATAATATTTAATGAATTTCAATTTAATTGCAATAAAAATGCATTATGTATGTCGGATTGCACTTCGCTTTTTGCTCCATTCCATTGCAACATTAGCTTGGGTGGTTGCTGTTGATGGTCGTTTTTTTTTTGCTTGCTTTCATCATCTGCGAAGCGCCACCAATTCGGTGAATAGGAGGACCGCGGAAATAACCCAATCTAGAGCGAATGCGGTTGAGATCATGGAAAGACATCCTGTGAGTAAATCCTGCCCGAATACATGAAGAAATCGGCGAAAGTATGGTCACCCGCAGAGATAAAAGTTTCTCAATTGTTCTCTTTGCTTCCAATTATAACTATATCCCCTCCCAAAGAAGGTTTTCAATTCAATACCGATGGCACGCACGGAAGATCTTTTTCACATTATCCTCCATCACGCACTTTCGAAAAAAAAGGCCAGCATAAAAAAGAGGAAACATACAACAAACAAACAAAAAAGAGGCGCGCACCTTCACTTTCAGACCGGTCGTTTGCCGCCGCAGCAGCCATCGATCGAATGCAATGAATGCTAATGCCATAAATGTATGATTAATTAATAAAACCATTATGCAATCACACCTGCGCATATGCGGTGCAGTCTGTATGGGTACATAATTGTTTTCCCGCTTTGCAGTTCTCCGCTGTCAAGCCATTCCGTGTCAATCCCTGCGCCGACGGTGCCGTGGTTCGATCCTTGGCCTGCATTACGCGTCGTGTTGCCGCACGCATCCTCTCTCACCGACTTCGACTCGTCGCGGTTACAACTGGCAAATGGGATGGAAAATGATGTGCCGGTGGTGCAATAGATTTTACTATACATCTCCCCCCTTCCCTCCCCTCGTCTCTTTGCTTCCACAACGCAGCTTCATACTCATTACTGGATCCGCTAGAAGCCGACGACGGCACTTCGCCGTGTGTTCTGTGCTCGGAGGAACGCAATAAAGCTCAGCCTTTCTATTTCGAGCAGCGACCGTAGGACTTTGGGATGGTCGCGGTAAGGAAACGTGCGCGATCTTTTTCGCTGATGACTTCAACGATCGTGCCTTAACCCTTTCACGACCACGGGGACGCCGATGTCCCAAGCAAAAATCATGGATTAATTAAATATTCACGTAACCATTGTAAATTATTTTTTTTATTTTAATATTTCGGAATGTACCTTTTTATTATTTTTACTGGCAATACATAATAGCAACCATAGGGACATATTTGTGCCATAAATTTAAAAAAAAAAGGTAAAAGTTTTTTGAATTTTTAGTATAAATTATGTTTTTAGGGTGCCTATTGATTCATAACATATAGCTAAATTGATTTAATAAGGTACCGTAACCTTATGGTCCTGAAAGGGTTAAATGATGATGCTGGCTGACATGACTGACTCGACCTGATAATGATCTCTCTGTGTGTGTATGTGTGTCTGTGTGTGTGCGCGCTCGCGCAAGATTTTGCGCTGTGAGAGGAGGCGGGGACGCACCAAGATGGATACTAATGAAATTGGAAGTGTTTTACCAATCTCAAGGATCTACGGGCCTGGGCCTGGAGATTAAGTACAAGTGGATGGATGCGGCCATAACGTCTCATTACGGCGAAAAATGTTCCGCTAGAAGGGGCGATAGACGCAAGTAATCGGCGCATTAAAGGTCTCTCTGCGTTGGAGCGGTATCGTAATCGTTCTAATGAACCTTAGAGCTGTTGCCGTGGAAGTTGGGTTGATATATAAATTTCTGAACATCTCCTCACACAATTTGTATTTTATCTCAAATCCTATGAATCAATAAATAAACAATGAAACATTTAATGTTTGATGAACTATTTTTAATTTTGAAATTTAATATTTAGAACTCATAAAAAAATCATAAGCCTGCAAAAAGATTCGCTGTCGTAGAGGAAACATTATAACATTAAAGTCATCCCTGCTCCCTACCATAACCGTGTTAAGTCAGACCGTAACTAAGTAACAAAACAAGTAAAAAGGAGTTAATAGTAGCAAACAATCAATGATTTCCTTGCCTGTATTCTACTTCTGTCAGATCACACTAATGTTGCAATGTTTTATGGCATACATCTATTTTGAATGGTCAGCAAAAACTAATGATAATCAAACAGAGTGGCCATTACGACCACAGCGATTAGATAGAAGCCACGTTTTCCTGACAGCCAGAAAATGGAATGAATGGAAGGAGGATTTCTCCGCATCCGAAGATTCTTCCCTTCGTGATTCAATGAATACGAAAAATTTCAATCGTACTAAAACAGATTGTATATGCTTCTCAGACAAATCTAAATGCAGTTTTTCAAACTCCAGTAAACTCTGTACAAGTTTGATTTGTTGCATTGACGAAAAAAATATTAATATAATATTAATATTTTGTGCAATGATTTTAAAAAAAGTTCCAAAACAGTTTTTTTTGTAGCGTTTTAGAAAATGTTCTGTAATTTTGCAAATATTGCAGGAACTTTTAATGTTAACAAAAAATAAGCTGCCTAGTTTTTTTTCGGAATTTTGAGGGGTTTAATTATCGAATAAGACACACATCGATGGTTGTCTTTCATTAGGTATGTTGATGTCGAAGAGGCTTTGGGAAAGTTGTTTGTAACATTGTGAGAGAAAATTCGTATTGTGCTGATTGGGTGAAACGGACAGCTGCTAGTATGGATAAGATGGTCATATTTGCAATGAAATCCTTTGTTTTTATTTCAAGGAGGATGCATTGGTGTACATTGAAACAACTGCTCAAGAAAGTATTCAGCCTAAACACACTCTTTCTCATTGTTTATTTATAGTTGCTGGCAGTGTCTTAGAATATCAACAAATATTTACGAGTAACGAATATGATTTTATTTCAGTGTAAATGACTGTTTTTTTTCAGCTCCAAACACACTGCCCTCATTATATTGATGACAATAACAAACGAGTTCATTTCGTTCATATCGCTGATGAATGAACAAATTTGCTATAATGAATGAATGCGGCATTGAGTGGGATTCATAGCTTCGCTGTTATTAATACTTTGAATATCAAAAGCAACAAATTGATTTTCATCACATTCGAAACGATATTCGTTCTGGCATTGATTTTGAGTAAAAATTCAAAAATAAACAAAATAGTCAGACTGGACCATTTAGAGAACAAGAGCACCAGAGTTCGATGAAACGAACTTTGCAAGAAATTTGGAATCTATAGGATTTCTATGCAACCTAGCCCGAAAATCTATGCATTTGAGCTTAGCGAAGATGATTTTTTTTTCAACACTGGTTGCTGATCATAAAATGAGTAAATTTAACCTATGAAATGTCTTGTTGGCAAACTATACTTCGTTCCGCGCAATTAGTTTTTTACACATTATGCACAAACGGTAAGAGAGCGGAGATAAAATATTTCTTCTCGTGAACGTTAAACTGCTACGCCTCACGTATTACCTTACCTGTCCATTTTACCCCTACCACCTGTCCTTTCACCCGTATCTCGAAAAAATTGTTCAACTTCACGGTCTTTTTTTTTATTTTAATAAAAACAATGAAAACGTTTCGTTGAGAAACAAAAACAACTGTTTGCATTTTGCGAACAACAAATTGTGTTCGCAAATGTGAACAGAAGATTTCAATGATTGTAACAAAGTTCTCTAACCTTTTCGTCTTATGCCGACATTATTCCAAGATTTCAGGCGCTTCAGGTTATTGTAATGAATCCACTTTTTTGTTTCCAGTAACAATTTCACAAAAAAAAAAAATCTCAAAGCTCTCACCATTTCATTGATGCGACTCGTCTTCCGACGTCTATTAGCTTCAAGTATTGCATATTGTAGCGTTTGACAGTACACCCAAAATAAATATTCAGCACATCTTTTGACATCCTTACTCATCACATTAAATGAGCTTAAAAGTATCAAAAAAAGATATATCCAAAGAAAAAACAAATATATCCACCCATACTAGAATAGCATTTAAAGAAGCGAGAAGCGAGTTTGTGTATAATATATGTACTAGGGTGGCAGCGAAAATAGTCAAGTCAAATTTCAAAAACCAACCATGTACATTTTGTTTTTTGGCCCAAAAATGACTTGTGCAAAGTTCCAGCTCGATCGGACATGATTTAGGGGTTCCTCAGAGCGCTCAAAGTTTTGATTTTTTGATCCACGAAAATCTTCTAAGGTGGAAGGAAAGGAAATTTAGAAAATCGAATCTTTTTTTCGATGCCAAATGACATAAAAATGCATAAAACGTTGAGATCTGGTCTTTTTCGTTTATTTCACACCATCCTCAAAAGATCCGAGATAAAAATTTGAAAAAAATACTGAATGTGCATCTTACTACGGTGTATCAAGTAAAATTATAAAAAAAAAATTTCATCAAAATTTTAGTACCAAAAAAAATATTGAAATTTAGAATTTTTTTTAAGATTTAGAGATTCAGTACTACTCTAATTCATATTCAAATGTGTTTCTACGGCTTTTCTAGATATGCGTGATTTTTTTCAGATTTTTTTCAGTGTTGCGCGGTATTAAATTTTTTTTTTTTTTTATATTTCCAAAGAGTGGTTAGGTAAGGGAGTAAAAACTGCCCCCAAACCAAATCACTAGCTGTATGGCAACTATTGTAAAGGATATTAAATAAGAAATTTTGGTGGTTTATTTGAACCCCTATGTGGTTTGACGTAGGATCTATAGTGAAAAACGTACTTTTTCGTCTATTTCACGCCATCCTCAATAGATCCGAGATAAAAATTTGAAAAAAAAATACTGAATGTACATCTTACCACGGTGTATCAAGAAAAATTATCAAAAAAAATTTCATCAAAAATTTAAGTACTAAAAAAATTATTTAAATTCTGAAATTTTTTTTTGGGATTTAGAGATTCAGTACTACTCTAATTCATATTTAAATGTGCTTTTACGGCTTTTCTAGATTGATAAATATCTTTAAACTGCTTTTTTTTCAAATATCTAATAATAAAAATAAAATAGAAAAATACATAGTACAAAAAAAATAATATAGTAATAATATATAAATATAACTTTGAGACCCTTCTTCTTCTTGAATGGCGTTAACGTTCCCTGTGGAACTTTTGCCGTCTCAACGTATGCATTAACTAGCGTCATTTATTAATACTTAGATGAGATTTTTTAAGCCAAATAACACGCCTTGAATGTATTCCGAGGGGCAAGCTCTTGAATACGCGTGACCACAGTGCAAGTCGAAGGAAATTCCTTTGACGAAAAATCCTCCGGCCAGAACGGGAATCGAACCCGAACACCCGGCATGATAATGTGAGACGCTAACCACTCGGTCACGGGTGCACAACCTTTGAGACCCACTCCTGCTCAAATTTTTATTTAAATGCGTTCGTATGTGTCTTTTTTTCTACATGTGGCGTAATTTTTCCTGAATTTGTAAGAGCATTGTGCGACACAAAAATAATTTTTTTCATCGTCTGCATTATTATTTTTATTTTTTTGAAATCGATTATTTTATTGTATTCGTGGTTTTCAATTGAAAGATTAAAATAAAAAAACAAATCGGATTTGTGGTCTCAAAGTTATATTTTTTTTTCGAAATTTCGAAATGCCAGAAAATCTATAACATTTTATTGTACTCTGTATTATTTTTTTTATGATTTTATTTTTATTATTAGATATTTGAAAAAAAAACAGCTTGAAGATATTTATCAATCTAGAAAAGCCGTAAGAGCACATTTAAATATGAATTAGAGTAGTACTGAATCTCTAAATCCCAAAAAAAAAATTTCAAAATTTAAATATTTTTTTAGTACTAAAACTTTTAATGAATTTTTTTTTTTATAATTTTTCTTGATACACCGTGGTAAGATGTACATTCAGTATTTTTTTCAAATTTTTATCTTGGATCTATTGAGGATGGCGTGAAATAAACGAAAAACGTTACGTTACGTTTTTCACTATAGATCCTACGTCAAACCACATAGGGGTTCAAATAAACCGCCAAAATTTCTTATTTAATATCCTTTACAATATTTGCCATACAGCTAGTGATTTGGTTTGGGGGCACTTTTTACTCCTTTACCCGGCCACTCCCTTTCGAATTTCCAAATTTCGTCCCTTGGAAGATTTTCGTGGATCATAAAATTAAAATTTTGAGAGCCTTGAGGCACCCCTAAATCATATCCGATTGAGCTGAAATTTTGCACAGTTCATTCTTTGAGCCAATAAACAAAATGTACATGGTCGGTTTTTGAAATTCGACGATGAATTTTTTTCCATACATCCATTGTCACCCTAATATGTACCATAGCAATATAAGGGCAATATTATGCAATAGAGCAAATTAAAAGACACGGTGCAAATAAACCGCGGCGCACCTGTACCATACTTTACTACTTTTCACATGCTTTACCACACGGCACGCGTCGCGAAATGATTAATGGTTCACGTTGTTTACGCTCTTCGTTTAACTCACCGAATAAAAAATCGAAAAAATGAGATGTCAAAAAACGACCTCCCAGACTGGGGTCCTCCTTTAAATAATGTGCTTCTACTTTGTGCATTTTGACCCTTTAACACACGAAAAAGCATTTTTTTTCTGTCAAACAGCCTCTCCATTCCAAACCGATATAGTGGTTCTCGGTTTTTCTTGAAAAGTTGTAGATTTGTTCTTTATCGCAAACAATTAGACCCGTATTTTTATTATTTTATTGTTTCGGAAATGACCAACATTTCCGTTTTAGGGTGGTACGAAAAATCACTTTTTTCCTAAAATGACTTTTTTCAAGAATTCATTGAACTAGACCGATTCTAATGATCGACATATTGAATAAAAGCCAATTACCTCGTTTTTTATACTTCAGTTGCAGAAAATTTAAATTTTGCTTCCGTCATTATTGATTGTATTTGTTTTTTATGGTTTTCATGGTCTCGGACCAAGGGCGCTATATTTTTTAAATATTTTTTCTAGAAAGCTGAGGATTTTCCACATAAAATATCTCAAAACCAGAGATGTGTTCTTTTTTTTTAAGATATGGTTTTTCAAAGGTAAAGTTTAGCATCGGTTATGCTAAGGAATACCAATTTTTTCCCTCATTTTCCTTTCCTCAAAAATTCATAATTTTTGAACTTCTGGACTGATTCAGATTATCGATATATCAAATTAAAGCCAATGATCTAGGTTTTTTTTTGAAAAAATATTGCATTTGCGAAGAAAATGAATTTTGTTTTAGTTATTTTTTATTGTATCTATTTCTTATGGTTTACATGGTTTCGTGACCAAGGGCGATTTATTATTTTATATTTTTTCTTGAAGGTTGAGTTTTTTTTCATAATATATTCAGGAATCAGACATGTGTTTTTTCGTTTTTAAGTTCTGATTTTTCAAAGTTAACATGTGTTTAGTCTTTGTTCAATATTTCTATGCGACTACACTGGATCTGTGCAACTAGAATCCAATTTATTCGCTAGTGCAGTATTTTTTCGAAGAAGCTTTAGAGCTTTAATTTGGTATGTCAATCATCTAAATCGGGACAGCAGTTCAATAGTGACACATTTTCGAAAAAGTCATTTTTTACGATAAAGGACAATGATTTTTTTTAACTATCGGTTAAGTTTGAAAAATCATAACATAAAAACGAAAAAAAAAACACACCTCTGATGTTGAGATATTTTGTGTAAAAAATCCTCAGCTTTCTAGAAAAAATATAAAAAAATTAGCGCCCGTCGTCCCGAGACCATGAAACCATGAAAAACAAATGCAATCAATAATAACGGAAACAAAATTTGAATTTTCTGCAACTGAAGTATTTCCGCTAGAAATATGAGGCTTTAATGGCTTTAATTTGATATGTCGATCATAAGAATCGGTCCAGTAGTTCAAAAGTTATGAATTTTTCAAAAAAAAAGTCATTTTAGGAAAGAAATGAAAAAATTGATTTTTCGGACTACCCTAAAACGGAAATGATCACCCTAACGAGAAAAAAAAATACGGCTCTAATTGTCCACTATTCATGAAAATCTGAGAACCGCGATATCAGTTTGGCATGGAATGGCTGCAAAGCTGATATCTTTTCTGCCAACGCTAGCTTTGGTGTAGTCTTGATCGAGTAATGTTTCCATTTTCAAAAAGTCAAATGCACGAACGAATTATTTCAAGTGTCTAGAATTTGGATTTTGAATTGCAATTTGAATCCGAAATCAGGAGTCTTTTATGAGAATCACAAACCACTGAAACTCGAGTTATGAATATTGAATCTTTATCTGAAATGTGAATTGTGACAATCTAACGACTGAATCTTAAATATTGATACAAATTATTAGGACAATGATTAGAAGCAGGTTAAATAAAGGATTATATCGAGAAAAACTTAAAAAAGAAATCGATCGAGATTTTGTGGACTGACACATTTTTTGCTAACCAACTCAATGACAAATCAAATTGACAATATCAACCAGATTTCATTAGGGTCCTAGAATGTACATATAGAAACTTTCCATGCATAGATATTTCTGTTTGAATGAAAAGTTACCCATTCGTATTTAACGATGATTAATTGAATCAACAATGATTGAATCGCAAATCGAAATGTAGTTTTGAAAACTCCAAACAATTCTGTACACGTTTGATTTGCTTCTTTGACTAAAAAACTATGCAAAATTTTTACATCGGTTCCTGGAAGTGTCAAAAACAGAGGTTTTACAGTGTTTTAGGAAGTCATCGGTAATTTTGCAAATATTGCAATAAGTTTTTCTATCAGCAGGAACATGTTTAGCCTAGTTTATCCCCAAAACTCCTATGAACGTTTCATATAGTTAAGTTCAGTTGTTTTGAAGACTATCGATTAAATTTTAGAGTAAATAAGAGGAGCCCTTCATCCCAAATTGTACCAGAAATACAAAATGCAATGCGTGTTCTCGAAATGAACGATTCGTAACTTTTACTATACAAATTCATTGGAAAAACAGAAAGAAACCATCCTTTTTTTATTTCTTCCCGAAATTGTTGTCCATTATATCTGTCTTATCTCTTATCCATTCACGAAGGTACAACATGCCAAGAATCACTTGGAAATTTTGACTTCGAACTCTGTTCCTCTAATATTGTGTAGAAATTGAAATTTACAATCAGATTTTTGGTGTCTAAATCTGAATCGGAAGATCCGAGTCCGGAAAACGAGATTCGAGACCCAGGTTTGGGTATGGAATTCGAAACTATGGTAGTAACAACGAACTTGAAATCGGAATCGGAAAATTTGTAATCAGAAAATAAAAAAAAATTAAAATAAAGCCTTACATGTCGAATATTGAATCTAGAGTTGTAGACATGGTATCTCTTATCTGATGAATGAAAAATTAGGATTTAAATCTGGAATCTGGAAACGAATTCAGAAGTATGAATCAGCAACTGGAATCTGAATGGAATCTGATCTATATTTGAAACCCAGAATATTTTTTTGCTTTATTATAGCGACATTCCGCGTTTTTGATTGGCTATCCTCTCGGACACAGGTCTACTTCCATGCGGATGGAAGAATGTCGGAGCTAGACGTCAGATCACCTCCTCTAAATCCAGAATGTGTATGGAATTGGAAATGTCGACATTTCAATATTCATGTCAATATATTTCATATTTTTTTTTTATATTTCAGTATTCATGTCCGTGGTTTGGTAACTAGGATCTTATATGGCTAGCATCAGAAATACGATGTTTAGAATTTGAAATTTAAATTAGGATTTGAATCCGGAATCCGGAATCAATCATTTAGAAGCTTTTATCTAGATCGCAAATTTACCAAATCATTGATTTTCGGGATCGAAGATCAATTCGAATTCGAATTTGGAATCTAGAGTTCGAATCTAGAATCTTAAATTTCGAATTTAGAATTCTAATATGCAATCTAGAGAATCTTAGATCTGAGATAATTTTTTTTTAATTTCAAATTTGAAGTTTGCTATCTGGTGTCTTGATCTGGATCGGAAATTCCGGATACTGAATCCCAATGTCAATACTTGGTTCTACTATTTGGATATGGAATCTGAATCCCCAAAAGTAATAATGAATTTCAATTTTACATCTGCAATATGTTATTTTGAATTCAAATTTGAACTTGACCCCGGATTGAGAAATTTAAAGAATCTAGAATCTTGTATCTGAATGGTAAATCATTGTCTGCACTCGAGCTCTAATTTCGTGATCGAAATCAGAAGAATATGAATCTCGACCTGCAATCTAAAAAGCAGGACTTTAATCTTTAATCTGGATCAGCAATCTCTATCCAGAATCGGAAAACTTAGTAACCGACTCTTCAATACTCAGCAATTCCCAATGAAATCGACAAATGACAAAACATGAGTATTTTTGATTCGAATGAAAGTGTGTATTCCGTTTGGGTTTGAGAAAATATGAGTTTTCCACAGCAATTGGGAATTTTTTGACTCAAGCGTAACTTTTGAAAAGGGATTCTCGATTTGAGTAAGAGAAATCTTTGATAATTTATACCTCAAAAACTATGAGTCGTACCGAAATAGTGTCTTAGAAAGAGTTATAGAGTATTGATGGTTGAATATGAAAAAAATGTACACTGAGAAAAAAAATTAGTACTCTTTTTTTATTTACAAAATAAAAATTCAATTTGCAATTTCCAAAATACATATTTTTTAATTTTTTCATACAAAATAGAAGTCATGTAGAAAATTTAAAAAATGGGCCCAAGATGGTAAAACTATTTTTGACAAAATTTGTGGAACATCGAATTTTTAGGAATTTTCGAAAGATCGAATTTTTGTATGTTAGCAATCATTCTTAGCCACAAATTATGAATTCTGTGATGTGATTTAAAACAAAAAAGGTTATTATCAATCTCCTTCTAAATGCAACCATTCTCGAGATATTAAAAAAAATATTTCTAATTTATAATCTTTTTTATAGTAAATAATCTCTTTTAATATGTTTGTCGTGTTATACCGTCATGTTCATGAAATTTTATGAATTTTCTTATAATTTCGAACAATTTTTTTGATTGATTGAATTTTGAATTAAGATAAAAAAGATTTTTTAGTTTCGCTACGTTTTGTATTAACCCACATGTCTTCGAATGTTGCGTAACGTAACTCCTAAACATATGTCTTTACCATAACAATGTATTTGGAGAAGTTATTGGAAATTATAAGCGAATTCATAAAATCTCATGAACATGATGGTATAACACGACAAACATATTTAAAGGGCCTATTTACTATTAAAAAGACAATAAATTACAAATATTTTTAAAAATATCTCGGGAATGGCTACATTTAGAAGGAGATTGATAATAACCTTTTTTGTTTTAAATCATATCAAGATTCATAATTTGTGGCTAAAAATGATTGCTAACATACAAAAATTCAAAGTTTCGAAAATTCCTAAAAATTCGATGTTCCACAAATTTCGTCAAAAATAGTTTTACCATCTTGGGCCCATTTTTTAAATTTTCTACATGACTTCTATTTTATATGAAAAAATTGAAAAAAAATATAAAAAAACACATATTTTTTGATACCGCAAATTAAAATTTTATTTTGTAAATAAAAAAAAGAGTACTAATTTTTCTTCTCAGTGAATATTTTTTTCAAACTAAGCCAACAATACTCTATAACTCTTTCTAACACACTATTTCGGTACGACTCATATTTTTTAAGATTTAAATTATCAATGATTTCTCTTACTAAAATCGATACGCCCTTTTCAAAAGTTACACTTGAGTCAAAAAATGAATCATGATGATGTATTTGGAAATGTTGTTGAAAATTATAAGCAAATTCATAAAATTTCATGAACATGACGGTATAACACGACAAACATATTAAAAGGGATTATTTACTATAAAAAAAACAATAAATTACAAATATTTTTTTAAATATCTCGAGAATGGTTGCATTTAGAAGGAGATTGATAATAACCTTTTTTGTTTTAAATCACATCAGGATTCATAATTTGTGATTAAAAATGACTGCTAACATACAAAAACTCGATGTTTCGAAAATTCCTAAAAATTCGATGTTACACAAAGTTCGTTAAAAATGGTTTTACCATCTTGGGCCTATTTTTTGAATTTTCTACATGACTTCTATTTTGTATGAAAAAATTTAAAAAAAATTAAAAAATATGTATTTTGGATATTGCAAATTGAATTTTTATTTTGTAAATAAAAAAAAGAGTACTAATTTTTTTTTCTCAGTGTACATTTCTTTCATATTCAACCATCAATACTCTATGACTCTTTCTAAGACATTATTTCGGTACGACTCATAGTTTTTGAGTTATAAATTTCAAAAATTTCTCTTACTTATATCGATACGCCCTTTTCAAAAGTTACGCTTGAGTCAAAAAATTCCCAATTGCTGTGGAAAACTCATATTTTCTCAAACCCAAACGGAATACACACTTTCATTGGAATCAAAAATACAAGTTTTTAGAATCTGCATTTTTAGGACGATTTCATTCGGAATTGCTGTACTGGCATCTGCCATCGGGATTCTGTATTCTACGATGTGAAATTGTGGATCTACAATACATAGGGTTGCGCTCAGGAATAGCAATAAAAACGTCGACCACGTCCCAGGAACGAGTGTTCATATGAGCCACCCAGAAACCTTGGCCTTCCTTGGGCTTTCTCATAAAAAGGCAACCGGCAGAACTGAGAAGGTCGTCGAGCTACATTTATCATATCATCTCGTGTATCTATCGTTACTATCTTTTCTATTTTTTTCTATACCATTAATCTAAGAGTGAATATATGAACAATATTTTTTTTCGATACCATAAATGACACCAAAAGACTCCATTATCGCAACGATTCATTAAAAAAAAAAGCTTCAATCTGAATAAAAACACAAAGAATCTATTCCTTATACTAGATACACATAAAAAGCTAAACTCTAGAAATGTGATTAATTTGGAGATTGATATCAATGGAGCCTATAAATATTCACGAAGACGCAAGAAAACTATATATTCAACAGCATGGCAGTACCGGAACCCATGACTTTTGGAATCTAAAAATTAATTTCAACTATGGAATCTGGTTTTGGGAATAAACAATTTGAACGGTTGAAAAATGGAACTTTGTGCAATTTTGCTTTTCAATTTGGGATCCTGGATTATATTCTTGATTCCGGATCCCGAATTAACCACTTTACTTAATTAGATACAGCTAAACGCATTTGACGGGTAGCTTCGACTATTCTGATTATTTGCTGGTGGCATGTCTTAAAATTTTGCTATTGTCATTATTTTTGTCTTGCATTTTTTTTCTTACAAATAGTTAAGACCATTCCATATTATGAATCAATGTGGAACCGATTTATTATAACACTAACATGTGGTTAGCTAGATTTGGATGACTCCCGAAATCCTTTAAAACACTCAAAAGACAATTTTTATTCACCAAAATTAGTTTCTCTTCAAAGTACCCAATAAGAAAAATCAATTGAGCTAATTTTCAGTAAATGATGGGAAACCAAAAAGCGAATTCTGATTTTTCGAAAAGTGCTTTTTTCTTGGATTGTCCAATCATACTTCATTATCACCAAACCAATTCCCTTGAACTATGTTCGTTTCTGAGAGCTAATTTAATTGACAAAAAAAATCTAACATTCTAATTTTGTTGGATGCGAACATTATAGAGTCGAGGCCGAAAAGCCAAATACCGAATTCATCCGCATGCGTCAATCAAACAAAACACGTTTTGCAAGGTGCATCTGCGCATCCAAACCAGTCGTGATTCCCAAATTTCCCACTTCCAATCATCATGTTATATAACCACCCCGTGAAGTATTCCGTCGGCGGCGAGTGCAGGCACAAAAAAAACATAGCGATGCAGCCACCAACTCAACCCTGTCTCTGTCGCCTCCGTTCCCAGTCTCATCCCCCTAACAGCCCGGTCATCCGGTCTCGTTAAAACTAACACACTGACACACATTCTCCCAGCATCAAGAGTTCTTGGCTGACATCAGCAGCGGCTGACTGCACATGTTCTGGCCGAGCTCGTTTGGCTTCTTCTCCCGCACCCACAGCGCCCAGGCACCCAGAGGACCCCGAGCATCTCCTTTAATCTCGCAGATGCGGATGCAACTTCGAAACAACGCATAAAAATAAACGCTGACGTTCCCCTTTTTTCGTTCCCCGTCCCGTTCCGACGACGACCACTTCGTGAGCGCAAAAGTCAGTCAGTCGCAGCGGCGCAATATGGTGATGATGATGTTGGATGCTGTTCTCTTGCCTCGCTACCACTGCGCTTCGGTCACAGCGGATGGTGTGTTGTGCAGCGCGGATGGGACCGAGAATTCGATGCGGCGACCTTGGCAATGATCGCGAAACTTTTGCATCGGCGCGCGCGCATTCACAACGACCGCTCGCTTGCGAATATGCGTTGTGTTCCCTCCCCCGCGCGCGCTCGGTCTCTCTGGTGATGCGATTCTTGCGCATTCACGCTCTTGTATGCGCGCGAATCGTGAGATCCGCATGCTCTGCGTGGTTTGGGCCTCGTTGGCAAGGGAAATTTTGTGTACTGCTGTGGTGATTTCAGAGTGACAAGAGATGAAAATTTGTGATCAATGATCACATCTTTAAGCAGGTGCCTTTCGAAGAATTTTACAGGAATCTGTTCACTTTGAAAACATACACAGAATCCTATGCTAAGACTAAGTTCCTAAGAAACTAAGCTGTCCTCAACTATCCTGTACTCGCGCGCAAAATCGTAACTCTTATACTCACAAACTGTCTCTGTAATATTGCTATTGTGTTTTTTCAGGCGTTATTGATATTTATTTGAAGAAAAAGATATAATTCCAAAACTCCAGAAAATATTTTTTATTTAATTTTATTCAGTTTTAATAGTCGTTTAATTCAGCCACCTCATTAGTTCTCGGTCTGTCAGACCTATGCGCGAGTATGAGAAGCCCCTGAAATAGCCCCTGATTTGGAACATTCAAAGCAAAAAAAAAAATCTGACAAAGGATGATAATTTAATTATTATTTGAAATCTAAATACAACATTATTTTGAAGCATACAATGGTAACATACCTATTAGAGGAATATCATATTCACAAATAAGACAAATAAAATATATATAACACATTCTAATAACCACAGTTAATTTCAGAAACATAGTATTTCCCTGCATCACCTAATTCGTAAAAATTGATAAGTTTGATAGGGACAGACAAAAATTGCATAAAAAAATCGTACTAGCTTTGAAAAATGGTGTCCGCTACACAATTTTAAAAAAGTTCCCTTAAGAAAATAACTCTAATCCTAATGATTCCATTCGTGATCAACATTCATTTCATTTTTTCACTTTAATAAGTGACCTACTCACTTGTGCAGATCATAAAATCAACTCTTCGCTCCTTTCAATATGGTCCTACTGGCACCTTAAAATAAACAGAACTAAACACGAGAATGAGAATTAGCTGACACAGTCCCTATGTAGAGCGATGAAATACATTTCAAAGATAGAAAAAAAAAATGACCGTTGACTTCAGCACAAAAAAGTCGCACGACATTTTTAATGCATTTTTTGTGCGATCTCACAAAAAAAACGCATTAAAAAACCGCTTAAAAACAGGTTTTACAGTACAGGTCGGACTCGATTATATGTGATTCGATTATATACAATTTTGGACTCGACCATACACAGTTTGAATTTTTTTTTTTACATTTCAAATATGACTTGTTTCAAGAAAAAAACATAACCTTCGAACCTTAAGGTGGAGTTTAAGCGGCTATTATTTGTACAGTGGCGTAAAAATCGTGATTTTTGAAGATTTGCTTGAATTTTTAACAGGAATTGTTTATATCGATATTGCAGCGAAATTAAGAAAGATAGAATTTGGGTGTCAAAGAACAAATTGTAGATTGGTTTTAGAATTTCAATTTGATTGATGGAAAGAATGAATTTTTAGGATAAAATTAATAATAACACATTAAAAATTACTAACTTTCAAATTTTCACTTCCAAAATAGTTATTTAAATCCACTAATTTATATGTTCCACTACTATATCTTGTACTAAATGTTCTCATCTTTCAAATGAAATCAACAGACTTGACTTACGCAGCGTACTTTTTAGTATAGAACCAGTTTGAGGCAACAGAGTCCGAAACAAAAAAAAAGTTCAATAACTCTGTCATTGTTGGAATTCGAACATACGCGTAGATGGATTTTTTCATCGAATATGATCATCTATCACCTTCTGAGAGATTCTGGAAAAACATTTTTTTAATGTTAAAAAAAGAGTCTTTTGATTTTAAGGGGATGAATCAAAAATTAAATTCTTCTTTTATTTTCAACAAACGAAAAATATATGCATCTTTTTTTTTTTTGGATCGATTATATTATATATAGTATTCGATTATATACACTGCCATTCTACGCATAGTTGTTCCATGTTCCAAAATCAGAAACTGAGAAAAACGCAATCAATTTTTTTTAGCATATTTGTCTACCAGAAGCATCAAGCATTTCAGTTTAACAACACACCGGATTTTTTATGAGCAGTAAACTATTATCTAACGAAATGTGAACAGTTTCCCTCACTTGAATCAATCAAGCTTGATTATAAGTTTAAAAATTCATGGTGGGACAGTTATGCCCAGAATATCAACATGGGACAATTCAACTTGATGTTGTTTTCCGAAATACTGGGAACAAACAATTAGTTTTTGGGTGTTTTTCTGGAAGGTTATGCATAAGAACGTCGTTTTATGAAGCAGGGATTGATCTGCAACATATTTGCAGAATATAAATCCCATTGTCATTAGGCATTCGCTAACAAGATGTACACGTGTTCTGGTCAACTTTTTTTTTATTTTTTCAAGAATTAGTTCATTCTTTCAAACCAGAAATAAGTGCATTAGCACTGCTGAAAACGTGGCTTAAAATTCTTGTTCTTGAACCGATTTATCCATTATGGATTTACAAAAAATAAATGGCGGGACAGTTATGCCTAGAATATCAACATGGGACAATTGAGCTTGATGTTGTTTTTTCAAAAGCTGGGAACAATCAATAACTTTTTTTGTGTTTTTCCAGAAGATTAGGCATGAAAACATCGTTTTATGAAGAGAAGTGAAAATTGTTAAAAAGTAACATGGGACAACTATGCGTAGAACGGCAGTACAGTGAAAAGAATTGTTTTTCCGATTGGTTTTCCGTTTTTAAAAAAAATCTTTGAAGATGACAGTAAATCTCAACGTTTCATGCAATTTGAAGACATTTGGCATCACAATCTATTTTTTTTCAAATCCCCGTTTTCATGTACTTCCTTCTTGAATGATTTTTCGATTTTCAAAATACTCAAACTTTGACCGTTGTGCGACACCAGTAAATGCAGTCCTATTGAGCTGATATTTTGCACAGGGCATTTTTTCGTGGGAACATTTTTAAGAAAGCTCCATTCGAAAATTCGAAGGTTACTTTTTCCCATACATCCATTGGCACCCTATTGGTTGTATTACTTAGAGGGGAATTTCGCTATGAAAAAAATCATGTGAAAGATCTTTTTTGTTTTTTTTTTGTGTTTGCTGGCTTGAGTAACGACATCCTTCAATGGAGAGTGACAGTTTAGATTTCATGAAAAGCGGTTCAAAAGTTTTCAAAAACACTCCAAGAATGTCAGAATCAAATGGAGGATTTGCGATTTTGTTTTGGAAGCAAAACATACAACCCGTATCCATAGGTTTTGTAGACCACTCTTTGAACTCATACGGATAACATGCTTTTGCTGGGAATACACAGTGTGTAACATTCTTTAGAACTCCTAAATATATATTATATATTATATAATACATTTACTCGTTTTTTCGTTGCTTCGTTTGATCATTGATTTGATGGTGAAAAGGTTTTTTTCGCAAACTCGATGGAGTGTTTTGTATAATGCTGTGAAACCAATTTATGCGAACGACGATGGGTTGATCACAGCTATTGAAGTTTTGTGTGATCCTACCGAGAATTCGAAACCTGGATCAAGTACACAGTCTCTTCTACCAGCAGTTTGTGATTTTCCATTTCTATGTTGCGAGTACAACGCGAAGAAGATCTAGCGCAAAACTATTTAAGAATCAAAGGATTATTTCTAAGTAATTTTTATTGCTGCTGCTGGACAATCTAGGCCATTGAGAAGGCTTTATTAAAATTCAACTATTACGAATTTCCTGCTGGAAAAAAAATCGTCATTAGATAAACAAGAGCCGATTCAAGCTCGACACGTGTTATCAGCATCTAAACTGAAAACATCGATTACCATACTGGTAAATTTCTACAACGAAGTTCCGGAAAACGAGTATTTGCAAGAGCTACAAATATTCCGAAGACATTTAAAAACCACTGAAATATACCTGGACGATGTAATTCATTAAACTGTATTGGATGTGCTCAGTTCATCATGAATTGGAACTTCCACGAGACACTTCTTGATTGAACAGATTGGCTTTGATGTCAATATAAAGTGAAAGTACTAATTCTAATGACTTCGACAGTTCTTTCTTGTTTGTATTAGAAAGGCTTTAAACTTTGCAGCTCATTCACCTCTAGACTTTGACAATGTGTTCAGGCAATGTTGTTAAGTCGAAATGCGTGAAGTTATGCAGCAATTTGTGTTTCATTTATATGGCTGCCCGCCCTTAGAAAGAGAGAAGGAGTGTCGAACCATCATAGAAACGTTTGTCGATCCCTAAAACCTCCATATGGCAAATTTGATTCCATTTGCTTCATTTGTTTTCGAGTAATTCAGCACCCCTCCCCTTTAAAAGAGGAGGAAGGATTGTCAAACCACCATAGAGAGGGGAGAGGAGTCTCGAACGATTGTAAAAGCCTCCCCTGGCCCCGGTTCAGTAATTTCCGAGACCACAAGAATCAGAAAGACAGACAGAAATCCATTTTTATATTCGTGATTGTCCGGGAAACAAGTTTTTCCCGGATTTTTCCCGCAATTCGAGACCAGAAAACCCTCAACATGTTCGTCGCCCAATGCGCCGTATTTGAGTTTCTCGCGGGCCCAACTTTCCGATGAATTATTAAATGAAGATCAAAATTAGGTTCTAGAGAACTTTTACAGAATCTAGTGGAAAATTTTTCTATTTGTAGACGAATTGACAACAGTAGCACATGCCAAAGTCATAATATACGAATTTCGCAAAAAACTGCAGTACAAACTATAAAAAGTATAGTATAAACATTATATTAATATGGTTATGATTTTATTACTTTTCTACATATCCTATAGTTACATTCAGGTGTCTATTCTGTCAAATTCTTTTGAAAATCCTATTTAATTTGAACGAGGAAAGTATCACCCATATCTGGGTGATGGGGCGACGAAAATGTTAAGAAACGATTGGGACCCATCCGAGGTCCCTAAGTTGAAATTCAGCCCGTGAGATGGTTTTTTGTACAAGGTCAATTCAAAAAGTTTATTAAAAAAGTAACTAAACAATTTATAATTTTTTTTCTGCGCAGTTTTCTCGGCATTTCGTAAGCAATTACCATCGGGTGGAGAAACATAATCGTCAAGTTCTTTCTGATACTAAGCAAGATACATTGCTTCATACTCATCGAATTTACTTTGCAATTCTTTCAACGACGCATACGAATCCCTCACTTTGCACATCGGTAACAATTTTTTGGAACACAATTGCGACTGAAAAGTATTTTAAATTGAATAAAATGAACGAAATCACGTCTTTGCGATGTTAAAATCGAAAACACGAGTAACACGAAAACCGCAAAGTGATAAGAAATGTTTCGTCTTCAAACGACCGAATAATACACCATGGAAATGTCAATACATTCACCCAAAGTAACGAATTCAAGCAAGATTGAAACGTATTTTGTGCTCAAACTAGTTCACTAGTGTGACAACATACCGCAGAAGAGATTTAATTTAACACGAAGCCTTGAAAACAGATGTTTTCGTAGTGTAAACGTTAGGGTGCCAATGAAAATGGTCATCTCGAGTTCCAAAAAGTTACCCCATAAAAAATGTTCACCACCTCGAAAAAACACCCTATGCCAAATATCAGCTCAATCGGACTTAAGGGAGAGTGGCGCAAAGCGGTTGAAGTTGGAGTTTTTTGAAAATCGAAAAATTACCCGAATTAAAAAAAAAACTACCCGAATTAAAAAAAAAAAATTACCCGAATAATCGAATTAAAGGAAATCGTGGTTTTCGAAAAAAAAGTTTTATGCCAAATGTCTTAAAATGGCATGAAACGTCGAGATCTAGTGTCATCTCGAATTTTTTTTTGTCAAAAATCGGCACTCTGGGTTTTTTTCGGCATGCGAAACGAAAAGTATTGTTTAGGGTGCCAATAAAAATAGTTATCTCAATTTTTCATTCGGAACTTGCTACGAAATGTTGATTTGCACAATAATATACCCTATGCAAAGTATTAGCTCATTTGAACTTCATTTACTGGTGTCACAAACGTTAAAATTTGAGTTTTTTTTTTGAAAAACGAAAAATCCCCGAAAATCGAGGTTTTGAAAAAATAAATTTGGATGACAAATGTTTTAAAATTGCATTACTTGTCGAGATTTGCAGTTATCTCGAAAAAAATTCCCCTTTTCTTCCCGGACGGTCACATACACTCTGTCCAACTGCTATAAGACCACCCTGATTCTATTTCGTTGCAACACAAACCGTTAGAATGTCAACAAGATACATTCATACATTGCTGAATGCTTAGAATAAAGTATATTTAACGTCAATTTCGTTCAAAAGAGTTGTTTTTTTATTTATTGTGCTTAAATATGATAATTTCAGCTGTCCAGTTTCTATAAGCTCATTTCAAAATTCATAAGGATTATCAATGAAAAATTCTGAACGATTTACATGTCAATAATTGGAAACCTTGACATTTCATCTAATAACCTGTAAAATTCGTGTTGGAATACTATTTACCAAATTCTGCTGAACGGATTTCTCGATATTTTCCCATGTTTCCGAAATTGCGTCCTTAGGCTCTTCAATCGTGGTGTACCGTTTTCCCTCAGCGTAGATTCTGCGTACAAGTATCCCCCTAAGATTTTCAACAGGGTTCAAATCTGGAGAGTGAGACGACCAGTTCAAAACATTAAATTTTTGGTCTTTAATCGATTGCTTAGGTTCCTTCCTGGTATGAAAAGTAGCATTGTTTAGCTGGAATGTGTTTTTTTATAACGATATCCTCGCAAAAAACGGTAGGAGAGAGGATTCCAGAACATGTATGTAATCCCTGAATGATGTGAAAGCTGTCTCGAGGATTCCGGTTGCACAGAATCCCGCCCAAACCATACACGAGGCTCCATCAAAATTCCTGATTGAAAAATACTGTTCCTTCTTCCGCAAATCACGCCAGTACTCGTTGAAACCATTAGGACCATCCAAATTGAACTTTTTTCGTCAGTGAAGATAACCTATACATTGAAGAACTTTTCGTTATGGTATATAGCAAAATGTATTCTTTTGGAAACATTCTTTGTCACAATATTCCATGTCCCACTGTCGGTTCATGTGAGCTTTGGCAAAACTCAAACGTCTTCCGATGTGAGATGGTGTAAGATGAGGAGCTCGAACTTTTTAAACCCTCTTTATGTGAGGATTTTTTACCAACTTGACGAATTGTCACCCGTAACATTTAAATTTGAAACATTGCTTCATTTGCATAAGTGATTTTGAGGTATTCGAAGTTGTTCCAGCTATTTCCCGCTTGTCCCGGTCAGAGAGCTTCGATTTACGTGGAGTTCTCTCCTTCCTACCGTATCCTTGAGGATTCATCAAATAATTGAGCACTACTTGATGGGATCGTCCAATCCGACGAGAAATTTCTCCGATACCAACATTTTCTTGGTGGAATGCATCGATTTGTCTTTCTTTTCTCTCCGTGAGCACTTTTCCCTTCGACATTTTCCAGATTTATTGATCAAAACAACTAAAACAACGGAAAAACCTAACTGGTCTTATAGAAACTTGAAACTTGAAAAGTACAAAAACATTCGTTTACGCTCAGCGCTTGCACACATATGAAAATCGTGCAATGTATGGTAGTCACCAATACCTACACACTGGAATATAAGTTGAAGCATTGTTTATTTTTAATGGCATAAAGCAGCAAGATCATCACCTGGTTGGACAGAGTGTATATAGATTTCTACCAAATCGATCATTTTGACCAGTGTGATATTCAGTTGTCAAAATATGTAAATTTCAAGGGAAATAAACTATGTTCAGAAAAAGTCATAACATCATTAGGTAATCTATCTATCTATCTATCTATCTATATATATATATATATATATATATATATATATATATATATATATATATATATATATATATATATATATATATATATATATATATATATATATATATATATATATATATATATATATAAATGGAGTGATGTCTGTCTGTCTGTTTGATTCTTATAGACTCGGAAACTACTGAACCGATCGACATGAAAATTGGTATGTAAGGGGTTTTGGGGCCGGGGAAGGTTTTCGTGATATTTTGAGACCCCTCCCCCCTCTCTAAGGGGGGGGCTACCATACAAATGAAACACAAATTTCTGCATTACTCGAGAATTAATCAAGCAAATGAAACCAAATTTGGCATGTGGAGGTTTTAGGATGCAATAAATGTTTCTATGGTGTTAAGATACTCCTTCCCCCTCTCTTAGAGGGGGCTGCCGTACAAATGAGACACAAATTTTTGCATTACCCGAGAATTAATCAAGCAAATTAAACCAAATTAGGCATATGGAAACTTTAGGGTGCAATGAATGTTTCTATGGTGGTTAGATACCCCTCCCCCCTCTCTTAGGGGTGGCTGCCATACAAATAAAACACAAATTTCTGCATTACTCGAGAATTAGTCAAGTAAATGGCCGGGACGAAGTTTGCCGGGTTAGCTAGTATTAAATAATAATAATCCAAGATAAATTCTTGTGAACAAATGATACAACCGGTCATTTTCCCGGTTGGTGGTTCTAGTGTTAAGGCCACTTCTGGATAAATTGCATTCTGTAATACATTTGAAAATAATATATTTTATGAAAACCTACATATAATATTGTTGTTAACATACCATACATACAGATTATGAAAATCAATGAGGAAAAGACAGACAGGTTTCCAATGAATGTCTGTTTAGTTTGACTGCTTGAGTAGCTTGCACCATCTGCGAACGAACGGAGTGTGTAATTCTATTCAAACTTCCGCTTGCTGAGCAAAAAAAAAATAGATGATGTATGATCTGATGTTTACACGTACTGATAAATCGGATTAGATCCTTATCCTAACATCATAATAACACACATGCCTCGCATAACAATGATTAACACTAGCTGATCGAACGCATCGGTACGGAAAACTCGATTAACGCGTTTATGCGCGATGGTACCTGCCCCGCAGCTCGCAGATACCGTTTTGTAAACAGAAAACAATCATATCTACCAGAGAGAAACAAGCAAAGAAAGAACAAACAAAATGTGCGAAAAACCAGTCAGCGAACAACAACATCAAACAAAAAAGGAGGAATGATAATAACGCGCGCTGGCAATCAATAATTTAACAATATAATAATTACCTATTTATGTTTGCGCACGCTGCGCGGCGATAGGGCGAGTAGCACTTGTTTCACAACTTGTAAAGGGTCGACTTAGGCTGTGTTTACCAGCCCGCTCCCGCTCCACCCCCCTCCACCTGGAACGATGCGTTCCGCGTTTCCGCAGAAATCGCCGACTGTCAGAGTAATTAGCAACATCTCATTTTCACGTTCCGACGTTCGCTGACGGGAGAACTACTCCTGGGAGTGGTTGGATGGGGTGGGGGAGCTTGGATAACGATAAAAATTGCGTAAAATGGCACCTGGAGTGATTTCAAATATTTTTAAGTGCTCGGAAGAAAAAAAAAGTGTTGGGAAATGCAACAACATTCCAGTTGAGATCGGGACAGCCATATGCACACCGGGCAATCCGCGCGGCTATCTTAATGCACTTAACGGTGCTGCTTGTTGCGATCCACAAATCAACTCAACGAGCTCACATTCAGCCGACACTCGGACAAGCCGTAATCTCGTTAATCCGAATTTTACACTCCGCTGAATCCTACGCACGACGAACCCACCGCCGCCGCAGCCACCGTCGACAATATTATCATCAACAGGTGGTCTCGGAGCGAGCCCATAGCCGGATTTGTCTTCCGAGCTACTCAGGCGCTACCGGGAGTGTCCAGCGGTGTGAGCAGCAGAAGTACCGACGTCGTTGATACCCCCGGACTCTTGTGTGTAATTATTATTATTTTTATTATCATCGCTGCAATAACGATAATTATACGCTCAACTTCGCGCTGCTGGTATTGGTCGACGGTGCGCGGAACGCTCTCAACGACCGTTCGATTGGCAGTGCAGAGCAAAATCTTGCCACCTTGTCAGGGATGATTTCTGGCGTGCGCTGATGGCCGACGAGACCGCCGAGTGTTCGCGGAATGTTGAACAAACGTATTAATTGGTAATCGCCAATGTTTTACAGCACTTTGGATCTAGTTGGAGGTCACTCGATGAGGTGCCTATGAGAAAGTGATTGCATCTAGTAGGACTACCTCCAAGTGATCAGCATGGAATACTCGAACCTGAAGACAAGAAAAAGACAAAGTGTTCTTTCTATATGACCGCTCGACCACATGCTGAAATAGTGAAACAAAATTTAGTTTCGAAATTGATTTCTATTTATTTAAAAATTGATCAGATCATAGTTTTTCTCAAACATTATGCATTCCCAGTAAAAATAATTCACTCGAAAAATAGACTCTTTATGAAAATATTAGTTGTTCTGAAAAGAATCTTTGGTTTTGTTATTGACGTTGATATTGCTGGATTCGATTGTCATTGGGTTCAGAGAAGTTTTTTTTTCATCACTACACTATTTCTCAGTTCCATTCCACTTCATTTTAGCTTTTTTTCCTTCTTGATTTTTGTTTTTACCTAGGCTCTGTACTCAAACGTGCCTTCACCGGGGATGTTTTAGTGATAATGATCATGTTGTTTTGAATTTTCCGCCTATAGTCTTGGAAAGAAGAAATTGGGAAAACTTGACCTAAACTCTCGGCCTTGGGAAAGACAATTTCGGTCGCTCCGCTGCCATCGCTGATTAGATGCTTGTTGAATGACTGTTGAATCATGAATGATGTTTGCAATATTTGCTATCAATTAGGAATCGGGGAAGTAACTGATGTCATCGCTATGCGTTCTCTATCACATATTTCATTGTAAAGCACATTATAGTGCCTTAACCCGTGGAAACTAGGCAAAAAATCTATCGAACTTCAGAGAATTGAGGAAGAACACATATTTACCTTTGATAAAAATTAACTATTGAAAGAGTTGAAAAAATTGGTGGTAATATAGTTGCCACTGCTCGTAAGTCCCAAAAACAATGTTGGACGCTACCTTGTAAGATCACTTTATTGCTCCTTTGGTTGTGCAAAAATTAGAACAATATTTCTAGTTCCGTGAATTTTTTTTTTGTATATACAGCATTCCATGCCAAACGGATACAGCGGTTCTCAGATTTTCGTCAAAAGTGGTAATTTTGTTCTTCATCGCAAAACATTAGACCCGTATTTTTTTTTTTTTTTTAGGGAGCCCATTTTCATTATCTTATGTAAAAAATCAGCTGCTTTCAAGAAAAAATATAGTGCCATCTAGTCCAAATCCACGAAAACAATAAAAAACGACTACAACCAATAATTACGAAAATAAAATCCATTTTTATTTCAAACTAGCTGACCCGGCAAACGTCGTCCCGCCCAAAATTTGTTTTTTGTTATCAATACTTTCAAACATTCATGTTTCCATACTTTGAGCAAGTTCATGGGTCCAATCGCTGAACTGTTCATTGATTGATCTTCTAATCGACCCGTTTAATTTTGTATGGCAGCTCCCCCTTAGAGATGTAGATGGAGTGTCTAATCACCGTAAAAACATTTATTGCACCCTAAAACATCCGCATGCCAAATTTGGTTTCATTTGCTTGATAAATTATCGAGTTATGTAGAAATTTGCGTTTCATACGTATGGTAGCTCCCCCTTAGAGAGAGGGGTGAAGTGTCTAACCACCGTCAAAACATTTATTGCACCCTGAAACCTCCACATGCAAGATTTGGTTCCATTTGCTTGATTAATTCTCGAGTTATGAAGAAATTTGTGTTTCATTTGTATGGCAGCCCCCTCCTGAGAGAGAGGGGAGGAGTGTCTGTCCACCATGGAAACGTTTCGTGTCCCCTAAAACATTCGCATGACAAATTTGGCTCCATTTGCTTGATTAGTTTTTGAATTATGCAGAAATTTGTTTTTCATTTGTATGGCAGCTCCCCCTTAGAGAGGGGGTGGAGTGTCTAACCACCATAGAAACATTTATTGCACCCTAAACCCTCCACATGCCAAATTTGGTTCCATTCGCATGATTAGTTCTCGAGTTATGTAGAAATTTGTGTTTCACTTGTATGGCAGCCTCCCCTTTAGAGAGGAGAAAGGTGTGTCAAACCACCATAGAAACATTTATTGCTCCCTAAAACCTCCACATGCCGAATTCGGCTTCATTTGCTTGAATTTTCGAGTCATTCAAAAATTTGTGTTTCATTTATATGGCAGCCCCCCTTAGAGAGGCAGGAGAAGTGTCGATTCTCCATAGACACGTTTCGTGCCCCCTAAAATCTCCACATGCCAAATATGGCTCCATTTGCTTGATTAGTTCTCGGGTTATGCATAAATTTGTCTTTCAGTTCTATGGCAGCTCCCCCTTAGAGATGGGGTGGAGTGTCTAACCACCTTAAACACATTGATTGCACCCTAAAACCTCCACATGCCAAATTTGGTTTCATTTGCTTGATTAATTCCCGAGTTATACAGAAATTTGTGTTTCATTTGGATAAGGGGGGGGGGGAGCGGTGGAGTGTCTAACCACCATAGAAACATTTATTACACCCTAAAACTTCTACATGCCAAATTTTATTCCATTTGCTTGATTAGTTCTCGAGTTATGCAAAAATTTGTGTTTCATTAGTATGGCAGACCCCCCCCCTAAAAGAGGGGGGTGGAGTGTCTAACCACCGTAAAAATATTTATTACACCCTAAACCCTCCACATGCCAAATTTGGTTTCGTTTGCTTGTTTAACTCTCGAGTAATGAAGAAATTTGTGTTTCATTTGTATGACAGCCCCCCCTTAGAGAGGGGGGAGGGGTCTGGAAATATCATAAGAACTTTCCCCGACCCCAAAAACCCCTTCATACCAATTTTCATGTCGATCGGTTCAGTAGTTTCCGCGTCTATAAGAATCATGGAATGGCTATATGGACTTACAAAGAAAAAAAAGTGAATTTTTCATCAAATACTTGATTTTTTTTAGAACTGCATGATCTGAAACTGAAGCTTAGCAACTACGAATCGGCAATGATCCAGCAAGCGACCAGAGGGCGGCGAAGGCGTCTGAACGAGTTTTTACAAGGCCGAGAATTTAGTAAAAGTTCTTTTTCTCTCCCTCCCCTCCTTTTTCTCGTCTCTCTTTCTCTCTCTCATTTTCTCTCTCTCGTTTTCTCTCTCTCATTTTTTTCTTTCTCTATCTCTCTGACGCTTATTCAACAAGATGAATAAACGGTGCGAAAAAGGTGTCCAATTCAAAAAAGCTGTTCTTTTTCTATTATTCACTCCGTCCCGCCTGGTGATTTTTGATATGAATACATTCGAATATTCACATTTTCTTACTAAGCACGATCTTGGGTTAAATCACAAAACTATTCATTATTTGATCTCTTTATTGGTCGTTACACAATTTTCTCTTCCAATAAATTTTGTAATACTTCTATCGAAACTCGTCATTATATATTATCCATTTCCTCTTTCAAACAAAATTCAATTTTGATAGCGCAAATATCGAATGGACTAACAACGTTTATCATAATGTAATTGTAGAACATATAGGAATTCTATTTTTCGAATTTTCTGACCTTCCTTCAAAGTTTTTCGAAATTTTTCCAATTTTTCTCTTCACTATATTGATCTACGGGAAGAGACAAATACAACAAAATAAAGACGGATCATTCCTTCCTCGGGTTCTGCGATTATCAACACATTCTCTATTTATATAGATTAATTTATTTCAAAAAACATACAATTTTCTTTTTTGTGATAGGTGCGTAGAATTATCTGCAGTTGATTGATGCAAATAGCTCTTCGATAAATGGTCGAGTTGTAATGGAACGCTGACGATAATACATAAGTAAATATGTTCATTATCATGGATCTTAAAGCCTGTCCACGTTAAATTCCGGACACCAAGATGATGCCAGTAAAACAAAAATTCACATAATACAACAAAATCGATTATTTATTTCAGTAAAATAGACTTATATCTAAAACAAGGAAAGCTTACTTCGGTGTTAATTACGTTGTCTGTAAAATTCACGAACTTTCTTGGGAACATCTGCCATTAGGTTCCGTACAGTATCCTCAGATATGCCGACGGCGGCGCTTTTCCATCTCCTCTTGAAATCATTAATGCCATTCGCTTTCTTCTTAGTTTCGAATAGTTTTCGCTTAATCAGAGCTCAGTACTTTTTCACTGGGCAAAGTTCTGGACAGTTCGGTGGATTTGCTGTTTTTGGCATATATTTGACCAAATGTGCAAGATTTGGATTTTCGGCCACAACTGCATATGGCCTGTCAAACCAAGTACTTTTTGGGGAATTTAGACTGCTTCTTGGTCCGGAAACACTCGGCTACGGCATTCCTTCGCATTGTAGTATAAAAAGCGAGACCCGGAAGCTGTTTGAAGTCTTCGAGAGCATAAGTTTCATCATCCATTATGGTGCATGAACATTTTTGCAAAAATTGGGTGTAGAGCACCTTAGCAATGCATTTTGCAGTGAAATTTGCTTATCATCACGATTGGGCACCTTTTTCACTTTGTACACCTTCAGCCCATACCTCTGCTTCACTTTTTGTTCATATGATTTTTATTTTCCAACCTTTCGAGCCATATTTCTATCTGAAAGGTTGGAATGTTTCTCAATAATGGCAACCACCTTTCGGTCCATCTGTCGGGAGCATACTTTTCGATTTGTTCCGCTTCCAACCTTCCGATCCACAGTTAAGCGCTGGTCAAACGATTTGCACACACTAATAAGCGGTACTCTTCGGCAGTTTTAGCTTTGCTGCCGTTCGCGCAAAATGCGTTTGCGTACTTCCACTTGATTCGACGCCATTTTACCAAACAGAAGAAGAATGTAAACATGTTGGATATCGAAATAAAGAGGAGAGTTTCAGCTGTCATGTAAGTGAAATATTTCATTGATTATTGAAATATTTCAAAAACTGCACTGAAAGAAAAGTGTCCCAAAATAAACGTGGACAGGCTTTATTAATATTTCTATACAGTGCAGATGTAATGTAAGCCAACTAAATGCTTGCATTGAGCGACGCGAACCATTTCCAAAGCAACGGAACAATGGAAATTTTTAAAATAATTCTAAACCTCAGCATCAATATGTACTTTTGAATGCTCGATGCGAATCGTTTGTGTGGTGGGGGCGGAGGCGATGCTAACTTTTCACGTTAAGTTTTCCACTGAAGAATACAGCTTCCACCACAGGATAATATTTTCCCCGGCTCTGGCATCCGGCTTGAATTCGCTGCACTTTGACGCCTCTTTTAACCCGAAAACAATGTACGAATTCGGGAAAAATCCATCTTTTCGTCGGGGAAAAATTATAAAAATCAATTTGTTTTTTTTATTAATGCGAATGTTACATTATAATGAATCGAACGTTTTGAAATAACTGAACAAATTTTCGGTGGCTCTTAAAATGGCTGTGGTTTCATGGAAGCAACTAAAGATGATTGATGCATGATTCATTCTCGTTCTCGCGAGAACAGTACACAAGCAAATTCGTGTCAATTAGCAATGCACGTCATGCATCGCTTTTTCTAGACACACACACTGCAGGCGATGCTATAGTTGTACCTAGTGATCCCCGATTTATGAAATTAATCGTTCATCAGCTAATCGAATACTTTTCAGCAGTTTGTTATTCGATACGATTAATCGCCCAGATAAATCGATTAATCGATTAATCGTCACACTGAGAGAAATAATTAGTTAGACTAATTTCTTATTTACTAGAAAACCATCTGGAATTAAAAAAGTGTTCATTCCGCCTGAAAATCAATTATTATATTTTACGTTCCCCTAAACTCGTCAACGAAACTCAATTCGCATTGACGGTATGGGGTTTTGTTTGTGAGTTTAGGGGAGGGTCAAAGATAATGATTGATATTCAGGATAAAACTGCAGCGGCCGTACTTTTTTTTTCTCTGGGTTTGGATCGATTAATCGACGTAAATTATTCGTTCGCTTCGATTATCACTAGTTGTACCACCACCACCATTTTCAAAGCATGAATGCTTGCATGTGGTTCAATCTTACACAAATATGCTCCACCTAACGATATGTAAACCGACGCGGTACGTCCTTAAGACAACACCAAACAACAGGGGGTCGATTTCGGACCACCTGCTGATTGGTCAATTATAAAGGGTTACCAATAATATTTGAAAATACACTTCTACATAATGTATTCATGGTATGTACTCTGACACTAGTGTCCATAATAGAGAATAACCGAAAAATACAATTTGTTGTGAAATACGCAATAATTTTGTTTTACTTCATCCAAATGTAATTTTTATAGAATATCTGATACGAAACCATAGTTTAGGGACGTGAAAAAATAGTCTTCAGAAACTTTATCTCATTTGGAAACATGTCATCTGGAGTGGCTTGGCATCCCTGTTGCTCGCACTTGGTCGAAGCGTAAGAGTAAGAAGTCAGTTGTCACGACTTGTTTCTTGCAGAGCAGAGCAGTTGTATGGATGAATCAATCCTATTTCGACCGTGGATCGATCTCCGTCGCTGATGATTGTTGCATGGACGTAGTTATTCTGTAACAACACAAAGATTGTCAAAAGAGACAATCTACCTTTGGCAAGACATAAAACAACACTTTCCACCAGAAGTCAGGAGTAGTTTTGTTCTTCCTTCAACGTATGATAACCTCTCTCACGTTATATGCAGTTCTTATTATTTAGCTTTAAGAGATTCTACGAAAATCATAATCTCCACTCTGAAATCCATGATATCGGATTTTTTTCTTCCTCTTTTCATTCGGAAAAATGTTACGTTCGAGTTTACGGTATGACGACCTGGTTAACGCCTTTAGGGGTAATGGAATTCGGATATGTAGAATCTTCCCTCCAGTCGGAACAATATTTCCACTCGTCGTGTGACGTGTAATTACTGTAGAGCAAAACAATTGACCAGTTTGTTCACGTCTACCTCTTCACGGTGACATTCGACGAAGAACGTCACAACAAAGGCCCAACCCCACTCCGTTCCCATCGTCAAGCAATATCGCCTTTAATATACTAATCAGCGCCGTCATTAAATCCCCATAACTTTTAATGTAATCGCTCTGATCTCACACCTCGTCTCTACTTCATCGGAAGCAAGTGGCCGGCCGTCACACTGACCAGCATCCCGAACTCGCTCACTCACTCGCTTCCTCTCGAGCAAGAGCGTCATTCAATGGGTAAGTTTATGTCTTTTTGCATCGATTGCATCGCGGTTGGCTTTTTATACTGCTTTGCTTTCTCACATACGCGCGTTTGGCTTGATCGAATCCGAAGGTGAGAGGTGAGATAACAGTGATAGCCGAATGGGGGAGAAGGTGGAGAAGGACGGGTCCCGGCAAAAGGGACACAGGTGCTGAAAGTTTTCAAGTTTCTCCGTTTGAGCCGATCGAATTTATCGCTTCATTAGCGGTAATAGCATCGGGGACAAATATGCACGATTAAGGATAATTATTTTTCTCGCTCCCTACGGGAGCTTTGTGTGTGGTCTTCAGACGTGGAGTGAACACAACGCGTCTTTATACAATGTTTTACAATGTTATTGGAAGTCGTTAGAGTATGCGAAGCAAGCACCCAAAATGCACCCAATTTCAGGTTCGAACGCTTTCAGCTGAGTAAACAGTGTAAAACGCGCGCGCTATTCGGGAATCGGGTTCACCCCGAATCTCACCCTCCCTGATCTTCAGCATTCAACGCTTCCCCGCGCGTGCTGCTTCTGCTCTGTAGTCAGTGCCAAAAACGCTTCCCAACGCTTGTCGTCCATTAGTTGCCTCAAATGGGAACCACTACAACCGTGGCAAGTCGAAAATAGTTCAAGGAAACCTTGAAAACTGCATTCTGCGGCGGACAGTACAAAGAGGTGGGCAAGCGTTACTAAATCGGAACAGCGCGCGGGATAACGACAGCAGCGACGACAAACGACGCATTTTGCTTGAGTCCATCCCGCGTTAGTCGGTGTGCATGTATGTGTGTGTGTGATCACCTATTTTATCTCGTCTTCCCATTAATCAGAGACGCCGGTGAGCAAATTTAGGGATGTGATTTAGAAGAATCTGAGATTACTAAACAAGACCCCTGTTATCCCAAATATTACAATAAAAAAAATCAGGAAAAGCTCCTGTTAATTATAAATTTACAAAAGTAGAAGAGTCTGAGCCTAGGAGCATGGACGTATGCTTGACGTAGGACTGTGATTGTTCAGAACAGTTGTTTTTTTAATGTAATTCTTTTTATGGTTCAGAAATCTGTTAGTTTAACTCTTTTGAAACTCCAAATAGTAGCCCTAGCTTCTGGCAATAAGTTCAACTGTTTAACTGAAAACGGTCAAACAATATCAGTGGGACACATAACAGGGTGAAATGGTATATGAAGTATGTGTGGATCGGTAAACGAAAAAAAAATATATATCGTCATTGATTACATTGAGTATGGCGTTTATGGGGAAGAAACAAAAAACAAGTTAAAAATATTTACGATTTTGTTAGATTTTTTTTAATGTAAAATACACATGAAATCAAGAAGTTGCTTTGCTATTTATTGTGATTTCTTTCCATTGTCTTATTCTTAGGCATCCGCAAGGCATTTTCGGTGAAATAATATTCCTTTACAGACTATCACAATCAAGTCGTATTGGTTCTACTGCTCAATCTACCAAAGAAGAAATTGAGTCATTGAGAATTATGAATATGAGTCATGAACATTATTAATATTTCATTTCGTTTCATTTGCGATTTGATGCGATGTAATGCCGATCTCAATAAGTCCTCACATGATGATTGCTGCCATCCTCCTAGTATTGATATCATTTTTCGCTGTACAATTGCCCGCAGCCCGAAAGAGACTTAAGATGTTCGTCACCCCGTCGTATACAGAAGACATTCGCTAACTAAACTCTCTGCCACTGGACTTATCTATCACACGTTAACTGGGCTGCAAAGCAGTTATGTATCAATAATAGATGTCATCTTCAATTTGAAGTATTGCTTTTGCTGTTTTGCAGTCCAGTTGACGAGTGAAATTCGATAATTGTGTTGATTTTCCGGCCCAATTAACGTACGATCACTGTATGGGTGACACTTACCTCGCTGTTTTGATGAAATCTTGTATTAAATTTGAGTGATACATGAAATCTTGCATCTGATTGCGTCAGCAATTTTGCAAGTATTGAAATTTTTCTTTGATAGAACGTATTATTGAACACAATTTTGTTAAATTTCCATGAATGTTCACAACATTCATGGAAAGTTAAAAGAAAGAATGCATACTACATTATTTACCTTCGCATCCGCTCGCAAAACATACCTCTTTTATTTGTTAAATTGGTCACTAGTTTTATTATTTTCACTGTTGATGTCTCAGGCGAAAAAAATGCTGGATAAATTTACCGTCTAATGGTATATATTATAACATATCGTAAGAACGATTCTGCGTAATATGCATTTGAAAACTTTTAATTAACGTTACATTTTTCGTAGAGTGATCCCCCTATATAGAAATCAAAGTCGTAGTCCTACGTCAAAAAACGGCTGTGGAATAAAATAGTATTGCTTTTTTTAATCCAACTACATACAGAAGGTTTTGAATGGAATATGATTTGTTTAAAACACGAGAAAACAATAGTTTTCACGCTGAGTTAGTGCAACTGTTTTCTGATGGTGATTCGAAGCGCTATCTGTCATTTGCTTTGCTTGACAGGGCTCGATTTGGTCAGTCGACATGTGTTTTGCGCTTCTAATACACAATGCTAACGCATAATCTCACAAGGCTATCATTATGAACGTAACTCAGTTCTGAACCTCAAAAAAAGCATTGAACAATCACCATATTCATCTGATATGGTCCCGGCTTACCTTTTTCTCTCGATAAACATTAACGACTGGATTATTTGGTGACATGACGGTGGAACTGCTTCGAATGTTTCTTCTGGATTTGTTTAAAGTTTAAAAAATAGTTGAGCTTTATATATTTTTAAAAATACACCCATCAAAAAAAAGGAAGGAAGTGCAATATCATTTTTTTCAGTGATTTTTCGAAAGCTTTTTTTGTTATTAATAAATGCACAAAATGAAATATACATAATATTGGAGCTTCAAACTTCTAGTTTGAATTTTTGTGCGTTCCTAACATTATGCTGACAAAAATAATTGAATAAAATCTATTGAACGAAAATTTCACTCTTTCCTCTTCGATAGTAAATACGATCATCCGTCCAGTCATTTTTCTTTCTCCTCTCAGCTATGTTCGTCAATTTAAACCTAATCGTGCATTGGTTTTTGTTTTTTTATTGTTATATAATTTGCATACTCGTAAACTTTTCTGTTCAGTAGATGGATACAGCCAAATTTTTCAAGGTTGTGGCAGTTCTTGGAGATTCTGATAAAAACGTTTATCCCTAAGTAAGTAATCTAAGAAACTGAAATGATGCTAGGGATAGCTCGTAAACTTATCTGTTAACACATTGTGGACCGCTCACGAGATTTCTCGTGTTTCGCGTTCCTTCTATTACGGATGGATCACTGAATAACCCTTGTTTTCTACACATGAAGCTTAAATCCTTGGTTTGCCAAGAATCTAACAAGGGCTACCGATGGTTCGTCTTCATCTCATCCACATCGAGGCAAACGATCTCATTCGTGGAATCCGAACAAATGAAGCGTTCAAGGTTGTCCCAAAACGTGTGGTCCCTCATGTGTTAAGCAGATGATGCTTTAAGCAGTTTGATGGTTTAAAAGAAAATCATTACTATTCTAGTATAGAAGCACGAATTTCGAACGTTTTTTCGCGCTTCGAAAAAATAAAACAAAGAATATTTTTGCCATCCATTATTATATCATTATTTGTTAATCTATCTTTTAACAATAAAACAAAAATTCAACGGAAGAAAAACTATTCATAACTAGCCGACCCGAGTGCTCCCTTGGCCGAGTGGTTAGCGTCATAACTAACATGCCGGGTGTTCGGGTTCGATTCCCGTTCTGGTCGGGGGATTTTTTCGTCAAAGAAATTTCCTCCGACTTGCACTGTGATCACGCGTATTCTAGAGCTTCTTGCCACTCAGAATGCATTCAAGGCGTGTTATTTGGCATAGAAATCTCAACTAAGTACTAATAAAAATGACGCAAGTAATACTACGTTGAGACGGCGAAGTTCCTCTAGGAACGTTAGTGCCATTGAAGAAGAAGAAGAACTAGCCGATCCGACGAACTTCGTCCCGCCCAAAATAGATTTTTTGATTTGAATACTTTCAAACATCCACGTTTTCTTACTAAGTGAACGTTAGTGAGTCCAATCACTGAACTCTTCATTGATTGATTACCCTTTGACACTTTACAATTTCCTTTTACTATAAATTGTCTAGTACTTCTACCAAAATTCGTCCTTATAATATACAATTATTTTCAGACACAATTCTCGCTCAAGATTCTTCAAGCATTTGGAAATAACATGTTTATCCGTTGCATGAAATACCTGTTTGATACAGAGAATATTACAGAATAAAGACAGTTCAAATCGGACCATTCCTTCCTCAGGTTCAGGGCACACCAACACATTTGGCCTTCCATTTTTGTTTATATAAATAGAAAATATAGGAATGCGTTATTCCGTTTGAAAATCCTTTTCAACTTTCGAACAAAAATCAATTTCGTTAGCGCCAACATCAAATGGACTAACAACGCTTGGCTAACTGTATAACGTATGGGAATTCAATTTTCTGAATTTTCCGATTTTTCTCTCCGCTATATTGATCTACGGGAAGAGACGAATACAACGAAATATAGATGACTCAAATTGAACCATTCCTTCCTCGGGTTTTGCGCTTACCAACACATTTAGCCTTCCATTTTTATTTATACATATAAGATATGGAAATGCGTTATTTCGCCTGAAAATCCATTTCCACTTACGAACAAAGATCAATTTCGATAGCGCAAATATCGAATGGACTATCAACGCTTATGATGATGTAATTTTCGAACATGTGGGAATTAATTTTTCCGAATTTTCCGACTTACCTTTAGGATTTTCCGAAAATTTTCCGATTTTTCTCTACACTATATTGATCTATGGGAAGAGACGAATACAACAAAATACAGGAGGCCAAAATCAGACCATCCCTTCTTCGGGTTTTCCGCTTACCAACAGATTTTGCCTTACATTTTTATTTATATAGATTAGAATAGTTGAAATGAGGGTTTTCAAAAAAAAACTTGTGCCATGCCGTACACGATTCCAGCCCTTCTAGTTATCTGAAACAAAAAAAAATCGAACAGATTCTAAATAAGTAAAGATGCCGCTACCGCATGAACCTCGGACCAGTCAAAACCATGTTTTTAGTGGCCAAATTGCGGCCGTTTGAAGAGAAAAATGCAGTTTTCAACTTTTTTTTATCTTTCCCAATTTTTAAAAAAAAGTAAAATTAAAAAATATATATTTTTTTATTGGTTCATGCGATAGTGAGATGCGTACAGATTGTATTCATATAAATTCGATATTAATCGGTTCAATAGAACTTGAAATATCGTGTACGTCAGTTTGAAAAAACTAGTTTCGAGAATCACGCGTTTTAAGTTCATTGTTATTGCCGTACCAAGTTAGATACCGCATCACCAAAATGGCTATAACTCTAGAAATAATGGGATTCTCGAAAAGCTCTTTCTAGGGTATATTCTAGAATGCCTTCAGAAACATAAAGAAAAAAAAAGATTTTTCTCAAGTTTCTAGACTAGAATACTGTCTTCATTATCTTCATGATAAGCTCAAACCTTTGTGGGGCAATCATTATTTATATTTACGGAGAATTAAATCACAACGTGTAGCATATCAAATAAACCTTATGGAGCTTCCGAATCGATTCGTATGCAAATCAACCTTATTCATTCGCATCACTAATGGTTATAAACATTGAAACTATTTCATAAAAACGTTACATGTTTTGTGATCTGACACCCAAATTGAATGACCACGTCAAAAAACAGGAACAGAAAAAACAGAAAGTAAAGCTTTATTCAAACAAAATAAGAAGGATGATGTCCAAGACACGACCGCATTGTCGTCGTAGGACTACAAAATAATTTTATCCAATTCGCCTGTGTAATACTTTAATTTACTAATTTCATAATCAAATATTTAGTAGCGCCGGCTTTGTGTCGACTGTCGCATGAAAATATCTGCGTCTATCAAGAGCCACGATAGCCGATATGCATATGCACACACTACACCGATTCAGTATCGACCGATAAAAATGTTTGATGGGCTTCCCTCTAAATGATGGCATCCGACATACGTGCCGTGTGAATCACTGAGAATGGGATGCACCCAATGCTCTCGGAATCTCTTTTTGATTTTCCTTCTCCGTTGTATGAGAGCAATAATAATATTTTTTTTTCTTATACAGACTTACGTGAGGTTAATTGAAAATCTGAATTTTTGATCAAATACGCCATTTATTTTGTTGAGAAAGCTGCATGCAACTGTATTGCAAAAAAACTGCCCTAAAAAATTGGAGTATTTCCAGATTCCTTTAGAAGTCTTTGGTTAAGCAAAGTATTGAAATTATATTCCAAGTGTAGCGAAAAAAAAAATTTGTTCTAGAGGATGTGAAAACTCAAAATAAATACGTCAAATTAAATTGATCGGGTTTTGATCGCGTTCAACAGTCATTCGATGCCCTTCAGCTGTAGATTTCTACGAAGAGAACACGAAAAGCGAAGCTCCCGGCAAATCACACTTTGTTGACTCGACTGTCTCAATTTTTTTAGCACAAAATACAGCTAACATTGATGAAAGCTCTCCACCGTTATGAAAAACTGGTTAACTGTTTAAAAGTATCTAACCTCATTTTGTGACTTTAGAATCGACCAAGAATCTTGAAAATGGAACCTGGAATTAGTGTACCGATCCCTTTGTGCGAAGCAAAAGTTGAAGTTCAGTAATTCAGGGACGGGAATATGAGTTCTGTATTCTGGTTTTAGACTTTGTAGAATAAAATTGGAATTCAATAAACAATTCAAGATGTGTCGGAGCCGACATTGATTTTTAATGCATCATTCGCCTGATCGATGAGTCCTCGTATAGAATTTGTACTCAAATGGATCCAATGTTAGAAGCGAACTACATGCATGGACAATGGCCTAATAAATGACGACAATGTTTTTGACGTGGGACTACGTCCAACCAGAATATATGGGGGGTAAAATGAAAACCTAAACACAGAACATGCATGAAAAAATGAAAGATTTGAAATGCTTATAACTCGAACACTTCTCAATAGATCGGACAGATGTTTGCATCAATTGATAGGACATATTTTTACGCATCTATCACAATTAATAAAATGTTATTTTTCTTCAGATAAACAATTGAGCAACTGTGAAATGTCAAGCGTTATTTAAACGCCCTACCTGCCACGTTTTGATTGGTCTGATTTACGGTTTCCCCAACACAGACTTCAAAATCAATTTACCTGGGGAAATCCGCTTTGCAAATTCAGTAAAACCTGTTTTTGTGCCGTTTTTTTTTGTGCGGTTTTTTATTTTTGCGCGGTATATGAATAGAAGCATATTTGACGAAGTAATCGTCCATTTAGTTTTTTTTCGATAGTTTATATGCATTTCAGTGCCTATTATTTCAGTGAAATCATTCCCCTCCTCCCATCAAATGCTCTACGTTATTCTAAGTTTTTGCATGACATGATTCCTAACAGCAACACGTTTCGACATGAAACTAAAAGCACAAAACAGGCACGCGCAACCGAAAAGGCAAACTAAATTCAATCGAATTCGAAAAATGTTTCAATCGATCAATAATTTAATCAATACAAACAAATGATTACTAAGCCAACTGTAGTCCCACGTCAACCTTGCGGTTATAACATAGATATAACGCACCCACCTTTTTTTAATTTTACAGCTTAATCGACAATGACAATGACTAATCGTGATAATGATAGGACAATGATTAATTGTGATAATACAACCAAACCCAGGCAGTTTCTAGTATTTTCTAGTAAAAATAAAATCCTCCATAATGAGTATCATACTAAATTATTGTTACTACACTACTTTTTAGGACGACGCGAGAGGCTTCTCTACGCGTCGTGGTATGCATATAGACTTTTGCATTCCACTGAATCTGTAATCAACTGTTGCATTGTGGCTTGGTCGCTTCCATGAAGATTACTTGTTCGGTTTCCTCGAATCAGCAATTTCCCCCTTGATAGATAAAATATTTTTTTTAATAAATTGTGTTAAATATAACTTACCAATTCATTTGTCATAGTGTTCAAATTTGTTTGAATGAATGTCATCTCCTTTTGATATTCAGTTTAAGTGTGGCGTTCTGTTTACTCTAGTTCGATCTAGCCTGAAAAAAGTAAATGCCTGTGTCAAATATCAATCAAACAGCATCAAAATAAATTAAAAAAAAACAAGAACTTAAATAAGACGAAAAGAACAATCGTTACGTTTTTTGAATGTTTGTAAAATTTTTATTTGATTATCTACTCATAAGTGCCGAGTATTTATTGCAGCACCCAAAAAAACATAGTATCGACCCTCCGACGAAATGAAAATTGAGCTTATCGTTAGAAAAACGTTGACGTTGACTGTCTGATACAAAATAAGGAAATAAAAAAGAACATGGTTTGTTTTCAGATGTTTTAAGATATGTGACTTTTAAGCTCATTTCTGACTATTTTCTTTCTCTATTGTACAATTAATATTTTTGTGAGCGGGGACCGCCACTGATATTGTGCTAATGCTCTTGATGTGGAATGAATGAAAAGCGTAGCAAGGACATTCCTAGGCTCATAGTGTTAAAATTGAAATGAAAAATATAAAATTCTGGACCAAAAACATAGGCTGTATTTTGGCAACCCTAATAACCATCAGTTTCAAATAATTCAGTCTAGTAACAAATCCGATTGTCACATTTTATTTCAACTGAATCCAACCACGATCCCGCCGCACGTGTTCCCATAAATTCATTCGAGTGCACATGCACAAGACGCGCGTCTCTAAAATTGGCGGAACGTTTTCGGTGCGCGGGTCATCAACATCCCCTTCATCCTCCAACTATTCCCGTCCCTTGCATCACAGCTGCAATCGGGATGTGGCACTCAGCGATGGCAGTAGTGACAGCGCGAGAGTGTCAGTCCTGCGAACAAAACCAAAAAAAAATGCTAAACACTCAGTCAGTCATTGGGAATCGATTTGTGCGGTAATTGGTACGCGCGACGATCGGAGTTAAGGTGATCTTCCGAACCCGCTATCGGCTGGATATCGATCGGTATGTGTAAATGCACCATGCGATGACACATCTCGCGTTGACCACGTGTAGGATTAGTGCAAGTGCGTGTGCACTACTAAGTGCCCGTTTTTCCGGGAAAGCCCAACTAATGTCCGAGCTGAAAAATTAATAACTGTGACAAGGTGGATAGTGACCGCAACCGCAGTAAGCGGCAATACTTCAATTTCTCGTTAAAACTCGCCGCTTCATCCACCTTCACCTATGAAGTCCTCCCCACCCCTTCGCAATCTGGTCGGAAACCGCGTGCTAAAGTCAATCGAAACGATGTCGGGCGTGTTCGCGAAAAACCAGTATGGAATTAAAGTGGTGCATTAATAATTGAAGTTTGCTGCGATACCGTATTTATTCTCCGTTTCTTATCCGTTTCACTTTTAATTAAACCTCCCACACTCTCTCGAACGCGCAACTCCAACGCGGAACACTGCGAAGGCGTCACACGGGGAGATTGTTGTCTTCCCCAACGAGCGGCCGCAGGGTCCGCACTAGGACTCCGATCCGGACTGGATCCGGATATTCCGACAGTTTTTGCACTTTTGACGACGCTTCCGAAACCGAGCCACCAACGCGCCATCACCATCCCCTCCCAACCCCGCCATCGCAGCGAAAAGGTAAATTGAACAGCGGCAAGTATTGTACCCGGACGCCTGCTATCACATTGGCGGGCGGCTACAGCAGCAACAGCCGACGCCGGATTACAGATAATCGATTTCGCTCAATTTTAATTCACTTCGTCGAATGCGAACCGCGCGGTTTATCTGAAATTAATATCTCACGCGCGTTCGACACATACGGTTGCGAATGCACATCCCCCCTCAGCCACAGCTTCCTTTCTATTTTTCGTAGGACTCGAAACACCGCGCCGCGATAGTATGCATGTCACTATCAATCGCTGCCGAGGAGACCGCGTGAGGGAGGAACCGCGGGTTCCGAGATTCCGGAGAGAGAGAAAGAGAGAGAGTAGAAAATCTAGTTCCTGATTGGGTAGGTCGACTCCCCTTTTCCCGGGCGCGGATTCCAATCAGCCGTAGATTAGGAGGGGGATTTAATTGAACACAATAATCACCGACGTGTCGTGCTAATTCTGTTCTTCGTTTACTCGGAGAAAGGAATGAGGAGTGAGGTTTGGTGAAGTTTTAGATGGAATCCGGATTGCATTAGAACTACACGGACATGTCCGCAATTTGTCCGCGAACAATTCTTCCCGATTGCGTTGTTTTACATGGATGCACCATGGTGGCAAACGGGTTGACTTTCCACCGTGGAACAGGATATCTGTTGAACTGTTATATCAGAGTTTCGACAACAATTCTCTGCTAGATAAATTCATACCCATACCATATCTTTTTTAAATTTTAATATTTCCTATCACATTAAATCCAAAGCGATTAGAACAAACATTATTGACAACTGGTTGATTCTGAAAGACATACAGCCTTATTTTTGTCCACGACCGTATCTGATTTTCGTTCGAATGACTCGAATCCGTTCGAAGAAACTTTTTTCGAGCGTCAAAATTTGATGTTCAATTTCAATTTCTGAAACAAATCGAGCAATAGGACAGTTTAATGTAAAATTTTTCGTTCGAACGAATCGTCTAATTGCAGTTTTCGTTCGAAATGCGAGATAGCGGAAAATGACCACAAAAGGAATCGCTCACATGTGAAGACCTAGGATAGCAGATAAGTTTTCTATCTAACGATAGCACCCCTCTCTCATACACATACATATTGAATTTGCATTTTTTTTTTTCACACATCTACAGGTAACATGTGAAGTAGTTTCATTAATTCATCAGTTCATTTGTATCATTCAAGAATTCATAACTTTGAATTCTGGAAATCAGATATTGAATGTCGTATTTCGAACATCGTATTTCATTTCAGATATCATAATCAGGTACTGGTTAGCAACGGCAAAACAAACGCGTAGTATAAAATTGAATATGTTTGCATATTGATCAGGCCCTGTGTTATTCGTGCAAAGTAGTGTAGGGTTGATGCTTACTGTGTGTTGCGAGTGATTTCAGTTTTTGGATGTTAGGATCAAGACTTATATAATTCAGACTTTTGCCTTATGTAATTCTTCGATTTAATAATTAATTAATTCTTCAACCCTTTATTAAGTTTCAAATCACAAATCATATGGTTCAATATAACGGAATATATGGTGGGTCGATTGGTTACAGAGGTTCTCTCGGTTGCAATCTCGGGTTTCCCGCAGAAGGCCCTCCGCCGTCGCGATTAGATTCCTAATCGTGACGGCGAGTGATGTCATTGCAAGGGGTCTGATGGGGTGACCGGGAGGGCTCGATTGTTTCTAGAGAGTTTTTTTTTCGGTGACCTTCTCAGGTTTTCCAAAAATAACAAAATTAAAGTTGCGATACAGAGAGCCTGATTACGAGCGTCACTTCACGGTGAGAGCGAGATGATTTGTATGCAAGGTTTCATACACTTCATCTCGTTTTCGCCGTGGGATGATGTTCGTGATCAGGCCCGAAGTAGGCGTGATGAACAGCGAAACATATCGCCGAGTCGATTGGCCTTGGAGGAGTTGTCTCGGTTACCTTCTCAGGTTTCCCAAAGTTATTTTTCTGCGATGAAATTTCGACTAAAAAGATGCGTTAAATAATCAAATAACAATAGCTGGTCCAATAAATTGTTTAGACTTTCCTTCTCAGGTAACCTAAAGATAATCTCTGCTACGCGTTGTGACACATGAAGTTTTTGTTTCGTCAAGTAGTCAATAGTTCGCGTTTACATAATCACACCACTTACCGCAGTGAATCCTGATTTTTCTTAACCATTCCCACTAACAACTATCCCTTCCATGATAAACGCTAGGGAACCACGCTATAGAGGCGACCCTTCTGGCCTTCGGGCGGCGAATATCATACTAACATTCCTTCCCTTCCCCTGGTGACTGTAAGGACGTGGCCGGCGTCGTTATTGACCATTTAAAGCTCGAATCACCGAAAATTGCACAACGAGAATGATTTGCTAGTCCCAAGCGTCATTCTGTGTGTTCTTTGTGCAATTTGGTTGGTTCAGGTCAATCACGGAGAGCAACTACGAATTGTACAGTCTACCCAAGCTCAAGCTCAAGAAATGCGAGATAGCGGAAAATATAATTGATGACATCGGTTTAACAAATCGATTTTCCAAAATATGTGATATGTAATCAAAACCCCTCCAACTCATCTGAACAATTCGAAACATAGAGCAGTGCATATTTTGGATAATCGAATTGCCAAAACGATGTCAACATTTATTTTTCGCAATTTCACATTTCGAACGAAAACTGGAATTAGACGATTCATTCGAACGTTTGCAAGTTCGAATGGAACCAATGTGATTCGAATGAAAACAACGAATAAGGGTGATATTCATACCCAATCCAAGACATAATCAGGAACAGATGACTTACTGTCAACAAATAGATTTTTTCGGTCGGTGTAAATGTCAAGTAGGTTCAGTACTGACCGCAACAATGATAAATACTCAAAATACGTGTTCGAGCAAACGATTTTTCGAAAATAATGTGACCAAAATAAATGGTGAAACCTTTCGGGAAGTTCTCTGGAACCTTTTTTTTTTTTATTTGAACCAACCTTTTTGGTTTTTCTTTGTGTTATAGAGGCTTTCAGCTTATTCTTCAGTTTATTCTCCTCTAGCTTTGAACAGACCGATTAGAAAACCAAAACAAACTCTCTCGTAACATCTAATATGTGGTAGTGGAATAAACGTATCTTCTACGAAGTCGTTAGTTATGAAGTTTTTAAATTTAATTTTTTTTTATTTTTATATCACAATATGTTTTAACCCTTTGCGGTCGGGATTTTCCTTGAAAGTAATCCCCTGATCTTTCCACGCTAATAATCTTTTGTTTTTTGATAATGTACTTAAGTATGATTCCTTGCTGTGGTGGTTGAGAACAGACAAACGACCTTCTTCTTCTTCATGAATGGCGTTAACGTTCCCTGTGGAACTTTTGCCGTCTCACCGTATGCATTAGCAAGCGTCATTTATTAATACTTAGTTGAGATTTCCTAAGCCAAATAACACGCCTTGAAAGTATTCCGAGGGGCAAGCTCTTGAATACACGTCATCACAGTGCAAGTCGAAGGAAATTTCTTTGACGAAAAATCCTCCGGCCAGAACGGGTATCGAACCCAATCATGCATCATGCCGGGTGTTCGGGGTTCGGGGAATTTTTCGTCAAAGAAATTTCCTCCATCTTGCACTGTGGTCACGCGTATTCTAGAGCTTGCCATGCATTCATGGTGCGTTATTTGGCAAAGAAATCTCAACTAAGTTCTACTGAAAATGATGCAAATAAAACTACGTTAAGACGGCGAAGTTCCTCTAGGAACGTTAGTGCCATTTAAGAAGAAGATACAATAATTATAGCATTTCTTAAAGTTTTTTAAAGAACCTTGAATTACGACACGTATGAAAACAACAATAAAGTGTGAGTGTGATGCAAAATACATAACCACTCTCCACCAGACGGTATGACGACATAACCGATGCGATGTAACATTTCATCGAGCATCTGTCACGAATGGAATATCGCTTTCATACATACATCAGCGCTGTGCTGTTTTCTCCTTTCAAATCGAAACGCGTTGTGTGGCATGTCGCTTTCAAAATCAATTTCGCGTCGCGCAAACCCTATGGGCGTGTATATGTGTGTGTGCCATCGCCTTCAAGAATGGCAGTTACCTGCTTTCTTGTTTCATTTCAGTCCATTTTCATATACACTCTGTCCAACTTCTATAAGAGCACCCTGATTCTATTTCGTTGCAACACAAACAGTTAGAATTTCAACAAGATACATTCTCGATATTTTTTCATGTTTCCGAAATTGCGACCTTGAGCTCTTCAATCGTGGTGTACTGTTTTCCTCTAGTGTGGATTCTGCGTACAATGATCCCCCTAAGATTTAGTTTCCTTGCTGATATGAATAGTAGCATTGTTTTGCTTGAGTGTGATTTTTTGTGACGATATCCACGCAAAAACAGTGGAAGAGAGGATTCCAGAACATGTATGTAATCCTTGAATGATGCTAAAGCTATCTTGAGCTTTCCGGTTGCACAGAATCCCGCCCAAACCATGCACGAGCCTCCATCAAAATTCGTGATTGAAAAATACTGTTCCTTCTTCCGTAAATCACGCCTGTACCCGTTGAAACCATCTGGACCATCCAAATAGAACTTTTTTTCGTCAATGGAGATAACCTATACATTGAAGAACTTTTCGTTATGATATATATACAAAATGTATTCTTTTGGAAAAAATCTTTGTCGCAACATACCATGTCCCATTGTCGGTTCTAGTGAGCTTTGGCAAAACTCAGACGTCTTCCGATGTGAGATGGTGTGAGATGAAGAGCTTGAGCCTTTTAAGCTTACCATTACCATTTTTTACCATTCTACGAATTGTCACCCGAGTAACATTTAAATTGAAATATTGTTTTATTTGCATATGCGAAAATATAACTGGTCTTATAGAAACTTGACACTTGAAAAATACAAAAACATGCATTTACGCTCAGCGCTTTTACACACACATATATGAATGCAATGTATGGTAGCCAATACTAATACACTAGAATGTAAGTTGAAGCATTGCTCGTTTATAATAGCACAAAGCAGCAAGATCACCTAGTCTTCTAGAAGTTGGACAGAGTGTACTACTCATCGCTAATTCACCTATATAGGTTTTTTTTATCACACACATTTCCACGTGTAAGCAGCTCTTTCAGATATTCTGGAATTTGACGACGGATCAGTATTCCATTGATCAATTTCAGACAGACCTAAACTAGAGTTGGTCGAAATGATCTCATCTTTGGCAGAAAAAATGTTTTCTGCACCTTTTTTAAGAGTTTTAAAGAGTTTTATACCGAATAGATATTCCAACATCAAGACGAAACACTGGTTTTCTTTTATCGATGTTCATAAATCTACATAAAATTCCTTATTGATAAAACCGTCCCTACAGAAATATTAATCGTTGGGTCGCCTTTTTTCTATAGTTTTTTTTAATTAAGCTGGATTAGCTGAATTCATCTTTAACAGTGCATTCTCAAACTTAAGTTTAAATAGCAAGTTTGCCTCGTGGATATTATCTTTGTCTAAAACATTGCTTGATAAGACTCGCAATAATAAAATCGACAAGTTATGCATATTAGATATGTTATAACAGTCAGTGTCGCCTTGTGATTTTTGTGGTTTCTGGGTGCTGTTTATTTTAAGGGATTTTGGGGAAGTGTAGCTGGCTAAATTTTAGTATTTCAGTATTTTTGGTTTTTTTGATAAGATATTCGAAACATTACAAAACTAAACTTTGGGGAGAATAGAGCGTCGCAAAGGAAACTAGACCATTGAGTAGAGATGGGCAAAACAGTTCACTTTGATGAACGGTTAAGTCTCTAGCCGTTGAACTAAGTTCTTTGAACCGTTTTTAAACATCACATGTTAGCTGGAACCCAATATGCATAGGTGGCTTCACAGCTATTCATGTCCTGATATTGATATCGTTAGATTAGATAGGACTTCTGAAAAAATGCCTACTTTATTCGCTAAATTGTTTACTTGTTTTACTATCTTCACTGTTTGTAATAAAATCAAAAAAACTGCTGAATAAATTTCCTATCTAATGTTACATATATAATATATCGCAATAACGATTTTTCGTTGTATGCTTTTCAAATCTCTCATGTTTTTGTTACATTTTTCGTAGAGTGACCCCCTATATAGAAATCAAAGACGTAGTCCTACGTCTAAATTTCCGAACCACACCAAACAGGGATTGAACCATGGCCGGCTGGGATGTAAGAATGTTCCACAGATTGTCGATCATTTTCCGGACTTCATTTTGAATTCGCCGGAGCCGGTGATTATTTTTTGGCACTTGATCGATTTTCCGTCTGAGAAGTCAATTTTTGTCAAAACATTTTTTTAGATAACAAAAAATTTAGACGTTTCATACAATTTTAAGACATTTGGCATCAACGAACTTTTTTTTTGGAAATCCCAATTTCGGACGATTAAATCTTGTTTATTTTTCATAATCTTACAAGTTATGTATCACTGCTCATTCACGTGGAAATAATCCCAAGCTGAATGACACATATGTCCAAATTTAATACGACGCGAGCTGTAAAATACTCTGAAACTATTCAACATTGCATATTTCCATTCACTGTTATCGTCTAACCTGGTCTTTTGTGATTTCGTATCATTCCCAAAACTGGAAAGAACTATTAAAAGATGACGTTGTAAAGATCTTACAAATCGAAATCACAAAAGGAATTGAATGTCATTCCGAAAACTGAGTTCTCGAAGTTTAGGAACATTTACAGGGGATTGTGTCCAGCGTATGACCGCATTTCTGTCGTAGGATTACGAAAGTTGCGAACTGAATGAACTGAATGAACTGAATGAACTGAATGCACTGAATGCACTGAATGAACTGAATGAACTGAATGAACTGAATGAACTGAATGAACTGAATAAACTGAATGAACTGAATGAACTGGATGTTTTGAAAATGAAATGAATGAAAGAACGGCTCTGAAATACTGAACCAATTGAACATTTAACTAGTTTTTTTTAGTTGTAATTAAATTACATCTCCAACGCTCTCAAGAATATTTTCCCCAAAGAAATAATCCACAATTTATACTATGCAGCACTCTTCGCAGAACGGCAATAGAAAATCCGAACCGAATAGGTTGTATGTTGGCGGTGAAGGCAATAACAACAGAAAGTACAGCTTTTGCCACTGGAAAATACTCCATTCACATCCGGCTTGAAACACGCACTTTCAATCCGGAAAGAATGCACGTATTCACGGTAAATAAAAATCGATCGGAAAACAACGGTTTTTTTTTTAAATTTTTCAATTCAATTCAATCCAATTTTTTTTAAATTCGATTCAATTTTTCTCAAAATTGAAAAATAAAATAAAATTAAAAAAGATGTATTTTGCTTTTCATATATATATTTTGGTTACCTTGCTATAACCGAATAGGTACATGTTTCTGCCGTGATATTACTTCACAACCTTAATTTACCTGCCGCTAATTGAAAATCTATTGTTACGTCGTCCCATGTGCAGATAAGGAATAATTGCATGAAATGATGAGTTGGGTAACAATCCGCGCCTCGCAGCTTCTAATTAAACATATATAATCTCCATTTAGACTTATAATCGAGCCTTGATGAGCGCACAAACGAGCCGCTGAATATTTTATTCCACCATCTGAATATCCATCTCGCCGATGGCATGATTCTGACACACAATCACACACATACATTCCATCCGATCAATTGTCATCCAAGACAACTGATCGGAGTCGAATGTGTTTTTCCTTTCGCGATTGCACCGCTGCCACAATGACATCTGTCAAAAGTGACATTCCGACTGGCTCGTTACTCTTTGACGAGAGGAAAGTCATTGAAAGGAAAAAAAAAACTATTTTATATTGACACCCGATCCTTCCATCTCTCACACACGAGAGAGCCAGCCGTCAAAAGGACACTCGTGAACGCATAAAGCACTTACTACGGGCTTGTCCAACTGGTTTGATGCGCTTCACTTATGTAAATTCGATGTAAAATATGCGTCAGTCAGCCAGCTAGCCTGTGTTCCCTCGCTCCGCCTGGTTGCCCCCCACAACCTTCGCCAATTGGCCGACCGACCGCTGGAAGCGACAGAGCACTCGTTCCGTCGCAATGGCAATAATTATTGATCGATGGTGTGAGCTACGCCGCCACCGAGTGCGACCGGTACAAATGGTGTTCATTACATCGCAAGCAAATGCCCTCTGGCAATTGCCCACCCCTCTAGCCACAGGAAGGTGGCTGGGTTGGGATGGGGTTGGGGGAGAACTGGGTGGTGGGAATTCACACGCGGATATGCAGCGTGTGCTTTTTGTGGCGATCGGTTCTAATTGAATGATAATCACAGTCATTTTGCGTGAGGCTGTAGGAATTGCTGATTGATGGCTTTGGTGGCATGAGGTGTGCGGATGAGTTATGGAACTGTGAGTTCGAAACAACAACTTGTCGTGGAGCGGTGGTTTCGTAGCGGCGATTGCGACGGTAGGGACGGGAGATTATCGAATTGACCCACTGCTCCGATTATCGATCGTTGAAATACGCACCAAAACCGTAAAACTTGGCAACGGTTGCAAAATCTTCTCCACAAAAGTTGCTGGCAGAGCAGAACTTTCATTCTTCCCATGATGCCAGCTTCTGGTGCATTTAATTTTCCCACACACACTCACACAAAACAAAACTGTCGTACACGCGCGGTTTGGCTTGTTAGGGGTGGAAGAAGGGTCGACCTGAGCGAAGAAACACTCACATAAGAGGCTCATCATAAATGCAGCTTCAAAGTGCATGTCACGCGCGTCTTCCGTTTTACCTCTCGCCGCCGCTACCATCGTTCTGATCCACATGTTTCCGCGCGCTAAATTAGCATACGGAGTGTATGAGTGGGTGGTATCTTGTGTGTCGCTCGAGTTCTAGCTAAGTGCGTCACATAAATCCACTCGGGCCGAAGATTCATCGATACGAGCTCCCCAGGAGTACCCTGCTAATGAAGTGGGGCGGGATTATCTATTATGCAGAGATCGTGATCCACCTTGGTGGCGCCAACGTCTCGTAACGCATATTCTCGCCCCGATTGCATCGATTTGGCATCGGTTGACAACAGGAAAGGGTACGTTAAAAATTTGATTTTTGTCAACGTTTTGTGTTTAGAAAATTGTCAAAATTCGTCCGGCTGCACCGCAGCCAGCAGCGTGAGATCATGGCTGACAAACGCAACCATGAAATCAATCAATTGAATTGAATTGAAGACCAGCCACCATACTCCATGAATGAACCGTCTCCACCGGTCGCTTCCCTCCCTCCGAAACGGGGTACAACAGAAACACTACCGCCCACACCATTCACTTTTTTTCTGTTGCCCCATTCACTTTAGTTCGCATGCAATCACATTTCCGCCCCGTAGAAACCCTACCCGGCACCACGTCACAACGAAATAGGACTAGCGGCAGATTGCGTGCTCATTCCCGTTCCCCTGGCCCAACCCGCGGCCAATCAGGTCTCGGTGGAAAAGGTGGCGGTAACGGCGGCGGCGGCGAAGGTGGAGGAAACGTTGGCCAATTGTTTCGATGTTTGGCTGAATCCACCAGCGCGCTAAGTGAACGCGATTGTGTATCGATTTTTATGCTGCCGCCGCCGCCACAACTGCCCTGAAAAATGGCTCAATGTATTAAATAATGTCCAACAACGTGGATGAACGGCTGAACTTTTGAATTTTTAATCCGGCTGCCGCTGGGCGGCTAAAAATGTTGCATGTTTGATGGAAGGATTTCCCGGAGCGCAGCGTGCGTCAGAATGCGTTTGTTAGCGAGGGATGGCCCTTCCGGAAAAAGGGGGTTTCTTTGTTTTATAAAGTTTGCTCGGCTTCAAAGCTTCTGGAACCTGTGTGTTGTGTCAGGTCACAACAATTATGAGCTAAGAGCATTTATGTATGTTCGTTCGCTACTTTTCTTGTTCCAGAGTAATTCAAATGATGCTAATAACATTACCAACGAATTTGGGAGGAGTCAATTTTTAAAACCCCAATACACTATGTCTCATAACTATAAACCAATCTTTTTTTTTTTTTTGAGTTTCCAGCGATACAGAAGAGTTCGGATGAATTGATGTATCTACACCCAAAATAAATTTTGAGCAGATGTTTTGGCAACACTTCATTTTTTTTTTTATTTTTCAAACATGACTTATTTCAAACAAAAATGAAATGTGTCAAAGTTAAAGTGAAAGTTCATTGACTTTTACGAGTACAGTGAAGTAAAAATCATGATTTATAAAAAAAAAATTAAATTATTTAAAAAAGATAGAGGTTGGGTGCCAAAGAACGAATTGTAGAACGATTAAAGAGCTTTTATTTGATTGATAGAAACATTTAAGTTTATTTTTTTTTGTATGATATTAAGAATAACCCCTTAAAAACCACCAACTTTAAAGTTTTTTACTTCTAAAATGTTACTTAAATCCTGAACTACAAACTGCATAGTTAGCACTCGATGTAGTATCGTTTTTCTACTCTATTCTGTGTATTTTGAGTGCGTTGTTAGTTGATTTTCGGTTTGTGATTTCCGTGCGAAATTTTGTGAAAAGAAGTTACTCGAGGGGTTTGAGCGTTAAACGAAAAGTATTCAAATTGTATGATTGCATGGATTCAATTTTTTTTTATATATATCAGCGATAATTCTCATAGTGTTTTATTTTCGCCATACAAATATTATCAGTGAGTGTACTCAATATACGCGGAAGTTGCAGAAGCACATATGAGTTAATGTGAGTGGAAATTGAGAGGAAATGTTACAGCTGCTGGCAGCAACTAAAGTGATTTAAAATTCATCGCAGGTGTGCTTTTAGTGTCGTACAACACTTGGTGAATCAGATTAAGTTGAACACGTTTTTTGACTAAATTGTGAAGAAACGATCTGGAAAGTAATAATTATAACCGTGTTAAAAAGTTATACGTGTTTCGGGCCTTCGCAATTGGATTTAATTGAAAATGCGAATAAAATAATGAAATATATAGCCGATTTGATCAACTTTACAGGTATTCCTCATCAGCCCTCATCATCGCCCAGTAGACCGATCCTTTTGAAAATTTTAGACAGTAAAATAAAAACTATTAAACAACTTTTGGCATTTTCTTTTTATTCATACTTCGAGCCCAAGCCCGTATGCTCGCACCTTCCTCTTTACCCCGTCCATAAGGTTTTGTACAACGTCAGGTTGTAGTTTTTTTTTAACAGAAATCCATTTTCTCTTGAAGTCCGCCTCCGGTTTGACAACTTTCGGGTTCTTCCGGAGGGCCTGCTTCATAATCGCCCAATATTTCTCTATTGGGCGAAGCTCCGGCGCGTTGGGCGGGTTCATTTCCTTTGGCACGAAGGTGACCCCGTTGGCTTCGTACTACTTCAACACGTCCTTTGAATAGTGGCACGAAGCGAGATCCAGCCAGAAGATGGTCGGGCCCTCGTGCTGCTTCAATAGTGGTAGTAAGCGCTTCTGTAGGCACTCCTTAAGGTAAACCTGCCCGTTTACCGTGCCGGTCATCACGAAGGGGGCGCTCCGCTTTCCGCAAGAGCAGATCGCTTGCCACACCATGTACTTTTTGGCAAACTTGGATAGTTTCTGCTTGCGAATCTCCTCCGGAACGCTGAATTTGTCCTCTGCGGAGAAGAACAACAGGCCCGGCAGCTGATGAAAGTCCGCTTTGACGTAGGTTTCGTCGTCCATTACCAGGCAATGCGGCTTCTTCAGCATTTCGGTGTACAGCTTCCGGGCTCGCGTCTTCCCCACCATGTTTTGCCTTTCGTCGCGGTTAGGAACCTTCTGAACCTTGTATGTACGCAGGGGCCGGGAGGGCCGCTTGGTCCGCTGGACGAATGAACTCGACAAATTCAGCTTATTGGCGACATCCCGGACCGAACTTCTCGGATCACGTCTAAACTGCTTAACTACGCGCTTGTGATCTTTTTCACTGACGGAGCATCCATTTTTGCCGTTCTACACCTTCCGGTCGATGGTTAGGTTCTCGAAGTATCGTTTTAGTACTCTGCTGACCGTGGATTGGACGATTCCCAGCATCTTACCCATGTCCCGATGTGACAATTCCGGATTCTCGAAATGAGTGCGCAGGATTAATTCACGACGCTTCGACGACATTTTTCCAAATTTACGAAAAAGTTACAGTAAAGCATGGCCAACGTGATCTATACACTCTTATCTGATTATAAGCGAAAGCTGAAGATATAATTCCTAAAAATTAAATTTCTACAGCGTTTTTTCCGTGATGCAATTTGATGTGACACACCTTTTAATCACCTCAGTGAATCCTGATTCTTACCTCTTCCCACTGACAAATATCCCTTCCTTGATGAACGCTAGGGATCCACGCTAAAGAGAGGACCCTTCTAGCCTTAGGGCGGCGAATATCATACTAACATTCCTTCCCTTCCCCTGGTGACTGTAAGGACGTGGCCGGCGTCATTATTCGAATCACCGAAACTTGCACAATGAGAATGATTTGCTACTCCCAAGCGTCATTCAGTGTGTTCTTTGTGCAATTTCGCTGGTTCAAGTCGATCACGGAGTGCAACTACGAATTGTACAGTCTACCCAAGCTTAAGCTCTAAAATGTTACTTACATCCACTAATTTGGAAGTTCCACAAATGTATTCTGTATTAATTTGTTTTATCTTTCAAATGGAAGCAAGAGCGTATTTTTTTAATTAGAGTCAGTTTGAGACAGATACCAAAACAGATAAAAAGTGCAATAACTCTGTCATTGTTGAAATTCGAACATATACGTAGGAAGGACTTTTTTTTTCATCAAATATGATCCTTTATTACCACCTCAAAAAAATTGGATTTTTATCTGAAAAAGCTATTTTATGACATCAAACATTAAATTCTCCTTTGATATTCAAGGAAACGAAAAATATATGTATAAAAATAAAAAATAAAATTGCCTCAATTATATACAGGCTTTGATTATATACAGTGAAATACCCTACCTACCCTTCCTACCTATACCCTACGATATGGGTATGGGATAAAAGGCTTTCACAGCGGAAATCGCATATCGTATTCCGATGCCATTTTGGAAACGAAGATGGTGGCTTCGGGTTCATTGAAAACGATTTTAAAAGACCGGAAATGGGGTCTCTAAAAAAAAGGTCTAGGTCTAGGCAAAAAAGTGTTGAAGCCGAAAACCGTGTCAGAGTGAAAGCAAGGTAGCAAAAGAACACAGGCCCAAACGGAAACGGAAACTGTTGGCGCCGTCAAGTCAAGTCAAGTGAAATATGAAAGGTGTTTTATAGCATTGATTTAACAAATTATCCTATGGAAAATATTTTTTTTTGAATTTTCCTATTTTCTTACATTTTTTTTAAAATTCTTCATGCCGTAACAACAATCCTTGAAGTTGATTGTAACATTATGTCATAACGTTATAACCACTCGTTTTTTTAAGTTTCCAGAGCTCGGTTGAGTATTTCATTGAGAGCTTGCCAACTTTTGTTCATGAAACACAATTTTTTTTTTTATTGAGACATTGCGTTCAAATTAATTCTGGTTAACTCTTACATTTTAAGAACGGAATACGATTTCGGTCATATGACCACCACGAGCCCTTTCCAATGGCGTCACATCGCATGAACGCCTCGTTCGACAAGTCCATTTCTCAAAATAACACTTTCGTCAAACTTACTTTTCAATAAATCCATTGTAACTTGCGCTGTGTGGCATGTGGTACCGTTTTATTGAAACCACATGTGAAGTTGCTTTAGTTCTTAGTTCAACTTAATTTTTAAGTATATTGCCCAAGATCTTTTCGCAAAATACGCCACAATGAGGTTTGAGAGATGCCCAATTCTCGAGAACGCCGTGAAATTGACTGAACTTGGTCATTTCGGATGAATTCACTAGCGGCTGCGATATTTTCTGGTTGACACGGGTACATCCAATAGCGTAAATGTAGACTCAAATTTGGTCACCAAATCATGCACAGCCTATGGCAGCCAATTGGAGTAAGTACTCATAAAGTTGCAACCACCGACTCCGAATTTCGGTAGTAATTTTCCATAAGTATTAAGCGTTGCTCGTTCGTGTACTTCACCATGATGAAAATGTTGATTTTTCTAACGTTTTAACATTGACAAATCATTAAAATGTTTTAAGTGTTCGTGCACACGAAGACACAAAACATCAGGCGCGATACATTCAAAAACCAAAAACGCTAGTGTTTCATCACACTAGGAACAGATGGAAAACTCACACTCCGATAAAAAAAACTAACATCAATTTAGCATGAATTACAATCAGTTTCTAATTCGTAGGTCATCTTTAGCTCTCAATCAAACCTATTCGGGGTTGCTTCGACCAGGCTGCGTAATGTTATAGTGTTTATTTCGTTGCTCCAGGAGATACTGTTCGTTGAAGCTCCTCAAAACTCTCATACTGCTTTATAGCTGCAACCTCCTTTAGTACTATAACTTCTCAACAGTGCTCGATTGAGTGTTGATCTGCTGAATAGTTAAGAAGCTGAAGCCTCTACTCATTGAACCATGCCGTAACCGTTCGGATTTTATGAATTGATGCCAAATTACCCAATTATCATGGTGATTTAGGTGAAAAAACTAGGAAATGATGCTTAAGTAATTCGTTGTACCCCTGACTGTTCCTTTATGTTGATGAAAAGCTATTTCAATTAGCCAATTTCTTTCAATTAGCCAATTAGCTTTCAATTAGTAAGTTCTCCTTGAACAAGCGAACTTCCGCCATCCATGTTGCGAGTAATAGTATCCAGATTGATTTGTTTTCATCAGAGAAGATCGCCTGAAAGAGCGAATCAAATGGGATTAGCAGCGACGTTCATTATAAATCCACAACTTATGAGGCGAAAGTTCGATGGTATGTGGAAAACTTTCTCATAAAGGGTTAATTGAGATGACTTTTGCATCAACACGAAGAACGATTGTTCAACCGCTTGAACAAGCGTTCATGGAAGAACTCCAGAATATTTTACTGCCATAAATATTAGCATCGAAACCACCGTGATGAATGAGTATTCCAATAGCATAACGCATCAGTTCATGAAAGTCGGAAGACCTTTGCATGGTTTACTGAACAGGGCCATCAGATCCTAGATTTTCCAGCTTATTTACCAGTTCAAAACCTGGTCGAGGATTTATGGTGAGCGATAATACAAAGAATAGATCCAGCTAATAGGCATTGTAAAAGTTTTAAGGAGCCCAAACGAGCAGCTACTTCTGCATGAAGCGAGTTAAAAATTTATACATGTCGTAGCTTGGTTGAAAGCATGTCAAACAGGTTGTTTGAATTGATTGAGGACTAAGGATGACCTACGAATTAAAAAACTTGTTTTTAAGTAGGATTACGCCTTTCGGGAACATACTACAAATTAAAAAACGAAAATCGTCGCATCGTGAAAAATGTCCAATTTCAAACGCTCAATCATTTCATGTTTACATTTTTGCGTCAATCGAGTTCGGCACTCCACAACAAGTTTTAACATTGAATAAAATAATATAAGTCATGAAACTAACTGTCGAACAATTGAATAATCTCATCCCTGATCCTAACGGAAATACCCAGTTCTGATTGATCGAAATTGACGACACAGCTAATGTACTTACAAATATTGCTCAGTATTTTCTGATGGATTCATGAGATTTTTGCATCAATCGATCTGAGCACTCCATAACAATTCATCACAATGAATAAAATAATAAATTATATGAAACTAACTATCAAACAATCGAAAAATTTCAATGCGGCAATACCTCGTTATGATTGGCCGATATTGAAGATACAGAGCTTCCTCTTGCACTCACAATTGTTGCTCAGTCATTTTCAGATAGATTTTTACGAGAGTTTCACATCAATCTTTTTGGACACTCCATAGCAATTCATTACAGTGAAAATGAATAAAATTATATATTTTATGATTAAACAGACATCAAAACCAAAGTACCTGGAGACATCGGCAGTGCAAATAGATGAAAGTAAGGGGTCTTTTTGCTCCCAACGAAATGTGTTTCCCAACAGAGATTTAAAAAAAGGGGTCTTCGTATCCTAATTTGTTGCGTGTCCGCTATTAAGTGAACGATCATGAGCTCATCACTCAGGGCCCTCAACTGAATATCTTTGTGTGTTAATTTGGATACTGCGTCCACGCAACAATCATCATGTGACGTTAATCCCAGTCCCTTACTGCTCACATTACGGTCTGCTGCATCGGTAATTGGTACTATTAATAACACAACAATGGACGCCAAAAATGGCTACTGTGTAATATACAACAAAATTATCGTTAGATAAAAATGTACACGAATACATTCGGCTCTTCCATAGCTGATTTGCTTAATGAGGCTAATAAAATAAACAGATGGGATAAAAAAGAGATTTCAAAACCAAGTGTTTGGAGAAATCGGCATTGCAAATACATGCAAATCGGAGGCATTTTTGTATTACAGGTGAGGTGAGTGATACGATTAACTCTAGCAAACTAAATTCAAATTTGGAACTTTAATGTTGATTGCTTCGGACAAAATCTTATCAATGACCCACCATGCATTGTGAAACATTTGACAAACATTTCAATTTTAACAAAAACCAGTGTTTGTTCCCGCTCGAGAACGGATCGTCCGGTTTAAGCTGTCTGTTTTGTTGTGTTCATTTCCACCCAAGGAAAGTTCATGCGACGAGAAAAATAAGTAAAGTAAAGGAATATTCGAAAAAGTGATTTCCCATATGCTCTACATATCGTATTAGGTTCTGTTAGTATCGTGTTCCGTTGGGTTTGAAGCGAAAATGAAAATGGGTCGAAAAGAGACTCAGAAAGTAAAAATTATAGAAGAAAATTCCCTTTTCCATTTTAAACATATTTTCTATATAATAAAGTAACATGTTTTTTCTGGTGAGAAAAATCGATAATTGTGTTCGATAACGATAATTATCTTATACAGTAAACATTCACTAACTGGGCGAAAAGAGAAGACCACTTATCGACATTCGCGTTTTAACTGGTCCGGCATGTTAAACGTCAAATAAAATCGAGGGAAACTTCAATGAATTGTTTGATTCGCTTAGTTCCTGTAATTGGATAAATAAAAGGATTCCAATGGAAGTTTCGCATTGAGTGCGACAACAGGTATGACATATGATTTGAGAAAATTGTTTTTCTGTAGTTTAATCAATGTTTTTGTCGTGCGAAAATAATGTCAACTTTCATAACATTTGAAATTACATTCGAATGCCCCTCACAGCAAATCTTCCATTTGAATATGGCGTCGATTGTTTACGAAATTGTGCTTTTTAACTGGTCCAAGGACCAGTTAACGTTCGCCCAGTTAAATAGCAGACCAGTTAAACCAGGACCAGTATTAGATTTTCTTCATTTCATCCATACATAACACAGGAGCCATGTCGTTCAGGCCCACAGAGGGCGGCTTTCATCATACCTCATTCCACTTCGGCATCTTCTATCGTGATATGCACCATTCAACGACTAATCACCATCCTTCTGTCATTATCACTCGAATGTAAACACTGGTGGAGATTACAAACAATACTCAACAACCAAACAAAACGACGATTATCAGGGCAACCAAATCATTATCACCCATGACTTTTTATTCATGCTGTTAATTATGTAAAGGAGTGATAGTATCTCATCAGGTTCTCTAGTTATGAAAGTTTAAAGCCTCTTGAAAACAAAGAATGGAATGGAATCTCTTGTTATGAGGCACTGGCGTTCTCTTTTTTTGTTTTTTCGAATGCTTCGCGCCCGAACAAATAAAGTTCAAATTTTCAGTCTAATGAAGGAAGATACGCTACATTACATACATAATTTCAATCGAGCTCTTGTGCTTCTCTGGAAACTCAAAATAACTCGAGGAGTTCTAAATTTATGACACGTAGCCTAGTTGGTACAATGTTGGCCTTGACATAAGGACATTTTTGACGTATAACCAGCTTGCGTATTGTTCTCGTGTGGACAAGAATGGATTGTTACCATCTTCTGCTGAAACCACTATGAAACCACACAAACTATCAGCTCTTTTCAGGGCCACCAAATTATTCCACTAAAACTAACTCCAATACATTCTAAAATATTAATAACTAGCTGACCCGGCGAACTTCGTCCCACCAACAATTGATAGTTTTTTAATTAAATAATTTCGAACACTCAAGTCCCCACAGAAATTATTTTCTGTACGTGATCTATACTCGCGGTATATAATTTCTTTTTAGGCATTTAAACCTGATGCAGACTAAGACGCTTTAAATTTAATACTGACTGTTCCGTTGCTATTAGGTGTACCGGTAAGTTTCTTCGGTTTTACAACAGCTGCCGTAACTTGATTATTATTCCAGTGAATCCTGTCATTGCGCGTCCTTTTTAGTATATGTCGAAAATTTGAAGCGTAAACAACATAGTTCGAATATATCGAATTTCTTACCAACGGGATTTTTTTTTGCGGCGAGTGTTATTTCATTACTTCAATATGAAGAAAAAAGCTGCGGAAAGTCATCGCATTTTGGTGGAAGTTTATGGTGACCATGCTCCAACTGAGCGAACGTGTCAGACATAGTTTTCACGGTTTAAAAGTAGTAATTTTGACTTTGAAGACGAAGAACGTTCCGAACCGCCAAAAAAAATTTGAAGATGAAGAATTGGAGTTTTTACTCGATCAAGATCCGTCACAAACGCAACAAAAACTTGCAGATACACTTGGAGTAGCTCAGAAAACCATATCCGATCGTTTAAAAGCAATGGGAATGATCCGAAAGATAGGACATTGGGTGCTGTATGAATTGAAGCCACGATACGTCGAACGCCGTTTTTTCACGTGCGAACAACTGCTCCAACGGATTTTTGCATCGAATCGTTACTGGCGATGAAAAGTGGGTCCATTACGTCAATCCTAAACGTCGGGCAACGTAGGGATACCCCGGCCATGCATCAACATCGATGGCCGCGAGGACAATTCACGGCCAGAAGGTTATGCTGTCTATTTGGTGGGACCAGCTGCTAATACGGAATGAAACCATTACGGGGGACCTATAACGATGACAATTGATGCGTGCCCTGAAGGAAAAACGGGCACAATACACGCAAAGACACGATGAAGTTATTTTGAAGCACGACAATGCTCGGCCGCATGTCGCGAAACCGGTCGAAACATACTTGGAAACGTTGAAATAGGAGATCCTATCCCACCCGCCGTATTCTCCAGACATTGCTCCGTCCGATTAGGGGTAGTAGGAGGGGGGGGAATTTGTCAGGGGGGGGCAAAGTGGTCACCTGCTTGTTTGGAAGTATAACTATTGACTTCAGATGCCGTATTGATAGTGATCTTATGTTTGAAGAATTCAATGACTTTAGAGTCACCCTGTACATCAGTAGAGCTGTCGCATGTCAAAATAAAAATAAAAACAGAAATTACTCTCTAGATAGCCATTCGGCCGTAGTTCTGTGCGCATGGTATCTAAGGAATTTATAGTGAAATTTAGTTTAATCAATCTGATATGTTGGACAAATCATCAGTTTAGACGTTTGTTCACATATTCTAGGAGAGGTGAACTTATATTTTGTTTAATCTAAGTGATTAATTAGCATAGACATTATTTTCATGTTTGGGGGCAAAGTGGTCATAGGTGAATAACAACTTACAATGTTCTGTTTACTAAAGCTGATATACCTCATCACATTCAGCTCTTTAGTTGATCAGCACTTCTTTGATGAAATCAAAAATTGGATCGATTCGTGGTTAGCCGACAAACCGGCCGATTATTTCTGCAAAGGGATCCGTGAATTGCCAGAAAGATGGGAAAAAGCTGTGACTTGCGATGGGCAATAATTTGGAATATCAAATTTGTGAACATTTTTGCAGAATAAAGCATTAATTTTTGAAAAAAAAACCAAGGAATTTACCGGTACTCCTATTATTTTCTCGAGTTAAATCGTGAGGAACGGACACCAAATCATTTTTATTTAAATAGATGTACAAAATATGCTAAAAAATTATTTTTCGATTTTCCATCTTTCTGAATAGTTTCCATAACTTTTTTGACATATAAACCTGACGCAGACTAATCAAACATCAAACCTGATACTGACTGTTCCAATTAAATCATCAAATTTGCTAAAAAAATTACTTTCAATTTTCCATCTTTGCGAATGGTTTTCATAACCTTTTTGGCATATAAACCTGACGCAGACTGACTGACGCATCAAACCTGATACTCACTCTTAAATCCGTTGCTCCGTTTTTGAGTTGAATCTTGAGGGACAGACACCAAATCATTTTCATGTATATACATTCGACAAAAAAAATTAGAGGAACAGTGCGCGAAGTCGGATACTTTAAGTGATTTTTGACATGCTGTATCTTCGTGAAAAATCAACGCATATCGATGGGATGCGCACCATTTTGATGCTACAATTTTTATTTTATTTTATTGCCGTCAATCTAAATTATAGACCGATATATTCTTAATACTACTTAAAACTACTTTCTTTTTTTTATCCTTATTGTTTATTTTAGGCTCATTAGCATTCTAGCTGTAACAGAGCCGAATTTTAATCGTGTACATGTCACATGTTTATCATATCTATAATTAGCACATTACACAGTTGCCATTTTTCGGCGTTAGAAGTATTCCCTTCTATACCATTGCATATGGTACATATTTACACAGTAGCCAATTAGGCGTAAGAGTTTTCTATCTGTTCTTCCATTATTCAGCGGAGACAGTTGATCATTGTTGAGTTATTTATAGAACAGCAGCCCGATGTGACTTGCAGAGCAGAGCAGTAGTATGGATGAATCGATCTTATTTCGACCGTGTATCGATCTCCATCGCAGATGATTGTTGCGTGGACGTAGTTATTCTGTAACAACACAAAGATGGTCAATGAGGGCCCTGAGTTTTGAACTCACGATCGATCGCTTACTGAACGAACGCGCAACCAATGTGGCTACGGAGACCCCCAAACTACTTACTTAAAACTAAAAATCTAAAGAGAGCTGACTGGATAATTTATCCGTTTAATTTAAAAGACGATTTTAGCAAGTTACAGAATCAATTTTTTTTTATTTATTTATTTATTTCGTCAAACCAGCGTAGACTAAATATACTGCCCAAATATTACAGTAAAATTTAACGATATCTTATTCTATTCAGATAGTCTTTGGGCATTGACCTTGACATGGTTACATCAATTGTTTCACTGTGTTCGTTACAGAGGCTCATCATACGATTAATAGGACTATATTTGGCATAATTCGTTCTTCGATAATCTATGTAAAAAATGTTAGGGTTTCTCAGGTTCCTAATCGGAGCGTAAAAATTTAGGTTTCCTAATATTTCTTCTGAGTCCACTCGTTGTGATATGATATCAATCATAAATAGAATCATGGCAGAGTTCCGACGTTCTTTTAGGCTTTTAATAGTGATTAGCATACAGCGTGCTTCATATGGAGGTAGATGATATGAAGACCAGCCTAGTTTACGAAGTGCAAATAACAAAAATTGTTTTTGTACAGATTCAATTCTGTCTTCGTGTGAAGTTATGTAGGGGGACCATACAATACTACAGTATTCGAGAATTGATCTGACGTAAGTAATATACAATGTTTTTATTGTGTACGGATCGTGGAAATGGTAACTAAAGCGTTTAATGAAGCTCAACATATTATTTGCTCTTTGGATGATTGTATTATAATGATCCACGAAGGTTAGTTTCGAATCTAAGATCACACCTAAATCTCTTACTCGTTGACATCTACTGATGGGTTGATTACCCAGTATAACACCATTGTTCAATGTTGTTCTTCTTCTTATAAAAATAATCAAAGTGCATTTCCTAACATTGAGCTGTTATAAACTCTTAGTGCACCAATTATAAACTATGTCAACTTTGAATGTTTGAGAGTCTTCTTCATTCTATATTTCCATATACAGTTTCATATCATCTGCGTAGATAAATGCCTTAACACTGTTAAGAAAAACGCAAACGTTATTAACAAATAAAATGAACAAAAGTGGCCCCAAATGAGAGCCTTGAGGAACTCCGGATGTAACAAATATTGGTTTTGAAATTTCACCATTAATGTTACCATTTGGGTGCGGTCAGTCAAATATGTCAAATATATTTCGAGACATCGAGCTTATTTAATGCGTCAAAAATTTCAATGTAAGTTAGTTTTCTGACTCCAACATCACATGGAAATTCTGGAAGAAATGCAAATTTTCAGGTATTAGAATATTTTTTGTACGTATTTTTATCTTGGTGTTGGTGAAGTGGGCAACAATAACGGGAAGAAAATTAAAATCGATTTTCTTTGTTTTTTCAAGAATATTCTGGAAAAACCCAATTTTTTGCCAATTTGCTCAACAGCAAATCCAATTAACCTTATCAAGCAGATTTTATTTGATTCCAAGAACGTTCCTGTAGGACCTTCCCATACAGGGATATTTCAATTTGAATGTAAAATTACCCCTTCGTCTTTGATGATGAATAATTCAATAAACAACCATCGCACCGCAAATCGAAAGGCAGTTTTGAAAACTACAATAAATTCTGCACAAGGATAATTTATTACTTTGACGAAAAAAAATTATTTAAAATTTTTGCATCGATTTCAAAAAAGTGCCAAAAACAGGATTTTTTTAGTGTTTTACAAAATCTACTGTAGTTCTGCAAATATCGCAGTTAGCTCTAACGTTTGCAGGCAAATTTTTAGCCTAGTGTATTCCCTAAACATCCGTGAACGTTTCGTATTGATACGTTAAGCCGTTTTTCCTTACCAAATTTTTCAAAGTTTGGAGTAAATTAGAGGAGCATTTTATCGCAAATCGTACAAGAAGTATAAAATCATACGCGACTCTCAGTATGAACGATTCGTAACTTTTGTCTTTATGAGTTTGTGGGTGTGGAGTGCGTGTATGTGTGGAAATGCGTATGAATATGTGTGAATATCATCACTCCTTGCAATATTTGTACATACAAACGCATGAAAACGAAAGTTACGAATCGTTCGTTCAGAGAGTCACGCAGGATTTTGTACTTCTGATACGATTGCGATTAAATGCTCCTCTAATTTACTCAAAACTTCGAAAAATCGGCTAGAAAAAACGGCTGAACGTATCAATATGAAACGTTCACGGATGTTTAGGGAATACACTAGGCTAAAAATTTGCCTGTAAACATTAGAACTAACTGCGATATTTTTAGAACTACAGTGGATTTTTTTTGTCGAGTGTAGATTGAATGCATGGAATAAAAAAAATCGTATACCTACGTGAACAATGTACAACCCTCTTTATTTTTTTTACAGAAAGTACAATTGATTTCAAACCACTTTGTCAAACACCATATCTCAGAGCGGTGGATTTCGAGTCACAATTTTTTGAAATAAAGTCAACGATTTTTGGAAAATCAGTTGCAATATACAGGGTTTTCCATTTCGGGCTTCCAAAAGTATACAGCCCTGCGCTGACAACCGTTTGACATAGCTGTCAACCAAAGCGTCATATCGTTAGTTGAATGTCTGCCATTTTACAATATGGATCGTTTTAGCATCGCACAACGTGTTAATTTTGTTAAATTATACTATAAAAATGATGAAAAACCGGCAAATGTTTTTCGAGCATTACGGACGGATTTTGGTCGTCATGAACGGCCTACAGAGCACACAATCGCTAATGTAGTGCGTAAATTCGAACAAACTGGATCCGTAGTGGATATTGTGAGACCTGTGCATCATCGTAATGTGCGTTCGGCCGAAAATATTACAGCTGTTGCTGCCAGTGTGGAGGATGACCCGAATGTTTCGATTCCACGGCGTGCTCAGCAATTGGGCTTGTCAAACACATCATTGTGGCGAATTTTGCATTTGGACTTGCACCTACATCCATATAAAGTCCAACTGGTACAAAAATTAGAGCGTGGTGACCATGGAATGCGTCGGGCATACGTCGATTGGGTAAACGAACAACAGAAGCAAAATGCTGAATTTTCGCATCAAATTTTCTTCAGCGATGAGGCACATTTCGAGCTCGGTGGCTATGTGAACACCCAAAATTTCCGTTTATGGGGCTCAGAAAATCCACACGTGATTGTTGAGAGGCCATTGCATCCGCCAAAAGTCACTGTTTGATGCGCATTATGGTCTGGTGGAGTCATCGGGCCGTATTTCTTTGAAAATGAGGACGGTGAGACAGTAACTGTGAATGGTGAGCGCTATGGCCGCATGTTAACTGACTTTTTTTGCCACAAATTGAAGATATGGATACGGATGACATGTGGTTTCAGCAGGACGGCGCCACGTGCCACACAACACGACCGAACATGGCCATATTGCGAACGAAATTTGAGGGACGCATAATTTCGCGTTTTGGTGATGCCAATTGGCCGTCCAGATCATGCGATTTGAACCCGCTAGACTTTTTTTTTGTGAGGTTATGCGAAAGACCGTGTCTATGCCAACTCTCCGCAAACTCTTGAACCTTTGAAAGACAACATTCGTGAAGTTATGACCGAGATACCGCCCCATATGTGCCGAAAAGTCATCAAAAATTACCTGTTCCGGATCATGGTGTGCGAGGAAGCCCTAGGTGGACATTTGAATGATGTTGTATTTCACACATAATGGCATAAACCAAACTTTAATTTGAAATAAAAGTTTCATCGAAATTCGAATTCTAAGTGTGTTTTATTTCAAATTACTTTCGGAATTTAAAGTTGGAAAACCCTGTATATTCTTCTATAATTTCCTTCTTCTATACAAAGTTTGAAGAAATCCAAGAAGCTAGAGTCAGCTTAAGCATACGAACATATGTATAATTTGTATATTAGTGATGAAATACCAGAAAACGTGTACAATCAAAGATTAACAAATGTTATGAATCACGGCGAATCGTGCCGACCCTTTTTGTGCATCATCCCGATTAAGCCATGACTCGGAACACTGCACGTTAGATTAGACGCATCGCTCGCCGATCTCACAATTCGCCGTCTGATGTAACTATCGATCTTTGGCTATGCTCGGATGCTGCAGCAGCACTGCATTTATCTATTTATCATCCATTATGACCCCGTCGCCGAGAGCCGACCACAAAAGTTTCCTCCCAGGCGATTTGTCACTCATCCAGAGACTGCCGATTTAGTCACTCTGTGCGGGGCTGTCGGATGGGGATGGATGGTGCAGCAGTCACCACCGGTGCATGCATAAATGACTTTGATGACTGCACTATTGTCACGTATCACATTTAGCTACGCGTGTGTGTTTCTCATTCCGAGTGCGCGCCTCTTCCCGTGTATGCGTAGCGACGTGACCTTCTCCACTGCCACGCCGTTCCCTCAGCCAAGAACCCATTTGTTGTGTTTTTTTTTTTTTGTTTTCTGACATCAAGAAACGTGATGCTGCCGTCTCGTCAGCCTTCGCCCAGGTGAGGGAAGAGCACACGAACCGGAGGCAAACTCTGCCACTGCCTAACGCAAAAATTGCGTGTTCCAGAGGGGAAGGAGAGCGGAGCCGAGCGTTTTTGTGCGAATTGTGCACTGCTGCACTCATATATGTGCCAGTGATTGTGCGGTGCAGAGCTCAGTGGAATACTTCCTGCTGTCTAATCGATGCTGGAAATGACAGATCTGCTTGCCGTTTTTGCCTCTGTCGGCTGCCCGATTGTGCTCCGCTATCATCGTACCCACCGTTTGGTTTTGTTGGTTATGTAAGCTATCATTCGGGGCTCGGAGGGTACTTGGGGACACTCGGGGACTTCAATCGGTGGACTTGTACTGATGAACTGTCCTGATTTCGTTGAATTAGGTCAGTTGCAGGTTGAACAGCCTCCCTAATGGACTTCAACATTTCAATCAGCAGATGTTAGTACGTATACAATGTCACGATATGTCCGCGAATAATAAAATAAAAACATATATCGATTTCGATCTTCCGATCGCATGACCAATTATTAAGCTCGGATCAGGACCGTCACCAGAGATGCATGTCTACCAGATGTTGTCGCTTTTAACGCATAGAGGAACCTGCGTCATATTTCAGCACCGCTGATAAGATCAATCACGAATGCACCAAAGCGCATCGTATGTCACGTACTTTAGGGGCCACAGGCGGCATTCGTGTGATATGTTCTCCCAGCCTCTCTCTCTCTCTCTCTCTCTCTCTCTCTCTCGTAAGCCGTGACTTTCCTCGAGTTAGAGCGTTAGCGAACGTTAGCTGTACACATCAGCTCCTCGGCGACTCACTCACATTTCGTAATTACAAGATGCGAATTATGTGTCATGCATTCGCTATAAAAAATAATAGCATTCTTGGGGCTGCCACAAGCCCGCCAGCCCTCCTGCCCGCCAGCACTTCAAGTCCCCTGCCGGAGGGACATTAAAACTGTCAGCCAGCAATTGGTAGTTTATGATTATAAACGTGCTCGCGAGCGAGAAAATAAAGTTCCACGAAGCGTACCCTTCGGGGGTAGCTGGCGTTTCCTCCCCCCCAAAGCAACAATCGACGTGAGAGTGCGGCGTGTGGGACATACCTTGTCCACCGGCTTATCCGTTTGGGTCCCCCCGTCGACTCGAGGTCCCGAGCTCGAGTGCGTGTGAGGTTATTTATTTATTTGTTTTATTGTTGTTATTAGGTTTCATTCGGTGAGCCCACGGTTCCTGGATCTCTTGGAGGTCTCAGGAAAAGGATTGAAGAATCTAATAGCCAACACTCACGAGCCACCGCTCGGCTCGGGCTTTCCAACACGATCCGGGGACACATAGAGAGCCCAGATAGCAACGGGATTCGAATGGATTTCTATTTCTGCCGTGGTCGTCGAGGGCACATATGCTTCATGCCCTAGTAATTCAAGCGTGGTTATGCGTAGTTGCATTAAATTCCAGAAACTCATCATATTTATCATTAAATATATGCGTGGCTTCGATTCTCCTTTATGGGCTTCCAGCATGGTGGCGTTTGAGTTCGTGTCCACAGCGCGTGCGTAGCGGTCCTCAATATTTGATACCCACTGATGGCTGGGATGGAAGGGAAGATTGTACGCAATGCGCGTGTCAAACCGATATAATTTTTCCAAGGAACACATTTGCTCGTTCCACTTTGATGTTCCAGCTGCCGCGAGTTTGTCGTTGAATTTAAGGAGTGGAATGTGAGCTCGAGGAGCACCTTTAGCATTTGCTGAATTATTCCGTGTTTCAAGCTCCATTTTGCTAAACTATACAGAGTTAAGCGAAGCCACTTACTTTCTTGAACTGTATACTTGGTATTAAGGTGAAGTACTGATCTTTAATGGAAAACAAAATCAGTCGAAAACATTGACACTTCGAAGGGGTCTCGTTTGCTATCCTCTCTATAGGTCCAAAGATTTGCAATAATCATTTCAGTGCTCTGATCTGACCGGAAGAACAAAAATTGTTAAGCTGTAGTCAAAATATTCGTAGCAATGCTTCACGTATGCGCAATTCCAAATGGTATCGAGCTAAAAATGCCGATTTTAAAACCATGTATTTTTGATTCGAACGAAAGTTTGTATTCCGTTTGGGTTGGAGGAAATATGAGTTTTCCACAGCATTTGTGATTTTTTTGACTCAAGTGTAACTTTTATAATTTAAAAAATGAGTCCAAAATGGTAAAATCATTTTTGACAAACTTTGTGGAACATCGAATTTTTATGAACTCTCGAAACTTGGAATTTTTGTGTGTTAACAATCATTTTTAGGCACAAATTATGAATCCTAATGTGATTGAAAATAAAAAAAAATCTTTATCAATTTCTCTCTAAATACAGCCATTCTCGAGATATTTAAAACAAATATTCCTAACTTATTGTCTTTTTAATAGTAAAAAAGGCTCTTTTAATATGTTTGTAGTGTTATACCGCCATGTTCAAGAAATTTTATGAATCTGCTTATAATTTTCAACAACTTTTCCAAATACATCATTATGGTGAAAATATATAATATAATAAAATATGTATTTTAACTAAAGTTTAAAGTTTTTTTTTTGTAAATAAAAAAAAAGAGTACTATTTTTTTCTCAGTGTATATTTTTTGTTTTTGAACATCAATACTCTATAACTCTTGCTAAGATACTATTTCGGTAGGACTCATGGTTTTTGAGATATAAATTATCAAATATTTCTCTTACTGAAATCGATACGCTCTTTTCAAAAGTTACACATTAGCCAAAAGTTCCCAAATGCTGAGGAAAACTCACATTTCCTCCTACCCAAACGGAATACAAACTTTCACTCGAATCAAAAATACTCATGTTTCGTCATTTGTCGATTTCATTTGGAATCGTATATGAATGATAGTTTTGAGATCGATTTAAGCAGTGTAACCAAAAACTTCATTGTGATAAAAAACGAAGTAATTTTGGAAATGCTTCTTCGGGAACATCTTATTTAGAGTTTTCTTTACAAATAATTTAAAACGATGGTACTGAAATCCTACGAAAATACGTATCTGGTTTTTGCCTGAAGATAAGACAGTTAGAAAGGTGTATTACTGATTGATTTGTTTTACTGAAGCATACTAACATAAAAAAATCCCATCCAACAATCATTAAATATAATTGGTATGTTTTCTTTTCAAGTCGTAATATCTTCATAGAAATCACGTTTTAGCTACCGATTGGATGTCATGATGAATCTCGATGACACCCTATCAAATCGAGTATCAGAAATGTTCGGTGAACTGCAACAAGCAACCTATGGGACGTGTTTTGGAAGAGACAATGTTAATTTTGATGAAAAATATTGTATTTTGATTTTAATCAACGATTTCTTGGAACATTCAGATGCTTGTTGTAATTTTCGGTCGAAAATTCGTTCTATTTTCTTTCGTTTTGTTCCATTTCAATCATAATCCCACTAATATATAATCATACATTTGAATGTTTTATAAACGCTCGAATGCGACTAAAGAGTGTACTCGATCAAATCATGGATTTTTCACCGATGGCATTTTTTTTTTTAAATTGCTTTCACAGTTTTAATAAGCAAACCGATTCTAAATTCGTACTGGCTTAATTTTTGAATCCTATAAACTTTTACATCAATGAACAAAAAGATCCTTCTAGAATCTTTAAATTTTTTGGGCTTTCAAATTATTTGTAGCTGTGAAAAGATTGAATCTAGTAACTGATTGTAAATTAGAATTGATCATATCCGATTGATTTCGTTTATCGTTAGGATTTCTGTTAAACTGAATTTTTTACTAGAAAATTCACAGATCTTTAGCAGTTTTGGGGTCTTTGGAATCATTAGAACCTCCGATTTTTCTCCAATTGAAAACTCTCTTCAGAAACTCTCATCTCTAATATAATATTAGTTTTTCGAACCTTGAATCAATTGAATCTTTCATCGGATCTAATCGGATTTTCAAAAAGGATTTTGAGGAACACATTTCTCCTGTATATTAGTATTTTTTGACGCCAAAGTATGGACCCGCCTAGTGGTGTTACGATATTTCCACTGCGTAAAGCTATCCGTTTAACTAATATAAAGAAAACCAAATTTATATCAAACTTAGAGCAGTTTGAATTCTCGAATAGATTTGATCTTTAAACCGTTGGTTCGATCCTCGAACCGATTAATGGGTTAAACAGGTTAGTTTTTCTGTATGGAACCCATCAAATCATTGCATATAACCGAATTGAGATGAACCATCATAGAGAACCTGTTCTCCATTTATAAGGTAGAACTCGAATTTCGATAGAATACAAAACTTTTTGGTTTTTACATTCTGCCAAATATATGCCGGGAATTTGTAATTTTAAATCTTCCCGCTGAACATATTTCAATTTTTTTTAGTTTGTATTACTGTCAGAGGTCATTAAGAACATTAAGACCTCCACCTCTTCAACTAATGAAAACATCGCCAAAATAAAAGGAATGGTGATCGGAAACCGTCATTTAAGTTTGAGAGAACTAGCCCGTGAATTGAATATCTCTCACGAGACCGTTCGTTATATAAATGTTTTAGGCATGAGAAAAATCGCAGCACGAATAACGGGTGTTAAATAAAAAATGAGAATTTTTTAATACCTTCCAGTAACTCAAATAAAGAGCGTAAAATTTTCTTTCTCCAAGAAAATTGCTCTTTGGGCTCCCTAGAAACAGTAGGCGTGTTTGGTTCTGCTAGTTTGAATTTAGTCAAAGCAAAGATGGCGTCGAAACAGAACGTGCTCCGCGAACGCATTGTACGGTTCTACGAAACGCATTTCCAGCAAGGAAAAAAGTTCACGGTGGCACATTTTAAGGAAGAAAATGTACCTGTCAGTACGGTATATCGTATCCTGGGTTCCCTGAACGTAGAGCGGAAGGTCGAAAGTGGTAGTCCGATGACGATAATGACGAAGCAGAGGAAGACATCGTTAAAGAAGCTGTTTGACAACAAGGACACAACCAGCCTGCGTGACGCCGGTCGGAAATATGGCTGCTCCCACGTATTGATCCATCGGACCCTCAAGATGGAAGGAATCGTCTACAGGAAGAAGACGAGGTCGCCGGAGTACACGGAGGTGCAGATTGAGACGGTTAAATCACAGTGTCGGTGGATGACCATAAAACACCGCGGGACGTCTTTCGTTCTGGACGACGAAAGCTATTTTCCGCTGTCCAAAACGCATATTCCAGGAAATGATAATTACTACTCCAGCGACAATTCATCCACACCGCCTGAAGTTGAAATACAAGTTCAAGCACAAGTTTGAAAAAAGGTTATGTTGTACATCGCCATTTCCGACCGGGGCATTTCAAAGCCTTGGTTTAAGCCGAGCGGTCTGGCAATCAACCAACAAATCTATCGAGAAGAGTGGCTCGATAAAATCCTGCTGCCGTTCCTGAACGAGCATCACGCGGATGGGAAGTACGTCTTCTGGCCGGGCAAGGCGTCTTCCCATTACGCCAAGAAGACGCTGGAGTGTCTTGAGGAGAAAAAGATACCGTTCGTGCCGAAAGATCGTAACCCAACAAACTTGCCCCAGTGCCGCCCAATAGAGGATTTCTTTGGCTCACTCAGTGCCCTAGTGTATAAAAACAATTGGAGAGCCAAGGACACGACGCAACTGACTACAAGAATCCGGAATTGTATCCGGAAAATGGACGTAAGTGCCGTACAACGTTCTTGTGAGAGCATCGCGACAAAGTTGCGTCGAACAGCAGACCACGGCCCTTACTCAAACACTCACTGATATTTCTTCGAAGAAAATACATTATGTTATTAATAAACACTGAAATCGATGAAAAAAAAAAATTTTTTTTTATATGTCATTGAAAAAATTCTCATTTTTTATTTAACACCCGTTAGTGTCAAAAAAGCTCAAATTTGTTCTTAAACTCCATCGCAATCAAGTGGCTTAACACATGCTTGAACAATCAAATTCTCATCCCATGTTAATCCAAAGCATAATCACCGACGACGAGACATGGGTGTATAAGAATGACATCGGCATTCAATTGGAAATATGTTTTGGCTTCTTCCAGCAGTTTCTCTGTCAACAAATATAAAAACACTCGGGTGCTTTCGTTGTTATCTGCTCTACGTTGGTCCGTGTTCATTTCATTCTTCACCATTGATTGGACCTCACGTCATATTGAAATGATCACTCTCTCACGCTGAATTGGTTTCTCTCTTTCTCTCTCTCTCTCTCTCTCTCTCATTTGCATCCATTAATGGTGTAACTACTTATTTGCATCCGAAATCAAGTTTTCGTTTCACTTTATATGGACGTTAAAATAGGATTCTGTACGCGGGCAACGAGGCACATGTCGGGGTGGAGTAGTAGTGGTGGAGTGAAGTCAGGTTGAATGGAGAGGCAGATTTGCATTCATTCGCCACGCCAATTAGATTATCCATTTGCTTCAACTTCTGAAGAACACGACTAATTTCTATTTCAACGATGATAATTATATCTTGAATATCTTCACAACATGTGTTCCAACATTGGCATACTGAAAAATCACCCTACAATGTATTTCGTTGTCCTGCACCCGTTTGTTTCCCAATGTTCTGTCCATAAGAACCAAGTGTACTCGATGCCGATGGTCTGGGGTTGCTTCGGTCGTTTTGGTCGTTCGTAATACACTACACAGCGCTTGTCGCACCAAAATGAGATAATAAATTTGATGCTGTAAATATTTTATCTGGTCTTTCCTTATCCTTATTAATTGTATTTTTCTCCAAATATGAAGCTACAAATTGAAAACTACCGAAAATGTAGAGAATATGGATCATAACAGTTCGGCTGAAAAGTTTATAACGTAACACAGTAAAACTATTTATTTGCAAAATTCAATTTTATTATTCAACATAATTGCCTTCGAGGGCGACACAGCGATTATAGCGATCTTGCAACTTTTCGATACCTTGTTTATAGTACTCTTCAGGTTTTTCCAAAATAAGCCTCAGTTTCGGTAATCATTTCATTATTCAGGTCTGCGGACAGAAAATAGTCACTTGGGCCAGATCTGGAGAATACGGTGGATGCAGAAGCAATTCGAAGCCCAATTCATGCAATTTTGCCATCGATTTCATTGATTTGTGATTTTTCCATTTTTTTCACAATATCAAAAGTAGCTTCACTCTCAATGCTGTGACTCACGAACCAATCGATCGATTGCTGTAAAATGTTGCACGTACCCATTGAAAGATGGTGCTTTGTGATAGTCAAGTAGATTTTTGCAAGAGGCGCCATCTAGACGTCAACTTTATGAACTTTTCAGCCGAACTGTTAGAATTATATTTCAAAATTATGGCACGCAAATCAGCTACAATGCTGTCAAGTTATGTTCACAGACGCCCCAGTTTATTGATATGACGTATTCATTTTCACTTTTCAATATCTCAATTTGGTACTGCTCAGCCGCATTGATCACACAGTGAGCTGCTCAGCTCAATATTCTGTATTACACTGCGTAGAGTAAACTTCTCAATAACAACATCTTGCATTTCATCCAGAGACCATCCTGGTTATCCTATTGTAACCGAAGATCCTTGCAATAGTCACCAACGTACTAGTTTTGACAAATCATGAAGATCAATATGTCGCAGGATGGGATTTGGTTCTGGCCATAAAGGGATCACTTCCCTCGTAAACCTGGTCCGGATCATATCCACGTTACGTCAATAGTCTTGTAGGCTTGAACCGCTTTTTCAACTGTGTCGGGTGAATAGTTGAGATCACCCAACAACTGCTTATTTGTTCAAGTAATTTTGAAGTGGAATAAAACTGGTTCAAACAACACTCAAGGATTTTCCGAAATAGTAGATAAACCGTTTGAATACCCTTGAGGTTCATTAGTATAATGAGTAGTGGGTTTTCATGCAGAGCTACCTCGAGAGAAATTCAGGTGGTCTGGTTAAGAAATCAAAAGTTGTTTTTCGTGGTGCTTTTTTGTAAAATTGATCTCTCTTACTTGTTTCAATTGTAATTGTAACTATTTGATTACTGTTTCAACCCGTAAAGTATCGGTATCGGTAAATTTCGATGTAGCTTCCACCTATTTTCATCTAAGAATGAATAATCTATTCGCGATTGCGATTGTCAGTCTCAATCCAGCTAGCGAGCGGACAACATTCCTTTCTAATGCTGAGAAGTTCTACAGAGGTATTGCACGATACATAGGAAGAACGGAAGAATGGAACAAAAAGTAAACATGGAACAATTTTGTGCGTTGGGATCATTTTTCACGCCGTCTGGTCTCTATTTTTTTGCATGGCCCGTTTTACGCGTTGCCAAAAGGTTGATTGTAGTGGTTAAGAAATGTGCAATAGGTACACTAAAATCTCGGGCCTCTGGCAACGGTTAGGTCCAGAAGCATGATAGAATCCTGAACAACGGGGGAATCATGTGCAGCTGGAGCTGTGGTGCTTTTCATAAGCGTCTTCGTATGGTGATCAGGAAGAGAGGTTTTGGAACTAATCGCTCATTATTTTGTATACATACATTGTTGTGTTTTTTTACGTCTTGACAATTATGTCATTAGGATTTGGTTAATTCATTCACATCTATTATCCTTTCAAATCCTTACTTCAATGTAGCATTTATAAAAATGCACATGCATATATTCCATTGCAACATTGAATAATTTGAAGTCCTCTTGTAGAGCAAATAACGATTGACATATCGCTTCATCAAGCCGAAGCAATAAATCATCCCCCACTTGACCACAAATTGGCTCACACATCGGAAACCTCAACACTGTGGCGGTTGGTGGTGATATCCGTCCCAACCGCATCTTGGCAAGTGATGAACTCCGCTAGCCGCTAGATATTCTCACCTCGTCCTATAAAGCACTCCATCAGCATAGTTTAAATGTCACCATTTAACTACGCGCTCAGAGCAGACTCGCTCCAGATCTAACTGTGCTTCCACTCCTCCGAGTCCGGTGGCGGCGGTGGCGTAGTGCGCTGGTTACAGGGACAAGGGAAACAACATGCCAGCAGGGTGGCAATATGCGAACCATGTACAACTTTATCTCCATCGCCCTCGCAGGATTCGATTCGATTCGTCGTCGTCGTACGACGGCATAGAAGAAGTGCTGTACAAGAACCAAGCGTAGAACACGACTTTTACGCCGAGATGATGAGTGCTGCTGGAGCAGCTTCTTCTGCTTTTGCTGCCGGGTTAAATCGTGAGAAGACACAGAACACTCAACAAAAAAAGGGAAAACACAGGATGAGGGCTTTTCGGAAGAACATGTTGGAAGATGAGTCAGGTCGAGATAACTGGGTTGCTGGCTGGCTGCCTGCCATCGTGACGTGCAGAATAGCCGACTGAGTCGGATGGGAATGCTATTCGAAGGATCTTATTTGGGAGCCTGTTTTTGTTTTCGCCTCCGGGGGAGGGATGAGTTTTCCATGTGCGTATGAAAAACATGGATGAAAAAATTCGATGATAACTAAGGCTGAGAAAAGAAAATGTCACCTTTGTTTTACAGCGTTGCAGTAGTTATCACTCACTAATCCAAATTTATTTCTGTCTATTTACAGGTAATGCAATCCAATTGGTGTGGTTCTTTCCTTACGTAAGATATTTTCATTGAATATGCTGGCCTAATTTACAGTTTTTTGACGTAGGACTACGTCTAACCGGAAGATATAGGGGGTGAAATGGGAATCTAGGCACTGAACAAGTAGGAAAAAATGCAAGATTTGGAACGCTTATAACTCGAGCATTTCTCAATAGATCGCAAAGGTTTTTGCATCAATTGATAGGAAATATATCTACGCATCTATCATAACGAATAACATTTCATTTTTCTTGAGATAAATAATTGAATAATTGTGAAATATCAAGCATTGTCCAAATGCACTATGTGCCCATTTTTGATTGGTCCATTTTGTGCTCCTCAAATCGTACCGACCAAAACGGGCAACCAGAGCAGCAGCGAAATAGAATGAAGCACGATTGGAAAGGAAAAAGAAAACAAAGAACGAAACATTGGTCGCAGTCTCACACATGCGTAATTCTCGAGCCAGCCAGTCAGCTTAAAAATCCCCGCTCCGCTGCCGTAACGATCATTCTCATCCAAACCGTACACCACATCGGTTCGCATCACAACACATCAACAAACCAACCCAAGCAGCCATGTCTGGACATGGTAAAGGAGGAAAAGTGAAGGGAAAGGCAAAATCCCGCTCGAACCGTGTTGATCTGGAGTTCCCGCAAGGGTAGCTAGGCCGAGCGCGTTAGTACCAGTGCACCAGTCCACACCTAGCCGGCGTTATATAGTTTCGGCCGCCGAAGTGATCGAATTGATTTTTTCATAATTTGTTTCATAATCTGATGAGTATGTGAATTTGGCAGTTGTTCTGAGCTTATTGATAGTTAAGGGACCCAACAAACATTAAATCGCATAACAAGCGTATATATAACATCATATGCCCTAAAATTTGGTTGGCATATAATGCGCCTAACTGGCATATGCATGCAAAAGTGAAGGCCATATACATACATGGCAAATGCTTACCGAATTTGTTTGGATGAATATGAAACTTTGACCGGCTATAATAGCGATTATGTTGGAATTGAATTGCGATCTAATATGAATATATTCATGAATTGTCAAAGCACCAAATACGACTTTTGCCATACTCATATACGATTTATTACAGACATAGAAAAAAACAAATGGCGCAAAATATTTTCGTGAAATGTTTATTATAACCTCTCGAATCGCCATTTTTATATATGAGTATTTATGTTCGTAGAAATAATAATTGTTTGATTGACTTATGTTGGGAGTGGAATATGAATGTTTAAAATGACACAGATTGATGTTGGTGGAAACTGCTCCGATGTGGGTTCGAACTCCGGTCGTCTGGATTATCATCCACCAGCTATCTCGCGCGGCTATCTGAAATTTAATTCAACAGTGGTTAAAACTTTCGAGTGCATCAGCATTTCATTGACATTTCAATATGATGTAATATGATCTTTATTAGGATCTAATATGATTACTGTTTCATGATTTTCTCAGCATGCAACACGATTTACTACATTACTGAATCGATTTAAATTGTACGCTTATACGACACATAAACTGCATCGGCGTAATATACGCATATGATGCGGATTAAATATATTTTACGACAATATACATCATAAAATTGATGTTTATTATACCGAATTGCGACTTAATTTAATAATGGTATATAAAATCGAGTTTCTACATTTTATGCGATTTCAAATATACACGATACATACTTTGATTGATATTATATGCGATGCTGATTTATTCGGATTTCTTGTAAGACTTGCCACGTGCAAAATTATACGATTTAATGTTTGCTGGGGACTTTCCTGATTGTTCAATTTTCACCAATTCTTAAATTGTTTCCAGATTGAAAGAACAGTAATTTACAATTAGTTCGACATTTAGCTAATTGGACGGACATGTAACGCGACATATTTAGTTGGACATTTTTGTAAACATAGAGTTCGGGGTCCAAATTATGACCCCACATTGAAAATCGACACTGTACCACTGTCATCGCAAATGTTCAATTACAGGTTAAAATCGTCTCCAATGCGATACTGAGTGGTGCTTCGGCACGTCGCATTGAATGTTATTTACTGTACAACATGTCACAAGCTGGATGGGAAGAAATTTTCCAACTGTGAAAGCTGTGGCGAGTGGCAAATGCAATCGTTAAACAGAAAGGTTAAGCCGAACAAGATGGGGATATCGAGTGATAACAAAACAATAAACTCTTTAGATTGAAGATAACTTTGTGATCCTGAAAAGGACCCTTTTTAGCCTGCATGTGAATACAACGAGCGAACGAATCGTAATGAATGCATTTTTTTGTCATCGCTGCCTTTTAACGCTCATTCGTTCGTCTCGTTGGACTCGCCCCTTTGGCTGAGTCTGCCGATGTGTCTCTATCCTGTGAGTGTGTACCGCTAGAGTACAAAACGTGCGGACCCCAAAAAAATATCTCATTTTCTTTCAACCGTAAACCAGTGTGGTTGTACGGCATCGTTTAACATGGCATCGCATCAACGGATTGGTGCCGGAGCACTAGTATACCTAATAGCGGTTATAGAATTTCGGCCGCCGGAGTGCTCGAGTTGGCTTGCAAAGCTGCTCACGACAATAAGAAAACCCGCCTACAGAACAGAGCACATTCGGTTCGGTGGCAACAACTAGTTTCAGCGAGTGGCAAACGCAATCGCAAAACGGCAGCAGGTAGAAGAAGGAAAAAGTTTGTTTATACAGACTGCTTTGGTGGCAAAACCAACCACCGTAAAACACGGCGCTCTTCGGGGCCATTAAACTTTTCAAAGAAGAGTTATTGAAAGTTTTTCACAATACCAATGCATTTTAAGTGACATCATATGACATATAATATAAACTGATTTATTTTGTTTATGCTTGTTCTTGAACTTATTGGTGGTTGGGTTCTTTTAAATTGATCATTCAGTTTTCACAAACCGAAGTTTCCGAATTAAAAATGGCTTCAAATTACAACACATTGTATGCAGGATGGCATTAACGAATTTTCTCGGTAGCAAGAACTGCTTCCTTTGGTTGATAACTAATGTTGAAAATTGACTGACGTTACATCTGCAAAAATAACTAAGGAGCAACATGAAGAGCTATGTATGTCCTGCTACTCTGTTCTTATTTTAAAGGACTTTAAATCGAAGGTCATCCGTCCCTATGTTTACTGTTGGTTTTTCCGAACACTTATAGCTCGTTTATTTCTCGACATATCGTAAAGTTCGTCTCCAAAACCTCAGTTCTTTTTCATTTTTATTCACTTTGTTTGCGGACAAATCTTACAATTCATTCGTCTCCGAAACCACAGTTTAAGGTACGGCAATGTGCTCAATAGTGAAATATATGATAGTGAAAGAGCTGATGACCACCTATGCATTTCCTATCACAGCCATTATTTGTGCATACGCCGAAAGATGCCCGGCGTTGAACATTTAATAAGTACAAAGCCTTCAGAAAAAAATCAAGAATCGAGTTTGTAAAAAAAAACGCAAAAACACAACACCAAAGGTTCTTTTCAGAACCTCCAACATGTTCATAAAGAGTAAACAGTAAACTAATCCATTTTTCAGGTAGATAGGATAGGTATTCACGTAGGAGAAGAAAATAAAACAATAATATGAAATATATATTTAGCAAAAGCTGTCCCCTTTGTATAGTCCTACGTCACTCCGGTTATGTCCCCGACATTACCCACCCGTCTTTTTCCGTTTGCCTCTTTTCACATACTTATCTATATCACACACAATAAATATTAAAATTTGCATTACTTATTTGTGAACAAAATTAAATGTGGGCTTACAATTATGTCTATCCATCTCTCCGTTTCACTTTTTTTTTTCAAATCTATGGAGAGCGGAACCAAATTGCACTCTATTAGTTTTTTTGTTGTTCCATTTACAATTTCTTAAATATCTCAAGAAATCATACAAAATTTCATTTTTGTAATGCTTCATATTAACTAATAGCTTCCAAAATTTTATATCTGATAAAAATCTGTTCGGGTGTTTCGTATTACATTTACATTTCTCATCCTAACAGGGCTCTTTATCCAATCCAAGACATTTTTGGAGCCATTACATTTTCTAATCCTATGTATATTATTATCGGTAGCACCACAAGTGTCTCATCTGTAACTATTTGTATTATCTATATTTTGATTATAAATTTTCATTATAAACTATATCATTGCAAATTTCGAAAGATGTTGATTTTGCAGCAGATGATATGTAATTTTTGTTTACGTTTCCCCATATCTGTTCCTATTCTATTCCAGGATACTTTTCTCGAAAGGTCACTTTAATATCCTCTGCTCTCAAGAGGTGGCTACACAATTTTTACATGAGTTTAGAAAAGGATCATCAATCAGTTCTCCTCCATTCGATGAAGCTGCAGTATTGACATTAAGATTTTTAAAATTTCTAGCAGCCTGAAGAAAATTTTCTTCTGCAGAACAACTTTGAGTATGTGTAAGACGGTGTCTGAAAAGTTTTTGGTTATGTTCTCAATATCAACTCAATATCTAAGCCTCCTTTTTCAGGATACAAATACAATTGATTCCGTGTTACCTTATAGAATGGATTGATTATGCAAATTAATTGTTCGGTCATCATTTTTATTTCCGATAAATGTCTTTTATCGATTGGAATCTAATATATAATACATTCGGTCTTTTTTCGTTTTGAAACCCTATGAGATCTTGTTTCTGGGATTCAAAAATTTTCCAGAATTTTCATTAGGAAAAGATAATTACCCGAATCGAATGCTTTCTCTCAATCGATACTCATTAAAATAAATTTTTTTGATTGCTGTGCTCTTACAACTATATTACGAATAGCGTCTAAATTGTCAATACACGATTCATATTCTATCCCTACTTATCCACTATCCTGTAACTGATCTTTATAAATCTGCCAGCAACTGTCTTCATAAGAATTTTGAAATCCGTATTCAGTAAACTATTTGGCCTGAAATTATTCAATTACCAGCTTCATGAATCAGTGTAATAATCCTTGACGAGCAGTTTTCGGCTGGGCTCATGACCCCTCCAAGGAATGAATCTTATAAAGAGATGCAGAAGATCTTGTTTTAATAGATGAAAGATTGCCATAATTGATCCTGTCTGGATCGGGTGATTTTTTCTTAGTTGCTTTTTTTTATAACTTACTCCAACTCATTTTCGGTTATTTCACCAATGAGATTCCTATGGCTAACATAATTTATCTTCTTAGTTATTGATCGCAGAGCTCTGAAGTCGTTGAATGGTAGAATCTGGTTTCGAAATACATGCCATGCCACCAAAAAAAATCATGCAAAAACAAATCGATATTCTAGTCCAGCAATACCAATCAATGGACTTTTCACATTTTGGAAAGCTTCAAAAATTAGAATAGGTCTCATCATTGACTAGCCATAGCCTGGAGCAATGATAGCAGTACCTAGCAGCTTGTAAGTTTTTCGTGAATCCCGAAACAAGTTTCGAAATAACAGGCGTGGGTTCAGAATTGATTGAACGACTTCGAAATATTCTTATGGAAGTTTCAAGCTCCAAGCAGATTGATCCAGAAAAAAACGATTACTCTATCGAAACAGCAAAACGTTAAGTTGAACTGTACACTAAAACCAGTTTTTGTGCGTTTTTTGTGCAATTTTTTTTGTGGGTTTGTTTTTTGTGCGATTTTTTTTGTGCGGTGTGTGACTTGAAGCAAATTTGACGAAGTTATCGTCCATTTCGTTTTTTTCGATGGTTTATATGCATTTCAGTGCGAAAAAAGCATATTTGCGTCTCAATTATCCACTTCTGAAATCATTCCTCTCCTCTCATCAAATGCTGTAAGTTTTTCTAAGTTTTTGCATGACATGATTTCTAACAGAAACACGTTTCGACATGCAACTTAAAGCACAAAACAGCCACGCGCAACTGGAAAGGCAAAGTGTCCCATCGCAAAGCAGGAAATTGAATGGTGAATGGCGTGGATTTGAGTTATTTTCTTAGGGAAAACTTTTTTTATGCAGTCCCTATCTTCCGCACAAAAAAAGTTTTTTTCAAATGTTGTACCGAACACGATATTTTAAAGCTACTGGTGATGTTTTGCACGATTTTTTTTATGCGACATTTTTTATGCGGTCCCTATCCCCCGCACAAAAAAGGTTTGCCTGTACCCTTAATACTATATGACTTCTACTATGCATAGAATTTTACTTCATGGCTATAGAATTATTCAAACCGCAATATATCCTATGGAAACAATGACCGAAGAGGCTCAAAAGAAATGTAATAAAATAATTAAATACACAGAAGAACATTTCACTCGTAAAAATAGTTGCGAAAAGACTAATCATAATATAGTCAATCAACTTCATATCTCCACATATCCAACGGTAAACACTTATTTTGAAAAGGAGAAAAGTTATTGTAGAAAACTTTCAGATGAAGTAACGTTTCTATTGAAGAAAACAATTGTTGATTAAGGTGAAGGTGGAAGCTAGCCATTGTAGTAGTATAGGTAAACCCTCGTGTAAAAATGGGGTAATAGTGTTTGTGAGAGAAGAGCAAAGCACACGTAAATAGATCAATTCACTTATCAGACTGTGTGGCGCTTCATTGACACGAGTCTTTGAATACATTTGAAAAAAAAAACAAATAACAATTCAATACTAAAGTGAAATGTATGATCGATATGTTCCGATGAACAATTGCAAATATAAATATATATAGAAAGTGCATTTGCATATGATTCTGATTATACGCGAGCGTAACATGAGCAAATTTATAACACATGCGAATTGGGGCACTTTTGGTATTAACAAGTTCTTCCGCATAGTAACTCGATGTTGATAATTCCTTAATATTTTCCTTCGTTGATCGTATTGTTTTCACATATTCACGTTGGAAAGCCTTAACCCTTCTCTTCGTTGGCCGAGGCATTTAGATTGAATTTAATACTTTTCCGTTTACTGTTTTTGAAAGCATAGGCTGCCGTGGCAGTGTTCCGAGCTCTGCAATACAATTTTCTTACCCAATGTTAAAGTTGCTAAAACTTACATTATAGACCCATTAAACGTAAAAATAATAATTGTATTGATATCAACACAATTTTATTCTATTGATTTTCATGACATGGGACGCTATGACTCCGGAATAACATTTTATTGAGTGGTTTTTTTAGCTGTTTCGATGATGTTGTTTGGCATCAGTGTCGAAAAAATAACGATGCTTCCACCAATACAAACAAAACCGTTGCAGACGATTGAAAAACGAAAATTTAATTTTCAGAGCTCTTGCTCGAGTTTTCCGACGTTCTTCACTATACGGTGCGAAAGCAGATGAAAATTTAATATCTTGTGAGTAATCGATTAGAGTTTGGTTGATATTACTTGATGGGAAGTGTGCGAAAACGATTATTTTCTTCACACTGTTTCGCAAAATTATTGATTTTCAGGCGAGAGGTGAGGGAGGGAGATGAAAGAAATGAGCGCCATTGTGGCAGCCATTTGTGGCTAGCTTCCACCTTCACCTTAAGGAAAAAATGACGATGACAGTTATGAAGAAAATTAAGAAGAAGAAGATGATGATGATGATAGTTTTAATTTTTAATTTTTAATTTAAGGGATATTTTTTATATTTGTAGCAGAATTTGTTTGTTTTGAGGGGTCGTTCATAAACTACGTGATCTTTTATTCAATAAGGAGCATTTGGGTTGCTTGTGAAAAAAAGTATGTAAAAAATACTACGGGGGGAGGGTGCCATAAAATCCCAAAAAATTAGATAAGATTTGTTTTTTGATTCATCCCCTTATAGTCACATGAAAAAAATTAATTTATCCAGAACCTCTCAGGTGGTGATAGACGATACCATACTTTTACGCATATGTTCGAATTTCAACAATGACAGAGTTAAACAACTTTTTTTTGTTTCGGACACTGTTGCCTTAATTTAGAAAAAAATTAGTACAGGATATAGTAGTGGAACATCTAAATTATTGGATTTTAATAACACTTTGGGAGTGGAAAACTTAAAGGTTATTATTTTTTAATGTGTTGTTATTAATTTTATCCTAATAATTATATTGAACTAGATTGTTTCTATCAATTAAATTAAAGCTCTCTAACCGCTCTACAAGTTGTTCTTTGACATCCAACTTTTACCTTTCTCTATTTGGTTGCAATATCGATATAAACAATTCCTGGTGAAAATTCAAGCAAAATCTTCAAAAATCACGATTTTTACCCCACTGTACATATATTTTTTTCCAAACTGTATATAATCGAGTCCGAGCTGTATATCTTTCCATTACGAAATGGCAAACCTTACTGAAGAGAAATGTTAAGAGAGCGGGAAAAAATATTTTTCCAAATTTCTAGACTAGAATATTGCTTTAGTATGATATGTTTAATTTTTTCTTGATTATATTACGAATTTCGAAGATCGTTCAACAATTACCGAGTAAAACCAATCTCTTGCAAAGTATCGATTGCAATCGTTAATAATTCAATCGCAGTTTAGCACAATTCAAAGCCGGGCGTAAGCTTCCTTCCTTGGAACAAACAAATAATAACCTATAGAAAGAGATAAACATTCACACCGTGTGTGACACTTATTTCTCCCTCCCCCTTTTGGGCCCAACGCCTGGGAGAACTGCGAATTGAGTACGGCCGCTCGCTGAATAATTTATTTACTTATTGTGATTTTTCGCTACTATTTTACATCGTTTGATTCCACTTCACGAGGGGGTTAATTGTCCCCGGAGCGCGGACCTAACAAATGGCCCCGATAAATAACCATTCAATGAACTGCTGCCGCCCGATGGGTAGTCAATTACGACGGAGTCGTTCTGCGATTAGCCATCAATTTTTTTTAGTCTCTTTTGGTCTTCAATACATCTATCGAATCAGCTGATTCATCCCACGAGCGCGCGCCGCTTTCACTCAAAGCTCCCACGCTATCATGTTCATCTCTCCTTTCGGCCGCTAATCGCAACAAACGAACAAACGGTCAAAACTCGGAAGCTCACTTTTTGCTTCCCCTTTTTGTCACATTGTGACAACAAGTGCAGTCACACCATGTTCAAGGTTCTCTCCCCCGCGCGCCCTCCTCTGTTCTGGCGCGGCCAGAGTTCATAGTTTTTTTCTTGGCAAGGGAAGCTGCTGCTGCTGCGTTCGCGTTATCTAATTTCGTTTTATTACCCCCCCCCCCCCCCCCCCCCCCCCCCCCCTCTGTGGCTCCCAAAAATCGCAGCATCCGTGGTCGATCCAGTCGGTAGGGATGATCGAAAAAAAAACGTTTCCTGATAGACGGCCACGATTTGATTTTCGTGCAAAATGCGTCGTGATGGGTTAATTCAGCCACTGCCATCAAAAACCTGAATCTATAACAATGCACTTTCAGCCGAGGGTATCCTATTGTCGCTACGCAAATGCGCTCTCTGCACTACACGTGGCACTAAATTTAGCACCAATCTTCGACGAGACAGACAGCGCACAAAGCGCGGCATGTGTACCCAATTCGAAGGTTCTTTAATCTTATTTTTGTTAGCGCATTCGGGCTGCCGGGTATCACTTTCCGTTTTTGACCGGATGATTTGGCATTGCGAAATCGGCTGACGACGGCAACGAAATATTATGGATTCAGGCTGATCCGACAAGAGCCATTTGTCTTTCAAAGTCGAAGGAGACGCGTGGTATATCTTTCTGCAAACTCATTAAGTCCACTTTCTAATCGGATTCGCTTGAGAAGAAGAAACACCAAACACCATAAAACCGGTAGTCACCTGAGCCTTCTCGCAGCGTGTCGCTTCCTACGGTGGTGATTTACTATTTTTAATCCTCGTGGGCCTCGTGGTCACGGCTGTGTGCCCAGTTAATGTGTCATTTTTTCCGCAGGAACCACGCTCTTCCGCCCCAGGATCCCCTCGGATAGAGAAAGATAACTTTTCTGGTCGATCGCCAGCTGCTGCTGTTGCTGCTGCTGCGTTGTTGTCGACTGTTACTAATTTTTCCCTCTTATTAATTTCCAATCTATTTCGAACTATACCTCTCCCGTCGGTTCGCGAACCCTACGCGCGACTTTCGAATTCAAGGAAGTCGCTATTTTTCCTACCCACTTTCTGCGCTGCCACTACTATTTATCGATTCTGCTATTTATTTATTTATCATCTCGAGACCACTGGCTGTTGTGCCCGCAAACTTTCCTCAGCCCAAGAGCAGACTGGGAATTATTTATATTAAGTAATCATGCAGGCACATAAACCAAATCTATAATACAATATAATAATGGCATAGTGATAATCTTGTAAATTACAATTTCGCGCGTATACACACTCGCGAGGTTCCATGCTCGGTTGCTTGCTGGCTCGAGCGTTGCCTTCGCCGCTGCGAAGGTTGAAGAGAGATCTTGTGCGCGCGGACAGATTTCCTCCACGCGGCGGACCATAGTGTTCGGAAGTTTTGCTAGCGAGCGAGATTCGCTGCATGCGTAGTCCTGGTGCAGAGGACCAGGGATGCAGTCAGCGCAGAACTTCAGGTTTGATTTTAATATTCGTTCTCATCCAGGATGATCTGACCTAGATCCTGGATGTAATGTATGTTATTTTTTCTATGTTTTCGGATATTAGTGGTACTGTAATTCTTTTGAATCTGGACGGCTTTTTAATCCGGACACTTTTTCATTATATTGGTTATCATACCAAACCAAAACATGGTGAATTGATGTTAACTATCAATCACATTGTATCAGTTTAGTATAATATCAAGCATTGCACCTAGCTGTTGACAAAAAATAGCAAAAATCAAAACATTCACATTCAGAAGATGATTTTAAATCCGGACGGCGCATCAAAGGAAACGATGAAATTTCTCATTGAAGGAGTTGCATAAGAGTATGTTACAAACCGAAAATATCAGAAAGTTGCATACCTTCAAAACTCACCATCTCAGCAGAATGCATCATTAATTTAATGAAAAGACACCTGGAACCTTCCAAGAGTGTTACTAATAACTTGGTAGCGATAGGAGTTCGCCGTCGACCCGCCGTCCCGTTTGCCCGACGCAAAATCGTAACAAAACGATAATCAATACATACTCGCGCACGGTATCACAGACCGTATTCTAACCATGATGTTTTTCCCGCGCCACAATATTTCTAGCCTACTACACTTTTCCCGACTGATCGTTTCTGTTGCAGTTGTTGTCTGCTGCGATATATTTCGGGAACCGCCGAAAGTTCATATTCTTTTTTGCATCTAACTCATTACATATCGAATCTCGCCATGCTTCATGAAGCAGCAGAATCATAAAGATTACGTAAAGCGAATGATTCATATTCAGTTACTGCAACTGAATCTGACCCATAATTTCCAGCCATGTGAATATTTAGCAAGCTGGCTGCTCAGAGAAGAGCAGTCGGATCATATTTTTCATTTCTAATGCTGCTCTCCTTTGCACTATATATTCCGCATATAAAGACCGCAAAGTATTACTAGCAACAGCACTCCAGTGAGAAACAAAAATTCTTCTTTTTAGTTCTTCTCTCATTCGCCGCTCTCCACTAATGGAGACCGAATGATGACGTAATTATTCATGTATCATTTATCGCTCTGCACTTATCTGTGCAGCGGTTACTTGCTATAGCTAGAGTGAGACGATATATGCGGTTCAAACTTGTAGACATGCTTCGAGAGCTGTGTGCGATGTTAGGTACAGCTCGGATATGCAATCAACAGGCTTTGTTCCTCGCTTCGTATATTCATTTGGTGCAGCAAAAATGAATACTGTCATTCGTTCAATTATCTGGATCATCCACTCTATTTCGGTTATATATTCGTGATTGGTTAGTAGCATGACACATGGTGGTTCTTTCGATATCGACAGATATCCAAACACTGCCCACTTTATTCTTTAAGTTGTTCACTTGTTTTACTTCCTTTATTGTTAGTCTTATAACCAACAAAATTGCTGAATAAATTTTCTATCTAATAGTACAGGTCGGACTCGATTATCCGGAGTATTGATTTTTTTTTCACTCCGGATAATCGAGTCAAAACAATTTTTTTTCTTTATTTTTCGTTTTTTGAAAATAAAATAAAAGAGGAATTTGATTTTTGATTCATCCCCTTTAAGTCAGGAAACACCTTTCTCACATGAAAAAAATTGATTTACCCAGATTCTCCAATATTTGATGAAAAAAAATCCTCCTACGCATATGTTCGAATTTCAACAATGACAGAGTTACAGAACTTTTTTTTGATTTCGGACTCTGTTGCCTCAAACTGGCTCTTCATCAAAAAGTACGCTACGGAAGACGATTCTGATGCTTTCATGTGAAAAATGAGAAAATTTAGTACAGGATATAGTAGTGGAACAACTGAATTTGTGAATTTTAATTACATTTTGGAAGTAAAACACTTAAAAGTTAAAAATTTTTCATGTGTTATTACTAATTATATCCTAGAAATTTATATTAAACTAGATTGTTTCTGTCAATTGAAATGAAGTTCTTTAACCGCTCCACAATTTGTTCTTTGACGCACAACTTCTATCTTTCTTAATTTGGCTGCAATATTGATATAAATAATTCCTGGTGAAAATTCAAGCAAAATCTTTAAAAATCACGCAAAACCACAAAAATTACCCCACTGTACATATGTAATAGCCACTTAATCTTCACCTTAACGTTGAAAGGTTACATTTCTTCATGAAATAAGCCATATTTGAAATATAAAAAAAATATTGTTTTCCAAACTAAATATAATCGAGTCTAAAATTGTATATAATCGAATCACATATAATCGAGTCTGTATATAATCGAGTCCGACCTGTATTGTATTCTATTAGTCAAATCATTTCATTTGATACCAATATTGAGGGGATTGCAAAAAATACATAGTCGACCATTTTGTGGCGGCGACCTTTTCGAATTTATGTTGTTCATAGTGTAGTGTATTCTCCGAATCAAGTCATTCAGCCATTTTTTTGCGGCGGCCAAATTGAATTTTTGAAGATCATGGAATACGCAGTTTCATAATGACAGTAGAATTAAATGTAGGTTCCAAATTTCAATCATTCAACAGGAACGGGGTCAATTTTCTATTAATGTGGGGCAACTCAACAAACATTCAAACATACATATAAACAGGTCAAGCTGAATGAAACCATTCAAAAAGTAATTAGTTGTTTGGGGACTGCGGCCATCTTGAAATTGGATTTTTCATTATCTGCTATGTTCTACTAGTCGAGAACTTTCTTTTGATACATTTTTGGGCATTTTTCATAAATAACTGTGTTCTACTAGTCAAGCCTTTTCATTTGATACTCATATTGATGGGGTTCTGACACAATAGGTAATCCACCATTTTGCAGTGACCGCCACCTTAGATTTGCATTTTTCATAAATAACTGTATTCTACTAGTCCAGCACTTTCATTTGATACCCATATTGAAGGGGTTCTGAAAAAAAAATATATATTGCGCCATCTTGCGGTGGCGGCCATTTTGGATTTGCATTTTTCATAAATAACTGTGCCCACATTGATGGAGTTCTGAGAAAATATGCAATCCGCCATTTTGTAGTGGTCGCCATCTTGGATTTGCATTTTTCATAAATAACTGTGTTCTACTAGTCAAGCCCTTTCGTTTGATACCCATATTGATGGGGTTCAAAAAAAAATGTAATCCGCCATTTTGTAGTGGCCGCCATCTTAGATTTGCATTTTTTGCATTAGTGCATTCTACTAATCAAGCCCTTTCTTTTGATACCCATATTAGCTATTCAATATAGAATTATTATACAAATTATTCAAAATTTCCGAAAATCAAAAATAAAATACTCCGGATAATCGAGTCTAAAATTCCGGATAATCGAATCCCGGATAATCGAGTCTCCGGATAATCGAGTCCGACCTGTATAAAGTATGAAATATGTCGCAACAACGTTTTGGCGTAATATGCATTTGAAATCCCTTAATTTTTCGTTACATTTTTCGTAGAGTGACCCCCATTTATAGAAATCAAAGACGTAGTCCTACGTCAAATATGATCAAAAGTGAAGGTAATACTGACGATTTTCTTCGATATTCGTGGTGTTATCCATTCGGAATTCCTTCCAAAGGGCCAAACGGTCAATGAAGAACATTACAGTGCCGTTATAAAGCGTTTGGGAGAGGAAATTCGTTGCAAACGCCCATATTTATGGAAGGATAACGCTTGGATTTCGCACCAGCTCATTGATCGGTCACCGAACTATCCAGATATAGCCTGTGTGACTTTTTACCATTTCCGAAACTCAAATTATCGCTATGTTGGAGCAGCACTGAAGACATAAAGATGAATTCGCTGCGTGAACTGAAGTCAATTCTTGAATACAGCTAAAAACTGTGTCGGTGAGTGGATTGTTGATTGGTAAAGTGTATTGATGCAGAAGGGGCCTATTTTAAAGACGATAATATAAATTTAGAGCATTTTATTTAAAAACACAAATTCCTTGTATATATTTGACAGAACGTAAATTGTGTGAGTAAACTTCATTTTAACATTTAAAAAAAAACGAATCACTTATAGATTACTTCCACAATACTTTCTGCCTCGTTCGATGGAAATCTTACATGGTTAGATTTACATTCAGAAATTACATCTCCGGAGTATACGTGGTCACGTATTGTGTATACCTCAGATTGATTCAGTTGATTTTCATGATTCAGCATTATTTCTACAAAATCCAGTATTAACTGTCAAATTTGAACTAGTTTGTCCAAGCTGGCGTACAATTTGATTTCATTAAATCTTTATACATCTATCTATCGTATGAATCAATGAAAAAATACCATTCTTTAGTTTTACAATTTTTTTAAAATAGAAATTTAAAATTGAAACTTTCATTCGTATGGCATCACCCCCTTAGAGAGGAGGGTGGAATTTATAACCACCATAGAAACATGTATTGCATCATAAAACCTCCACATGCCAAATTTGGTTTCATTTGCTTGATTAATTCTCGAGTAATGCAGAAATTTGTGTTTCATTTGTGTGGTCTCAAACTATCACTAAAACCTTACCCGGCCCCAAAAACCCCTATATACCAATTTTCATGTTGATCGGTTCTGTAGTTTCCGAGTTCATAAGAATCAGACAGACAGACAGACTGAAATCCATTTATATATATATATATATATATATATATATATATATATATATATATATATATATATATATATATATATATATATATATATATATATATATATATATATATATATATATAAATGAAGGACTGGAATCATGTGCGCCATAGCTCAATTTTTTTTGAACCCCTTCTCTTCACCTCACCAGCTGTAACTATTATAATTTTGAATATTTTTTCCCTTTTGTTTTGTTTTTAAAACATAAATAAACAAATAATGAAATAATGTGTGATAAAACTATTCCTTGTTTCTTTTGTTCTTAGCTCTAGAATATCCCTTAAGCTTCACCCTTGCACAAAAATTTCACGAGGTGAAAATCCTCCAGCTAAAGGCCAACGACCTTTCTCAAGACTTAAAGCTAGTATCAAACTATTCAAATTGAGAAAAGATCTTCCAATTGTCCCTTTTCAAGGCCAAAGGCGAAGGAAAAAAAATTCGGACGGATTTCAGACTTTTCACACGGAAAAACGAGTACCAAAAATTGAATTCTCAGAGAGTCGATTTTTGACAAAAACTATTCCGAGACGACAGTAGACCTCGTCGTTTAATTATTTTTCTCCTTTGCAATGATCTCTAATGTGATCATGGAGCGAATAATCATAGAGGTGGGATAATACGGGCAAAGGGCTACTCGTAGCTGGCCGAACAGAATTTGTTTAAGGACTACTGTTGTATTGATGGTTGACATCAATGTGACGGAAACCCAACAAGCCGGCTTGCGATCACAACTCGTATAGGCCGATTGCAATGTTATCCTGTATTCGCAAATTGTTAGAGAAAATGATTCTACTTCGTTTGGACAAGTGGGTCGAAACGAACAATTTGCTGTCAAATACGCAGTTTGGCTTCCGCCGAGGTAGAGGGACAAATGATTGTCTCGCGCTGCTATCTTCTGAAATCCAAATCGCATTTGCTCGCAAAGAACAAATGGCTTCCGTTTTTCTCGATATCAAAGGGGCATTTGATTCAGTTTCCATGGAAATTCTCTCAGAGAAGCTTCATAATCGTGGACTTTCACCAATTCTTAACAATTTCCTGTACAATTTACTGTCAGAAAAGCACATGATTTTCTCTCGTGGCAGCTCGAAATCTTCTCGTTACAGTTTTATGGGCCTACCGCAAGGCTCCTGCCTAAGCCCCCTCTTGTACAGTTTTTACGTCAATGATATGGATGATTGTCTAACTAGAGACTGCACGCTGAGACAACTTGCAGACGATGGAGTTATTTCCATCACGGGTACTAATCCCGTCGTTCTGCAAAAGTCGTTGCAAGATACCCTGAACAATCTGTTCACGTGGGCCCTCAAGCTGGGTATCGAATTCTCTACGGAGAAAACTGAAATGGTCGTTTTTTCTAGGAAGCACGAACCCGCCCAATTCCAGCTTCACCTATCCGGCAAAACGATCCAACACTCTATGTTTTTCAAATACCTGGGTGTATATTTTGATTCGAAATGTACCTGGGGGAGACACATTGCGTATTTGAAACAGAAATGCCAGCAAAGAATCAATTTTCTCCAAACAATAACCGGAACATGGTGGGGTGCCCATCCAGGAGACCTCATTCAGTTGTACAAAACAACGATATTGTCAGTGTTAGAATATGGCAGTTTTTGCTTCCGATCAGCTGCCAGGATTCATATTCTCAAGCTGGAGAGGATACAATATCGTTGCTTGCGTATAGCCATGGGGTGTTTGCATTCGACACATACGATGAGTCTCGAAGTTTTGGCAGGAGTACCCCCGCTTACTCTTCGGTTCACAGAATTATCCTACAGATTTCTCATCCGTTGCAAGATCATGAATCCATTGGTGATTGATAACTTCGAAAATCTACTACAACTGACTCCTCAGTCAAGTTTTATGTCTTTATACCATGAGTACCTTACCCACGACGTGCACCCTTCACCAGGCATCTCCAACCAAGTTTGCTTCCCTTACTTCTGCAATTCCTCTGTCATTTTTGATCTGTCTATGCGACAAAAAATCCATGGAATCCCAGATCACCTACGCTCCGATTCTTTTCCGCCGTTATTTTCGGCAGAATATGGGAAAGTTGGATCTGATAAAATGTTCTTTACTGACGGTTCATTCATAAACGAGTCCACTGGCTTCGGCATCTTCAATGTAAATTCCAGTGCCTCTTTCAAACTCAAAGATCCTTGTTCCGTGTATGTCGCTGAACTGGGTGCGATATATTACGCATTAGGGATCATTGAAACATTGCCCATCGACCACTATTTTATTTTTTCAGACAGTCTCAGCTCAATAGAGGCAATCCGCTCAATGAAAGTTGATAAACGCTCATCTTATTTCCTAACAAGAATAAGACAACTATTGAGTGTTTTGGTCGAAAAATTATTCAAGATTACCTTAGCATGGGTTCCCTCTCATTGCGCGATTCCGGGGAATGAGAAAGCGGACTCGCTAGCTAAGGTGGGCGCTTTAGAAGGCACATTTTTTTAAAGGCAAATTGCTTATAATGAATTTTTCCACATTCCTCGTCAGTATACGCTCGTAAGTTGGCAGTGCATGTGGAGTGGTGCTGAGTTCGGTCGTTGGTTACACACGATTATCCCTAAGGTCTCGACGAGTGCATGGTTCAAGGGATTGAATGTAGGTCGTGATTTCATTCGCGTGATATCTCGGCTTATGTCCAATCACTACAACCTAAACGCGCATCTCTATCGCATTGGGCTCGCAGCAAACAATCTTTGTGATTGTGGCGATGGCTACCACGACATCGAGCATGTTGTCTGGTCGTGTATCCGGTTCCATGCTGCTCGCTCTCAGCTCTCTAGAGCACTGAGAGCACAAGGCAGACAATCGGATATCCCCGTCCGGGATATCTTAGGTAGCCGTGATCTTGATCTTCTGCTTCATCTATACCTGTTCCTCAGAAACGCCAATGTCAACGTTTAATGATGTTTCCTTCGTTGTGTCCCTGTTTCATATCCCTCCTATCCGATCTATAAACTTTTACTTAGTCGCGGCAATACATACACACACTCTTTACAGATACACGGGCCGAAGGTTGTGCAGTCCACTGATGATTCAACAAGAGCTAAAGGTTGTACCGCTCATGACATTCAACACAAGTCATTTATTAGTTATCTTTGTGTTCCGGGCTTCAATGACATATTTGGAACCTTCGTTAATTCTTTGGAAAAATGATAAAAAGAAGTATCGTAAACCGGCTTCATCATTGACATGAGAGGAATGATCTTTTGTTTTCTCTATTGTTATACTTGTCGTTTTTAACCAGCAGAACAGCGCGCAGTTTGAGTTGAATCATTGTTTCTGGTAATAACTGTTTCTTCAAGCTACAACATACAACATTATGCTTATGCTTATGCTTATGTTTTTCTGCCAAAGTAATTTGCTATTGTTGCCGATATAGTCGATTCAATAATTTTGGTGCTTGTAATTATCAAAATAAATTTACTTTTCATCCCTACTAACGACGCAAGGAGGACTTCTTTCCGGGTGGGATTGCACGTATTTCAATGTTTCAGTGTCATTGGGCTCGAAGATGAGGCACATTTTCGTATAATAACAAAAAATAAACAGAAACAGCAAATCGCAAGCCACTTCATCCCTGGCTCACATTGTGTCTTGGCCGACTGGTGAATCGGACGGTGCGCGCACTTACGCGAGATTCCGCCCAATAAATCCACGCGTTATCTATAAAAACACATACACACACTCACACATGTGCCCCTTTCTACTGATTGGTTTATTGCGCGGGCTTGGCATGTACACGCGGACAAAAAGGGCCGCGGATCGTATGATTTGCCTCAAGTACACACGCAACCTCCGCCCGGTGTCCCCATCCCAGTGGTTCTAGTCGTCGCCGTGACGGTTTTTATGCGCGGCAATTTTTGTGAGGGGGCGAACGAAGCGAAACGTCTAATCTTCGCAGGTGAAAGTCAATGGAAAAAATGTGGATGTCACGATGAGAGTTAAAATTCGAATGAATCTCAAGCCGTCACTGTCAACCCGTCATAACAACTGTAATCGACACAAGTGACGACATCAATCGGATTTCAAACGACTCTCCGGTTGGTTTCATACCCGTCATAATCGTATCTCCGTCAACGCCAACGCAAACCGGAATTTTGTTTTTGTCCCGCATGCTTCCAAGCGAACCTCAAAAATCTGTCGTTAATCCTTCGCACGGTCGCGGTTGGCCAAGGATGCCGATTTTTTTGCACCTTCGCGCTTTTTCTGGCCCAAGTCAGCAATGATGGAATGCTGATTCCCCGAATCTGATGCCGACCAACACTGTCAGAAAATGGACACTGCAACTGTTTTGCCATTCCTACTCTCCATTCACAGCCTCCTGCTCCTCCGGAACAGAGGAAGTCCAACGCACCACGGCCAATAATTGAGGTTATGGGGTTAATTCGTGCATTGATAGGATAATGGATCGACCCGATTTGGTTTCGATTTATGGCACCCGGTTCTCCCTCGACGGGGTGGCGGACTGCATTTGAAAATCCGCCCGCATGATCCAGGCGGCCTCACCTGATTACGGGACGACGCATCTAAATTAAGATGGAGGCTGCGGCGCTGTGCCGTGCCGCAGCATACGCACACCCGCACGTGCATCGCAATACGACGGACGATTACACAAATCCTTTCGGAAGCCACTGCCGGCCGCTTCGTCGCGCTCGGACTCTGGAGATGTGGCGGGCGGCCGGCGGATGTTTTTGCTGCGTTGCGGAATTGAGCCATTTCGCCGCAACAGCTCGTGCCAAGAGGTATAGTACTAATGAACGACCGTTCCAATTGGTTTATCTGCCGGATTGCCGTCGCTTTGCTACACGGATACCGAGGGAAATTGGCCCCCATGGGACGGGATGATGTTTTGAGTAGGCTTTGCATCATGAATTGGGCGCAGATTTATCGATCTTGATTTGTTGTTTAATTAATTTCTGCAAAAAATGGGTTCGCATGATTCAGGGGCAAATGGATGGGTAGTAAATGTTGGATTAATTGCGCTCAATTAACAAACATTGTTACCGCTTTTTTGCATTTGTTATTTGTAGCTTTCTAGTTGTGTTTATCTTATTTACAACTTATTCAAAACTGAAACACGTGTTTTGTACTTGTGAATTGTAAACTATGAATAGTAAATCTGGAAAAACTGACAAAATGACAAAAAAACACAATGAAAAAAAACGGTGCTCTTCGACCTTCTTCGATGTTCTAAACATTCTCCATTCTCAAAATTTGGCTATCCAAAGTGCCAAATTTGATGTTCATATGATTGATTTTCTTTGTGATTTTTAAAAGAGATGTGTCCGAAATTGGGAACTCTTTATTCAAAAAATAATTACTTGGAATCCTGTTTTCTAATCTGAATATGGCTTTCAGTTAAAGATTTGATAGAAATAAAAAAAAATAAAAAAAACACAAAATTACAAGAAACAAAATGAAGTTTTAAATTTAATCTAATGAATATTTTCACATAAATCGAAGAAGACAGAAGGCAGTGCATTAACGCGTAGAATTGTTGAAAAGAAAAGACAGAAAAGAAAAATAAAGTGAAAGGGATGATAACAAATGAAAAAGAATTTAAAAAAGAGATTTTTTTCATATTGAAAAAGTTCATAATGTGAAGAAAATAATAAACAACAGAGCAAATCAAATAAAAAAACGGAAAAAAACAAAAGAAAAAAGAGTATAAAAAAAAACAAAAAACAAAACATAAGAAACGGAAACGAAATAGTTAAAGGCAGAGCAGTAAGAAAATAAAACTACAAGAAGAAAATTGACAGAAAGCAAATAGACTCAAATTTAAAAACGAAAACATGAAAATACGCGAAATTTATTTATGAAAATAGAAAAACGGAAGAAGAAAAATAGAGAAATAGGAATGAAAAGATATAACAAAGGGGGAAAGTTAACATAAAAATGAAAAGATAATAGAAGAACACTTTCTCTTGGATCCATTTCGTTTGAAAACAATAAAATGAGAAATGGGAAAAAGAGGAAGATTAGGATAAGAAAAAAATAATAAAAATAAGCAAAGAAAAACATATTTTGAAAAAAAAATCCATTTCTTTTTTTCAAAGCATACAAAAAAATTAAAAATGGGAAAAGGATATTTCAATATAAATTGAATAAAATGAATCAACAAAACAAACATAAAAAGCGATTGTTTAGGGAAATACAAAAAAAATAAAAACAACGGAAAACAAAAAAAAAGAACTCAAGGAGCAACTTTCTTCCTTTTTTTCTCCTCATATTTTCTATATTTTTGTAATAGCAGTTTCGTTTTGTTCTTCTTCTTCAATGGCACTAACGTTCCTAGAGGAACTTTGCCGTCTCAACGTACTATTACTTGCGTCATTTTTATTAGTACTTAGTTGAGATTTCTTTGCCAAATAACACGCCTTGAATGCATTCTGAGTGGCAAGCTCTAGAATACGCGTGATCACAGTGCAAGTCGGAGGAAATTTCTTTGAAGAAAAATTCCCCCGACCAGAACGGGAATCGAACCCGAACACCCGGCATGTTAGTTATGACGCTAACCGCTCGGCCAACGTTTTCGTTTTGTTAAGTATTTTTATTCTTTGAATTATTTTGTAACATTTTCGTAATTTTAATCTTCTTTCTCTATTTACCTTTTTTTTCTCTTTGTATAATTTTTTCGTCATTTATCTCGGATTCCCTTTTCCAAATTTGGTTTTCGTTAATAATATTTTTGTCTATTTGCTTTGGTGGAGAAAGCAAATTAGAGTAACAAATAAAAAAGAGATGCAAAATGGCAACAGAGCAGTAAGAAAATAAAACTACAAAAAGAAAATTGACAGAAAGCAAATAGACTCACATCTAGAAACTAAAACCTGGGAAAATACGCGAAAACTATTTACGAAAATGGACAAACAGAAAATGAAAAATAGAAAAAGGTAAAAAGGAATGGAAAGATATAAAAAATGGGAAAAGTATATATGAATAATGAAAAGGCAAAAGAAGAACCCTTCCTCTTTTCTTCATTCCATTTAAAAACTTAAAAAGAATCAAGAAAATTGGAAATGGGAAAAAGAAGAAAATTAAAAAAGACAAAGGAAATATTCAAAAAATATATAAAAACTCAATGAAATTCAAAATGCGCATAGAATAAAATTATTTAAGAAAACAGCAATATCAAGTAAGGAAACGAGAATCGTCTCTATATTTCCGTTTTCCATTATTTCAATTTCAACTTTTTTCTCAATTTTTTTATGTATACATTGGAAAGTCTACAAAAACAGAAAGCAGTTATTTGGGAAAAGCTAATAAAAATTAGGGAAAACAGTAAATTGGAGAACGAAATAGAAAAACCTTTTTTTTTTTCATTTTTTCCATACTTTTCTATTGATTCCGTTTTATTCTAAATTTTGTAATTCCGTTTCCTCCTAAGTCTCTTTATTTCGTTTTCACAAGTGTTTTTTTTTCTTTGCATAATTCTGAAGATGTTCCTTCCTTATATTCTTTTTTTCCATTTTCCTGTTTATTTATGGAAAATAAGGAAAGAAAAAAAACAAAAAAAGACAACAAATAGAAAAAGGCCTAGTAAGAGCCTAGTCCCCCTATGGCATTCAGAAGCCTGTGAGCAGGTGAAAATTCTGGTTACGTTCGCCTAGTTAAGAGATAAGTCTGCCGGAGGAAATAATGTTCAATAGAAAGAAGAAAAAGGAAGAAAAGGAAAATGAGAAAAGTGAGAAAAATGAGGAAGAGCAAAAATGTGGGCGATTTAGCGTAGTGTACCTCTCACGCTAAATGTCAAGAGATCAATTTTCACTCCCGACATTCTTCTGAGATGGAGGTAAAGATGTTAAAAGTCACTATAATACATACTGAAAAAAATAACGAATAAATGAACTGGAAAAGCAGAATTGTGAAATGAAGATAAAAGGAAAAAAGAAACAGGGTAATGGAAAAAAAAATAAAAATAAAAACAAAAGTCATTTCTGTCTTTTCGTTTTCTATTTTTCTCATTTCATTTTCTTTTCTTGATTTTTTCTATGCATTGGAAACAGGAAGCAGTTATTTAGGAAAACGTTAATATATAAAATTAAAGGAAAAAACCTTTACTTTTCCAATTTCTTTGTACATTTAAAAAAAAACAGCCTTTTGCTCTAAGTTATTTATTTCCGTTTCCTCCACAGTCTTCTGATTCTGTTTTTACATTTTTTTTCTTTGTATGGTTCTGAGGCTGTTTCTTCTTTACTACTTTGTTGCTTTTCTTTCATTTGCATAATTTTGTCTTTTTTTTGCATACTTTTCCGATTTTTCTTGGCAGATTTCTGATTCTCGTTGATTTACTTTTGGACAATTTTGTTTGGCGAAGGGAAAAAATAAAGGAACAAATAGAAAGGGTAAAATATGGAAAATTAAGAAAAAAAATAAAGAAAAATTAAACAAAGAGAAAAGCAAATAATGTTCAATAGAGAGAAAGAAGAAAAAGAAAAAATAAATAAACAGGAAAAGAGGAAAATAGGGATAAGAGGAAGAAGTACGAAAAAAGAATAAAGGTAAAAAGTAAAGAGTAAAGGTGGAACAGAATAATGGAAAAGAAGAGGAGAAAGAGGAAAAATATGAAAATAGGAAAAATATGGAATAAAGGATAGACAGGAAAAAGGTCAAAAGTCAAAAGGAAGGAAACAATTAAGTGGAAAACAGGGAAAAGAGGAAAGGCACGAAGAAGAGGAAAAGAGGAAAAAGTGAAAAGGGAATGAAAAGAGAAAGAGGAGCGAAGAGAGGAAAAAGAGGAAAAAGAGATAAAAAAGGAAAAGTTGTAAAAAGTTTTCTTTGTTTATTTTCATTGGTTCAGATCAATCACGTAGAGCAACTACGAAGTGTACAGACCACCCAAGCCCAATCTCAAGCTCAAGAAAAAAGAAGAAAGTGAAAAAAGGTTCAAAAGCGGAAAAAGACGAAATTGAGGTAAAAGTGGAAAAAGAGTAAGGGGAAAAAAGAGCAAAGGAAAGGGAAAGAACAAGAGGAAAGAAGGAAGAAGGAAGAAGGAAGAAGGAAGAAGGAAGAAGGAAGAAGGAAGAAGGAAGAAGGAAGAAGGAAGAAGGAAGAAGGAAGAAGGAAGAAGGAAGAAGGAAGAAGGAAGAAGGAAGAAGGAAGAAGGAAGAAGGAAGAAGGAAGAAGGAAGAAGGAAGAAGGAAGAAGGAAGAAGGAAGAAGGAAGAAGGAAGAAGGAAGAAGGAAGAAGGAAGAAGGAAGAAGGAAGAAGGAAGAAGGAAGAAGGAAGAAGGAAGAAGGAAGAAGGAAGAAGGAAGAAGGAAGAAGGAAGAAGGAAGAAGGAAGAAGGAAGAAGGAAGAAGGAAGAAGGAAGAAGGAAGAAGGAAGAAGGAAGAAGGAAGAAGGAAGAAGAAGAAGGAGAAGAAGGAAGAAGGAAGAAGGAAGAAGGAAGAAGGAAGAAGGAAGAAGGAAGAAGGAAGAAGGAAGAAGGAAGAAGAAGAAGGAAGAAGGAAAGAAGTGAAGAAGGAAGAAGGAAGAAGGAAGAAGGAAGAAGGAAGAAGGAAGAAGGAAGAAGGAAGAAGGAAGAAAGGAAGAAGAGGAAGAAGGAAGAAGGAAGAAGGAAGAAGAAGAAGGAAGAAGGAAAGAAGAAGAAGGAAGAAGGAAGAAGGAGAAGGAAGAAGGAAGAAGGAAGAAGGAAGAAGGAAGAAGGAAGAAGGAAGAAGGAAGAAGGAAGAAGGAAGAAGGAAGAAGGAAGAAGGAAGAAGGAAGAAGGAAGAAGGAAGAAGGAAGAAGGAAGAAGGAAGAAGGAAGAAGGAAGAAGGAAGAAGGAAGAAGGAAGAAGGAAGAAGGAAGAAGGAAGAAGGAAGAAGGAAGAAGGAGAAGGAAGAAGGAAAAGGAAAAAGGAAAAAGGAAAAGGAAAAAGGAAAAAGGAAAAAGGGAAAAAAGGAAAAAGGAAAAAGGAAAAGGAAGAAGGAGAAGAAGAGGAAGGAAGGAAGAAGGAAAAGGAAAAAGGAAAAAGGAAAAAAGGAAAAAGGAAAAAGGAAAAAGGAAAAAGGAAAAAGGAAAAAGGAAAAAGGAAAAAGGGAAAAAAGGAAAAAGGAAAAAGGAAAAAGGAAAAAGGAAAAGGAAAAAGGAAAAAGGAAAAAGGAAAAAAGGAAAAAGGAAAAAGGAAAAAGGAAAAAAGGAAAAAGGAAAAAGGAAAAAGGAAAAAGGAAAAAGGAAAAAAGGAAAAAGGACAAAAAAGGAAAAAGGAAAAAGGAAAAGGAAAAAGGAAAAAGGAAAAAGGAAAAAGGAAAAGGAAAAAGGAAAAAGGAAAAGGAAGAAGGAAGAAGGAAGAAGGAAGAAGGAAGAAGGAAGAAGGAAGAAGGAAGAAGGAAGAAGGAAGAAGGAAGAAAGGAAAAAGGAAAAAGGAAAAAGGAAAAAGGAAAAGGAAGAAGGAAGAAGGAAGAAGGAAGAAGGAAGAAGGAAGAAGGAAGAAGGAAGAAGGAAGAAGGAAGAAGGAAGAAGGAAGAAGGAAGAAGGAAGACAAGGAAGAAGGAAGAAGGAAGAAGGAAGAAGAAGGAAGAAGGAAGAAGGAAGAAGAAGAAGGAAGAAGGAGGAAGGAAGAAGGAAGAAGGAAGAAGGAAGAAGGAAGAAGGAAGAAGGAGAGGAAGAAGGAAGAAGGAAGAAGAAGAAGGCAGAAGGAAGAAGGAAGAAGGAAGAAGAGGAAAAGGAAGTATGCAAAGAAAACAGAGATTAAAAACATAAATGGGTCGGATTCAAGAAATAACTGAACGGGAAACATAAAACGTGAAATGTACATATGAAAAAATATGGAGAGTAAACTGTAGAAGTGAACGAAAAAACTAAAAGCTCGTGTAATTTAAATGGAAATACTGATGAATCTGAAAAGGAAAAACGTTAAACGATGGAGGAAAGATGAGGGAAATTACAAAGTAAGAATATTAAAACTAAGAGCAAAAATGTAAAAATAACATACTGGCTGAATTACAAAAAGGTGAAAAAACAAAAACACCCAAAGGCGTACAGCGACAAAACAGCAACGAAGTCTTTTCTAGAGTAATGATCAATGAGTCCAACTTTCAAAACGGATTCATAATAATATATTTTCTTGCTCGTCAATTGAAACCATAACACAAATAGAATTTAAAGGATAATCTAAACAAGAAGGATTTTATTAGATATGTCTAATCAACATAGTAAAATATTCCACTAAAAAGTAACGCTACAATAGCGCTTTCTCGATCCCTTACTTTCCCTCTTTTTGAACTAGTCAACAAATGTTGCAAATGTTGCATCCAAAGTCACTCACTGAAAATCCGCACCATATCAGAAGCCAATTTTCTCTAAGTGCGTGCCACCCGCTAAAACTCTATTACCAGCAAGAAAAACAAATCACTTCAATGGATCCGATCGACATGCGATTGATACTGCTGCTGCTGCCGCTTCGATCGCCTATAATCTCTGAAAGCGTTTCCACCAACGCCCCGAACGACGGTAGCAGCTGTCCGCTCCCTGCCGGGAGTGTGTCCGATCGGGAAAACCGCATCCAACAGACAAATTTCGGCGCAGACATCCAGATCGAAACGGGACGGGAGCGTGAGCGCTGTGATCAGTGCACAGAAGTGCATTCATCTGTCCTCGGCTCGAAATGGTCCAATCACTTAAGGCCCGCTAAATCTGTTCCCGAACCGCGCGCGCGCCCCCACCCCATCGGCCGTGGGCTAACCTAATCTAGGCTAATTTACAGCTGAAGCTAATAAATATGCGCAGGCATTCTTAAGCAAATGTTGATATATGTTCCAGCGGCTAAGCGACCGCTGCTGCCTTCACGCGGGCCTCACTGTCCGGCCGGAAAATGAAGCTAATTTATAAAGTGCTATTACGATACCTTGCTGCACTTTCGGATCGGCCTATGAGCGATGCTATGAGCCGTGGGTGGGTGGGTGACTTGGTCGGGAGAGCGACGGGGGTTGGTTTGGTACTTTTTCTCCGGTATCTTGGCGGAGAAGTGCATACACATCGTCGCAATCGTCGTCGTCGTCGTCGTCGTTCGTCATGCCTTCCCGTTGGTCCGTTTCGGAGATGTTGAAAGGTGCTGCGTTGTTTTGCATGACCGCCTGCGAAAGGAACGGATCTCGCGGCCAGATCTTCCCGACCTGGTACGTGGGGAGATCATTTAGCTGTCCATTTCTCGAACCCCGTTGCTGCTGCTGCTGCTGTTTTGATCTTCGGACTTTGCGGGAGAACGTCGCTTTTATAGCGCTAAGCCAGATAAGCCGGTAAATGAGATCAGAGATTAGAGTCGTTAATGCTATTAGAGAAGGAGCGAGATGGGCTGGGGATTATGTGGTGAAAGGGAACACACAGCCGCAGCATTTGGCTAATGATGATCAATGCTGATCAGCGGTGTGAATTACTAGCAGAGATCGTACGTGTGGGGTAAATTGCAGCACTGGATGTGTTCAAATATGATGAGTTACCTCGTGCAGAGCAACAAGTCGACCTTAGAAGTACAATTTTGATAAAATCTTGCTTTCGCAACTTGTAAAGATCGAGAAACTCCTTCGAGTTAACATTTTTCTAAGTCTGAGACAACTGTGATTATTTTTGTTGGATCACTCAATTGGTCGATAATATTTCGATCTAGGCTGAATACTGAATTGTTTTGATTTTTGTTACAGTGATAATTGGTTAAAACTTGGAAATCAATATCGGAGGATTATAACGAAATCAGGTTCGAAAAAGTCGTTCGAGTTGGTCGAGTTCGAGTATAAATCCAGTCAAAATAGTGCACTGACACCCATTTTAACTCCCAAATTTTTTTCGGTCCATTATCAGGCTGATTGAGAAAGTCGAATCGAAGCACAATTCTTGCACGTAAAATAAATAGTGCTGATTTCCAGTGAGTGGCTTTAGATGTTGTTGGACAACTTCTGAAGAGTCAAAGTAGAGGCGCCGATAAAGCGCTAATGTACCGTAATGCTTCCTTGTATTATTGTATATTATTTCCGAGAGAGAAAAAACAGTGCCCATTTATCAGTTCAAATTTTTCACTGTTTTATTTTGAAAAATTCAATAAAGTCCTTGAGATTTATCAAAATTCGATCATGATATGTTTTTTTCTTAATAATTTCTTAATAATTTGTTGAATCCGTTCATGATACTGGAGGTAATGATTATGGTGTCAGTTCTGAATTTTGTGCAAAAACAAATATCGTTTAAGATGAATCCGAACAAAAAATCATCAACCGTATCATGTCTGGAAACGTGACGTGAGTCTATGAGTACAACACGCTATCCAGACATCAGACAAACTAATTTCTCGGTTCTGATGGATTAAACAATGTTGTGCATTAGATTTTGTTTTTTGAGGAAACAGAAAAGTTAGAGTTGAAGAAATCATTCGTAGACAAATAACTATGTGATTTTGCAAAATAAAAACAGACCTTCGCACAATCCATTATTCAACAATTCCATGAAAAAAAGATTACCAAATAATAGAAATTGATCTGATTTCACTCAAACCATGGATATTTATACCTTCTTGAAAAATCTTAGATACGTTTCCTCATTCAGGACAATGATTAAAAAATACGGATTTTGAAAATGTTGTTCCTTTTGAACGATTTGATTAGATTAATAGAGAAATTTGGAGAGCATTTCGATTCTTTTTTCTCAGCAAGTTCCCTTAAGTATAGAAAGAATTCAAAAGACTCCGATATCCACACAAAACATCGAATAACAGAAAACTCTCGAGAACTCGACGATAACAATGTTGATGAACATCCTATTAGTTTCCATCGGAGAGTTTATTCTATTCATCTATTAATGCATTTCGTTTTTTTTTTGCGGTCCGAAACCTTGATGGTTTTTTTTTTGTAGATTTGGTTTGTGTTGATTTACGTTAATTTGCTTCCATTATTTATGTATTTGACGTATGACTTAGTTTACGAGGGAAATTGTAACGCTTTTATGGAATACTTTTAACATTGATAACGCTTTTTGCTTACATCGATTTTTGATGATTTGTATACCAATCGAATTGGGATTTCTCGAAGATTTGTTTTTTTACATCCCCAAGTTCGCAAATAGCAAAACTGTCTAAAAAGTATAAAGTAAGTATAAAAATGTTGTTATTTGGAATTTCTATTCTAGTCTTGCTCCAGCCAGAAAGCAGTGAATATCTTTTTCTAACACTAATGTCAAACACAGAAACATCCCTTGACGCGATGTTCGAGAGTGAAATCGCGCCAGAGGTTAGTGAATGAAAGATGTCAAATCGCAGAACAATTCTAATCTTTTTTAATTGTTTATAAAACCGGAGGTGAAAAGGTATACCGCGTCGGTTCTCATACCGTCGGGTGGACAGTGTTTGTGTATTATTGCATAAAATGTATACATTGATGTGTTTAAACATTGTCAAAGGCCTCAATGCTTTGACATTTACTAACGTTGTTCGAATATTCGGTATCATACAGAAAATTAGTCACGCAAATAAGAAAGTGTGTAGAACAGCTATTTTTGTTTTGAATTAGTATCAATTTTTGGGATTTTGTTAAATTCATTAAAACATAACGACGTTGACGGGTTCACGTTTTTCCGTCGGTTTTTTCTTACAAAACTGAATAACATATTAATAATAATATTCGTGTTAAATAGTTCCAATGTTCTATGCTTTCTAACTATGCTTCATAGTAGATCCTGTTTAAAAACGGCTCCTTTAGAGCAGAAAATATCCTATTTCTTCTATTTTTCCCAACGTTTCAATTAGTATTCAGTTGAGATTTCTATACGAACACGCCTCGCCCGTATTTTAAGTGGCAAGCCGAAAGAATATTATTAGACGAAAACGGTAGAAGGGTATGGGCTTAGGGGCACGGACGGAAACTTGATGCAGGGCTGTGTTTTGTTGGGAACAATTGTTTTTGAATTTAGTTCTTATAACTGTTCCAAATTGTGGCCCTGAGATATTTGTTCTATAAACTGGGAATGGGCTGTGAGAGTTGAAGTCATTCCGGAATCAATAATTATCAATGCTGCTCATAGTTCGTTCATTTTAGAATCTTTGATATCCAAATCTAAAACATAGCCAAATAACTTGTTGGATATCATGAGATGGATAATAAAGTATAACCAGATCCTAGGATCTTCTCGCTCCATTCATCATTCCAACTTATTAGCACGTTCAGTCGGTAAATGAAATAAAATTCTTGATACGCATTGACTTTACTTATACCGTGCAAGCTAAGGTCCGAATCATATGCAACAATGTTTTTTATTGTGATGTGAGGGAATGCGAGCGGCGAGTAAAATCGAAAAAAATACCTTTTCAACTTGTTGTCTGCATTGTATGTGTAATCGCCAAAGAAATTGCTAGATAAATTTTTCGTTTAATGATGTTTAGTATAACATATATCGATTTCGCGTAATATGCGTTTGAAATTTCTCAAAAAATTTCGTTACATACCTCATTTCCAATGACCTGTGTAATGGCCCCCTAAAAAGGAATCAATGACGTAGTCCTACGTCAAAAATCCCAGCTACTCGGCTATAAGAGCCACGACAATTCCGAAAATATATTCGATTTGGGATTTACCAGATGCGCCAATTATCCGTTTTTTTCGATGAAGAAAACACATAATGTGAAAGATAATTTCAAAATATTTTTATTCGAAGTAAACCCCGTTCGATTCTACAGATTTAGCCCATCTCTCAGGCAAATTGTGGATTCCAATTCAATATAACTTTTTTCGTTTCGACGAAAACCACTCGCCGACCAAATATTCAATATTTTTATATTCGACAAAGTACTGCTCTGAAAATGCATGTCCCATTGAAGTGAAAAGGTGATAATCTGATGAACCCAAGTCTTGAGAATATGGCGGATGCGTTTCCACGTCATGGGGTTTTATTGTGTCTTTCATCAGTTTATCATGTCTTCTGGCTCTTTTCCTTCAATGCAAAGATTAAATTTATAATTTGTTGTCGATAGTAATCAGTTCGCAGTTTCATCTGGTTTTTGCAACCCATGGTAAGCCATAGCCTACTAGTCCCATCACCCGACAAAGCATCGTCTTTCGGCCTGAATTGAAAAAAAAAGTTCGAATTGCTAGATTTTAGGTGGATTCGGACCAAAAAATATTGTGTGATCTATCAAATACATTGTTGAATAATGTATAAGATTGGGAAAGTTTTTTGGTGTATTAGCTGAGAGCAGACAAACGACCGCAAAGGGTTCATACATGTTAAATCGAAGGAAGTCATACAACCCTGCTTGCAACATCTAAAAAGCATAAATTCGCACACCTGGTAAAACTCGGTAGTAGTTATCACTTTTCCGTTCGTATTCTGTTCGTAAATTCGATGAAGATTTTTCCAGAGAAAAAATATATCCGAAAACGTTTCTAATACTGAGCAAAACACCTTGACTCCGCAAAATCTCTTATCTTCATGACTAATTTTTGTATGATGCAAAAAGCTCAGAACAATTTGAACAAATGTCAAAAAACTTTAACCAAATGCAGATCGAAGTGATTAGGAGTAGTAATATTGTGTTTTTTTTTTACTAGAAAATTGGAATAAAACTGGTGTTGGAACGAATATATAATCATTGTCTTTTAGAAGACAAGATGCGAATTAAGAACGAGAGACCTGACGAAAAGTTCCTTGTCCTACGTTAACAAGGTGGTCGTGTTCTGGATATCACCCCCTATTATTTATTCATTTAAAATTTAACAATTAAAATTTAAAAATGAAAAAAAAACTTTAAAAAGTTAAACGGTTTAATGTACTAAAAGCTAGAAAATAATTAGGTCAGTAGCAGTCAGTAGTTATCACATCCCTTCCTTTATTGATCTAGGGCAATGATGAGACTAAAATAAAATAGTGGGGCATATGATGAAACAACTGTGGATAATGGAGATCCGACGTGCCGCACGATTTTATTTTAGTCTGATCATTGCCCTAGATTAATGAAGGAAGGAATGTGATAACTACTAAGTGCTACTTGCCTCATTATTTTATAGCTTCTAGTACATTAAACCATTTAACTTAAAAAGTTTTTTTACTTTTTTTATTTTCTAGTTTTTAGTACATTATCTGTATGATTAGTATACTTCTCTACAATAAAACCATTGAACATCTTTAAGAATTTTTATTTCTTACCTAATTTTCTTCGGAATGTGTTGATGATGTAGTGTATTATATTAGTCAAATAATTTCATTCGATACGGATATTGAGGGTATTACTAAAAAATACATACACCTTTTTGATTTTATGTTGTTCATAATGTATTGTGTTCTCCAAGTTAAGTCATACAGCCATTTTTAACGGCGTTCAAATTGAATTTTTCAAGATTATTGAATACCATCTTGTAATGACATCAGAGATAAAGGTTTGTTCCAAATTTCAGATCAGTAAGTCGAAAGGGACGGGGAACATACAAACAGGTCAAGTTGAATGAGACCGTTTGAAAAAGTAATTGGCTATTTTGGTGCAGCGGCCATCTCGGATTTGAATTTTCCATAAATAACCGTGATCTACTGGTCAAGCCCCTTCACTTGATACTCATTTTGATGGGGTTTGTTTTGAGAAAATATGTAATCCGCCATTTTGTGGTGGCGGTCATTTTGGATTTGCATTTTTTAATAAATAACTGTGTTCTACTAGTCAAGCCCTTTCATTTGATACCCATATTGATGGTGTTTTGAGAAAATATGTAATCCGCCATTTTATAGTGGCCGCCATTTTGGATTTGCATCCCTAATGAATAACTGTGTTCTACTAGTCAAGCCCTTTCATTTGACACCCATATTGATAGGGTTTGGGAAAAACTCATATTGAAGAGGTTTTGAGAAAATATGTAAATCGCCATTTTGTAGCAGCCGCCATCTTGGATTTTTCAAATCATGAAATACGCAGTACAGGTAAACTTCGATATAACGTACCCTCGTTATAACGTACCCTCGATATAACGTACACGTTTTCAAAATCCAAAGGAACATTTTTTCGAATATTTTTTTTCTGAAAGAACTATAAATTTTCTGTATTTTGATACTAAAGCTTGTTTTGAACCTCTAGCCTATCCCGAGATACAACTGTTTTGTGATTCCGGATTCTAAATGAATGAAACTTTAATCAACAATACGAAGCGAAACATCATGAGAAAGGTTGACTTCGTCTCCAAGTTGAATTTATTCAATAACCTTACTCAAACAGCTACACAATAAAGTAATATAAGCTACGTTTCTGAGTTCTTTATTATGCTTCGATATAACGTACAATTCGATACAACGTACAATTTCGAAAGTAAAATGTACGTTATATCGAAGTTACCCTGTATTATAATGATTGCAGAGATAAAGGTGTGTTCCAAATTTCAGATCAATCGATCAACAGAAAAGGGTTCAACAAAGCGCCACAGACAAGCATGTTACAAACATACAAAACTACAAAAAACCTACAAACATACATATTGCAGGGCAAGCTAAATTAAACCGTCTAAAAAATGTATTCATGTAACAGCCGTATTTTTGATGTAAGACTGCGAAATCATGCAACTCAATTTACTCAATTTAACGTTATTCACTTCGGATATCATTTTAGAATTCATCGAAATTTAAAAAATAACTCTAATGTTCTGCGTGGCTCTGAAAAACCAGTTGAAGATGGTTGATTGATAGTTCATTCTTGCCCTTGCAAGAACAATACACAAGCTGGACATATGTATCGACGAGGTGCCTCGCTTTGGTTTTAAAGCTGTGATCAAATATCGCACCGCTGTGTGCGATATCTTCAATTCGCAACACTGAAGTGATTTTGGACTTTGTATCGAGAATGACCGCGCTACGTGACATCAAAATTAGGAAGAAGTCGTTTGATTGCTCACCAGCTAGATCGAGACTGGGTATTAGATAACAATGAATCGTTGAGCCCCGATTTTTTTCTTGCTGCACTTTCCATTCAGCCTGCATCAAGAGCGTTTGCACAATATCAGTGTCGACCCCAGTTCCCAAAGATACTTATTGATAAATAGAAAATAGTCGACTAGAAAGTAGTCACATTTCGTAAAACGTCCGAAAACAAACCGTGTATATTTTTATTTTCTCATTTTGTAACTGTCAGTCCCAGTTAGTCAAAGCTTTTTTTTTTTTTTTTTTTTTTCCAATTCGTTTATTTGTAAGGCTCAATCGCATAAGCTTTGCGGAGCCGCTAACTCAAGTTTTGTTTATACAAAAATTTCATCTTAAATCTATGTTTAGTAGGTTTCGACCGATTACTCGCGGTTTACTCGAGGGACTAGTCAAAGCTTTCCTACCAAAAAGCTCAATGCCAGCCCCTAGGGACTCAACGGGGCTCAAGGGTTAAATTATAAAGAATTCAAACTCGGAGAGTTTTTTTCGCGTATATTAGATATGTGGCTTATCTTATCTAATAAGCTGAAACGCGCCAGTCTTAAATTGCTCTCTCTCTCTCTCTCTCTCTCTCTCTCTCTCTCTCTCTCCAGAGTATCCGTAGAACGAACGCTGCATTTGCAATCCGAGCGAACTATTTACGCGCGCCTGATTCTCAGTGGCAAATAAAATTGTATTCCGCCGCTACAATAATTTGCATGTCATGGGCAGCACGGGTAAATGAGCACAGTAATGTACAGAATATTTTCGTTTAGTTTATTACCCGAGTAGGTTAATGAGATAGGCAACTCGAGTTCATGGATCGTAGCGATTAATGCGGATTTCTTCAAACTTTATTGTTGTGAGATTTTGACACAAAGTCAGAAGTGCAATAATGAGGTTTTTAGGATATTTTCGTCATCCATATTAAAGAAAAGGTAGGTTGAACAACACCGAACACTGAAAGCATGTTGGAAAACTTTGATTAGTGCGTTTTCACAATAGAATGCTCTTTTATTATTATAATTCAAATAGTCTAGATCGATATTTGGCCTTCGAAACAAATATTGAAAATTTAACGCGATACATAAAAACAATTGGAAATACGCAGTTATAAAACTAACACAAAATTATAATTTAAAAAAAAGTTCTTCTCGAATGGCTATAAAATTACGATCTGTTCTGAGTCATTTCAAAGAATCATTGGACTGATGATAACGTCATACCACAGACTTGTCATCCCATGTAGCACACCGCCTATAAAATCCAGGAAAAACGAATCAAATCGCCCGCAGCGACTCGCTGAGTGAAAATCAAAAATAGTTGCGATTGCTCGGAAAAGGAGAGAACACTCGCACGATTTTGATGTTCAACCATAAACCACTTCAAGCTGCCGGAAGGCAGATGGCTTACCTTCTTCAGCTGCTCTGATCGTAGACCCCAAGATCAACGAGTTGCCGTTGTGAACTGTGTTTTTTTTAGAAAGTTAGCACCCTTTCTCGCTGCATAACAGCTTCGCGCTGTTGTGATGTTTTGATCGCTGCACGAACTGCTGAGAGTGTCCCATTTAATTAAATTAATTCCTCACCCAATGTCATTAATTTGACGGCATCGAGTTTCCCAGCAGCCTGTATTCTGACTGGTCGGGAGGGGAACGATCGCAGACTTTGCACAACATCGGGAGAGCTTTGGTCTAATGCGGGGCAATTACTTCCTGCTCGGTATATCTTCCCGCAAGGCGGCGGCAAAACCACTTCCCAAGGGTCTATATCTGCATACACATATATTTCTCGCCCCTCGCGGTCGACTTTACCGGATTTGGTGGTCTCTAGAAGTGGGAACGTCCGAGAGAGACAGTTCGGGCTTGACCCTAATGAGTGCGAGAAGGGGAGTCCCGGGGGGAAAGCGCAGGCCGACACTCCGAATGCAATTGAATTAATTTCCTCGGTGTGAGCTTGCAAAAGGGCTACGGATCTGCACGCGCCTGTTGAATGCGAAAACCATTCGGAGGCGGCAGCAGCAGCAGTGTCTCACGCGAAAGGAGATTTGCGAAAGCACCAACAAACAAAATAAACGACCCAACCGAAACCCTAGGGTTCACTTTCAGTGTGTGGTCAGGGCGCAGAGATCCTAACGGAGGCTGAGCGCACACAAGTACGCAATTGAATTGCCGCGCGTTCGCCTTGGTTGGTGGTGTTTACGTTGGAATGTGGAAAGCCTCTCATTTCGCCCGCCAGTAATAACAATATTAAAACTAGGAGAGCAGAATTTACGTGCATTTATTTCGCAAATGGAAGCCATAAATATATGCAAGGGCGGAGGGGTTCCGTGTGGAGTGTGTCTTGCGCGTCGGCTGCTGTTACTCACTGAGGAGGGAGGGGGGAGACTGTTGTGTGGGGGGCGAAGTGCAGTATTTAGCGCATTCTCTTCCAGCATAAACAAGCATTATCGCCCCGCAAAAGAGAAATTAAGCTAAATTTAATTAAGTGCGGAATTGTGTCACGCATGGTTTGCGATTCGTGGGCTGCCCTCACAACGGCTTGGAAATGTTTCTTCAGCTGTCTTGAATCAGCCCTCCGTAGTTAAAAATGGCTAATATCGTAGGAAATCAACACTTTGCGTAGATTCCAACGTTGAATGCTGCATTCTAGATCACAATTTCAAAACAGTGTTCACCTAACGCTTCCTACCGTTGGCTAATCGTAAATTGAGAGTTTTGATTTTATATTTTCAAATTGATACCCTCAAAGTAATGATGTTTGTGATCACATCATCTATCCGACGTTTTAGACCGATAAGAACGAGTATTTCATTTTTGTTATTGCATACCTTTTGAAAGTCAAATAAAAATGGTGGTACTTAAGCTTCAACAGGTTATGTTTTCACTTTCACGTCTCAAAGAACATCTAAGAAATTCATATCTGAATTTCTATCTGAATAAACATCAAACCTGATTTTAAAAAATGATTTTTTTAACAGTGGTTCGATGGAGTTATTTCCATCACGGGTACTAATCCCGTCGTTCTGCAAAAGTCGTTGCAAGATACCCTGAACAATCTGTTCACGTGGGCCCTCAAGCTGGGTATCGAATTCTCTACGGAGAAAACTGAAATGGTCGTTTTTTCTAGGAAGCACGAACCCGCCCAATTCCAGCTTCACCTATCCGGCAAAACGATCCAACACTCTATGTTTTTCAAATACCTGGGTGTATATTTTGATTCTAAGTGTACCTGGGGGAGACACATTGCGTATTTGAAACAGAAATGCCAGCAAAGAATCAATTTTCTCCAAACAATTACCGGAACATGGTGGGGCGCCCATCCAGGAGACCTCATTCAGTTGTACAAAACAACGATATTATCAGTGTTAGAATATGGCAGTTTTTGCTTCCGATCAGCTGCCAGGATTCATATTCTCAAGCTGGAGAGGATACAATATCGTTGCTTGCGTATAGCCATGGGGTGTTTGCATTCGACACATACGATGAGTCTCGAAGTTTTGGCAGGAGTACCTCCGCTTACTCTTCGGTTCACAGAATTATCCTACAGATTTCTCATCCGTTGCAAGATCATGAATCCATTGGTGATTGATAACTTCGAAAATCTACTCCAACTGACTCCTCAGTCAAGTTTTATGTCTTTATACCATGAGTACCTTACCCACGACGTGCACCCTTCACCAGGCATCTCCAACCAAGTTTGCTTCCCTTACTTCTGCAATTCCTCTGTCATTTTTGATCTGTCTATGCGACAAAAAATCCATGGAATCCCAGATCACCTACGCTCCGATTCTATTCCGCCGATATTTTCGGCAGAATATGGGAAAGTTGGATCTGATAAAATGTTCTTTACTGACGGTTCATTCATAAACGGGTCCACTGGCTTCGGCATCTTCAATGTAAATTCCAGTGCCTCTTTCAAACTCAAAGATCCTTGTTCCGTGTATGTCGCTGAACTGGGTGCGATATATTACGCATTAGGGATCATTGAAACATTGCCCATCGACCACTATTTTATTTTTTCAGACAGTCTCAGCTCAATAGAGGCAATCCGCTCAATGAAAGTTGATAAACGCTCATCTTATTTCCTAACAAGAACAAGACAACTATTGAGTGTTTTGGTCGAAAAATTATTCAAGATTACCTTAGCATGGGTTCCCTCTCATTGCTCGATTCCGGGGAATGAGAAAGCGGACTCGCTAGCTAAGGTGGGCGCTTTAGAAGGTGTATCCGGTTCCATGCTGCTCGCTCTCAGCTCTCTAGAGCACTGAGAGCACAAGGCAGACAATCGGATATCCCCGTCCGGGATATCTTAGGTAGCCGGGATCCTGATCTTCTGCTTCATCTGTTCCTCAGAAACGCCGATGTCAACGTTTAATGATGTTTCCTTCGTTGTGCCCCCGTTTCATATCCCTCCTATCCGATCGATAAACTTTTACTTAGTCGCGACAATACATACACTCACTCTTTACAGATGCACGGGCCGAAGGTTATGCAGTCCACTGATCATTCTACAAGAGCCAAAGGTTGTACCGCTCATGAGCTCTACACAAGCTGATGATTGCGCCGGCTAGTGACCATTCTATCCTGGATTCCTCGAGGCGAGAAAGACGCACCACGCTAGATATGGGGTACAGACTAGGGGGGCGTTGCTGATTAATGGTCAGCTGCATCCCAATAGGAAGTATCCCGTGTCGGGCACACGTACAGAGCATCGAAGACTGCAACATACCAATAATGAGAACACTTGTAATACTAACCTCGAGCCAACCGCGAGTAATCGGTTACATATTACTAACATAGTTGTAAGACAAAAATTGTCAAAATATTGGACTCCCGGCCCCGTCAGGCTAACGCCACATGTGCCTTAATAAAATATATATTTTGGAAAAAAAACTGGTTCTTAGGATATTAACTTGTGAACGATATTTCAGGCATAATTATTTGCAGTATCTATATTTATACTTCATTTGTTGGAAAAATGTGCTAGTTCGTAAGATTTTGAAATTTGGTTCATATTTAAAATTGCCAATCCTTGTTGTTACACCACCATACGAAGTAATTCAGAAAATTAAGTCAGCATTTTCCATTAGGAAAATGAAGCTAAGGTATAGTGCTCTGTGAAAAAAGTTTCCGGTTTTGTGTTCCCTACTCCAGCATATTTTTGAACAGTATATGATCATTTTAATTTTTCCATTCCAATAAATTTTCAATAACTTTGTCAAAGAATATGATTCCAACAGAAAATTACTGTTAAAGTTACGATTTTTCAAATGGCCCTTATTTTGTAGACGCTCTCATAAAAAATATATTTTAAACTAAAATTGATTATATGGTCGGGGTTCTGCCAAAACGAACCAAGCGCCATTTTTTTCAAAATTGAGTTACTTACACCATTGGATGCAGAAAATTATAATCTATCGACTGTAAAATGACTATGCCATTCGGACAATTGACAACAGCTCCAAAAGAAAAATTGTGTGTAGCGGACTGTAAAAAAACGAAATTGCATTCAACCAAAGCGAACCATAAACCCACAATGTGGCATCGGACGATAGTGATCGCTCTATCCAGGAAGGCAGATCCGAAGCTTTAACAGATTTTTCTGTTTCGGACAGCTCCTGGGATCAGATGTCGTCGAGATCTTGTGAGCAAGACAGCCTAAGGGCTGCCTTGAAGTGTAGAAGCGTTGATCTGCATTTTTCAAAATTGTGGTGAAGCACAACGAACCAAGTGTAATGCATTCCTCAATTAATTTGTTTTCATTTATCAAGATTTAAAAAAAAAAGCAAAAGTGAGTCAATATATATATCATTCATGAAATTAGTCAAGAGCCGTTACAAAATACTAATGTGTTGTGTAGTAATATTATGTTAATAACTAGCATGTACTTGGTTCGCTCTGGCTGCAAAGAAAACGAAGTTTTGCGTGTCAAGCAAAAACATATTTTTATTTTTTTCATATTTCTAAAGGTTCTGAATCAGGTGTCTTTTTTCATGTATGAGTTATGATTTTTTAAAGTTAACATGCTTTCAGTTTTCTTTCAATATTCTTATGTGACTATACCACATCTATGCAACTAGAATCCATTTTTGCGCAAGTATGGTATTTTTTCAAACAAAACTATTGGCTTCAAATTGATATATTGATCATCTGTATCGGTCCAGTATTTCAAATGTTATGAATTTTTAAAAAATAGTTAATTTTGAAAAAAAAAGAAAAATGAAAACATGATTTTTTGTACCATCGGTTAATTTTAAAAAATTATAACTTAAGAACAAAAACTAACGCGTTTCGGAATTTTGGATATGTTATGTAAAAAAATCCTCAGCTTTGAAGAAAAATATAAAAAAATAAAGCGCCCTTGGTTCCGAGACCATGAAAATTATGAAAAACAAATACAATCAATGATGACAAAATCAAAACCTAAAATTTTTGCAAGAAATCTAATTAGCTTTAATTTGATATGTCGACTAAACAAATAAAGCATACATTTACGCATAATTCAACAACTAATCAAGCAAACGGAACTAAATTTGGCATGTGGAGGTTTTATGGGGAAGAAACATTTCTAAGGTGGTTCGACACTCCTCTCCCTCTCTAAGGGGATCTCCCATACAAATGGAACACAAATTTCTGCATAACTCGAGAACTAACCAGGCAAATGAAACCAACTTTGGCATGTGGATGTTTTAGGATGCAATAAATGTTTCTATGGTGGTTCGACACTCCTCCCCCCTCTCTTAGGATGGGCTGTCATGCAAATGAAAAACAAATTTCTGCCTAACTCGAAAACTATTCAAGCAAATGGAGCCAAATTTGGCATGTGAAGATTTTAGGGGGCACGAAACGATTCTATGGTGAATAGACACTCCTCCCCCCTCTCTAAGAGGAAAAGAGGGGAGGGGTCTGTCATTATTTTATCATATTTTCTGTATCAAACATTTATTCCATGTGACGGAGAAACATGTTATTTGCAAGTGGTTGAAAAACTTCGAACGAGAATTGTGTCTGAAAATAATCTGATATTATAATGATGAGTTTTGGTAGAAGTTGTAGGAATTTTTTAGTAAAAGGTAAATTCAACGTGGTCGATTAGAAGATCAATCAATGAACAGTTCTGCGATTGGACCCATGAACTTGCTCATAGTAAGAAAACGTGAATGTTTGAAGGTATTGATAACAAAAAACAAATTTTGGGCGGGACGAAGTTTGCCGGGTCAGCTGTGCTTGATAGTGCTTCACCCCCCTCAGTATATTTTTTAAAGAAGTCTGTAGCATGTCAGTAAAGTAATGTAGGAATATAAACGGTTTTCAAGTAATATTCGTAACAAATTTGGTTGTATCTGATTACAAAAAAGGTATATAAAGTTTGACAAGATAGGATGGCACCTGCGCCAAGGGATGCATACCTTCCTGATTTTTCAGGATTTCCCAGACTTCTTAGCACGCTCCCTGATATCCCTCTTTACATTATTCGTAATAAATATACTGGTTTCCATGCCAAAGTTTTCTGCCATGATATTTCTCCGGTACGCACTTGTATATATCTTACATTAAGTTAAACTTTGTACCTAACCTTTTAATCTGTACCCTCAGTTGTTTCGTGGCTTCCCAAAACAGCGCTAGAAAATTTCATGAAACCAGATTGTCTGAGAATGTATGAAATTACAAGTAGAATCAACTATAATGATGGAACTATGATAAATATATCTATAACCGTACGTAATCATTAAAATGAGGAAAAATTCAACAAGTCTTCCACTGCTGATATGTTTTCCTCATTTGTTGAGTAAAGATTTATTCCAAATCATGGAATTCAGTGAAAATTTGAATATTTATTTCTCTGCAATTGACCATAGTGATGCTGTAGATTTTTCGGAAAAAATTTAAACGGTCAAAAAGTCAGGCGAAACATTTCGCGTGTGCGAGGATTTATACCAAGCTTTTTAATTCTTTTACATATTCGGCCTTCGCCCGAACGAAGATATAGTCTGTTTATGGTGGCATTAGGAATGGATTCTGTATTATGAGCTACTACCAAGCAACCTGCTTTTCACATGTATGACTCGCAGCAGTTTTCAACGGGGAAGTAAACATGTTCTTGAAGGGGTGACCGGAATAAATCGCCACAGTAAACAACTGCAACAGAAACAACCGCTTAGAAAAAGTGTAGTAGGCTAGAAATATTTGGCGCGGGAAAAACATCATGTGCCTCACATTTCTATTATAAATTTATTCTCTTGTTCTCGTTTTTCGAAATTTATTCTGAGGACAATGTAATGGGGACGAAGTCCCCATTTGGCGAGGATAAGGAATCGAGGCGGCCCATGCCGCCAAGATGACGCAATCCGAGTCCACCGCCGACCCGCCGTCGGAAGCGGCGGTGTCTCGCACGCAAACCTGGGATCCACTGATTGCCCGGTTAGTTTGAAACATAGGATACGATCCTTTAGCAATGTCCGACCGAGCTCTAGCGAGCGTCGGACGGTATACGTCTGCCCGGGGCGTTACGTTTGCCTGGGGCGATACGTTTGCCCGGTTAATTCTTGTTTTGAAATACAATACCGCGCCACAATATTTATAGCCTACTACACATTTTATAAGCGGTGGTTTCTGTTGCAGTCGTTTTCTGTGGCGATTTATTCCGGGAACCCTTGAAGGATAGAATATTTAAGATGTGTGAAAGATTGTAAAACAGAACTATGGATATAAAATAAAATTATAATGATTTGATTGAAAATAATGTTTTTATTTTCCCAAAAATCGACATTAACTTTTCGGACAACTCAATATGAGATATCCTTATTTATCCTGATTTTTATTTTCATTCTTCCTGTTTTTTTTTTAATTATATTTGGCAACCCTGTCAACTATAATTTATAATCGATCATTTGTAGATCGATGATTTTTTTCTGAAATTGATCTGAAACTTTCGTCACTGCCATCCGGAAGGCATTTCAAACCTTGGACATTGTTCTTTGATATAGGAAAAAATATGTTTCAAGTTTAAATTGTTGTAAAAAATCGTGACAAATGCTTTACAATTTCCTTTGTTATGATCTTCCGCACTGTTTTTCAAACATTGCGAAGTTGTTCAATTGAACATTGCATTTCAGATTTGGAAATGTTTGCCGAGGATCGCAAATGTTAGCGTATCCGATAAAGTTTTTGTGGCAATTTTTGCTCATCATTGTCATCTTCGAAACGAAGTAAGTGTGTGTGTTCACCCTTCTTTGAATGACCTAATTCCCCACCGGTTGAAAATCACTGGTCTAGCATGACACTCGATTAAGCGTTCAACATTGGCGGCTCTGTTTAGGAACCGAAGAGCAAATGTATGGAAAAATGAAATGTTTTCATGTTTCATCAATTTAAACAATTTTCAGACTGGGAAGTCACATGGTATAGCATAACAAACGAAAGCGTTAAATTCTGATTTGATTCACATTTATCATCGAAACCCGTTCACCGATAAATATGTTGCAAAGGTTCAAACCATTTTATAAAAACGTGAAATGCGTTCTAATTTGGCTTAGAACTGACACACAAAAAGTTTTGATAAAACAATCAATATTGATAGAAAAGTACTATTTATAAAAGTATTCTGTAGTAGATTTGCGCATGAAGTGCAAAAAAATTGTTTTGAATTGTATAACATTCTGCAGTTTTCTTTCAATTGAAGCAGCAAATTCAAACATCCCACAAATATTGCTTAATGTTTGCCAGAATTTACGTTCCAAGCACACGGTTTTGTCTCTGAAGCTTCCAGAAACAACAATCGGAACCATTTTTTGAAAACGAAACGACATATTTTATACTCCCAAAGATTAGACAACCTTACGAATGCGATGTGAATGTTTAGAAAATGTCACATGAAATAAATAATCTCTATGACATCCCGAAAGCATAATCGCAATCCTCCAAAGTCCATTCCAATACGCACCACTCGTTCGAATTGGAGCAAAAAATGCGTTCAATTATAATCACTTCTCCGTCGCAGATTAATTCCCTGGCACCTTCCCAGTTCCTAATGCACACCAGTGTGCAGTGGACGTAACACAACCTGGAGGCAGGTTCGCATTGCACATTGCACCTGGATTGCTTGCGCTGTGCGCTACTTTGTCTACTTTGTGGGCACCTAATCAACGGCCGCTTCTGGGGCACTCTCTGAAACCCGCGACTGCTGGTCAGACCCCGGTGCCCGATGGTGTGCGTCAGAGATTAAATTAGAGAACCATTATTCATCTCGGTCATCCGCTCCGGCATAGATCACCACGGTGGCGCGGCACTCGCACTTCTGTGATATTTGAAAAATGCGCCACCGGCGACAATTAACGTGTGAGCTTATTTATCGCAACGTTAGTCGAGTGAAATTCCGGTCCCCTGAAGGCCTGATACTTTTTTGTTTCTCCTGCACGATACTTCCGCGTATGATTTGGCTTCTCAAAACAAAAACAATGATCACAGCATCAGAAGCAGCAGCAGCAGCAGTAGCAACAATCAGCGACAAGATCAAGGAAGCAAATTCATGTAAATTAGCAACTGTTACGATGTATTTTAATTAATATCTCTCCTCTCTGGTCACCTTCCGTCGGCGGTTGTTTCCTTCGGGAGTGATTTTTGTCCACTTTCTTGTTACCCTTTCGTTTTCTGCTTCCCACCCCTTCCCGACAACTGCACAGCTCATTTCCATTACACTCGTTTGCTCGCTTAATTCGCATCCCGAGAAAATAAATTATTTAAATTAAACTCATCTCGCACATACGGATCGATTCTTATGTTGCAGTTGGGCCAAAGTGCCGAAGGCCACGGACGACGGCGGGAACACGGCATGGGCCGGACGAGGGATCGAACGCGCGTGCGATGGATATGCCACACGGAGCGGGAAAATCGCCAATCGACAGAAAATTTCAAACACTAATCGAAGGAGAAGTGAACAGAGCGAGCAAATGAAGCCGAGACAAGAGACGAGGGCGGGAAAAAGCGTCCAATGTCCGGGGCAAATAGTGGTCCGACATTTATCGCAGTCATCGAACAAATCACCATAAAACCATGCAACGGAATTATCTCCGCACAGTGGGAAAAATGCGTCACTTGGGCGCTTAGTTTTGGCCGATTGGTTTGCACAATTTTTACCGTCTTGCCACGGTCCAAATTTGCACGGTGCACTTTGTGCATTTGCCATAATGATGATGATGACTGGTTGACCACACGCGCGAGGTCTCTCTTTCGGACGGGATGCAGAAGCTGCAGAAGCGCAAGGATCACTGGCCTTGTCCGTTTGCACAGTCCGTGGACCGTGCAGGAAAGCTCTCGTAGCAACATATCTCTTCCCCCTTTCTAAAACTATGTTTTTCGTTTGATAGCAGCGATGTTTGTTGGTTTTTTTTGTCCGCGCTTCCATCCAACCGTTTCAGCTTTCCCCGGGGGAGGCGGACAAGTGTTGACCACAGCCGCAGCCACAGAATTTTGCCGAGAAGCAGGAAGTGGTGTGTGCGCACACTGGTAGGAAGGTGGCAATGTGGAAGGGAAGGAAGGTCGAAGGATTGCAAAAAGCGCGAACATATCGCAAGCATGAAGGGAAGTGTGCTAATCCGATCGAGATCGATATGCCGCGATTGGAACGTGCGATCCCGTGAAACGACGACTGTATATCGAATGATGTTTGTATGTGTGTTTTTGTATGTGGGACGACGATTGGCTTGCACCTCTCACACTCTCTTTCTCTTTCTCACGCCTTCGCGGTTTACGTCTTGCTTTCATGCCTTCGGGCGGCTGTAACTTGTGTTTTTAAATACGCGAGTGCGGGGGAGGACTCCACGGTTCTTCGGCCCAGGGGGGTGGCGAACTAATTTATATGCATTATAATGTGGAAATCTACATTTTTAATTCGATAATGAATTCAGGCATAACACGAGTTTGATTTTTGTGTACAATCTGATTTAAACAATATTGGAAATAAATTATGGAAAGGCCATGCTGCCTTGTCGGTCAGGGGGGAATTGGCATAATTGATTAGAGTGTAATTGATAGGCTGCAAGGAACAACACTCACCGAAATGGTCAACGATGCAAGTGGACTTCTTGGTTTCGTATGGTGCCATTTATTCCCGTCATTTGTTTCTATTTCAGTAGATAATTCTAACTTATCCCAGTTACTATTAGGCAGTCAAAAAAGTCCTGCGGTATTTTTTTTGAATTTTCATTTGTTCATAAAATTAGTTACAATCATCTGTTTTAAGTCAAATATGCGCCGTTTTGTTCGATGACTTGTTCCCAACGAGATGCCAACTTCATAATACCCCTGTTGTAGAAGCTCGCTTCCTTATTGGCAAAAAAACTCGGATAGCCAATTTTCACAGGCCTCTTTTGTGGCTAACTTCTGACTACCTAGCTCGTTCGCCATGGACAAAAACAGGTGGTAGTCACTTGGTGCAAGGTCCGGACTATACGGCGGATGCAAAAGAACCTCCCATCCGAGCTCCCGGAGCTTCTGGCGCGTCACCAAAGAAGTGTTTGGCCTGGCGTTGTCCTGATGGAAGACAATGCGGCCTCTGTTTATCAAAGATGGCCTCTTCTTCATGAGTGCTACCTTCAAGCAGTCCAGTTGTTGGCAGTACAGGTCCGAATTGAGCGTTTGGCCATAGGGAAGCAGCTCATAACAGATGATTCCTTGACAATCCCACCAAACACACAGCAGAACCTTCATGGCCGTTAATGAGGGCTTGGCCACCGTCTGAGCCGCTTCAGCGGGCTTCGACCACGACCGTTTGCGCTTCACGTTGTAGTAAGTGACCCACTTTTCATCGCCAGTCACCATCCGCTTCAGAAACGGGTCGATTTTGTTGCAATTCAGCAGCGATTCACATGCGTCGATACGGTCAAAGATGTTTTTTTGCGTCAACGTGTGTGGCACCCATACATCGAGCTTCTTTGTGAATCCAAGCTTCTTCAAATGGTTAATAACGGTTTGATGACTTATCCCCAGCTCTTGGCCGATGCTACGGCTGCTACTATGCCGGTCTTTCTCGGCTAATTCAGCGATTTTGTCGCAATTTTCGACGACAGGCCTTCCGGAGCATGGCGCATCTTTGACGACCTCTACACCAGAACAAAAATGTTGAAACCATCGTTGTGCGGTGGAAATGGAAACTGTCCATAAACTGCACAAATTTTATTGGCAGCTTGAGATGCATTTTTGCCTTTGTCATAGTAGTACTGTAAAATATGTCGGATTTTCTCTTTATTTTGCTCCATATTTGCGACACTATAACTCACGAACGACTTAACCAAACAAAACACTGTCAAGGACTATATTATAGCGCAAAATACCTTTCCAACAAGCTATAGTATGACTCGATACAATGAATACAACTAGAACTACGCGCTTACAACGACACCTCGCGGAAATACCGCAGGACTTTTTTGACAGCCTAATATATTCATTGCCATGCGATTCGTACTCTTCTTGCACCGTTCAACTACAGAGCGTTTCAAAAAAATTCTAGGATCCAAAAGACACTTTATTTAACATCTATAAATTTACTAGCCTGTAATTCCTGGACAAGAGTTGTATACCTTGTGCAATCGACAGATCGCCCCAAAGGATTGCAAATTTAAAAACAAAATATAGGGAGTGGCGTCCAAGACACGACCGCATTGTTGACGTATGTATACTAAATTTTCCATTCGATTCGCTTCGTATATTTTTTTTAGAATGAAACAAAATTTGCAAATTTCATCTCTAGTAACGCAGCGAATTACCCAAGGAAACGATGAATAGCCGACTGCATACTGTGAGTCCACGGCAGTGATGAGTAAAAGAAAAGTCATCAATGCAGGTGCTCTCCAAGTCTATTTTGAATAATTTCCACGTCAGATTTCCCGAACCTTCAGATGGTTGCAATTTCTTCTTTACGGACGATACTACAAATGCAATAAAAGAGAGAAGTCCGATGGACCTCTATTCATCAGGTTCAGACCGGTGGTTTAGAAATGCTTTGTATAAAGTGACCAGATGGTCAGAGGTCTAACGCGGGACACAAAAAACAAAACGTTATGCATATACGTTTTGTGAACATAAACCATAGTTTAGCGAGTCTAAACTGATCTGTATTATTTCTTTCTAAGTATCGGCACTCATTTGTGATTTTTCGGTGGTTTAGATTTTAATTACGCCTGAAAATCACGCACTCAATCAGAGAATTTACGCCTGGCAAGCACGATTCAAATTCTACAATTTTCTTCAAATTACCGAATGGAATGCTCGAAAATTCCAATTCATTTTTAATCGAGTGTTAACGTATGCATTTCAAAAAATGGACTAATTTTGGATTGCGATGAAAGATAATTTAATGGAACAAATTTTCCTTAAATCTTACGTTTATTAAGCCTACAACAAAAATAATTCAAGGCTGTTTTATTGCAGCAGCAAGACTGTCAAGCAACTTAATGGTTTTTTCATACTGCAAGCTCCACCCCATAGCGAAGGATTTGGACATCCTGAGGCACTTTGTGTCCGCCAGGTATAGCCGATCTGATATTTACAACATCATCTCCCTGCCGCTCCTTAAGCCGGGAGATCGAAGCAACCGGCCAAACGGTGTCAGACGGGACCGGCCGTATCTGAGCAGCAGGCAATCACCCAGAAGGAGTAGAGTAGGTGCTGGTGAAAAACTTCTTTCCGGCGAAAGATGTGAAAAACTTATTTTTCACTGGTGAAAAATTTCTTTTCGTGCTCATAATGAAAGACGAGATGTACTTGATGCTAGAATTCAACGAATGGCAGGGGACCGGGTACTTTACGTTCCCCAGGTAAGCGATGACGTCGAATATATCATCCACATCAAGTTCTCGAAGAAGGTCCTTCTCTGACAGAAGGGAATGTCCAAGCCGCTCTTCTTTCGAGTCATATGGTGAACGGGGAGATATATAGTACGAAGTGCTTGCCGAAAGTTGTGAAGGTGGTGTGGTCTTTATATCGAACCTGGGATCAGCCCATTATGCCAAAATATCACTGGAGGATGGAGCGGCTGGAGATAAACATTGCCACGAAGACCGCCAACCTTCCCAACATTCCCCAGCTGCGACCGATAGAAAACTTTTGGGCGAATGGCTAAAATGGAGAGACAGTCGACCACCAAAGCCACTAAAAGGTAAAAGAACACGCCGACATACAACTTTTCATCGGCCATGGTTGAGGATCCGTCCAACTTCCGTAAGATCGCCCAGCGTTTCATTCAAGGTACTTTATCAAACAACCCTGCCTCTCCCTGTCGGGTACACACTAGTTCTTCCGGCTTATTTATAATGATAAACCCTTACTGAGCTAGGGGACCAAATATGAACTTTTTGTCTGACTTACGTTGGTCCCTGTGGATCAATAGGGGACTTTTATAAAAATCATTTTCCAATTTCCAAAATTTTTCCAAAACCAGCTCAACGTGTTAATCTTTGGATGCATTAGAAGCGCTCTTGAACAGTCTGCCAAATACAAGTTTTTTTTTTAGGTTCATCCATTTAAGAGAATCAACATGATCAAATTGTTTCGTGTCCCCTAAAATCTTCACATGACAAATTCGGCTTTATTGCATTTGCTTGATTAGTTTTCGAGTTATGCAGAAATTTGTTTTTCGTTTATATGACAGCCCACCCTAAGAGAGAGGGGAAGAGTGTCGAACCACCATAGAAACATTTATTGCATCCTAAAACCTCCACATATCAAGTTTGGTTTCGTTTGTTTGATTAATTCTCGAGTAATGCAAAAAATTGTGTTTAATTTGTATGGCAGCCCCCTCCAAGAGAGGGGGAGGAGTATCTAACCACCAAATTTGTGTTTCATTTGTATGGCAGCCCCACCATAGAGACATTTGTCGTACCCTAAAACCTCAATATGCCTAATTTCGTTTCATTCTCTTGATTAATTCCCGAGTGATGTAGAAATTTGTGATTAATTTGTATGGCAGCCTCCCTTAGAGAGGGGGGAGGGGTCTCAAACTATCACGAAAACCTTCCCCGGCCCCAAAAACCCCTACATACCAATTTTCATGTTGATCGGTTCAGTAGTTTCCGAGTCAGACAGACAGACAGACAGAAATCCGTTTTTATATATATAGATTTTCAAAAACATTTGTTTCCACCATTTTTTACATATATTTGATTTTTTTTTTTTTTTTAATCAAAACATAAATAATTTCAAATATTTTATCCTTTGATCAACATTTTGTAGTTCTTATAGTTTTGGAGTGAGTTTTTTTTAAGACTTTAGTTTTTTCGAAAAATCTTAACTTAAAAACTATAAGCCTTACAAAGTGTTGGTTATAGCATGAAATGTAGGAAATCATTTGAATGTTTGTTAAAAAAAATATCAAACGATTTTAAAAAAACAAATTATATTGAAACAAAATATTTTATTTTGAAAAATAAAATGATTTTTTCTCTAAACATGTTTTTTTAAATTCTGAACAAAAAATAAATGAGTAGCCAATATAATTACCAACGAGGCATCCATACATCGAAAAAAGTGCACTGCTATAGGGGAAGAGTTTTTAATAACAACAACTTTTTCATGTTTTCTTCGATAAGTTACTACATATTAATGCATAACTCGTAAGATTTTAGTGTGTAAATTATCGCAGCTGACATATTTACAAAACTTTTTTTTCTTTTCAGCTTGACGTGTTGCTAACATGTTAAACGCGAGAATTTACACAAAAAAAATTTACTACAGGCAAACCTTTCGTATAAAAAAATCGTGCAAAACTTCACCAGCAGCTTTAAAAAATCGTGTTCGGTACACATATTGAAAAAAACTTTTTTTGTGCGGTGGATAGGGACCGCATAAAAAAAGATTCCCCCAATAAAATAACTCAATTTCCTTTTGTTTCCCTGCTTTGCGATGGGACATTTTGCCTTTTTGGTTGCGCGTGGCTGTTTTGTGCTTTTAGATGCATGTCGAAACGTGTTGCTGTTAGAAATCATGTCATGCAAAAACGTAGAAAAACTTAGAGCATCTGATGAGAGGAGGGGAATGATTTCAGAAGTGGATAATTGAGACGCAAATATGCTTTTTCGCACTGAAATGCATAAAAACTATCGAAAAAAACGAAATGGACGATAACTTCGTCAAGTATGGTTCTTTTCATAAACCGCAAAAGGGGGTCTTCGTAGCCACTTGGTTACGCGTTCGCTTACTAAGCGATCGATCGTGAGTTCAAACTCAGGGCCCTCAATTGACCATCTTTGTGTTGTTATAGAATAACTACGTCCACGCAACCATCATCATCAGCTATGGAGATCGATCCACGGTGGAACAAAGATCGATTCATCCATGCAACTGCTCTGCTCTGCAAGAAACATCGGGCTGCTGTTCTATAAATAACCCAACAATGATCAATATCAACTGTCTCCGCTGTCCGGTCTGCTGAACAACAACAGGCAACAGTAAAGACTGTGTCGGCATTGCTCATGATAGCTTCACCCAAGGGAATGTATTCTTGCTCGCGCCGCTTCTGTCGATTGTGTAATGATACTGAATGAAGTACTTATGACTGAAGATTTTCCGTAAAGAAATCTCTTCTGATCTGCTCAGAATAGGAAGGCGAGTTTCTTGGCATAAAAATTGCTACTAAGTACAGATGAACTTCATTTATCTTCGGTTATCCGCGGAAGCGAGTTCCATAATATTTATATAGGCCTTTGTCAGTGAGGGGTGGGCTCTGGCTCCTTTTTTTGCCGTGGCCTTTACATTTTCTGACAACTGGTGTACACGACTTTGCAAAGAGATAGTTTAATAAATTATTATTGTATTGATAAAACATAGTTTTCATGCCGAAATATCTTTTTTTTTATGTGTCCGCATCTCATTTTAGTCCGCGGATAATCGAGGTTCTGCTGTACTAAAAGAATGACACAAATAATACTACTTTGAGACGGCAAACGCTAGGAACGTTAGGAACGTTAGTACCATTGAAGAAGAAGGTGGAGGCTGTCGCATGAACGGTGTATGTCGACGATGAACTTGTTTCTTCTTCGAATCACAATTTCTCGCATCGCTGTGCAATCGTTTACCATGATTCCAGCAACGTTTTCAACTACATGCGCATTGACTCTACTCACGTGCTATCCGCATTTTATCAGAATTGATGACAATAGCGCGATTGTCACCTTGCAATCCGAGCACGTGTGATTTGAAGAATTTCAATAATTCTTAATTCATTCAATGATGGTGATGCACCTAGCTTTAGGTGAATTGAAGTTAGTTACGCATGTGTGGACAAAAGATCGATGAAGGGGATGTAGTGCCATCTGTTATTGAGCTGAAATCACAACTAAGATTAGGGGATGAGGGGCAAAATTTGAGGTTATCTGATTTTTTTGAAAGCCAAATTGATTCAGAATTTTGTTCTTTGCGTAGGGCCACCCTTATCTGTATTCAATATATGGTAATTGGTATCCTGGCGGTATAATATATAGTTTACGACCTATTCTCGTGATCACCAAGTTTGTTGTGTATTATTTCATTAAAATCGGTTGAGCCGTTTTGGAGGAGTTCGATAACGAACATCGAACACGAGATTTATATATATATATATATATATATATATATATATATATATATATATATATATATATATATATATATATACTAGCTAACCCGGCAAACTTCGTCCCGCCCATTTACTTGATTAATTCTCGAGTAATGCAGAAATTTGTGTTTTATTTGTTTGGCAGCCACCCCTAAGAGAGGGGGGAGGGGTATCTAATCACTATAGAAACATTCATTGCACCCTAAAGTTTCCATATGCCTAATTTGGTTTAATTTGCTTGATTAATTCTCGGGTAATGCAAAAATTTGTGTTTCATTTGTACGGCAGCCCCCTCTAAGAGAGGGGGAAGGAGTATCTTAACACCATAGAAACATTTATTGCATCCTAAAACCTCCACATGCCAAATTTGGTTTCATTTGCTTGATTAATTCTCGAGTAATGCAGAAACTTGTGTTTCATTTGTATGGCAGCCCCCCCTTTGAGTGGGGGAAGGACTGTCTAACCATCATAGAAACATTTATTGCACCCTAAAACTTTCACATGCCAACTTTGGTTTCGTTTGATTGATTAATTTCCGAGTAATGCAAAAAATTGTGTTTCATTTGTATGGCAGCCCCCTCTAAGAGAGGGGGAAGGAGTTTCTTATCACCATAGAAACATTTATTGCATCCTAAAACCTCCACATGCCAAATTTGGTTTCATTTGCTTGATTAATTCTCGAGTAATGCAGAAATTTGTGTTTCATTTGTATGGCAGCCCCCCCTTTGAGTGGGGGAAGGACTGTCTAACCATCATAGAAACATTTATTGCACCCTAGAACTTTCACATGCCAACTTTGGTTTCGTTTGCTTGGTTAATTTCCGAGTAATGCAGAAATTTGTGTTTCATTTGTATGGCAGCCCCCCCTTAGAGAGGGGGGAGGGGTCTCAAAATATCACGAAAACCTTCCCCGGCCCCAAAAACCCCTACATACCAATTTTCATGTCGATCGGTTCAGTAGTTTCCATATATATATATATATATATATATATATATATATATATATATATATATATATATATATATATATATATATATATATATATATATATATATATATATATATATATATATATATATATATATATATATATATATATATATATATATATATATATATAAGTTACATAACTTACGTTCGGGAGGTGATATATTTGAAATAAAAGAGATGTTGTTCTCTTGAAGCTAAAATACCAACTGATTTTTATTCATCATTACATTTTACTCCTAACTTCCTATTTCTACCTGTTTGTTCTATATTTCCCTATCGATCCTTCGATCCTTTTTATTGCTGCTATTATCGGCATTGTGTTGTGTTTTCCCTGAATGTGAGATACTGCTAATGATCTAAATCGTTTATTGCTATTTCGGTCCTTATTGTTCGTTGCTTATCTTTGCTGTCTAACTACGGTGTGGCAAACATTGTCATTGTTTATTTAGGATCGTTTCCTTATTTTCTAAAAGTTCGAGAGCAACTGCTTGTTGTTGTTGTATCTGTTGTAGGGCTCTGAGTTGTTCGAGCGGGCACTGCTTATCTTCAGGTAAATTTGGAGTCGTGTTCATCCCAGGGTTGACACTTCGGGGGTTAAGGTTGGTCTCGTAGTTAACTTATATATATATATATATATATATATATATATATATATATATATATATATATATATATATATATATATATATATTGATAGTTTGGTGTTTATAAAAATCCGGTATGCTGATATGCTAGATATATTTTTTTGAGAATTTAACAAAAACTACGATGTTGGGAAAAATTTATTGAGGTTCTTACAATGTTTTTTCAGTGTATTTAAAAAATGGTATTTTTTGTAGTATTAGAGGTTTAGGTTAGAATTTTTGTAAAAAAAAAGTGCAAATTTTAGAATGCCTAAAAAATATTTTCCATTTGATAGAGACAATGTAGGCTTTATTGTGTCGAAATTTTTTTTTAATTTCTTTTTTTTTATATTTTATTTTTAAACTTTATTTACAATTTTTTCGATCAGGATTTTTTTTTCTGTGTGTACTTTTTTAGCAGAACTGCACATTATATCCTATAACTTTGCTTAAGACACCATTTCGTTCAAATTACCTAGCGGTATAATATATAGTTTACGACCTATTCTCATGACTACCAAGTTTTTGTGTATAATTTCATTAAAATCGGTTGAGCCGTTTCGGAGGAGTTCGACTACGAACATCGTGGCACGAGATTTTTATATATATTGATAACAATCCAATTGACACTTAGTTTATCACCGAATCACTCAATTCATTGCCGCATCTGCGACGTATCGATACTAATTATTCTTCACTTCTCATTTTGTTCCACACTTGGTAGCATTTCAATAAATTCAATAGCGTATACTGGTGACACAAGAAGCTTAGTGCAATCAACGTTTGATCCCAATGAGTTAACGATCACCAACTCCAATAGCTAGGAACGACTCGGCATCGCTCTGGTTTTCTCGTAAAAAATGGTTCAACACCACTGTACAGCATGCTCTTAACATTCCAAGCGCTACGACTGTCATTTTTCCCGTGACAGGATAATGGTTAAACTTCAAACCGATCTACCAACAAACAAACAAACAAACGGTGGGCAAAAAAAACATCATTACTGCAACAACTTGTTTCATCAGCTCAACTAGAAATTAAGAGAAGTAAATACGAAACTGAACGTAACAATAACTGTGTGTCGCTTGGAGGTTATGCTGTTGTCGTCTGTTAGTTTTTCCTCCTCTCCCACCTCCCAGCTCAACCTCTCAAGCTGGGAGCTGGGTAGAATCATGCTCTGCCACCACACATGTGTCACAAGATTGCATGTTTGCTGTCAGGTAAAAGTTGCCCGGCTCCCGGTTTAAAGGAGAGTGGTGAGCAAACGGCTAGCAATCTACACTCACTTCCTCCCTCTGCACTCGCAATCCGTAATCGTCCGGTACAATATGGGGACCGATGTGCATTGTGGTGCCAACAGGTAATCGAACGGGAACCAAGGCGCAGTCCCTCTGGCTGTGTGGTCACGTGAAGGCGCATGGTGAAGTGGTACAAATTGGATGAATTGTGTTCCGACGATCAGCCGGATTCGCACCGCGCGCTCATATCTCTCCGTATTTTCGTTGCATTAATCCAGTCTCCTCGACCCCCTTCCCCCTCCTAATCAGCGCGGGCACTTTCGCGAAATGCACACGAGATGAATCGATGGAAAGGAATCCGTAGGTTTGGTCCCGCGTTAATTCATAAATCAGGCGTGGGTTACTAATTTCCTTAATTAACGCAAGCATCGTGCAAGTGCAGTGGACACCGCCATCGGTGGCGTGATGGCGCAATCATGGCGGAGGCACCTCTACGGAACCAAGGAGGCAAGAGAAAGATCGCTTTTCTCTGCATTTGTTCGTTTGTTTATCTTTGCCTCGGGGCACCAACTCCCAACAACTAATCATATTTTCTCGTTTTCGTTCTAATTTCAGCAGCGTAAGCTGTCACCGACATGGGCAGTGAGCATTACTGCTTGAGGTGGAACAATCATCAATCCAACCTGTTAGGGGTGTTTAGCCAATTGCTGCAGGACGAGAGTCTGGTGGACGTAACACTAGCTTGCTCAGAGGGCGCCTCCATCAGAGCCCACAAGGTAAGTTCGATTTGTTTGGAATGTTGGAATACGAACATCGGCTAAGAAAAATCGACACAAGGTTAATCACTTCATCGAGTCTCTTGTGACCGCGCCGCTACCGTCTCCCTTGAATCGCACACGCCTCAATACACGGTCATTAGGGGGGCAAAAGAAAGACTGCAAATTGTGGTCTCCAAGGTGGATCATTTGTTTTAATTACGCGGGGCCACACGTTGGACCGGACGAAGTGTGTGTAAGCCCGCGCAGTGTCGAGGTGTTGACAATAATTGCTGTCATTAAAAATCAATATTGAAACGCTGAACGTTTCTCTATCGCCAGTGAGAAAAAAAAATACTCAAATATTTCACCCTTGAAATGAAGTTTTCATTCGCTCGCTCGAGCGAACTGAATCGCCGCTGATCATAACTCAAATCTACCGGTAGCCAAAACAACGGCCGCTCCCTCTCAGCGGGACCACTTGCGTTGTTTTTCCGTACCCTCGTATATTGACTCACTCGCCACCAGGGTTGCCAATGTTCCAGTTTAAACTGGATTCTTCCAATTTTTTGAAATATTCTTTTTTTTATATGAGGGACTCAAAAGGAAAGAAGTATTAATGACATGTTCGATTTTCTCTCCATCGATTTTTTTTGATCATAACTTAACTGCAAACATATTCCCAGCTTATTTGACAATGTGGAACGATAGGTCAGAACCTCAATGATCGGTTTCTATAGCAAAATCAAATTAGAACGTTTTTGCAGCTGAGTTATTCACGAAGGAAAAAGTCCATGAAGAGAAAATCGATCACGTCACTTACATCCCTTTCATTCTAAGCTCTTCATATGTGTGCTACAGTTTACCCATTATAAGTGAGGGGTTCAGAAGGAAAAGGGTGTAAGTGATTTAATCGATTTTCGCTTCATCAACTTTTTCTTTAGTTAATAACTCAATTGCAAAAACGTTACAATTCGAGTTGGCTATAGAATCCGATAGATATGTTCTGATCTATTCACCTCATTGTCGAATACAGCTGGTAATGCGTTTGCAGATAAGTTATGACCAAAAGAAAGAGTCGATGTAGGGAAATCGATGATGTCACTTACACCCCTTTCATTATGAGCCTCTCATGTAAAATAAATTTTCAATGTGTAAATCTGCTCCCTCCCTCACTCTTCCTACCCCTGTGGAAACAGGGGAAAAACATTTTTCTGAATATAACCTCCACAAAACGAAGAATATGAATAGGCTGGGGAACATTATGATGAAAAGTGTACTGGTCACGAAAAACTACGTTTATTTCCACGGAATATAACCACACAAGGAAACAATGTAACGTTTGTATTTGTTAGAATGAATGTTTTATCAAATAATTGGTGTTAACCCCTTCCCGTATTATTTAATACGTCACATATCAAGTGATTTCACTAGCCTGCTGAGCGTTCTAGCGCCCATTGTTATTCAAGTACCCACGAGTGAGACTCGACGTTGTACGGGAAAGGGTTAATTCCTAACACGGCATATAGGAAACCTTCTATCACTAAACTTTTTATATTATTTAATAGCGTACCCAAGTAGTAACGTCCTACACTGTCCCTGAATTTATATAAATATCAGATATTCTAGGGCCTCCAACACATTCTGAAGTTCAGACCAATTGATATACCATTTCAACCACGACTGGTGACTGGTAGATGTTCATAGCAAAAAATCTTATCCAAAATGGTTCATTGAGCCCACGTGCTATGTTGGCTTTGAGTTTATCAAAAAAAAAATTAAAAAAGTTGAGGGGTCTGTGTCTCGAGATAGGGGCGGAAACTTGAAGTAGGACTTTGAGGACAATTGCTTTTGAATTGAATTTTGGAGCTCATCAAACATATGCATCTACAAAGTTCTCCATATCCTTGTATTGGCAGTTTTTAAAGACGTTATCTAATTAGCACTTTTTTTTAATTACTGAAGAAAGAAAATGTGTTTTCCTAATATATAAAAATCTCGTGTCACGGTGTTTGTGACCTAGCTTCTTCAAAACGATTCGATCGATTTTAATGATTTTTTTGTGTATACAAAGCGGACTCGATTATTTACAGTCTCCGATTTCTTGTCACTGTATATAATCCTTTCAAAAAAAAATCATTTATTCTTATGCATATATTTTTCGGCTTTAAAAAATATAAAAGAAGAATTAAATTTTTCATTCGTCCCTCTAAAGTCATGAAATACCTTTCTCACACGTGGAGCCGATCTGGCGTAGTGGTAAAATCTATACCTCTCACGCAAAGATCATGAGTTCAATTCTCACTCCCGACATTCTTCCAAAAATGAAAGCAAAAGTGACGAACCAGCCGAAATGTGTTGAATGTCACTATAATAGAGAAAAAAAACCTTTCCCACACAAAAAATCCGAATTCTTTCAAGAGGTGATAGAGGATCATATTTCATGGAAAAAAAAACCTTCTACGCGCATATGTTCGAATGTCAACAGGTTTTAATGTGAGGTTTTAATTTAAAAATTTCATTACGTAGGACAATTATGTTGCTTCCATTTGAAGGATGAGAAAATTTAATACAGGAAACAGTTATGAAACTTCCAAAGTAGTAGTTTAAAGAAGTTCTTTTAGTTTTTTTAGAAGTGAAAAACTTAAAAGTTAATGGTTTTTATGGTGTTACTAGCTGACCCGGTAAACGTTGTTCTGCCATATAAATTATTTCTAGTGTATATTTTGTTCGTTGGTAAAAAATAACTAATTGCAAGAGTATTTGAATGTCTCAACGATCTATAAAATTAATGGAATGTGATCGATAAACTAGATCGAACGAAACAATTTGAACGAAAATGTGTTCGAAGTTTATGCTGTCGAAAATGAGGAGTATTCAAATCGATATTCTGAACTGAACACAGCCATATTACTTCCTTTATTCACGAATTTGCATATGTATTTAATGCACTTGACCGAACTGAAGAATTCAGCATTAATAGGAGCATTGAATATTTTGCTCAGCTGAAGCGAATATGGCACTACCCAACAATTTTTAATGTCAATGTCAATGTGTGATCGCGTCGTTAGAATTTTTTTTTTTTTTTTTTTTTGAAAAGCGATTGGTACCTTTTCCATCTACCATTCAAGGCAAAGAACACTGCAGGGGCCATGAACCATTTTTGTGGTAACAATATCAAACAGTCACGCATATTCCGGAATACGGTTGGTTTGAAACTCGATAGGACTTCACGATTAGGTCGAAATCGACTTTTGCATTCTGAAATTCGTTCGACACAAATTTAATGGTTGTTTGCCAATATAGAATTCTTTCCTTGATGAAAAAAAAGTCCAAATAATTCAGCCGTACTCATATTGGACCGGACTTCGTTCTTTGTTGAACACACGCGCTGTAATACTATGACAATGTATTGCATTTTGGCCTGAAATAGCAATGGCTGTGTCGGCGTTGCTCATGATAACGTCTTGTTGGTGAATGTATTTTGTGGTTTTAAGAATTTCAATAATTTATGGTGCCCTTCAAAAAGACATCCAGCTTGCCGGCGATGCATCTGGTTTTAGACGAATTGAAGTTACTAGCGCATGCGTGAATGAAAGTACGATGAAGCAAACGTTGCACCATCTTTCAGTTAGCAACCTGAATAAATTCGATCTATTTGAAAGAGGACCGACGGTTAAACTATTTGGATATTATTTATACAAAAATGCAAAATCGCTGTTCAAAAGGTGAAAATTTTAAGTGTTGTATATATTCTTGGAGATCAAATTGAAAATAAAACAAAAAATTAGATTTTTTTTGCGTAGGGCCATCATAATCGGTATTAAATATACGACAATCGGCACCCTAGTGGTATCACGTATAGTGTACAACCTATTCTCATGTTTATCAAGTTTTTTGTGCATTATTTCATCACTACCGGTCGAGCCGTTTCGGAGAAGTTTGACCACAGACACGACGAGATTTATATATATATATATATATATATATATATATATATATATATATATATATATATATATATATATATATATATATATATATATGATGATACCATCCCATGTATATGTATATTTATATATATATATATATATATATATATATATATATATATATATATATATATGGTCAGCAGTGATTTCACCATTCATTGAAATTTGAATGAACGAACCGTAAAACAGTTCAGTTGCTCTAAAGCTCTCACACTAACGTACCGAGCAACTGCTGTTCGCGCTGAAGATACCACACGAGAAATAAAAGTGAGAACGATTGTGTCCATCCATATGTGCTGAAGAATTTGTACTCATAACGCTAAAAAGTCGTGAGACTATTTGGAAAAGAGTCTAGCAATTGTTTTTTATCCCCTGAACGTAGGCTGTAAGCAGTATATTTGGTTCAGTAGCATATGAGATTCACGTGCCAGTTTGCAGTTGAATCATTCAAATTCAGTGTGTGCTACTGAATTTGAATGCAAATAATTCCTCAAGCGTATTTCATTTGAGCCAGCTAGAACCTATATTTTAGAAATGCGCGCGAGATCGTCGACATTATTTTGAAGCAGATTCATAAGGCGCTCCTTCATATGTTTTGAGTTTAAGTTTATGTGAATATAATGTGATGATTGGGTGAGCGATGCAATGTTCGATAAATTATAAGATATTTTCATTCTCACTTGAATTACCGTATAATTATCTTTAATGATATTTCATAACTTTACGTTCATACGTTATATACTGGATTGATATGTAATATTACTCCTTCCACCAAGAAATTTACGGTAGACAACACTGTACATATTTGCTGTATTTCGCTGTACGAGGAATGTATTCACGTGAATAAAGCAAGCAGTAAACTTACCTCAAAACTTTCTGAAATCGAATTTATTGCAATATCGTGTAATAGGAACGATATAATGTATTTTCTAACAAACTTGTCTATGTCTTTCTGTAACTTCGATTATGTTTTTAATAAAAACGCGCATCGATAATGACAAGTTTTATCAACAAATCGTTTAAAAGTTAAATGTTTAGATTTGTACTCTTGGAATTATTGCTTGAAATAACAATCAATTGTTTTGAAACTACTATGCGAAGCAGTATGTAGTTGTTGTTCTGGACATCGCGTATAGCAGTTTCTCTATAGTTTTCAACAGCGTTTCATACTTTCTTACAGTTTCGAAATTTGCTAATATACATTACGAACTTTTTACGAACTTTGAACTGTATATAATCGAATTCTGTTTTTTATCGAGTCAAAAACATTGTTCTATTCGTTTTTTATGCATATATTTTCGTTTTTTTAATATAAAAGTAAAATTTAATTTTTTGATTCCTTCCATTTCCTTAAAGTCACACCTTTCTCATACGAAAAAAATAAATTTATTCAGAATCTCTCAGGAGATGATAGATGATCATATTTGATGAGAAAAATCGTTCTACGCATATGTTTGAATTTCAACAATGACAGAGTTATAGAACTTTTTGTTGTTTCAGACTCTGATGCCTCTAACTGGATCTACATTAAAAAGTACGCTAAAGAATAATGTACTGGAACATCTGAATTAGTGTATTTAAATAACATTTTGGAAGTGAAAAACTTAAAAGTTGGTAATTTTCAATATGTCATTATTAGTTTTATCCCAGAAATTCATATTAAACATTATTGTTTCTATCGATTGGATTAAAGTTCTCTAGTTCTCTACAAGTTGTTCTTCGACACCCAACTTCTGTCTTTCTTAATTTTGCTGCAATATCGATAGAAAATAATCCTGGTAAAAACTCAACTAAATCTTCAAAAGTCACGATTTTCACCCCACTGTACTTATAATAGGCACTTATATTTCACCTTAACGTTAAAAGGTAACTTTTTTTTTCGAAATAAGTCATATTCGAAATATAAAAAAAAATATTTCTCTTTCAAACTGTATACAGTTTCGAGTCCAAAATTGTATATCGAATAACTTTTTTGGGTCAGGTTTGTCAAGTTGTGCCTTTCATCAAACTCTACCATGCCTAATAGAAGTATAAGGAATGGCTTTGTTCTGATACTGTATATAAGTTTATGTCAATACATGCAACACCAAAGCGCTTATCTTCGCGTACTAAAGCTTTTTACTTTATAAAAAGCGCCAGTTTCCGGTTTGCAGTTGAAAAGGAAAATGTAATCCGTGTTACATTCCTAAATGAAACAACATAGCCCTACTATTGAAGTTCAAAAATTATGATGATTTTCTGAAAAACCTATTTGGGTGGAGATAATTCGAGCCTAAAACCATTGTTAGGTAGATTAACTTGTTATAAATAGAATATTTGAACTACCATAATAGTTCAAGTTTCATATTATTACCTGAAAGATACGTAACGTTCAAATAAAACGTTACGACATTAAAAGTTTAATAAACTTCACGTTTAAGCCTAGTAGTTTGCTGTGAATAAAATAAATGCGAAACTAGAAAAATGCTTCAATCCAATTCTCCTCCCGTGCACCATATGTGCAGCCAAGGCTCGGCCACAGCACGCTAAGAGAGCACAAGCGCCTGTATTTAGTTTACAGCTGTGAGTGGATGACGTCCACAAGCAGAGATGCCAACCTTCCTGATTTTTCAGGATTTCCCAGACTTTTTAGCATGCTCCCTGATATCCTGATGAACACTCAATTTATCCTGATTTTCCTGAAATGATCCTGATTTTCCCTGATTTTTGTACTCTGTACATTATTCGTAATAAATGTACTGGTTTGCATGCCAAGTTTTCTGTCCTGATAGTTCTCCGGTTCGCATTTGTATATGTCTAACATTAAATTATACTTTTTACTTAACCTTTTTTATCTCTACCCTCAATTGTTTCGTGTCTTCCCAAAACAGTGCTAGAAATTTTCAAATTTTCATTGCTTTATTGTAATGTGATAATGTGTATGTAGATGTATCCCTAGTGTTATTGATGTAGGAATACGTTTAGAGTGTAAAATTACTCAAGAGAAAAATTTTGAATTCACAGTCAATATAAAAAGATATTATATGTAATTTGTTCGTCTGATTCAAAGTAGAATAAACTTTAATGATGGGACTATGGTAAATATATCTATAACCGCACTAAATATCATAAAAATTAGGGAAAAATCCACTGCTGGTCTTCCACTGCTGGTATGCTTTCCTCGTTCGTTGAGTTAAGATTTATTCCAAGCATGGATTATGAATACAGTGTAAATTTAAATATTGTTTTTTCTGTAATTGTGTGTAGTGATGCTGCATGTTTTTCGGAAAAAATATAAACGATCAAAATGTCAGGCAAAACACTAGCATTTCCGCTTATGCGAGTATTTATACCATGCTTATTAATTCTTTTACATATCATGTCTTCGCCCGAAGAAAAATATACTCTATTTGTGGTGGGATTTGGAATGGATTCTGTATTATGAGCAACTACCAAGCAACCTGTTTCTCACATGTATGGCTCGCAGCAGTTTTCGACAAGGAAGCAAACATGTTCTGGAAGGATAGAATATTTAAGCTGAGTGAAAGATGGAGAAAAATTGTAAAACAGAACTTTGATCGAAAATGATGTTTTTGTTTTCCCAAAAATCGACATTAACTTTTCGGACAACCCAATATGAGCTATCCTGATTTATCCTGATTTTTATTTTCATTCTTCCTGATTTTTTCAAATTATGGTTGGCAACCCTGTCCACAAGTATGTATCATAGCGAATAGAAGAAAGAATGAGCTTAGAATGCTCGAGCTCCTCTTTTAAAATTCAAGCTTCGGATGTTGATGGTTCACCGATGTCGATGGCTGTGAATCAAGGCAATTCGCCTGGCACCGTAGTGTTGAAAGGTTCAAAGGGAGCAACGTACATGAATGAGAAAACGAATGAAGGGCATAGGCTCATATTCAGTTCATTCAAAATCCAAGCACTGCTGGTCAGAATTATAGGCAGTTCAATGAACTTCATGAAAATTGAAGACTTTAAGTTTCAATATTTGGCGATCCACGAGCCTTTATAACTCTGTTGATGCGGCTTGGAATAGAATTGACCAGTTTTTGGCAATGGTTTTGTGTGTAATTTGACCAAATATTCATGATGGCTTCTTTGAGTTCAATCCGGTTTCGTATTTGATAATTCTGCAGCTGATTATCCATATCCTTCCAAATGGTCTCAATTGGATTGAGATCTGGGCTAGTTGGAGGCCAATCCAGAACAGGAATTTGATGGTTTTGAAACCATTGCATTGATTTCTTGGCCTTATACCAGGGAGCGTTGTCTTGTTGAAAGTACCATTGGTCATCAACACGACCGAAAGTCTCTTCGAGATACGGTTCAAGGACACTGGAGATGGTTTCAATATATCGAATGGCATTCAATCTTCCTTCATAAGAAATCAATGGACCAATTCCTTTTGAGGAAAAGCAGCCTCACACACTGACTTGTTGTCGCGTTTGAAAGCTGAATGGTTTGTCACATTCTTCAGCTGTGCGTCTCACAAATACGCGATTTTTTTCTGTTGATTACTTCGAAGTGGGACTCATCGCTAAAAGCAACACGACCCCATTGATTTTGGCCCCAATCTGCATGTTTGCGACACCATTCCGGACGTGTTTTGATTTGCTTTTTATTCCGGAAAGGGCACCGTTTTTGTGTGTAGCTATGTAGTCCGCTGTCATTGAGCCGTCGTCGAACTGTTCGGGCACTTACTTGCTTCCCAACTGCATGATTCCATTCACCGGCCAAAGCACGACTGGATGCTATTCGGTTCTGCTTGTTCAGTCTTTTCAAATGACGGTCATCAGCCGAGGTGGTCATCCTTTTGCGTCCTTGACCGGGTTCAGTCTTGAGAGACTTGCCGGCTTTCAATTTGAGGTTTACATTTCTGATGAAATGATACGATACATGAACCGTCTTGACAATTTCCGATGGTCTTGTTCCACTTTTGAGCAGATGGGCGACTAACGCGCGCATTTCTGGATCAACAGACTTGCGACCCATCTCAAATCTTTGAAGACGAACTTTACACTGAATGATCGATGGATCCAACAACACACACCAAACACAAAACTAATGTCAGCACAAATACACAAATAAGGGATTTGACAGACTTCAACGTCAGCTTTCCTTTGTTCAATTCAAATTGACGGTTACTGCCTATAATTTTGTCCAAGCTTCAACAGACCTCTGGAAACTTAAAAAGTATAGATTAAAACCCATCTATGCATGAAATGCTCAGTGAATAGTCACGTGGACTATTGCTTTAGTTGAAAAAGTAGCAAAGAGTTCAAAATTGTATTAACTTTCTTGCAGAAATAATCGTTTAATGTAAGTGTGGCAACGACTGCCTATAATTCTGGCCAGTACTGTATATATATATATATATATATATATATATATATATATATATATATATATATATATATATATATATATATATATATATATATATATATATATATATATATTATAGCAAACTTCGTCCCGCCCATTTACTTGATTAATTCTCGAGTAATGCAGAAATTTGTGTTTTATTTGTATGGCAGCCACCCCTAACAGAGGGGGGAGGGGTATCTAACCACCATAGAAACATTCATTGCACCCTAAAGTTTCCATATGCCTAATTTGGTTTAATTTGCTTGATTAATTCTCGGGTAATGCAAAAATTGGTGTTTCATTTGTACGGCAGCCCCCTCTAAGAGAGGGGGAAGGAGTTTCTTAACACCATAAAAACATTTATTGCATCCTAAAACCTCCACATGCCAAATTTGGTTACATTTGCTTGATTAATTCTCGAGTAATGCAGAAATTTTTGTTTCATTTGTATGGCAGCCCCCCCTTTGAGTGGGGGAAGGACTGTCTAACCATCATAGAAACATTTATTGCACCCTAAAACTTTCACATGCCAACTTTGGTTTCGTTTGCTTTGTTAATTTCCGAGTAATGCAGAAATTTGTGTTTCATTTGTATGGCAGCCCCCCCTTAGAGAGGGGGGAGGGGTCTCAAAATATCACGAAAACCTTCCCCGGCCCCAAAAACCCCTACATACCAATTTTCATGTCGATCGGTTCAGTAGTTTCCGAGTCTATAAGAATCAGACAGACAGACAGACATCACTCCATTTTTATATATATAGATAGATAGATAGATAGATGTGATCAATTTTAGTCAATTTTATCAATTCTTTCTAATCATTTTAAATATTCTCCCAAGTATTGTATCGTTCTAATTTGAGTTAAGTCAAACTCAACGATCTATAGACGACGCAAATCTGATCATGGTCGAAAATGATTCAAAATAATATGATTTTATTGTTGCTTCTTCTTCTTAAATGGCGTTAACGTTCCCTATGGAACTTTTGCCGTCTCAACGTATGCATTAACTAGCGTCATTTATTAATGCACGCCTTGAATGTATTTCGAGGGGCAAGCTCTAAAATACGCGTGACCACAGTGCAAGTCGAAAGAGATTTCTTTGACGAAAAATCCCCCGGCCAGGACGGGAGTCGAACCCTAACACCAGTCTTCCGAAAAACACTTACACATGTCCACGCGATGTGAAAATTCCATGTTTTTGTTTGAATTCAAACATGATTTTCGCTAGTGTTGAATGTCTATCCCGAACACGAACAATGATACACAAACATAAACATTTGAAAACCAACACGATGTTCATAATTCAAGAACATCATGTACAAACATATCACCCGAAGTCGCAGTATTCATTGCTTTCGTTTCGTTTCTTTTCATACACGGAAAGAAATTATTCATCCCAAAACATTTCTACGTAGAATACTTTTTCACAGAAACGAACTTGAAATTTAGTTTGCATTACAAAAGTTGCACGAACTAAGAGGCTATGAGTTCATGCATATTTTGCAAGTCTGATTAAATAATCCTTAGTTTCGTGCAAAGAAAACATTTTCTAAATAGAAAGAAGCTTTCTATGAGAATTTTTTTTTGCGTGCATGTTGGCATTTAAAGTCTGGGGAACCGACTGCACAGCGGGCGACATCGTACAAATCCTGACCAAAAAAAATACAAAAAAAAAATAGTTGTAGATGCAACCTTCAGCGGCACACAGCAGAACCAGCAGAGAAATTTCAGCGGCTAAAACACACCATTAATTTCTAAAAGTTATCACAAACTGATTGAAGGAAAAAACTAAATGCTACACTTACACTGCACGACATATGCTATGTATGCATGCGATTGCATCATCCTTTCTTTTTCTCTTCCTCGCTCGATTTATAGCTCGGCAGTATTGACCATTTGTATTCCAGCCAAAATTGTTGCTCCCGTAGTCGAGTGGTTAGCGTCACGCCTAACATGTCACTGCTGAATAATTATTGTGCTTTATGTTCGATTAACATTAAAGAAATATTGTAATCATAATTTGTTGTGGGTAACTAAACATCTCCGCCACGCTCTATTCTGTTTTAGCACTAGTTAAAATAGCTAATAATAGCGAATGTTACATGGATTCAATATATAAATTGATGCGTCCACTTAATTATGATATTAATAGTGAAAAACTCTGATATCAATCGACGTTTATTTTGTTCAGAACAGATAAAGAGGTTTATTCTATTTGCCCAATATTTTAGACGAAGCACCCATTGTAATGATAGGAAAGCATTTTTTCCATGTCAACATACCAACACACCACGCGTTGAGTGGTGGTGGTGTGGTGTCCGATTCGCTTCTTCTACTTTACGCACTGCCTGTGCTTGGGGTGAAAATGCAAGAGAAACTGTACACCATGTTCGAACATCATGTGAAACATTGGGATTAAACATCGTATGTCCAAACATACTACGAATACAAACATGTCACATTTTCAAACATAGGTACGAAAAAATCATGTTTGTATTCAAACACAAAACTGCGAACAGCAGCGTGGACATGTTTATCCCGGACGCAGTGTTTTTTGTGAAACATGGAAGACTGCCGAACACCCGGCATGATAATGTGAAACGCTAACCACTCGGCCACGGGTGCACTATTTTATTGTTGCTACATATTATTTTTTTATTACTTAAATCTACTATAGACACATAAACTATACTATGTACTACGTTTACGTTGGTTAAGTAAATTCATCTGCAAGCAGTCGACATCAGATACCGAATACTCCATCCCACTTCCACTTCGACGCAGCTCTGGTTCTTATTGAAAAAAAAATCTATCCTCCACCAAGAAGCAATCGATGATACCATCCCAGGGCAAGGACAAGTAGCGGAACTCGTCCTCGTCGAACGCCGGCATTTGATTGTATCCAGCGAGGTAGCGCTCCAGCGATCGACAGGGTTTCGATATGTCTCTTTTTCAAATCCACTTCCCATATTACGCAGAAACGGGCGTTTTCGTGTCGTCCGACACTTTATGTAGTTTGATCGTTCTCTGCATCGGCACGTTCCGTGAGGGATGAGAAAATTGAACTGATTGCAGGTTCTATTAAGCTAAGCTAATCTGTGAAAAATGTCTCAAGCAAAATCGAATTTACCACAACCAGGGTTCGAGTTCATAGACCGAGGCCAGCAGCAACAAGAAGCGACCGGTTTTGTCAGCACAACACCAGCCGTGTAGATCATTCGAAAGATCTCAGTAAGATTCACCTTGGTAAATTGGTAACGTTTCGGGCGCAATTTCAAAACTGGAATGATGATTTTCTTAGCGGTTGCCACAAATGAAAATCATCGGAGTTAGTTTTAAATCATGCCGTTATTTTGGTGAGTCCACTGTACGTCAAACTTTGATAAATTAAAAGGGGTTCAACAACGGTTCAACGGTTCATTGAAAATGTTAAATTGTTAAACTCCGGAAGGAAACGGGAAAGCTCGAAATAATTTAACTCAAAAGATAAATTTTGGGCAGTACGAAGTACGCCGGGTCAGCTAGCTGTATGTAAAAATATTGACAGTTCTGCAATTTTGCGACGACTTGTATCAGCGATTTATGGACATGAGCCAGTAAATACGAAATTGTTCGAGTGTTACCCTAATAAAACCGTATTTTCTAGAGATTCTATAGAAAAATATCTTCAAATATTGTTTCACAGTTATAGAGTAGTAAACGCCATTCTCTGCTCGAATGATTGATTAACTCATGGTTTATTCCGTCGTTTTATGAACTACATAATAATTTCAAAGGAAATTCTATTTTGCAAGCAACGGATTGGGTGAAACAATCATTTCTTCCTAAAAAAAACGATTTTACAGGATCCAGTTTTCTCAAGAACAATCTTTCAATTTTTTAAAAATATTATTGGCAACCCTGCTCTTCACAGTTTCATCGATGCGAAGGTGCATGTAATGATGCGTTGATGATCTTCCCGCAGAATGCAACGCAGGGCACGGACCCCATCGCACGGTCAACGATGATTGGTTGCAATCGGTGCACAAAGATACCGCCGTGTGACTTTTGACTCCCTTCCTGCGGTGCGAATACACGATTATGTGATTGCTGCTGCTGCCCTCTCGGGCCCGCGCGCGCGCTGTTTGTCCCTCACAAACGACGAGTCTATTGGTTGGACAAGCTATGATTTATAGGTTTCGCAGCGGGGACCTCCTGCGAGAGAGAAGACCTTCAATTGCCCCTCGCACCAGGAGCTTCGTCGTTTTTTTCCCACACCCAAACACAGGTCAATGGGGGATCGAATGCGAAATGCATTCGCGATCCTCCATAAGCGCAAGATTTCAAACCAGGAGAAATTATCAAATTTCCTCTTCTTGTATGATTCGATCGCTCAATCCGACAGAATGCGCTTCCAAACAGTTTACCACCGTTTGTTTATTTTTTTTTTCAACCATTCGCGCAGAACTCCCTCCGGAGGCTATGGCGGCCGTTGGATGGTTGGTCTCAATTTCGCGTTTTGTCGTCGCCTGTCGTGTACTTTGGTTGTACGCTGTCGTGTTTGCTCTCATTCCACATGCCAGATACTGCGTGGAACGTCGACGATGGCGACGACGACGACGACAACAACGCATCCTATTGGCGAGGAACGCTCGGTAAAACGGTAGAAGGGAAGTGAATGTGCATCCGAGAAGACGACACTTTCGGTGTGTATTACAATCCGGCAGCTCACTGTGGGCTGCTGCTGTTGTTGTTACAGTCGTCCAGCAGTGCCACCGTGTGTTAGCCAGAGCTACGATGCGTGGGAGTAACGCAGTGATATTGTGGGTCGAGTGACGATTGGCATTTGATTAGGTGCCTAGCAGGATGAGGAAGGAATTTTCTAAGCTGGAAATTTTTTCCTCGTGTAACTTTGCTACGGCTTATGCAGAGTATTTCCATGCCAAATTAGCCGAAAACAACCGATTCTGACTCGAACGTCTTCGAGTTTTGAAATATTTGTAAATATGGTGGCCGCTATCCCAAATAACAATTTTCATTATCATATGGTCAATTTTAATTGCAAAAAATTTGTTTTATAAATCCACGTATCCCAAACATTGATTTTTTTTCAAATAATCAAAGCTCGAAATCTAGATGTCTGATTGAAATATGAGGTTCGACAAAAATGTTTGATAGTGATCTGACAGAAAAAAAAACTAAAAATTCTCAAAAATTTTACCCTTTGCGGTCGTATTAAATTTGGACATGGGTGTCGTACTGGTCGGAATTATTTTTTTTTATAAGAGCTATGACAAACAGAGGATCTTATTTCAATGTATCTCATTCTCGTAACTGATGTGTTTGAGTTGCTGTGTCATAGTTCGACTCGAATGAAATCGATCTATGGAAATGTGGCAACCTCGCCTCGATGAAAAATAGAAGTTGTGTAGCAATTTACTCTCTATCAGATTAGCAGACCGAAAGCAATTTTACATTGTTAGCATTTTAATGAAGATTATTACTTCATGTTATTTGAATACATAGATGATATAGTCCTGACTCTAACTCAACTTTTTTCCCTATATGTTTTAACTAAATTTTCGCTAAAACTTTACCCATAATATAAAAACATTATCAGACACAATTTTTGTACACGATTTTTACCCACTTGCAGAAATTGTGTTACTGTGTTACATACAAAACATATAGCTGATTTCCATCAATATTTTTCGTTTTAAAAGCATGTTTATTCCACCCAAAACTCCGTTTCTATTTTTACAGGAATCGAACACGAAGCCCAATGTCGTCTATGTTAAATTGCCAAGCATTATCACATTATTACAACCTGATCGGACTTGATTCGACCGGATTACAGAATGAAAAATGCGATCCGTTCGAGTTATCCTGACTCGATCGTATTTCAGAATACGGTTGAGTAGTTGATCAAATTTCCATAACAATGCATTGCGTTTCAGCCTGGCAATAGCAAATGCTGTGTGGGCGTTGCTTTTGATAGCTTCTCGTAGGTGAATTTATTCGTCCTCATGCTGCTTCTGTCGATTGATTCGCAGGAATCGCAGTCGTTCGCCCCCTACGGCTCGGCGAACATGCCGACCATGAATTGTTGGCATAGCTCACGGCATCGTAAAATGACATTGTCCTAGCTGCGTTGAATCATCGTTCGATAATAAAAATCGATCGAGCTCTCTTGTTTGTTTCGTCTTTTGTAACTACATCTTTATAAATCTTAATTCGAATCATTGAATCAATACACGTGTTCTCCAGCTGATAATTTATCTGGATTGATGACAATAGCGTGATTAACATTTTGCTATCCGAGCATATGTGACCTGAAGTATTTCAATAATTCATTGTGCTTATTCGATCAGGTTTCCAGTACCTCGTCGATGCCCCTAGCTTTCGACAAATTGAGGTTACCTCCGAATGTGTGGGTGAAAGTTCGATGAAGCGTACGTAGCGCTATTTGTCATTCAACATCGTAAATAAATTTGTCCTGTTGGAAAATTGAGCGGCGGTTAATTTTTTTTATTTGGATATTGTGTTTACAAAATATCAAATTCGCCAAATAAAAAATAAAAAACATGGGACGGAAAGCTGACTAAATGTGGACGTACCGCCCGGGCTTGTCGACGTGCCGAAAACCGACTCGAAACAAACCGAACCCAACCCGAAACAAGTGGGTTCGCTTCGAGAAAGTCGAACCAAAACAAAACGAAGTAAATTAGCGTTGATGATGTTGTGCTTCGTGTGTTCGTGACAGCTTCGTACATCCACATCATAAAAAATACACTAAAAAAATTATTCAATTTATTCAGAAAAAAAATATTTTTTTTTGCATAGTGTCACCCTTATGGCTATTAAATATAATCGATATCTTTGTGATATGTAATATAGTTTACGACTTATTCTCATGCCTAACAAACGTGTTTTGCATAATTTCATTAAAATCGGTCGAGCCGTTTCGAAGTAGTTCGGCCACGAACATCGTGACACGAGATTTTTGTAGATATAGAGAAGATTATATTTCATAATTCGTCTTCGTGTGAAATCTTTCGAAACAGTCTCCAAGAGTAAATCAGATTACATAAGACATGAGACATGACCCATTTATGCAAACAGTGGTTCTGATACTTATGTACAATTATTTCCATCACACCAAATGGTTACAATGACTAAATTCTGCTGTTATGATTTTTGTCCCACACCCCTATGCATTCAACGCACTGTGCGTTGTTTTGTGTGGGTGACTACATCGCTTGATTCTTTTACACTACATAACTTATTAGGAAGTGCCTGAGTTGATTGATGCAAATATCTGGTAAATCCATCAGCAAATGATTGAGCAATAAGCGCTTAAATTGGACAACTTTCGTGATGCGGCAGATTTTTTCTTTTTCAATTTGTACCCCAATACAATGTTCCCGAAAGACGTAATTCTAAGTCAAAAAGTTTTTACTCAAAAACAAAATACAAATAAAAAAATGAATTATGACTCGTCAACAAAATTGAATTTTTAATATAAATCAGAATAAATGCTAGAATATGAAAAGAATATGAAAAAGCATCTCAAAATCGGGACAGGTCCTGCTAAATCAGAACAAATGGTATCCCTAGCTGTGGTGGCTGAGAGCAGACAAACGACCACATGTTTCATGTTTCGTCTTCGAAAATGTTGGATATTGTATCTTTTTCCTGGAATAAATACAAAAAAAAAACATAAGAGCTTGTGTTTAGGACACAATCACATTGCTGACGTATGATTACGGAGTAGTATTACTTTATTCGCGAGTCTTAATAACTTCGAACTAATTCGCCTCTATCGTTGACACAGACCATTTAGAAGACTGTCAATAGATGCTCCTAGGATTGAACACACAATCGCTCGCTCAGTAAGCGGACGCGCAGCCATTTAGTTGAGAAGACTCTGGGGAAGAAAGTTCAGTGCTCGCTGCCTGGAGCAAGACTGTGTGATAGAAATCACAAATGACAATTATTCGTTCGTTCGTTCGTTGGAATTAACTGAAAACGGATGGAGCATAAATTGCAATGTTTCCTTTTTACCCAGTATTCGGGGAGCAAGCACTGCATTTTAATTTTGCGTTACATTTTTATTTATATAGATATAAGATATGGAAATGCATTATTTCGCCTGAAAATCCATTTCCACTTACGAACAAAGATCAATTTCGATAGCGCAACCAAAAAGCGACAATTCAAAAATATATTTTTCTATTTGTATTCTAGTATTAATATTTTTTTTTGAGATTTAGTTTAATTTTAATTCTATGATTTTCTTTGTGTTGTGTGTGCGGAAAGAAACACTGTTTTTCTTGCTCGTTATTTCTGTCCACTATGCGTATGCTCGTCGAGTTTGAAATGTGCATGGACGTAAATACCTTCAAGAACATATTTCTCAAATTCAAACATGTTATATATTTATGATATCAAGATGGTCCTCTCAGAACAGTAATTGATATTTATATATTTATGACAGACAAAAAATATCCATGCAGTGCATTTTATTTACAAAATTATCTACATCATTCAATATAAACTTTTTGGTGTTTGCACGCACATTCCACAGGATCCTGCACTCGGCCATCTATTGGGAACGCGCTACAAGAATTTTCCCACTCCCAATAGTAGAAAGCAATGATAAATCGAAAACCGAAAACGATCAAACAGGTTTTGGGGGAGACACAATATGAAAATGATAAATTGAAACTGTGATATATAAACTGCCGTCAACGATTTCAATAGTTCCAATTTGATCAATCCATCATTTTTTACCGTAAGATTACCTCAACCAACTCACACCCGGCCAAATAATATCCGGTTCGATTCGCGCGCGCCGCCCAGGGCTCGCAATCAAGATCGCACCGTCGCCCTGCTCGAGATGGTCCGGATGGGCCAACGCACGGTTCCCGCACGGAGAAATATGACACCTCCCAGAGGGACTGCCTCAATCGTGCACTCGTTATTCATGCCTGCCATAAATTCATTCCACCCACGCCTTCGGACCGGACCGCGGCCGCGCTGCCCGTGTTCATCAGCCGATGGTAAATCTCCCACAATTCCCGAGCCCCAGCGGAGTTTGTAGCTTCGCGGTGGCGCCGGGGCAACAACAAGTGGGCAAACGGAAAAACGCCACAACACAGAACTGGTATTAAAAACTCAATTCGAAATCAATAATTTACGATCGTCAATAAGAGGAACTGATAAGAAGCGCGAGCATGCGTAATACGCACACACGCAAGCCGTGCGGTAATGCGGAATGCCAATGGTTAATTAATTGATTCGGTTCGGTGGCTCGACTTTGCCGCTCTCTGATCCCTTGCGTCCGCAAGCGCCATCTGTTGTGACAAGTGTATTAAGATGGTTTTAGCCGCGCAATTTTTCGAACGATTTCCAGAATATGTTGCTGCCAATTTAATGATAAAAAGTACGAATAGGCGCTTCCATTTATATTCGAGCGTCTCGATTTTAGATCATTTTACCTTCTCTTTTCGGAAAACGACGTCGAAGACGGTCATAAATCAACGTAACGTAACAGACTATCACGTTGTTGTGCAGAAAACAGATCTAAACTTTATGCACAAGTACTATTTGGTTGATATTTTTGCTAAATTATTTAGTTTAAAAAGCTTTGAAACTTTCAACTATTGGTGCCTATTAAAAACATCACCAATTATTGAATAAAAATGTTTTTCAGTTGAAGCGAATAAGAATCAAATTGCAGACACTATTTATGAAAAAAATCAAATTTCGGACAGAGTGAATTCAAATTTTGGACACTCTGTTTTCATAACGGTTTCTTGTGGTTTTAAGCTCAACTTGTATTTCTGTACAATTACTAATGCAATAGAATGATGAAACATGAGAAAAATGAAGTGTTCGGGTATTTTGGTTATTGTTTAATGTATATTTGAAGATGTTTTTTTTCCATTTTTTGAGTGAACGAATAATCGGTACCTTGATGGTGGTATCGGTTCTGAAGCAATGGCGTGTCGCAGACCGAATTCCGAATTCCTAAGAATATTTTGAAACTTCAGAACAACACCTAAAGCGTTACATAGGGGTTTTTAAAAATTCGAAAAAAAATCCAAAATGGCTAAATCGGTCGAATAATTCCTGGAATATCGATACCACCTGCTGAAAAAAACATGGTTTTGAAACGCATTCAAAAATTCGTATAACAATACTATCTCCCTTGAGGTGATCTCATACTTTTGACTGTAACACTCCAACGAAATCGAATATCGAAAAATCGTTTTAGGACAAAATTTCTAAGGGCGTAAGCTTCCCAAAAATGCAAAAACAGCAAATTCGATTTCGATTCCGACCTTCCTGACCGGGGTCCCCTCTTAACCGCAGTAGAGCCTGTTCTGATTTTCATCTGTTTCGTTCGTCCCTCAAAAAATATATTCTATTACTATGATGTTTATTGATATTCGTTACAATATCACTAGTATATATTTATATATCTCAATTGCGCTCTCATCCATCCGCTTCCATCCGTCCACATCCGCTTTGCATGTTGGCCAACACTGATTCTGAGGATTTCCTGAAAACACACATTGTAGTATCACCATTTTTAATTGTCCGAAATATGAATCGTAGGAAAAAAATTCGAATCAAATTTCGTACGTTTGATTTTACAATTTTTTGAAGAAAAATTACAATATACTTCATTATGTTTTATAATCAACTGTGAAACACTTACCAAGCAATAACAGTTAACTGATAAGGATAATGATCAGGGATGAAACACGAGAGAAATTGAGCGATTAATAAACGGTTATATTCTACATGCTCGCGCTAAGCGAACGTCAAAAACAAACAATAATGAGTAGTGCTGTTAGATTTTTGCCTACTATGTTATAATTTAAAAGTGAATCTAATATAAAATGTTAATGAAACCAAGGGGACAATCTAAAGAATCAATTGTGATATTGATTTCACAGTTATATCATCAGGGCATTAGGCATTTCAAGATATTATTACAAAGTGTCCGAAATATGATTCAGAACGGTATATCTATCACAGCTAAGCCTTGGAAAAAAGACTAGTGATTTGAATTTCAGATATCAAGTGCTGCTTTGGTTTCGCATTCCCGATTCCAATTAAAGACTCAAATATCGGGTATGGTTTTCAGACGTAAAGGGTGTGTCACATCAAATTGCATCACGGAAAAAGCGCTGTAGAAATTCCGATCCAGTAGACCGATCCTTTTGAAAATTTTAGACAGTAAAATAAAAACTATTAAACAACTTTTGGCATTTTCTTTTTATTCATACTTCGAGCCCAAGCCCGTATGCTCGCACCTTCCTCTTTACCCCGTCCATAAGGTTCTGTACAACGTCAGGTTGTAGTTTTTTTTTTAACAGAAATCCATTTTCTCTTGAAGTCCGCCTGCGATTTGACAACTTTTGGGTTCTTCCGGAGGGCCTGCTTCATAATCGCCCAATATTTCTCTATTGGGCGAAGCTCCGGTACGTTGGGCGGGTTCATTTCCTTTGGCACGAAGGTGACCCCATTGGCTTCGTACCACTCCAACACGTCCTTTGAATAGTGGCACGGAGCGAGATCCGACCAGAAGATGGTCGGGCCCTCGTGCTGCTTCAATAGTGGTAGTAAGCGCTTCTGTAGGCACTCCTTAAGGTAAACCTGCCCGTTTACCGTGCCGGTCATCACGAAGGGGGCGCTCCGCTTTCCGCAAGAGCAGATCGCTTGCCACACCATGTACTTTTTGGCAAACTTGGATAGTTTCTGCTTGCGAATCTCCTCCGGAACGCTGAATTTGTCCTCTGCGGAGAAGAACAACAGGCCCGGCAGTTGACGAAAGTCCGCTTTGACGTAGGTTTCGTCGTCCATTACCAGGCAATGCGGCTTCGCCAGCATTTCGGTGTACAGCTTCCGGGCTCGCGTCTTCCCCACGATGTTTTGCCTTTCGTCGCGGTTAGGAGCCTTCTGAACCTTGTATGTACGCAGGCCCTCCCGCTGCTTGGTCCGCTGGACGAATGAACTTGACAAATTCAGCTTATTGGCGACATCCCGGACCGAACTTCTCGGATCACGTATAAATTGCTTAACTACGCGCTTGTGATCTTTTTCACTGACGGAGCATCCATTTTTGCCGTTCTTCACCTTCCGGTCGATGGTTAGGTTCTCGAAGTATTGTTTTAGTACTCTGCTGACCGTGGATTGGACGATTCCTAGCATCTTACCGATGTCCCGATGTGACAACTCCGGATTCTCGAAATGAGTGCACAGGATTAATTCACGACGCTCTTTTTCGTTCGACGACATTTTTCCAAATTTACGAAAAATTGACAGTGAAGCATGGCCAACGTGATCGATACACTCTTATCTGATTATAAGCGAAAGCTGAAGATATAATTCCTAAAAATTAAATTTCTACAGCGTTTTTTCCGTGATGCAATTTGATGTGACACACCCTTTAAGTAGCGTATTTAATTCCCCATTTAAATGTGGACTACAGTAAGTTTGGAATGAATATTTTAAATTAATAATCTTTGTATTAAAATCCATTTCTCGAAATTTTATATATCCTGATTTCATTTTCCACATAAGAAGTTTCTTGTTTTTCATTGCTGACTCTATATTCTATGTATTGGATCTAATATTAAATTCCAGATAGTGGATTTTGTGTAAACCAAGAATAGTTTTACGAGTTTTCGATTGTTTTTCTAGGGTTCTGGTAGCCAATCAGTGCAAACTGATTGAAATGGGAACTAGGTACTGTCAATAACTTGCATAAACTATCATTTTTTCGGAATTTTTCATTCCGCATATGGTAGCATTTCATTTCCCACGATTCTCACCGTGAAGATATTGATTCATTATTCTCTTTATTTCGATAGATTGACCAACTCCGTACCCGGAGAAACAACTTTAGATCAGGACATTTCTTCCACCATGTTTGAATGTTTTTATCATGTAGTGTGACTTGAAATCAGAGTCAATGAGACGACGAACCCAGATTTTCCCGTTGGATTCGATCAACGGGAAATGCATTCTTTCCGTGTAGGCGTCGAAACCTTTCTGGAAATTTACCAATGAAATAAAATTCACCAATTCAATAAGACTGTCCTGGATTCAACGAATGGGACAGCAGTTCGAAGTGCAATTTGACCAATTTGGCGAACGGTGTGGCAACGGCGGAATTTCAATTTTGCTCATTTTTCTAAAATCCGCGCAAAATCGCTTGCACACACAGTCAAAACAAAACTACGAGTCCGATTAGGCTGAAATTTTGACAGTAGTCGTTTACGAGAATGTACTACGCGATAAGTAATCTCTCTTGCGATATTGACACCATCGGGCGATGAGGCTAAGTACTTACCGGGCCGTCCTCGTACGCATCCTGAAATTTCGTCTGGGATGCGATGCACTGGTTTTAAGGCTTATGAATCGTTGAAGTATCCTGCGACGGAAGCCATATCCCCAAGTCTACATCTAGAAGTTTCTGAAGAATTACTGGAGAATAATGTAATATAAGAGAATTGTTTTATTTTTGAGTCGACACCCTGATAGCGAAAATAATGCTAGCAAACATATACAAAACCCAAATAAAGAAGTTTGAACTTTAAGGCAGTATTCTAGGCCAGAAATTTGAAAAAAATTAAAAAAATCAATCATATTTCTACAGCTTAGGCAATTGAAAATATACCCTAGAAAGGACTTTTCGAAAATCCTATTATTTACCGAGCGGTATCTAACCCAATCATAAAAAAAGTTTTCTCATAATAAATTGTATGATGTAATGTATAAGGTTTTGTTGAACTTTTCTTTTCTTAAATTTTCCGTCAATTTCATCCTTGACGCTCCTTCTTGAGCCGATACATAATTCTTTGCTGACATTTCATATGGTTCAACATTTTTATAAATCAAGATACATAACTTTATGACTCAACGATAAAAAAAAAAAGTTTGTTAGTAAGAAGGTAGACAGAGAAAATGAACTGTAATTAATTTAATGAGAAAAACGACGAAATCTTTACTCGGTTATTTCTACACGCTGGAGTTCGCTGACTACCAAGAGTCTCTTGCAAAGCAAGATTATTAGCTTTTTTTGAATTTGTGTTTCAGCTAAACCAGTATCAATAATGCCGGTCATTCTGACAAAACCTTCAAAACAAACTTTAAGTAGAAGAGAATATTCACAGTTTCCTCATTTGTCAAAATTTTCACAAAAGCTTCAAGACCATGTTATATTATCATATGTCACTCACTTGGACGCATAACACAAGGATTTTACTAAAATGTTTTTAGATTTTCAAAATTTTCGAACTCCTCAATGGATAATAAATTAGTACTATATCACATCCATAGAATGAGCCAAGGTGATAATGCAAGAAAAGTTAATTATCACCAGCACAGATGAGGCAGCAGTACAAACAAGGTTGTCATATGTTATGTCATAGTTATAACGAAACATTGAAAAACAGTATCCTGCAATATGAGACATTACTGAAAAATATCTTCTCGTTTTTCCATCATCATACTTTGTCGAAGAAGGCTTCATTATGCTTACAAACAATACGGAACCGAAGGAACCATTTGAAAATCAACGAACGCGGAGATTTAAGGCTTTAACTAACCAATACTGAACCGTATTTTGATATTTTGGTAGTTGTGGATAGATTGGTTTGCGATTTGAATGTTTTTATAGTTTGTGAGTAATTTGTTTTAATAATTATTTATTACACTTGATACCGTTCCGAATCATATTTCGGACACTCTTTAAAAATAACTTGAAATGAGATAACTATAAAATAATAATCACAGTTGATTCTTTAGAGTAACCCTTTAGTTATATCATCAGGGCATTAAGTATTTCAAGTTATTTTTGAAGAGCTTCTGAAATATGATTCGGAACGGTATTTACTAAATTTTATCTCTCTTTATTTTGTTGAATATGATGAGAAAATATTTTTGTCTGTATTATAGTGACTTTCAGCACTTTTGGCTGGTTTGCCACATTACTTCCATTTTTTTGGAAGAATGTGGGGAGTGTGAATTGAACTCGTGACTTTTTGCGTGAAAAAATAATAATTGTTCAGTAAAAAAAACTGAAGGATTTCCAATGAAATTTGGGTATGGGTATTAAATTTAAGGTATGACATAATTCTGGAAAAGGGGTCTCTTGCCCAAAAGACTTTGGGAATTCCTGGTCTACGCCATGGCACAACTTTTTTTTGAACCCCCTCACTTCATAAGCTTGTAACTATTCCAATTATGAATATTTTTTCCCCGTGCAATTTGTGTTTTCTTGCTAAAAGATTGATAAACAAATAATGGTATAATGTATAGCAAAAATATTCTTCGTTTTATTTATATGGAGCTCGAAAAAACGTTCGAAATTCGTGTCTCAACACTAGAATACCCTCTTAAACAAAGTATTAACAACTTGTGGATCTGCTCCTGACATCCCAAATACCACAAAAACAGTTTTTTTCAAAGTTTTTCCCTTCTAAAACACAGTAGACGATTGGTGTAAATACCTGAAATTAGACGTAAAAATGTCACAAATCGGTCAAGATCGATTTAGATCGGTCTGTTTGAAGTACATATGGATTTCTGTATGTCTGTCTGTCTGATTCTCATGGGCTCGGACTACTGAACCGATCTACATGAATACCAATTTTCAGGGGTTTTTGGGGTCGGGGAAGGTTCTTATAATAGTTCGAGACCCCTCCCCCTCTCTAAAGGGGGGCTGCCATAAAATTGAAACACATATTTCTGCATTACTCGAGAATTAATAAAACAAACGAAATAAAATTTGACATGTGAAAGTTTTAGGATGCAATAAATGTTTCTATGATGGTTTCTATGGTGCTATGGGGAGAAGTATCTCCCCCTCTCTAAGGGGGGGGGGGGTTGTCATATAAATGGAACACAAATTTCTGCATTACTTGAGAATTAATCAAGCCAATGAAATCAAATTAGGCATATGGAGGTTTTAGGGTACACTAAATGTTGTTACGGTGATTAAACACTCCACTCCCCTCTCTAAGGGGCAGCTGCCATACAAACGAAACACAAATTTCTGCATTACAAGAGAATGAATCAAGCAAATAAAACCAAATTAGGCATATGGAGGTTTTTGGCGGGCCCGAAACGTTTCTATGGTGAATCGACACTTCTTTTCCCTCTCAAAGGAGGGCTGCCATACAAATGAAACGCAAATTTCTGCATTACTCGAGAATTAATCTAGCAAATGAAACCAAATTTGGCATGTGAAGATTTTAGGGTGCAATAAATATTTCTATGGTGGTTAGACTCTCCACCCCCCTCTATAAGGGGTGGCTGCCATACATATGAAACACAAATTTCTGTATTACTCGAGAATTAATAAAGCAAACGAAACCAAATTTGGCATGTGGAGGTTTTAAGATGCAATAAATGTTTCTATGATGGTTAGACACTCCTACCGCTCTCTCATACAAATGAAACACAAATTTCTGCATAACTCGAAAACTAGTCAAGCAAATGGAACCAAATTTGGCATGTGAAGGTTTTACGGGGCACGAAACGTTTCTATGGTGAATACACGTGAAACGTGAATGTTTGGAGGGGTTGATAACAAAAAAACAAATTTTGGGCGGGATGAAGTTTGCCGGGTCAGCTAGTACAGCTATAAAAAGCGTTACGATGACTGGATTGTTCGTTGGAAAAAGTGACTTGCTTCTGAAGAGGCCAATTTTGAAGGCGATAATATTTTATTCAAAACACAAATTCGCCGTATATAAACGTGTGAACGAACACTTAAAACATTTCAATGATCTGTCAATGTCAAAACATTAGCCAAAATTAACATTTTTATTATGGTAAAGTACACGAACGAACAACGCTTAATAACTATTAAAAATTACTACCGAGCCCTGATTTTCGGCCGTAATTATCGTCTCATCCGGCAGGATGTGCGTAGTTTAGTGACGAAATTTGAGTCTTCATTTTCGCTCTTGGATGTTCTCGTGCCAACGAGAAGCCGCCTCGCACGAAGCAACGAAAATATCGCGCAGTCGCAAGTGAATCCATCCGAAATGGCCCAAAACAGTCAATAGCACGGCGGGCATCTCCCAAACCTCATTGTTATGTATTTTTCGAAAAGATTTTGGGCTACATCCTTACATGATCAAAATGACTCAAGAACTAGAAAATGACTCAAGAACTAGAAAATGACTCAAGACACCCTGATAGCGAAAATAATGCTAGCAAACATATACAAAACCCAAATAAAGAAGTTTGAACTTTAAGGCAGTATTCTAGGCCAGAAATTTGAAAAAAATTAAAAAAATCAATCATATTTCTACAGCTTAGGCAATTGAAAATATACCCTAGAAAGGACTTTTCGAAAATCCTATTATTTACCGAGCGGTATCTAACCCAATCATAAAAAAAGTTTTCTCATAATAAATTGTATGATGTAATGTATAAGGTTTTGTTGAACTTTTCTTTTCTTAAATTTTCCGTCAATTTCATCCTTGACGCTCCTTCTTGAGCCGATACATAATTCTTTGCTGACATTTCATATGGTTCAACATTTTTATAAATCAAGATACATAACTTTATGACTCAACGATAAAAAAAAAAAGTTTGTTAGTAAGAAGGTAGACAGAGAAAATGAACTGTAATTAATTTAATGAGAAAAACGACGAAATCTTTACTCGGTTATTTCTACACGCTGGAGTTCGCTGACTACCAAGAGTCTCTTGCAAAGCAAGATTATTAGCTTTTTTTGAATTTGTGTTTCAGCTAAACCAGTATCAATAATGCCGGTCATTCTGACAAAACCTTCAAAACAAACTTTAAGTAGAAGAGAATATTCACAGTTTCCTCATTTGTCAAAATTTTCACAAAAGCTTCAAGACCATGTTATATTATCATATGTCACTCACTTGGACGCATAACACAAGGATTTTACTAAAATGTTTTTAGATTTTCAAAATTTTCGAACTCCTCAATGGATAATAAATTAGTACTATATCACATCCATAGAATGAGCCAAGGTGATAATGCAAGAAAAGTTAATTATCACCAGCACAGATGAGGCAGCAGTACAAACAAGGTTGTCATATGTTATGTCATAGTTATAACGAAACATTGAAAAACAGTATCCTGCAATATGAGACATTACTGAAAAATATCTTCTCGTTTTTCCATCATCATACTTTGTCGAAGAAGGCTTCATTATGCTTACAAACAATACGGAACCGAAGGAACCATTTGAAAATCAACGAACGCGGAGATTTAAGGCTTTAACTAACCAATACTGAACCGTATTTTGATATTTTGGTAGTTGTGGATAGATTGGTTTGCGATTTGAATGTTTTTATAGTTTGTGAGTAATTTGTTTTAATAATTATTTATTACACTTGATACCGTTCCGAATCATATTTCGGACACTCTTTAAAAATAACTTGAAATGAGATAACTATAAAATAATAATCACAGTTGATTCTTTAGAGTAACCCTTTAGTTATATCATCAGGGCATTAAGTATTTCAAGTTATTTTTGAAGAGCTTCTGAAATATGATTCGGAACGGTATTTACTAAATTTTATCTCTCTTTATTTTGTTGAATATGATGAGAAAATATTTTTGTCTGTATTATAGTGACTTTCAGCACTTTTGGCTGGTTTGCCACATTACTTCCATTTTTTTGGAAGAATGTGGGGAGTGTGAATTGAACTCGTGACTTTTTGCGTGAAAAAATAATAATTGTTCAGTAAAAAAAACTGAAGGATTTCCAATGAAATTTGGGTATGGGTATTAAATTTAAGGTATGACATAATTCTGGAAAAGGGGTCTCTTGCCCAAAAGACTTTGGGAATTCCTGGTCTACGCCATGGCACAACTTTTTTTTGAACCCCCTCACTTCATAAGCTTGTAACTATTCCAATTATGAATATTTTTTCCCCGTGCAATTTGTGTTTTCTTGCTAAAAGATTGATAAACAAATAATGGTATAATGTATAGCAAAAATATTCTTCGTTTTATTTATATGGAGCTCGAAAAAACGTTCGAAATTCGTGTCTCAACACTAGAATACCCTCTTAAACAAAGTATTAACAACTTGTGGATCTGCTCCTGACATCCCAAATACCACAAAAACAGTTTTTTTCAAAGTTTTTCCCTTCTAAAACACAGTAGACGATTGGTGTAAATACCTGAAATTAGACGTAAAAATGTCACAAATCGGTCAAGATCGATTTAGATCGGTCTGTTTGAAGTACATATGGATTTCTGTATGTCTGTCTGTCTGATTCTCATGGGCTCGGACTACTGAACCGATCTACATGAATACCAATTTTCAGGGGTTTTTGGGGTCGGGGAAGGTTCTTATAATAGTTCGAGACCCCTCCCCCTCTCTAAAGGGGGGCTGCCATAAAATTGAAACACATATTTCTGCATTACTCGAGAATTAATAAAACAAACGAAATAAAATTTGACATGTGAAAGTTTTAGGATGCAATAAATGTTTCTATGATGGTTTCTATGGTGCTATGGGGAGAAGTATCTCCCCCTCTCTAAGGGGGGGGGGGGGGGTTGTCATATAAATGGAACACAAATTTCTGCATTACTTGAGAATTAATCAAGCCAATGAAATCAAATTAGGCATATGGAGGTTTTAGGGTACACTAAATGTTGTTACGGTGATTAAACACTCCACTCCCCTCTCTAAGGGGCAGCTGCCATACAAACGAAACACAAATTTCTGCATTACAAGAGAATGAATCAAGCAAATAAAACCAAATTAGGCATATGGAGGTTTTTGGCGGGCCCGAAACGTTTCTATGGTGAATCGACACTTCTTTTCCCTCTCAAAGGAGGGCTGCCATACAAATGAAACGCAAATTTCTGCATTACTCGAGAATTAATCTAGCAAATGAAACCAAATTTGGCATGTGAAGATTTTAGGGTGCAATAAATATTTCTATGGTGGTTAGACTCTCCACCCCCCTCTATAAGGGGTGGCTGCCATACATATGAAACACAAATTTCTGTATTACTCGAGAATTAATAAAGCAAACGAAACCAAATTTGGCATGTGGAGGTTTTAAGATGCAATAAATGTTTCTATGATGGTTAGACACTCCTACCGCTCTCTCATACAAATGAAACACAAATTTCTGCATAACTCGAAAACTAGTCAAGCAAATGGAACCAAATTTGGCATGTGAAGGTTTTACGGGGCACGAAACGTTTCTATGGTGAATACACGTGAAACGTGAATGTTTGGAGGGGTTGATAACAAAAAAACAAATTTTGGGCGGGATGAAGTTTGCCGGGTCAGCTAGTACAGCTATAAAAAGCGTTACGATGACTGGATTGTTCGTTGGAAAAAGTGACTTGCTTCTGAAGAGGCCAATTTTGAAGGCGATAATATTTTATTCAAAACACAAATTCGCCGTATATAAACGTGTGAACGAACACTTAAAACATTTCAATGATCTGTCAATGTCAAAACATTAGCCAAAATTAACATTTTTATTATGGTAAAGTACACGAACGAACAACGCTTAATAACTATTAAAAATTACTACCGAGCCCTGATTTTCGGCCGTAATTATCGTCTCATCCGGCAGGATGTGCGTAGTTTAGTGACGAAATTTGAGTCTTCATTTTCGCTCTTGGATGTTCTCGTGCCAACGAGAAGCCGCCTCGCACGAAGCAACGAAAATATCGCGCAGTCGCAAGTGAATCCATCCGAAATGGCCCAAAACAGTCAATAGCACGGCGGGCATCTCCCAAACCTCATTGTTATGTATTTTTCGAAAAGATTTTGGGCTACATCCTTACATGATCAAAATGACTCAAGAACTAGAGCCACTTGACCATTTGAAGCATCGAAACTTTTCCTTTCGGGTCATCGAAGCATTGAATCCATGGATTCTAAACTGAACACGCATTGAAAGTTTGTGATTTGCAGAAACTGTTTCATTTTCAATTACGATCCACCACTTTCCAAACCGGGACCATATGATAAACACATTCATTCACGATTAATGTAACCGGTGCTTTCAGTTCTATTGCCAACCGCATCACTTTAGAGTGCTAATTTGCCAAGCATCTATTTTGCCTTCGGAGCTAAATTGCAATCGTTCTCACACAAACCAATTTCGCTGTCAAGTTGTCGCTGCGCTTTGCGCGCGCTCTCCACGTCTGTTTGGGGTCACGGGGGCTTCTTCTACGATCCACGACGATCCACATCTCCCCCTCGATCTGCTCCTCTACGCGCAACGCAACTGCAACAGCAGCAGCAGCATCAACGAGAACTGCACGGAGCAAATCTTTGGAAATCGATCTCACGTCTTTCGGTTCCCTTTCTCTCAAGATTTTACCGACGATGCTGCTGCTGCTGCTGCTCCTAGAGAGGAAGAGGTCCTGGAGGGCACATTCTCAGCTATCAACGAAACCTGAGATCGCGCGTGAACTATATGCAATGAAAACAAAAAAAAATGCTGCAAAAACGCGGACCACGATCGGGAATATACGCTGAGCGATTTTTTCTTCCCTTCTAGGATTTGCTGTGCGCGCGAAAGGCTTCTCCAATGACGCGGGGGTGGCACTCTGCTATCCGCCATTATATTACCAATGCAGATCACGATTTCCGCAGCAGTAGTGCAATACTGGGGATTCGCGGAGAATCACGTTTTTTTTATTGGTAGCGGTGGGAAAATTGGCGAATCGTTCCCTGATGGTGATGACCTCTAAGTCGTCTTTTTTCAAACGAGAAACCCTGAATTGAGGCACCGCGTGTCGTTTCTGCTCATGGATAGTGCACCAGATCAGGTGAAGTTATGCTGCTTCAAATAAAAATAAACGGGATTTCAGCGCCAAAAGGGATAAATCATAGACTTCGTGAACGAGTCGTTCTTTTTTTTTAGTTTCGCTCGCTTCAAACATATTTCTGGTTGGTATCCACCCGCTTTTCCGCTGACTTGTCTCGCCCTCTCGAGTCGGGGTACTCTACATAATGATCTACGCATAATCTAACTGGAGGGCTCTCGAACAAGAACACGAAAACACGCGCGCCGTGTTTTGTTCCCTGTGTACATATCTCTCATCCCTCGTGTGGCCATGGTTTGTTCCCGCGAAAGGTTTCGCGTTTTGTTTTACGTTGTGTTTTTTTTTTCTCCTAGCTGTACCTATGATTCCCACATAAACATCAAAACATCACTCACCTCTCGCCGCGGTGCCACGGTGTTTCTCACTCCTCCTCGAACGACGGTGTAACAAGCTGACATTTCGTGGCAGGAGCCATCTGGGCCCGGGAGATGGGTGTGAGGCGCGGTGCAATACAAAACATTTTCGCGAGTTGCAATATTTTCGCTGTTCCCCGCACATTACCGGGAGCGCCTCGTCACCCTATTCTACCCGTGCTATGCTGAGCCCACAGTTGTGGGCAGGATTAGAAAAGTTGGCAAACTGCGGACGGAATTAAAAATATTGCAATTCGCGAGCGCGGTGGGTTTGATGAGGCATGAGAATGCTGGCACTGGAATTCTATTTTTAAAGATGATACCGTTTTGTTTCATATTACGAACAGTCTCAAATTTCGAACACTTCATTTTTAGTTGTAAATTTGCTAAACTTTTATGTTATAAATAATTGAATAATTAAAACACAGACATTCTTTGAGGTATAGGCTTCATTTGGACATCATTTACAGGTACCAGTACAGCCTATAATTTATAATATTAGACATTTGCATAAAAGAGACAGTCAAAACCAATGATAAAATGTTTGCGTTAGCAAATTCCGTAAAAACAAGCATCGATCATTTTTCAGTTTTTGTAGTTGTTTCAACTATTTTGTTTTGTCGTTTTCATGTTAAGTGCTAGAGAATGTATGAACCTACAATAAATGGGTGAAAAAAATGATATTTTATGCAGAAGTATCCATTGAAATTAATATTGAAGTAGTGTTCGGAATTTGAATCAAGTTTCTGCGCATGATTCACTTAATTTTCAAATGTAAATTTACTGAACTTTAATGTTATAAATAATTAAATAATAAAAAAAAACCCTGAAATTCTTTGGAAGATAGCCTTCATTCTAACATCATTTACAAGTATCGATACAGCCTATAATTTATAATATTAAGCATTTGCAAAAAAGTGACAGTCAAAACCAATGATAAAATGTTTGCGTTAGCGAATTCTGTAAAAAACAAGCATCGTTAATTTTTCAGTTTTTGTAGTTTTTCAACTATTTTGTTTGTTGTTTTCACGTTAAGTGCTAGAAATGGTAAGAATGTACAATAAATGGATGAAATAAAATGATATTTTGTGCAGAAATCTTCATTAAAATTAGTGCTCGGAATATGAATCAAGTTTCTACGCATCATTCAAATTGCGAACACTTCATTTTTAAACGTGAATTTACTGAACTTTAATGTTATAATTAATTTAAAATTCAAAACCCTGACATTCTTTGGGTTATAGACTTCATTTTAACAACATTCACAGATATCGATGATACCGATATAGCGCCCTTGGTCTTGAAACCATGTAAACTATAAGAAACAAATACAATCAATAATTACATAAACAAAATCCAATTCTTTTACGAGCATAACATTTTTCCAAACAAGACTAGCTAATTATCTTTAATTTGAAATATCGATCATATGAATCGGTCCAGTAGTTTAGAAGTCACGATTTTAAAAAAAAAATGCATTTTTGCTGTTCGGAATTTGAGACAAAAGTGTTTGGAATATGAGTCAGTGACAAAAATAGTGTTCGGAATTTGGGACAAAAGTGATTAAACATATTCTTAGTTTTTTATCATGAATATGTATTTGTGAGTCAAATGAAAAAGAAGGCTCTATTGTATCCAAAAATGGTACTAATTTCGCGAAAGAATACCATTTTAAGTAATGAGACACTGTTTAATGGCCATAAAAGCTTAAGTGTTCGCAATATGAGACAAAACGGTATCCTACTAACAAGAACAAGATTCATTTTTTTATATTCTCTCGTTTATGTTAATTTGATCCCGTTCGAAGAAATCCTTGCAGATATGTCCCTGACAGCACTTTTTGTAACATACTAATTAACCCCAATTCCTATATAACACAAAACATCCTGACCCTCATTCTTCCTCAACCTCAATCCGTCATTCTTACGTATTTCCCATAACCACTTTCCGCATACCATATCTAACAACCGGTAATCCGAAATCAGTAATCCGAAATCCGAATGTGCCATTCGTAAAGGGCATATCTCACTTCTATAAGTCTTAGAATTTCTTTATGTCATGATCGCTTTCAAAAACGTACTTTTGATTTTATTTTCTTCAGATTCAGCAATAGAATAAAGTAGAAGACTATATAAGGTGAATATGGTGGATCAATAATATGAAATATATATCTCTTCTTCTTCGATGGCACTAACGTTCCTAGAGGAACTACGCCGTCTCAACGTAGTATTACTTGCGTCATTTTTATTAGTACTTAGTTAAGATTTCTATGCCAAATAACACAACACGCCTTGAATGCATTCTGAATGGCAAGCTCTAGAATACGCGTGATCACAGTGCAAGTCGGAGGAAATTTCTTTGACGAAAAATTCCCCCGACCAGAACGGGAATCGAACCCGAACACCCGGCATGTTAGTTATGACGCTAACCACTCGGCCAAGGGAGCACATGAAATATATATGTATACAGCAATTCCAAGGAAAACATATAGAACAAGGAAAACATTCGCACCGATTTTGTTCAAACCACCTATAATTATTCCTCATCGAAAAATTTGAGACCCATAAGTTCGCCATAAAGGTGCTACCAGAAAAAGACAGGTATTTAAGTAAACTTTCTAGCAAAAATACTGAACTGCACTTCAAATACTTTTGTACTTCTGGGCATTAAAACTGTTAAAATAATCGGTTTTGTGTATTTGAGGTGTCAGACTAGAGAGAATTTTTATATGACACATCATAAATTCGGCATTTCGGATTTTTGATCTTTTCACAGCAAATGGATGGTATTTAACGCTTTGATCGCCCCGTCATCCAGATCGGGTGACACTTTTCTCGTTCAATTTGAAAAGGATTTTCAAACGGAATCTGATAGAATAGGCACTTAAATGTAAATATGGGATATGTAGAATAATAGAAAAAATCAAAAACATAAAAAATATAGTTTTTATACTATACTTTTCAACTGTTTTTTTTAGCATGACCTATTGTAAGTATGTTTGTATGTTTATCTGTAGGGTTGTTCCATATCAATAGAATTTTAACTCCCTTCCTGTTGACCGATTGATCTGAAATTTGGAACACGCTTTTATCTCTACTGTAGTAAGAGATGCCGACCTTCCTGATTATTCAGAATTTCCCAGACTTTTAGCATGCCCCCTGATATCCTGACAAACACTAAATTTATCCTGATTTTTTTTAAATGATCCTGATTTTTCCTGATTTTTGTATTCATTACATTATTCGTAATAAATATACTGATTTCCATGCCAAAGTTTTCCGTCATGATAGTTCTCCGGTTCGCACTTGTATATATCTCACATTAAGTTAAACTTTGTACTTGACTTTTATTATCTCTACTCTCAATTGTTTCGTGGCAACCAAAACCAGTCATGAAACCAAATTGTCTGGCGAATTTATGAAATTACAACGAGATTAAGTTTGAAGAACAACATTGCTTTATTGAGGATAATGTGTATGTAGATGTATCCCCAAAATGGATACAAAATGGTAGATTACATATTTTTTTTTTAATCCAAAATATATATTTTATTAAGGCTCATATGGCGTCAGCCTAACGGGGGCGGGAGTTCAATATTTTGACAATGTTTGCTTAGACTATGTTAGTAATATGTAACCGATTACTCGCGGTTGACTCGAGGTTAGTATTACAAGTGTTCTCATAATTGGTATGTTGCAGTCTTCGATGCTCTGTACGTGTGCCCGACACGGGATACCTCCTATTGGGATGCAGCTGACCATTAATCAGCAACGCCCCCCTAGTCTGTACCCCATATCTAGCGTGGTGCGTCTTTCTCGACTCGAGGAATCCAGGATAGAATGGTCACTAGCCGGCGCAATCATCAGCTCGTGTAGAGTTGTCATGAGCGGTACAACCTTTGGCTCTTGTTGAATAATCAGTGGACTGCACAACCTTCGGCCCGTGCATCTGTAAAGAGTGTGTATATGTATTGCCGCGACTAAGTAAAAGTTTATCGATCGGATAGGAGGGATATGAAATGGGGACACAACGAAGGAAACATCATTAAACGATGACATCGGCGTTTCTGAGGAACAGGTATAGATGAAGCAGAATATCAGGATCCCGGCTACCTAAGATATCCCGGACGGGGATATCCGATTGCTGATCGCAGCTGATCGGAAGCAAAAACTGCCATATTCTAACACTGATAATATCGTTGTTTTGTACAACTGATTGAGGTCTCCTGGATGGGCGCCCCACCATGTTCCGGTTATTGTTTGGAGAAAATTGATTCTTTGCTGGCATTTCTGCCAGCACAGTTGTTGTCAGAAAAACTTTTTCCCTGTAAAGATGTCCATCTTCCGATATATAGATGACTTGTTGGAAATTGTAGGGGCTATTTATATCTTTTTTTTTAGAATTTTAAAAACACATGTTTTTGAGAAAACTTTCAAAATATTTTTTTTCAATGAACTGTTTTTTCAAAAAATTGTTTGATATTTTGTTATGAAAACCCTAATACTTTACTACAATTCATTCTTTAATCAACATTTCGTAGATCTCATAGTTTTTAAATTAAGATTTTTCGAAAAAAAATTTGAAAAAGAACTAAAATTTTCAAAAAATTTAACACGCAAAATCCATCAGACCTACAAAATTTTAGTCGAAAAAAATTATTTTAAAAAAATGTTTAGCACATTAATATTCAATTTTCTCAAAAAAAAAAAAGTAAATATGACATACAACTTCCCACAAGTGACCCATACATGGGCACTTTTACAGGGAAAAATATTTACGAACAACAACTTTTACATGTTTTTCTTTGAAAATTACCATTAATGTTTAACTCGTAACATTTTCATGTATTATCGCGATTTACATGTTTTTTTCTATTTATAAACATGTCAAGAACATGTCAGACATTATATTCATTATATTCCAGAAACTATAAAAGATAGAAAGTTCGGCTTCGACAAAAGTTCATATTTTAATAAGATCTAAAATTCGACAAACACTACATCGCAATCTTGACTTTAAACAAAATTAGGATTAGTTGTAATTTTTACAAACAAAACATGAAAAAGTTATTGTAAGAAAAACTTTTCTCTTGTAAATGTGCCTATCTCTAGATGTATGGAGTTCTTGTTGGAAATTATAAGGGCAATTCATAAAAATTTTTTGAGAATTAAAAAAAACTTTTTTGACAAAAATAAGTTTTAACATTCCAAATAATTTATTTTTTCAACGATTTTTTTGTTAATTTGTTTGGTATGAAAATTTAAACAATTTCCTACATGTCATCTTTCGACCAGAATTTTGTAGGTATCATAGTTTTTAGGTTATAAGTTTTTGTAAAAAATCAAGAAAAAAAATGTTTAGGCCTTTTCAAAAATAAGTCTAATTTTTTTTCGAATATTTCATGTATAGAAAGTTGCTCAAAAGACCAATGTGTTTACACCCACAACGTTTCACTGGTATCTGAGAGGCTGCTGCCAACGGCCAGTCGAGTTGGCATGAAATTCGTCATATAATCATCGAAACAATTAGGTAACATGTCAATTAATTTCTAGGATTCAAACTATATCAAACCATCATCTATAAGTAGTTTGTTCCACTTCTCTGAAAATGACATTTCTTCTAAAATTTGAAGCATTTGTTGGCCAAAATCCGTCGATTTGGACCCGAATATCTAAGTTACAGATCACTGCTCGTTCATTATTTTTGTCCGGATATTGTCACCCTCGTCATCTTTTGTCGACATTATTAGAAACCATTTTGTATTAATTCATTGGTTGAAATTGGTTGAAATAATCAGTAATGATTAGTTCTTATTTTCAAAAAGAAATTCTTGAATTGGAATGCACCTTTTCAGCGAAAAGGCCTTCCAGTCCCCACCGCACGAGATAAAAACGTGCAAAAACGAAATAGCATCACACCACTTCGACGGTCGATTCTCGCAAACCCCACCTTCGAGTTCTTCCTCTCAGTGCCTTCTAAACTAACATCTTCTAGTACACGACTACTCGCCTGCGTCTGATGTTGATGAGAACGGATCTAACATAGCGCAGCCTTCAACCGAAAGTCTACCATCGTCAATGTCGATACCCGAACAAAGCTCCAAATAGGGGGGAAGAGGGAATGAGCTGCACCGTGAGGAACAACGCGGGAATTTGAACCGCGAGAAAGTGCCCCGATCAGCAGCGAGATCAGCGCATCTTTGCGCGCAAAAACATATTCCCTTCATTAGCAAAAACACACAGTTGCGGCGGTTCTTATCCCAGCTCTAAGACTTGTTCAACTCGCGGTCTTCGAAAATGACTTTGCTTTTTCTTTCCGTCTGAGGTGGTGGCTTTCGAGGCGCGGACAAAGGACAAGGACAAAGTACGGACATCAGGACTGAGTAATGACCACTCGAAGCGAAGCCACTCTACTGTTTCTCACAAGTTATTATACTTACGCTTCTAATCAGCCGCCACTCCTCTGACTTTCTTGAGACAAAGGGAATATAGTTCGATTATGCATACTGTCACATTCCAGTTTTATATAATATATCTTGCTTCAATTAGAATCTGTACAGCAGAATGAATACTTTTTTTCTGAAGATCACTTGGTATTTCGCTCCAGGGGGCGAGCGGTCGACAGCCTTTCCTAAAGGCTACGGTAACCTAAATATTCTTTAAAATTACTTTTTTAAGCTGATATCACACATAGCGGTTTTGTCAGGATTGAAGTCTAAGAGGCAAACCGCCTAAAGACTAGGAGAGAGATGGATTAATGTTCCTTTTTCGATTAATTTTCGCTTAAAAATATCTTGTTTATTTGTTTAATGGTAGCCCATTTTCGTTTAATGGACTTTTCACCATTTTAGTGTGCTTGAAGTTTTTTTCTAAAATGGGCATAAACCTGCTCATCTCTTGCGTCAACAGAAAATACAGTCCAGATGACATAATCTTAATCCTAACAAAGATATGACTTATTCTGAGGAAAGCCTTTAGGGACAACTCAATCAAAACTCCTTCTCCGCCTGCCTTGACAAATATTTTTCATTGTCGCTCAGGGCTCGTCAACAAACTGTATCCGCTTTCACGAACATCAAACGACGTTCTTCGATGCCGATTTCCCCAGGCACCTCGGTTTCGATTGCTATTGCAAATTGGCCATTCAGAACGCTTGATTTCCATTGAGATAATTTTCGGGATTTTTATACTGTTTCATAATTAGTTTCAAACTCTCTTCGGGCTAGAGGAAGGCAGCCCAATGTGCCGGTGAGAGATGTGTTGGCTAGGTTAGACTTTGATTATATGTCTTCCTAAAAGTTATCCATCTTCGTGTCTGATTGTGCTTATATCCTTATATTCTCCTTTTCCTTTTCGTTCGCGAGAAATCAAATCCCTTCTTACTAACAATAGAATAAGGTGAAATGTAAATACATATAAAATAGGCTTAAGAGTTGAGTGTGATGAATGTGAGTGTCAATGTGGGTGTGAACATTGTCACCACATCCTTATATCCCTTCCTATTCCTAAAGAAAATATGTCAACCTTCTAAAATCGAGTAGACCGCGAGTAATCGGTTTTCTACATCACTAACATTAGAATTAAGGAAAAATGTTTATATATACTTGTAACAATACTGTGAGGAGTTTGGCTCCTTTAAACTTATGTAACTGAGCCTGTAAAATAAACGATTAAAAAAAAAGAAAATAATTAGGTTCATAAAATATATTATTTTATTCATTATCAGTGTAATGAATCGTTAAGGAGTGGCCAAATCGTTTGATGCAAAACTCTCGTAAATCTATCAGGAAATGACTGAGCAATATAATATTGCCAATAACTGTATCCCCAACAGGGTTACTATTTCTACAGCATCATCTGTATTTATACAGATTTTTCATACATTTTTATAACAAGAATCTGTAGATACAGATTACAGATTTTTCGGGTTTTATGCAGAATTTACAGATTTTCCAGAATAACAATATAATTTTAGTTATGGCTTGATGCCAATAATATTTTTTTCCTGTCTGACCTCTATTTTATTCGCGTTGTATTTAAATTAATCTGAATGAGAGTCATCTCTTTTTCACATTCAGATATAGCTTGTTGGCCAGCTTTCTTATATTCGTTTCTGGTCGAAAATATTTAAAAAATCTGCATCATCGATTAGCGTTACAATAAATGAATAACACTGTTTATTTTATTTCTTATCAAAGCACACTAAATTTGAATTTCAAAAGTTTAAACATACTGTCGTGAAAATCGATTTTGTTTTGAAAGTTCTTGTTTCGAAGATTGAAAATATTTAGAAGAATCATCGATACGCTGTGATGTAGGGCTACGTTTTCGGAAACATAAAGAGGAGTGTAAATTTAAAAAAATAGATATCGATCGCGACACGAGAATTGTTAAGGTTAAGCAGGATCCAATTTTGTAGATCAGTATGTGAAGGAGCCACAAAATATCTATTTCAGTGTTGAAGCTGTATAAACTGAAGCAATAACTCTTAGGAAAATTTGCTGTCCCTTTTCAAGCGTTGAGAGTTTTAGAGTTTATGAATTGAGGAGCTCAAAATGAAGGGGTGTTAGTGACATCTTACACCCTCTACATCGACTCTCCCTTTTGGTCATAACTTAGCTGCAAACATATTCCCAGCTGTATTTGACAATGTGAAAAATTGGTCAGAGCCTCATCTATAGATTGCTATACCAAACTCAAATTGGAACGTTTTTGCAGTTGAGTTATTAACTAAATATAAAGTTGATGAAGAGAAATCGATCAAGTCACTTACACCTCTTTCCTTCCGAGCCCCTCAATTATTACTATTATTATTATGCTATATTCATTACAACCGCTATACTGTTGTTCATACAAGGAATACAATATAATAAAGGCATTTATCTAGTGAAATGTCAACAAACATGTTCTTTTTTTTTTATATTTTCGCTTATTTTTCGTCGGCCTATTTCCGCCACTTCAGTGCCAATCACCGACATCAGGGAGGCGACTTCACCTGTTCCTACCTATCAGACTCAACAACTCATGAGCCGGGCCAACTTCTTTTACATCCCCTCCGAAGGAAGACGTAATCAGAGATTTTTCGCCTCAGAAAATCCCAACGACGCCAGCTGGGTTGAACCCAGGCCGATCGGATTGTGAGGCTGTTACGCTAACCACACAACCACTGGCGCCGTCCAAACATGTTCTGATAACTGTGTAAACTTCCATTTCATCTGCATGAAGCTTTTTTTTTACTATTTTTACTACAGTGTATATTAGGATGCCAATGAAAATGGTCATCTCTAATTTAAAAAGTTACTTCATAAAAAATGTTCGCTGACTCGAAAAAACCCCATATGCAAAATATCAGCTCAATCGGACTTAAGGGAGAGTGGCGCAAAGAAGTCAAAGTTTGAGTTTTTTGAAAATCGAAAAATCACCCAAGGGGGGAGTAAAGGAAATCGGGGTTTTCGAGAAAAAAAAGTTGATGCCAAATGTCCTAAAATTGCAGAAAACACTCTGGGAATTAGTTTTTTCGGAATACGAGACGAAACGTATGGTTTTGGGTTCCAATAAAAATAGTTTTTTTTTATACCCTCCACTGACCCCCACACCAGAAGGCTCAGACAAGGCTATCTCGATGGTTCATTCGGAACTTGCTGCGAAATGTTGATTTGCACGATAATATACCCTATGCAAAATATTAGCTCATTCGAACTTAATTTTTTAGTGTCACAGACGTTAAAATTTCAGTATCTTGATTTTTTTTAAACCCCGATTTCCGGTGGTTTTTCGGTTTAAAAAAAAACTCTAATTCTAACGTCTGCAACATTAGTGAATTAAGTTCGAATGAACTAATATTTTTTCCATAGGGTACATTATCGTGCAAATTAACATTTCGCAACAAGTTTCGAATGAAAAATCGAGATAAATGTTTTTATTGGTACTTAAAACCATACGTTTCGTCTCGTATTCCAAAAAAAACCCAGTCCCAGAGTATCGATTTTTGACAAAAAAAAACTTTTTCGAGATGACAGAAGATCTCGACGTTTCATGCAATTTTAAGACATTCGGCATCAATAATTTTTTTTCGAAACCCCTGATTTCCTTTACCCGGGGGGGATTTTTCGAATTTCAAAAAACTCAAACTTTTTCCGCTTTGCGCCATTCTCTCTTAAGACCCATTGAGCTGATATTTGGCATAGGGTGTTTTTTCGAGGTGGTGAACATTTTGTATAAAGGGTGTGTCACATCAAATTGCATCACGGAAAAAACGCTGTAGAAATTTAATTTTTAGGAATTATACCTTCAGCTTTCGCTTAAAATGAGATACGAGTGTATAGATCACGTTGGCCATGCTTCACTGTCAATTTTTCGTAAATTTGGAAAAATGTCGTCGGACGAGAAAGAGCGTCGTGAATTAATCCTGTGCACTCATTTCGAGAATCCGGAGTTGTCACATCGGGACATCGGTAAGATGCTGGGAATCGTCCAATCCACGGTCAGCAGAGTACTAAAACGATACTTCGAGAACCTAACCATCGACCGGAAGGTGAAGAACGGCAAAAATGGATGCTCCGTCAGTGAAAAAGATCACAAGCGCGTAGTTAAGCAGTTTAGACGTGATCCGAGAAGTTCGGTCCGGGATGTCGCCAATAAGCTGAATTTGTCAAGTTCATTCGTCCAGCGGACCAAGCAGCGGGAGGGTCTGCATACATACAAGATTCAGAAGGCTCCTAACCGCGACGAAAGGCAAAACATGGTGGGGAAGACGCGAGCCCGGAAGCTGTACACCGAAATGCTGACGAAGCCGCATTGCCTGGTAATGGACGACGAAACCTACGTCAAAGCGGAACTTCGTCAGCTGCCGGGCCTGTTGTTCTTCTCCGCAGAGGACAAATTCAGCGTTCCGGAGGAGATTCGCAAGCAGAAACTATTTAAGTTTGCCAAAAAGTACATGGTGTGGCAAGCGATCTGCTCTTGCGGAAAGCGGAGCGCCCCCTTCGTGATGACCGGCACGGTAAACGGGCAGGTTTACCTCAAGGAGTGCCTACAGAAGCGCTTACTACCACTATTGAAGCAGCACGAGGGCCCGACCATCTTCTGGCCGGATCTCGCTTCGTGCCACTATTCAAAGGACGTGTTGGAGTGGTACGAAGCCAACGGGGTCACCTTCGTGCCAAAGGAAATGAACCCGCCCAACGCGCCGGAGCTTCGCCCAATAGAGAAATATTGGGCGATTATGAAGCAGGCCCTCCGGAAGAACCCAAAAGTTGTCAAATCGGAGGCGGACTTCAAGAGAAAATGAATTTCTGTTAAAAAAAAAACTACAACCTGACGTTGTACAGAACCTTATGGACGGGGTAAAGAGGAAGGTACGAGCATACAGGCTTGGGCTCGAAGTATGAAAAATGGAAAATGCCAAAAGTTGTTTAATAGTTTTTATTTTACTGTCTAAAATTTTCAAAAGGATCGGTCTACTGGGCGAATTTCTACAGCGTTTTTTCCGTGATGCAATTTGATGTGACACACCCTTTAGGATAACTTTTTTGAAATTTTAGGGTCGATTTTTTCCCATACATTCATTGGCACCCTAGTGTATATACTTCGAAGATACCATCAACATCGTCGATCCTATAACTAAGATTATGCTTCAAAATTGGACTTATAAATTTATTACAGATTTCAAAACAGATTTTTTGAGAAAAAAAACTAAGATTGAATATTTTTTTAGATCGAAATCGCAGATTCTATTATGGCAATACACAATATATTCCCGAAAGACGTAATCCTACGTAATCCTACGTAATCCATCATGATATTTTAAAAAAAATGAAAATGAAATATAAGGTATTGGTAATGACATTTGTATTCTTTCCAAAAAAAATGCAAGTAAATCTGAAACATTCGAAAAATCGTGATAATTTACTAACAAGTATAATTATTGTGCTCCGCTTGCTTAAATCTGAGCACCACGTAATTTATGTCAGGAAAAACATTTAAGTTTAACTTATGATTATTACTAATCTTGATATACCAGCCCAACAATAGGCTAATACTCGCCAAGCTGATTCTGGCATTCCGGGCCAATTAGCCTGACGCAAACCATTACGAACCCATCAGGCCGCTAAATATTATCGGCTGAGCGGCTCCGGTTTCGTGCCCACTTTCCCTCCACTCCCTCCACTCAACTTGCGCACTTTATTGCTCGCACTGACGTTAAATAATATCTAAATATTTATAATAAACTGACAATAAATCAAAATCCTTTACGTGCCGCGACTCGACAGGCCCCCTCGCTTCTTTTTCCTCTTCCCCCGGCCAAATGCTGCGCCACCGGTGACATCGCAAACCGGCAGATTGTCGTGGCGGTCTCTCGCAATTTTTTTTTTTCGTTTGTGTCGTTGTTGTTTGCTTAATAATGCGCCCCTGAGATCCAGCGGATTGCGACCATTTTCCATTCAATTAAAGCGCCATAGCTTCAGAGCCACGGCACCGGCAAACGGTCTGCCTGTGTGTGTGTGTTTGTGCTATACGGTGACATTCTATCGGGGCAACCCCGTGCTCCTGTGCTCCCCATTCGCCACGAGATCTCGCATCTCGCGCTCAGGGATCACGGTGGCAAATGACTCCCAGGAGATATGGGTACGAGCAACTGTGCAAGGTTCGGAGACTGGGTAATCTACAAATCATAATACGGTGCAACCTGTGGAGTATCGAATTGCACACTGCAGTATAGGCTCCCCGAGTGGACTTGTTTTACGCTTTTGTGTGCACCCTCGGATATAACCCGGAATGAGGAAGACGCAGTATGGCGCGTGAATTGAGCACGGTCAGCCCCTGGACATAAATATGTGGTAATTGGACTTCGTGGGAATCGATCAATAATAAGAATTGATTTCAGACAAAATGGGATCGTTCGCGACGGCGAAAGCGTCGTGTGTTTAACCCTCGAACCTAACCTGTCACACATACCCACTTCCACTTTGGATGCTGGTACCAACGACTGAGAACATACCAGAATGAGATTTACAAGTGTAACGAATTGCAAATCTGTCGATCCGTTCGCTTGTCAAGCAGGGAAAAGCTTAAGCCACCTCATTAAAAGCTTTTCTCCGTTGGAAAATCCAACTGGAATTAATTACAACCCTGGGCCATGACACTTGACAGTCGCGCAGGGTTACGTATAGGCTGTGTTTTTATTTCCAATTTCCTCATACCCGGGACTGCCGGAGTTCGATTATGGCGCTGTGAACCTCAACGGAACAAGTTGTGGGGGGACCAGGTCACGGCTGTCAAGACTTTTATTCAATGGAAGCAGCACTATTCGTTTGAAGGGAAAAAAAAACATATCGCCAGCCCTATTGTAGTTGATTGGATTTGCGCTCACTCTCGACGGAGGTGCGCTGAGGCGCAGGAGAGACTTTGACGGCTGGTTTAGCGCGCTACGTCTGTACGTAACAAAAGGACCTAAGCTGGCTGGCTGCTGCTGCTGCAACGCATTGCAACATAGAACGAATCGATGCTTGCATTGGATGCAGTTGAAGCCACGACTTGGCGAGCGAAGAATTCCGCTCGCCATTATTGCGCCATTATGCCTATACGAGTGCCGAGACGATTGCGGCCTTAAGCGCGGCGCGCGCGTTCACCAGGAAGTTTATCGATGGAAGATTAGTCAATTGCTGATGTGATTAACGTGCATAATTTTTGCTTGATTGAAAAAGGAACGCAACTGAACAACATTGGCTGTTGAAATTGTTGACTCTTCAGACAGATCCCCCGAATTCAGGCGCTTACTCCCAACTCATGACAGGTATGAATCAACCCTGACCGCGCGCTATTCTGCGGTGGGTTCGCTCACCTTGCACAAATCCAGTGCTATCAATCTGTCATCTATTAGAGCTGTTGACCACACAGCGCAGCGTTTTATGATCCTTTAACGACCATTCTCGCGAAGAAGCGCGCACGATTTCTGCGCTTTCTCGGGGCCTCTTCGTGCAAAATTTGGGGTCGTGGCCACGGACTTGGAGACACCATCCGATACCATACTGCGACTCTGCGATGCGGAGTGTTGCCACTGCATCATAATTCGGCGAGTTGCAAAATTAACAACCACACGGAACAAAAATGCCGCCGCCGCCGACGGTCATCAACCCCTCTGTCTCTCGGCGGCGGCGGCAGCGCAGGCAACGGCAGTTCCGTGAAATTCTATTAATTCATAGCTGAGAAACCGTGTGCTGCTGGGGCTATGGAGGGGTGGCGAGTGCGATCGACAGCGAGGAGGGGAAGGAAACGTATTCGGGCGTATGAATTTGAAAGTTGTATACAATAGTGCCGGGTGAGGGAACAGAGGACACAAACCGAACTGAGTGAATATCAACTTTCAGAGGTTTGAACCTTTTTTTTGTCGCTTGATGACAGAGCGACAAATTCATATACACGAAAAAGCAAACTGTCAAGCGCTACCTAGAGAGGCTAAATGTTAGAGAGTTCAAATGGGTCTGGTAGTGAACCAATGGGAAGCGTTTGTTTTTGAGAAAATGTCACCTCTAGTGCCAAGAAGCAAATTTTATTTTCTCAACAGTTGGGAGGCTCGGGTTTGTTGGGTCTTGTTTTGAGAATCCCGAGTTGCTGCAATTATTATTTCCTGGATTATTTCCAGCAACCGTAGTCAGGCATCATCGATGCCAGAGATTGTCGTGTAAATCCGTAAACCTTCTTAAATTAACGAATATTTCGTTTTTCTTGGCGACAAATTAGGCTGGAGTTTGACATGAACCTAAACAAAGCGTTTCTCGATATCAAAAGGGCATTTGATACAATTTCCATGCAAGTTCTCTCAGCGAAGCTCCATAATTATGAACTTTCGCCAATTCTCCAATAATTTTCTGTACAATTTACGCATTATCTTCTCACATGGCAGCTTGATCTCTTCTCGATATAGTTTCATGGGCCTATCGGAAGGGTTCTGTCTCAACCAGTGTTGCCACATTGAAATCTGTATTTCCGAGCTAAAAAATCTTTTTTATCTGTAGAGAAAATAGAAAATCTGTATTGGAATCTGTATTGCGGATTTTGCTTGATATATTCTGCTTATCTATATTTTTAAGCTCGTGATCACTTGTATAGCTTGCCAGAAGTATTCTGAATAAGACTATTTTTCAATTTTCAGGCCTACGCAAAAGTTTGCTGTGCAATTCTTTTTCGCTAAGAGGTCTAATTTGAAAATTTGAAAAAAACATTTAAAAACGTATTTTTAGGCCAAAACGGACGGATAGAGTTTATTTTATTCAGTTTCACGTTATAAACATTCATTTAATGCTCACTTTGCTCGTGGTGTTTATACATGGTCTTGCACAATTTAGCCTTGATGTCGTTCGACAACTGTACTGAGGCACTTCCCCCTCGGATTTTAACAAATAATTTCGATTTGATAGTTGCGTTCAAAGTTTCTGTAGCGAGACGGGATCAAACTTTTGTTTTGTTCGCATCATATTGCGAAAAAATATGATTTCCATCACTACTTTATTTGACACATTTGACAGTAGCAAAAATAGTTCGGTCCAGTACTGTTCGAATTGTCTGATTGAGTTTGTTGATTGTTGCGTAAAATTATCAAATATTTGAAAATTATTATTGTTATATAATCTAGATAAAATCTGCATGAATATCCAATAATCTGTAATCTGTATATACAGATTCTTGATAAAAAAACATGCTGAAAATCTGTATCATTACAGAAAAAATCTGTATATGTGGCAACACTGGTCACAACCCCTCTTGTATAGTTTTTACGTCAATGGTTGGTACGATTGTCTATCTAGAGATTGCACGCTAAGGTGTCTCCGTAGCATGTCTCACGTTTGTTTGTATTGACACGAGATAGGAGCTGTCTGTCCATCCATTTACTCTCATCATCATAAACGTTTACAATAATGTGGATGATGAGGGCATGTCTTTTGTTTTCTATTGGAAAGAAATTGATTCAAATAACATCATTACAATCAAATCATGACTATATTGTTTTTCGAATGAGCATCTTAAATGCGGAAATATAATCGGCAATGCGTATCGACGTGTGTAAAACCCTATTTCTGCAATCCGGACTGAGCGAAAATCTTTCAACGCACAGTAGAGATGTCCAGCGATAAACAAGAATTAATTGACTAATCCACAAATGGCATTTTTCAAGTGGAAGAGGCGAATGAACTCTTGTTATTATAACCTCTTTGGAATAAACGAAGAGAAAGAAGGCATGATTCCATCACTGCGAATTAGTAGCGCATAGATCGGTCGCTAGCGTGCTCCCTTGGCCGAGTGGTTAGCGTCATAACTAACATGCAGGGTGTTCGGGTTCGATTCCCGTTCTGGTCGGGGGATTTTTTCGTCAAAGAAATTTCCTCCGACTTGCACTGTGATCACGCGTATTCTAGAGCTTGCCACTCAGAATGCATTCAAGGCGTGTTATTTGGCATAGAAATCTCAACTAAGTACTAATAAAAATGACGCAAGTAATACTACGTTGAGACGGCGAAGTTCCTCTAGGAACGTTAGTGCCATTGAAGAAGAAGAAGAAGATAGATCAGTCGCTTGACCGACATTGAGATGCTACGGGCTTTGAGGAGAAAGAAAACGCTGCAACTTAAGCTCCGCTATAAAAAATGTAGAAATTTAATCTGCATAACGATCGTATTCATGTCTATTAATCTGCTGATTTAGTTGCAATATTTTCGAATTACTTTCTCCTTAAATGTGCTTCTAAGAGTGTTTTTAGTTTTTTTTCCTCGATGTTTCAAATTTAATTAATTTTGCTTCGCTGTGACGACACAATTTCTTGGCAGTTGCAATTGATTTTTTTTAAACTTGGCACCTCGGGGTGTAACAATAATTCTCCGATGTTTGATCCACAATTATCTTGCCCTGAACTCGCGAACTGATTTCTATACGTATTTCTATACTTCTTTGAGTGCCAAATTCCTCACATCATCCGATTTCAATATTTTTGAGCATAGTGTTTGCTGATTTTATCATTTATCATTGTATCGATAAATGATAAAATTTGGAATATTATCATCAATTTTGCAATGATTCATAAAGCCATTATGACTTCCAACCGTGCAAGCAGCTCTAACCTTCGTAATCGATACCAATTTTTGTATTGGAAATTATGTTTTAGTGATGAAGGACTTGAACGAGCTATATAAGTATATATATATATATATATATATATATATATATATATATATATATATATATATATATATATATATATATATATATATATATATATATATATATATATATATATATATATATATATATATATATATATATATATATATATATATATATATATATATATATATTCAAGAGTCGTTTGTCCCCTCATTGATAAAAAAAATATGAAATTGTTAAAATTGAATTCGTTCTGTGACATCCCGTTGCTTCAGATTCAATACCACCAGCAAGGTACCGAGTTTCAGACAGCATCTACGCATCCAGCTATCAACAGCGTAATAATCATTATTCGTGCACTCAAAAAATGAAAAATACATCTTCAAATATACTTTAAACAATAACCAAAATACCCGAATACTTTACTTTATTCCTAACATACGAAACAAAAAAAACACGAAAATTCATTATTTATCAACCTTCCAGAGAGGCAGGTGGCATTGAATAGAAATATGAATGGAAATGCCTTGAAATTTGAGTAACCCCCGTATACCGAAGGTGCTGAATCTATTGTTTGGACATTTTGGTTATGAACCTCAAAGCAAGAGCAGAAGAAGGGGGTAAAATTTGAAATTTTAGGAAAAAACATGTGTGGGGTGTCGAAATATATGTTTTCAAACATCCTGAACACGTTTACAATATTCATTGCACCCAAAATCCGAAAGATGCGAGGAGAGGGGATGAAATTTCAAAATTTTTCGATAATCACGCGTGGGGTATCATCTAAAATTTCTATGTATTTATGGCATTTTTTCGCAAAGTTGCGAGAAGTGGCAAGAAGTCATAAAAGGGAAAGTATAGACGGGACCCTAAGGAACACATATTAAAAAATTATAGGAGATTGTGTCCAAGATACGACCGCATTGTTGACGTAGAACTACGCTGTTATTTTATATAAGTCGTTTGTTTATACCTTGGGATATTACTCTATAGTGCTGTGAAATTTAGGAAACAACTAGTTAGTAGAATAATCTCTGAAATGTTTTTTTATTATAGAATCAGTTGATAATTGATTGATGATTCATTCTTGCCCTCGCAGAACAATACACCAGCTGATCATAAGTCGCAATTAATTTCATGTCAATGCATTGAAAATTTACGTCGAACGCTATTCCGTTGGTTTTTTTCGCAATTGACATAGACTCGGCTACAGTCGATTATATACATGTTGCACCAGCACCATTATTCCACATCTCATAACTACATCAATATATCTTTGGCACCGCGAGGAAACAACAACAATGACAACACATTCAAGTATCAAATATGCTACATGTTATTAAGTATTGCCTCAGTGAAATTGCACCTCTAGGCGTCGTTCGTACAATGTTAACCAAGCGCCAAACAAGCGTTCGCCATATGCACGCATACAGAGCCATATATTGGTGGCTTGAAACTACTAGGAATATAAACACTTCTCATCATTTTGCGTTATTCTCAAAAGAAACGATTCTGTTTATATTACTGGACTCGTAAAAAGTTGCACTTTCTTGGTGTCAAAACAAGCGAAATAAACTATTTTTGTTAATATCAACAACCTCGAAAACAGTAGCATTGCTTTATTATGATTAAGATTAGCGCAATCCTAGTTGAAGGCAGTTTTGCGACTGGCACGCGAACCCAAATAACTTATAACATTCCAATACAACATTCAAGATGCTTGGTATTCCCCAAATGATTTTTTGGCGCACAACCTTAATGCCTGCTTCGCCATAACGTCAGTTTAACGCATTCATGCAATGTCAAAGGCACCAACGAAGCCCTTATAATGACTAAAAACAAACAATGTTAACTGCTTGGAAAAATTTTGAATTATGCCACACAGCTTGTACTCTACTGTAACACTCATCGATGCGAATGGGTAAAGGCGTTTACATTTTCGACCGACGCGCCGAAGTCGCCTACTTCGCTGTTGTTCGATGCGGTGTCACACTCGCGAAGGCTCGGTTCAGTGCGAGCGCTTTTCACTGCACCAACATCGTGTGCTTCACTAGATGACGCTTGCCTCGAAATTTGATTTCCCCTGGAAATGCGTTCGCTTTTTGCAGTGCTCGAGCCAGCCTTCCTCTTCTTCTTGCTCATCACACACTACGCGAAGCGTCCAATTCACGACGCAGAAAAAAACCACACGATACAAATAACGCCAAAAACGAACTGAAAAAACCACACGACGGTATCCAAGTTGGATTACCACTGGTGGGGTCCAATCTTAGATCGAAGCGCAGCGAAAGCTAAGTAAACTGGATTGCTCAACAGTGCGATGCCGAATAAAAGTTTGCATCAGCGAGATTCACTGTTTATACTCTAGGCAATTATTCCCCTTCTTTGTTCTTCTTTTCCTTTGTTCACGGAGACTTTAAATCCTACGATTTCCCCTTCGCTGCTCATCGATAAGTTGCTCGTTATTGACAGATCTGTTCGGGAAAGCACACAAAGGACAGAACAAATGTATGGAAAAATGGAAACGCTTAATGTTTTCATGTATTTTAACCATTTACAAACCAGGGTATTCTAATGTATAGCATATTAAACAAATCTTAGGGAATTTCCGATTCGTTTACTATGTAAATCGCCAAAATCCGTTCACGGCAAAAATAGTTATTAACGTTAACTTTATTTCATAAAAACGTGATCTGTTTTCTGATTTGGCACCCTTAATGAAAGACGTAGTTCTACGTCAAAAATTGGAAAAATTTAGAGAATTTTTTGTAGGTCTACTTTTGTATAAATTCAATGTAGAATATGTGCTTACTTTCAAACACACAGCTTCACAGCTTCAAAATTTTTTAAACTAAAAAAGAAATACTTTCGAATTTATATAAAATTCTGTATCTAGAACATCATTACATTATTTATTAACGTATTTTGTAGCACTTGTTTATCGCTACACTGGTTCGCTGCATCAAACACTAGGTTGCCACGAAAATCGCCAAGGACACTGTTGACATATGGGTATTGGTGTAATGTGATGTTGGGTGTTTCAATTTTGCGAAAATCAAAGAGAGGTTATTGGTTGCATGTACAGACAAAAGAAACTCTTCATGATAGATGTTTTTTTTTACTCAATCGAAAGATTAAATATAATATGGGGAAAAAAATTGTAATTGAAAATTTTTGGATTTTGGCGCCCCAAAGTGACCATATGCTAATGTTTTGGCTAAGTTTAGCTTAGTTTATTAGCAACCACTTACCATAAATTCCATTCAATTTTATATAACTGAATGAATTAAGGGTTCTTCTTAGAGACATTCATCCTCCTGTGCTTGTTCCACTCAACAAAAAAAACAAAATTAATCATCTGAATCCTTTGACGTTGCCAAGAATTATGAACACTGAGAGCATATTTTATCTATACGAAACATCGTTTTCCGAAACGCAAACACTAACTAACTGAAACGTTTCGGGAATTTTGCTAGGAAAAAAACGGATGGGTAACGTCGGTAACATAACCGGAGAGATGTAAGACTACATCGAGGGATGAAAATTTAAATAACTTATACCATATCTATATAGTTTATCAGTATCCTTTAGCAAAATTACATTTCCTATACTAAAAACTGGCTTTGCAAAAGTTTACAACCTGAACGCTTTCAAATACTATTGTCTTCAATTCATTACTGGGGAAACATTATGCTAACCGAGGAAAAACTGCATCGAGGACGCCACGGAGCAAGCCTTTTCCACAGGCACATGAGAAAACACCGCTAGAGCAGCTGAAGTACGAAATTGACGTACGAGGTTTACAAAATACTGCATATTTTACCATACTTCACTTTTCTTCAACTCTAGGTTTTAATTCAGAAAAAAATCTCAAAAAATCTCCAATACACTTTCGCCATTGAAAAAACTGTTGCCGGGGAAACCTTCTACAATCTGAAAATGAGAAGCGTCAGAGAGGGTTCTTTTTGCAGGTATACGGGAAAGCACCGTTACAGTGGTTGACGTACGATAAAAGAACAATTTTTCCTTGAGTCTACTCATCTGGAAATTGAAACTTATTACATTATATAGTTAGCCTTGATGAAGACTTTTTATAGCATTCGATATAAAAAAAAAGTTCATTGTGAACTCTCTCGTAGAACAAATTGGATCAATCAAAACGAGGATAATGCTTGTTTGGATAATGCTTCACAATTTACAATTATTCAATTGTTTATCTCAAGAAAAGTGGAATGTTATTTATTGTAATAGATGCGTAGAAATATTTCCTATCAATTGATACAAACATCTTTGCGATCTATTAAAAAATGCTCGAGTTATAAGCGTTTGAAATCTTTCATTTTTCAAAAGTTCAATGCCTAGATTTTCATTATACCCCCCCATAGCTTCCGGTTAGACGTAGTCCTACGTCAAATACACAGACTACATCAGTGACAAAAAGGAATTAGTCCCACAAATTCTTCTACACTGCATTGGTATTGCAAACATTTGTTCTAGAATTCATTCTTCGGGAAAAAGCCGGGCCTGTTCTTGATATGTAGTTCAATAACCCGATCAGGATTATCGTCCGTCGTCAGAACTGGAGTGATTGCGAGCTTGGCATCAAAATTTGCCCGCCACGCAAGCCCGAATACGCGACGGCGTCTCTCTCTAATCAACATAATCTCTAGCTAATATACATATACCTATTAGACTACACTTTCCTGCCTCCCTCCGGGGACCAACTTCACTACGTCCCTCCCCTAACCGCTATATGCGTAACCGGTTTCGGTATCGCTAGCTTTGACATAGAAGCTATTCTATTCTAAATCAGTATCTGCTTTTTTTTTTGCGAATCTCTCGATGATGGAAAGAAAGGAGATTCAACCGAAACTTTGCACATGTATTTTATTTTTTTGGGACAACCTAACGCAGCGTTCAAATCAGAGCACTAGGGTTACACAACGAGATCTGTGTCGCTGTATTGGAAAGGGGGAAAGAAGGCGATAAACGGCGCTAATCACCGATCATGACGATTCAATTTGTGGCATGCTAATTAATCGAACTGATGAAATAATTGGAAGAGTTGTTGGTTTTCGGATGGCATCTCAACGAGGGAACCACCCCAAAACCATGGGTCTGTTCCAGAACGCGATGTTTCGACCAAATGAATGTCCGCATTTGTTCGATTGTGTTGGAATACGCAACGCCAAAATTAGTTAGAGGAATTAGTTAGTAAAACAAACGCGTGAGAGCAGGCAGCGATAGAGAAAGGAATAAAAAAAAGAATATGAACACAAACGCAAAAAAAAACTAACATGGTCAAACTTCGCAAACTTTTCGATTCTCGAATGACACGCTGCCAGATAAAGCGCGCGCTTTTTTCTTTGTCCGTATAGGTGTGCGAGGCGTTGTTTAACCGAGAGGGATACACAGTGTTGGACAAAACATTTACAACAGATATGGAATGAAGATATAAAACCGTTTTAAGAACGAAAGGCAGTTTAGTAGATTGTGTTTCGTATTACACTCGACAAGAAATATTAAGAAACAGCGTGCGAAGTCAAAATTTTTCTGTAGTGTTTTAGAGAATCTTCTGTGATTTGCGAATATTTCAATTAATTGTAATATTAGTAGGATTTTTTTAGCCTAGTATATGCCAGAAACCACCATGAACGATTCATATTGATACGTTAAGCCATTCGATCAAATTTTGTCGATCGATCAAATTTTGAGGACTACATCATCGTGAATTGTAGCAGTAGTACAATGACTTCCGATTGCGTTCGTGGCTTTGATATGATGTACATCCCATCTTCATGTGCTGAATTTTCACCAAAATTATTAATTTCAGAGAGTAGATGGCGTATTCAAGGCTTCTGGTTGTGTATTATAAAGCGCCGGCTCTAAATATAGATCCAAAATTATAAGTTAACACGTTGAGCTTCCATTCATCCCGCATCAAGAGCATTTGCACAATATCAATGTCGATCCCCGCTTCCTACAATATTTATTGTATAAAAGAAAAGAGTTAGAAATTAGACTAAAAGTAGTCACATATCGTAAAACCTCCGAAAACAATTTTTTTTATATTTCCTTATTTTGTAACTGTCAGTTCCAGTGATCAACGTTTTTCTAACGAAACGTTCAACCATCCCTCAGTCCCTAGGGACAGACACAGGGTTTAATATGTTAAGTAGTAGTTTAGAATATGGCAGATCTTTCTCAGGTTTTGAATGTTTCATTCTTTTATCATATTCAAAAACGTTTATTAATCAGACTCAGTTACTTATTATCTAACGTTTACAGAGTCAAATTTTACCTTAAAATATTTATTTTTCTATATAATTAAGACTAACAATTTAATAATAACTGAGTCTAACACTAGATTGATCGGACAGAATTAAGATTTAGGACTAGGATGGATGTTTATCGTTTGATTTATGATCCTTAATTTTGGAATTCATTTTTCGATATTCCAGATCGAGTTCGTTATATAGCAGTTCTATTGGTTGCTTTTGCAAGTAACCCAAGAATAACTTCCATTACCGTGCCGGGACTGTACATTGAAGAGAGTACTGTAGAATCTGATTTCATATTTCCGTTATGATATATTATTTCGTCAGCGATATTTACATGGTTCTAGGAGGGTGGCCTGAAAAAATTACCAACAATATAAAAAAACATCGAACTTTGCCCCATTGTCCCTCCCTCCTTTTGGTTTTTTGGTAAAACAGAGTTGAAAAATGAACTCAGCGTATCCGAAAACATTAGTCTACCAAAAATTGGATTTTCAGCTCAAAAATCTAAGTTTTAGCCGACTAAATTTTCTCAGGGACCACTGTGCGACGGTCCAGAGTGTAGATCAAGTTGAATACTAATGACTTTCTTTTATGGTTATTTTTTATACACACAACGTGTACTCTGTTTATTTGTCAGACAAACTTTATATTAATTTCACAGTTTTGAAGAGAACAATCTCACTTCGACTAAAATAAATACTAGAATATTTCTCACTTGATAGGAACACATATATATATATATATATATATATATATATATATATATATATATATATATATATATATATATATATATATATATATATATATATATATATATATATATATATATATATATATATATATATATATATATAGATTTCTGTCTGTCTCTCTGTCTGTCGGGGCCGGAGAAGGTTTTCGTGATAGTTTGAGACCCTTCCCCCCTCTCTAAGGGGGGGCTGCCATACTAATGAAACACAAATTTCTGCATTACTCGAGAATAAATTAAGCAAATGAAACCAAATTAAGCATATAGAGTTTTTAGGGTGCAATAAATATGTGTATGTTGGTTAGACACTCCACTCCCCTCTCTAAGGTGGAGGGGTCTACCATACAAATGAAACACAAATTTCTGCATTACTCGAGACCTAATCAAGCAAATAAAACCCAATTACGCATATGGAGGTTTTAGGGTGCCATAACTGTTTCTATGGTGGTTCGACACTCCAACCTCCTCTCCAAGGGGGGGCTGCCATACAAAGGAAATACAAATTTCTACATTACTCGAGAATTAATCAAGCAAATGAAACCCAATTTGGCATATGGAGGTTTTAGGGTGCAATAAATGTTTCTATGGTGGTTTAACACTACACTCCTCTCTCTAAGGGGGAGCTGCCATACAAATAAAAGACAAAATTTCATAATTCGAAAACTAATCAAGCAAATAGAGCCAAATTTGGCATGCGAAGGTTTGAGAGGACACGAAACGTTTCTATGGTGAATTGACACTCCTCCTCTCTCAACTAATCAAACAAACTGAACCAAATTTGGTATGTGCAGGTTTTTGGAGGCTATAAATATTCCTAAAGTTGTTCAACACATCTCCCACCTTTCCAGGGGGAATGAAGAGGGGGTCCCATATAAATATATATGTTCTATCATATGTTCTATCATTATATAGTGACAAGCGTTGTTAGTCCATTTGATATTTGCGCTAACGAAATTGATCTTTGTTCGAAAGTGGGAATGGATTTTCAGGTGATGAAACGCACTGCTATATCTTCTTCTATCTATACCAATAAAAATATATCACCGAATGTGTTGATAAGAGCAAAACTCGAGGAAGGAATTGTCCGATTTAGGGCTGTCTTTATTCTACCATATGTTCAGTGTCAAACATTTATTCCATGTAACGGAGAAACATGTTATTTGCAAGTGGTTGAAAAATCTTAAACGAGAATTGTGTCTGAAAATAATCTGATATTATAATGATGAGTTTTGGTAGAAGTACTAGGAATTTTATAGTAAAAGGTACATTCAACGGGGTCGATTAGAAGATCAATCAATGAACAGTTCGGCGATTGGACCCATGAGCTTGCTCATAGTAAGAAAACGTCAGTGTTTGAAGTTTTTGATAACAAAAAACAAATTTTGGGCGGGACGAAGTTTGCCAGGTCAGCTAGTGCTATAATAAACATAGAAAAATAAAATTCCAAAAATTACTCTGAATTCTTCGCTCTTTTGAATACAGTTCAGAGTGTATCTTTGCTTATGTGTCATGCATGAACTACGAAACGGGTGAACGGGGATAGAGAGTCGAGATTGCCTTATTTGCCGTAAAATCCGTGTACGGGTACTCTCGTGGCGTCAAACCTAACATGCCGGGGGCTCGGGTTCGATTCCCGTTCTGGTCGGGAGAATTTTTCGTCAAAGAAACGTTGGACACCATTATAATCAGTCGCAAAATTCATATACAAACTTATACAAACTGTGTCGGTATATGTATATTTTTGACGTGGGACTACGTCTAACCGGAATATATGGGGGGTAAAATGAAAACATAAACACTGAATATGCAGGAAAAAATGTAAGATTTCGAATGCTTATAACTCGAACATTTTCTACTGGATCGGAAAGATGTTTGCATCAATTGATAGGGAATATTTCTACGCATCTATCGCAATTAATAAAATGTTATTTTTCATTAGATAAATAACTGAATAACTGTAAAATGTTAAGCGTTATCTAAACACCTTAACTGCCTCGATTCGATTGGCCCGCTTTACGGTTTCCCCAACACAGGCCTCAAAACCAAGCAGCCTTGGGGAAATCGGAATTGCAAATACAAGAAAGTAGGAGGATTTTTGTTCTCTCCGGAATGTGTCCCCTAACACAGACTTCAAAACCAAGTAGCGTTGGAGAAAGCGACATTGCAAATAGTGATCCTTGATTTTTGAAATTATTCGTTCATCGGATAATCGAATACTTTTCAGCAGTTTGCTATTCGATACGATTAATCGCCCCAAATAATCGATTAATCTATTAATCGTCACACTGAGCGAAATAATTAGTTAGACTAATATTTCTCATTTGCTAGAAAGCCATCTGGATTCAAAAAAGTGTTCATTCCGCCTGCAAATCAATTATCATCTTCTACGCTCCCCCAAACTCGCAAAAGAAGCTCAATTCGTATTGACTGCATTGAGTTTCGTTTACGAGTCTAGGGGAGCACCAAAGATAATGATTGAATTTCAGGATAATACTGCGTTTTTTCTGTGGGTTTGAATTGATTAATCGACGTAAATTATTCGTTCGCTTCGATTATTGGTAACGCAGTATTCGTTCGATTAATAATCGATTTCTTTAGGAAGTATTCGATTAATCGATTGATCGAACGATTATCGGGGATCACTAATTGCAAATACATGAAAGTAGGGGGAGCTTTTTTTGTTCCGGTTGAAATGTGTTTCCCTAACACAGACTACAAATCCTTGAGGCGAGGGGGAATTAGCATTGCAAATACATGCATGTCGGAGCATTTTTGTTCCGACTAAAATATGTTTCCTCAACACAGGCTTCAGAACCAAGGCGTCTAGGGAAATTGGGATTGCAAATTCATGCAGATCGGGAGTATTTTTGTTCCGACTGAAATCTGTTTGTGTTTAGTCTTCTAAACCAAGATGTCTGGGGAAACTGGCATTGCAATTACATGCAAACTACGAGTACATTTGTACTCGCTTGCCTTTGTGCAGACTAGAGTGCGTTTCCCTAACACGGTCTTCTAAATTTAGGTACCTGGTAAAATCGTGCAGACACTAGAGACAAGGCATTTGTTCAAACTTTTTACTCACAACGCAAATATATTGAATTCAATTGAATTCGGAAATTGTTTCATTTAATCAAAAATTTAATCAGTACAAACAAATGATTACTAAGCTAAGGTAGTCCCACGTCAACCTTGCGGCTTTATCATAGATACAACCCACCGTTTTGTCTGAAAACGGTCTTATTCGAATGAATAGTTCTCGATTGGTTGCCAAATTTTTGGTCCTACACTGCATACAAATTGTAGAAGGTTCCACTAAAATGATGTTTTTGAGGTAACGGTTTGGAATTTGCCAGAGTTTTATACTGCATTGTTTGAAATTCGCAGTGGGTATGAGTGGCTTATCTAAAAGAATTTACTTCTACAGTCATATTGTGTCCTCAAACCCCAAGCAGCGTGTAGCGTGTAGTGAATGTCGAATGAGAACCTTCAGCTGCAGTGCTGAATGCAACACGTGGGTGGTTGAACGCTTCCGGGAAGATTTACTGCGTTCGCCTACGCCGCTAATTAAGCGTGGAAAAGCTGCTAAGCAGCACACACCGAAACGCGTAGGCCCAGGCACAGGTATTGCGACGATCACTCTCAGGGAGAAAAAGAAGCCCATCGCTATGTACGGTTCTGCGGTTCTCCAACACGGTGCAGGCCAGTTAGATTTTACATAACCTTCAAAAAAATACCAGGAAGAGAAGGCGTTTTGAAGCGGCGACTTCGCGGCAAACGAAACAGGCAACTTTGTGCGGATCGAGCGTTGCAAAATTGCTTCGTTTTCTTTGAATTCGCATGTTTAGAACCTGCGAGCGAGACATAGAAACGCAAACAACACGCACACATGAAGGCCCGGCGGCTTGAAGCCGGGTTCCGTTCGCGGAATACACACCAAAGCGCGATATTTGCGTCATATCGACCGACGCTCGTGCACACACAATTTGCAAACGCGTTTTTTCGTGCGAATCGCCACCGCGTCCCGACCCGCTTTAGCCAGTGCCTGCTGCTGGTCCATTAGGCTGGCCGGGGTCAACGGAAGCGATCCGAGTACATACAGACGCCGTTGCATAAGATGCGTGTGTAGACCACTCGAAATCCTACACACCCACACAAAAACACAATCTGTAAAGCTCGATGATTCATCTACTGATCGGCAAAATTTGGTTTTGATTTTGGGAGAGCGGGTCTAACCTATGCGAGAACCTCCGGAAGATCACATCCGGGCTTGTTCGCATGATCGTTTTGAACAAGCTGGCAACAAACTTGTGCGCGATTAACAAATCAATCGAGAATTGCTTCCAATTAAAATTCAGCCGCCGTCGAAGGCTATAAATTGGACTTTGAAATTCGCTCCCGACTATTCTGTTCCCTCTCACTTTCGGTACAACACGCAAAGCAGCGGTCCATCATGTCCCCAACCGCTCAGAATGGCACAAGCTAGAACTAAAAAGCCCGACAAAAACCTTCAAATCCTACCCCCATTCGTTCACATGTCCTCCACAACCACCGTCATTTATTCTAAAAACTCCCCATCTCGAGAGCTGAAATTCAAGCGGCTGCGACGCGGCTGACTCTCGGAACTTGAGGTCACCGCACATTTTGCTAATTTTTGGCAAACTTGCGAACACATACACACACACACTTACTTTTCTGTGCGCCAGAATTTTATTATACATTCTCGTTTTGCTGCTGCTGCTGCTGCTCTCTCGAATTTGATCTGCCCCTTCCTAACCTCAAAGCCGGGTGTTTTGGCGTGTTTTATTTTCTCTCTCATTGGGTTGATGTTATTTGGAAACCATCAATCTCGAAGCCCCGAGGTTTTCGGTAGGCGATCTACTCCATCTTCCGCTCTTCGCTGCTTCGGCTTCGTATGCACATATTTCGTTTTTTGCATATTCTATTTCGGCTAACGGTCAAGAGCAACAACGCCGGTTTCACGCTGCAACTCTACCCGGAAGCGTCGAGGAGAACATGCTCGAAACACGCGGAAACAAAACATTTGGTGATCTAGATGGGAGCACTGGATGCTGTTCGGAAATAATTTACTTCTAATTTAAATTTTATTTTCATAATAAAAATCAGAGCCTTGAATAAGTTCTCGCTGTTTTACAGAATTTTTCATAGTTTTTTTTCTTTGTATCGGTTTGGTCGCACAGTTTCAATCCAGCAAACATTAAATCGTATAACTTGACATATTCTCAGCCGTCGAGAAAGGATACATTGCATGCATCTAAAATCGGTTTAAATTCAAAAAATCAGATTCTATTTATCACGATATACACTATCGTAAAATTTAACTAATCGACATCAGGAAGATGCACTTCGAGAGTCACATAAACGTATAATTTAAATTAATGTAGTGCTGCGAAAACCAGGTTACATGCTGTGGAATATCATTCAATCAAACAGTACGAAAGAAAGCTTTTCCTGAAGTATGAAAGAGAAAGGTTGAGCACAAGCGTTCGAAATTCTGCGTTCTCTCAATAAGTTCAGTGGTATTTAGTTGCTACTAGCACTAGTACTTTGAAAACAGAACACAATAGAGTTTTAAGATTGCTGTAGAGTGTATGCTTCTAATAGTCTTGGTTTACAAGGTTGCCAAGTTGGTTTACAAATAGTATCCAATAATGTAAAATTACGTTCTAAATTCATTCAGATAATAAATTGTTCTCAGACAAATGAACAAAAATTCTTTATCATTGAGATCGTTTCTTTGAATTTCGAATAAACAAAATTAAGTACTCGGTTTGGTTGTTTTTTCCTCTCCTTTAAATTATAATTCAGATAGCCGTGCGAGATAGCTGCTGGTGATAATCCAACAACCGGAGTTCGAATTTCATCGGCGCATTTTTCTCAACCATCAAGCACCACTCATTTTAAACATTTATATTCCTCTTCCACTAAAAGTCAATTGAATAATTCCTATTTCTGAAACCATAAATATTCTCATATATAGAAATGGTGATTCGTGAGTTTATAAGTGTAATTTTAACCTCGTAAATATTTTCTGACATTTGTTGTTCTCTATGTCTGCAATAAATCGTATATTCGTACGACAATATTCGTATAAAATGCGAATACAAACAGTATATTCATACAAACGAATTCGCAAGCATTTCCCATGTATGTTACATCCCCTCCTCGCCTCGCCTCCTATACATGCTAGTTAGGCGCATCATATATCACCCAAAATATGGGATATATGATGATGCGCTAGTTATACGATTTCATGTTTGCTGGAAACACTCTACAAAACATCTGTTAGGGGCCTCCATTCGGTAGCCGTGTAAATTTTCCGGCACTCAACACTGCTTGGGAAAATCTTTTCCCCACCAAAACAGTTCTCATTGCCGTCGACGAATAACGCAAAATACCAATTGCCTCGAACACAATGTCGATGGCAAGCAACACGAACGACCAGCAAAATCAATTACTTTTTATTTTAACCCATCTGTAACAGTTGTTACAGAGCCAAATTTATTCGTGTACATTTTCATCTACGATAATTTTGTTGCAGATTACACAGTGGCTATTTTTGGCGTAAGAGTATCCCTGTTCTATCGATACACACATGTCGTCTTTTTTCGGCGTGAGAATATTTCTATTGTTCGTATTTTCACAGTTGGACCAACACAGCGGGACTGTTGATATGAGGTTTTCATTGTTGTGTTATAAATAGTACCAATTACCCATGTAGCAGACCGTAATGTGAACGGTAAGGGACTGGGATTACCGTCACATGATGATTTTTGCGTGAACATAGTAGCTAGAATAACACACACAAAAATGGTCAATTAGGGCCCCTGAGTTATGAGTTCGCGCAGTAGCGGACAGGCAACGAATTAGGCTACGAATACCAAATGTTTCTCCAGATTGTTCATAAATAAACACTAAACTATACTGTTACAAACTACTTTAATTACTCACAACATTTACATTACACATATATTTACAAGTAATTGATTTCATAACATTACCATAATATTTGACAACAATCTACATAAGTACGTGACAAGTTGAGAACATGAAATCGGGAGTTTAAAAAAATGCCGAATGTCTTCAAATTGTATGAAACGTCGAGATCTACTGTCATCTCGAAAAAAAAATATGTCAAAAATCGACACTCTTGGACTTTTTGTTCTTTTTTCGGAATATGAGGCAAGGAACCATTCCTATAAAATATAACATTTTGTTTCCGTGAAAATTCTCTTCACATTTTCGAAAAAAATGTTCCAAACCCCTAAAGTATAAATGAATTATATCAATTCCTTGAGAGTACCTACATCGATTATCCAAATTTCAAAAAAAAAGTTAGTTCTACGGACCCCCTTAAGTCGGGGTTGCAAATATTCGTTTGTTTGAGAAACCCCATAAGTCCATGTTTCTAATTGTCACCACGGGCAACGCTGTGATAAATATACAATTTCATTCAGTGTTTACCGATGCCTTAAGAGGCCTGGGAAACTCAATTTAATCGGACTATCTGAAATGCGACCCGGACACGACCCCGAAGTGTAAGTGTGATGTTCGGCGGACAGCAGAATACAAAGCGGAGGTCATAAAAAGGGCCAGATTCAATGGAACAGCATACAAATTAGGAAGAGAAAGGTTCGAGTCTCGTCACTGTCTAACGTCTTTTTCGGGTTAGAAATTTGTTCGATAGTCTCGGAGTAATAAACCTATCGTTGTGCTTGCCTTGCCAATGCATGACTGAATGCTTCTGAATGGCATACTTACTGCCCATGATTGCATAGGAGACGTAATCGACAACACCATCAGTGTTGGGAAAACGCATTTTTGTTTATTTTTGGCTTACAAGCATAACCATGCAAATTTCCGATGTAATGATCTGTCCAGTAGAGGGATATTATCGGCAAAAAGAGGGCCTAGGTGATTTTGCGGATTATAACATATTTTTTCCATTTGGAGACCGCTTGCGTCTATTTATGCGGACAATCAATCGTTTCAATGAACATTTGTCCGCATAGCTAGACGTAATCACCAAGTTGCTCTGTTTGTAGAGTTAGTATTTACATTTCCGATAATAGTCAAAACGTCTCCGTCGGTAGTTTCAGTTGTTATCGGATAAGATCAAAAAGGTTTGGAAGAAATTTAGTGAAATGTCAGGAAAAGATACTCTTGATTTGTTGCGATCTATGATAGTACTTTTTTCCTGAAGAACTCTCTGGGATATGATAAGAACAGCAGGTTCGTGTTTTTTTGTAAAGACAATCTGCAACGTTGGTAATTTTAGCAACATGATTTACCGATATCACGATCAATCGCATAAAGATGGTGAAGTGACTTACTCCAACGGTATGAGTAAATGCTGAATATGTGGAATAATTCAATGTTGAATCCGAGGAGCTATAATGCTAAGAACCAATATTATTTTAATTTTACTACTGATCTGATTGTTTCATTATCTACTTGAAGATTCAAATGCAGGAATTTAGGTAATTATAACATTAAAAAACACAGTCACTTCTCTTTGTTCATCGTGTACAGAAAATAGTAATTATATGAGCAGCGTTTCAATGGTTTCTTATGTTCATCTATTAAGAAACACTAAGTAATAAGACACTATCGTGACAGACATGTTTGGACTCTACAAAGAATGTGATTCAAATGTAGATTTATCTTATAGCACATAATACTGACAATTGTTTATTTTCGAACGATGTATGAAAGCTGTATGGAACTACGTCTGTTATGCGGACAGCGATTTTTCGGAATAGTTTTTTCAAAATTACTCAAATGTTTTCGAACAAAAAATGTTTGTTTGCATGTTGAGCAAACGTATTACATTGTGTAGAATGCGAAACAGCGAAAAAGTCGATTTTGTTCATTTTGTCGTTTACGTCTCCTATACAAACATGGGCAGTTAGCCCTCAATAAAAAACTTTTGAAGTGTACAAAGAACCCTAAGATGAGTGACAGGCCAAGCCCCGTAGTACTATGTACTTCTCATATATTACGTAACGCAAAAAGTGTCTTAAAATATCCTCAATCTCCCTCCATTACGCATTTTTGTATTCCTTGTGTATTCAGAGTCAAACAAGTAATACATATCCGACTCCCCTTACCACTTCCTCCTTTAATGCAGAACATAACTTAAAAACAGCCCTTTTCTTAATTGGTATGAGCATAATGAACATTGAAAGTACACAAAATTGAATTGAATCCCTTCCAAACTGCTAAATATACCGCTGGTTTCTCGTTTTTATGAGAAACCCCTCAAGTCTACCAACTATTAAGTATTATATTTTGAGCACAGCAAGTTATATTGATGAACTAGCGGTTTCAAATATTATGTTTTGGGTCTAATAATCGAACCTCATACCAAAAAATAGGACCAGGTCAAAATTTTGAGGAAAACAGTATTTTGTCGTTTTCTCGCAAGTGTGTCAAATGAACTTATGGGGTTTCTCAAACAAACAATTCGAATGGTCTTATAGCCTTATTACTTGCGCCTGCACCAATTTCTATAAATGAAATAGTGAAGCTAGCTAACTTATTGAATTAATCTTTTTTAGTATCAGGAGATTAGACACAACCCAAAACATGGTTTTCACCATTTCGATGCGTTGCATTTGGGTGAACGTCATTCGAATATTCGTTACAATCAGATAAATGTGCTTCGGGTGAATGTTACAGAACTGATTTTAAGATTTGTGTTCATTCGAGAAAAAAACTAAAACTAGTTGTAGAAATGTAGAAAGTTGAGTATTGTCCATCGATAAATCTTCCGACATTGTGGTCTTCATTTCAGTGGAACAACAACGTATGTCAGAATTTTTTCGAGTACATTTAGAATCACAAAACCAGTTGTATCTCGGGATTGGTTGTAGGCACAAAATGTTCTTATAGAGCCATTCCACCATGAATGATAATTTTGATTACGCCCTTTTAACAAATCAGTCGTAATTAAAATTGGTCATCATAAGTACCAAGTTTCAATAAATTCGAAGAGGGTCGCGTCAAGACTTGTCGTTTTTGGGATTGGAATTTCGGATTTGGGGTGGAATTTCGCTATATCGAAATGCAGAAAATTTATGTTTCTTTTATTGTCAGAAAAAATATTGACAAAATTATTTCGTTTCAATTTCAATGAAACTACAACGTTCATTAGCATCCTTTGCAGCCTTGAGAAAGACTAATTTGAAGATCAATTAACGAATAGTTCGGGGATTGAACCTATGAACGTTGGCTTAGTAAGAAAATGTTAACTTTGGCGGGACAAAGTTCGACGGGTAAGCTATTTAAACATAGTATGATACATGCTGAAGCAATCTCACATATGCATTCATTGATTATTTGGACATTTGATATAAAATTTGGTTGTCTGACGCTTTTCAAAATTACTTTTGCGCTTGGAACACACAACACAGCTCTCTTACGCGCCTCTGAACTTTTTAAAAATCATCTTCATCGCGTTTTCTCAAGGGCAAATGTATTTAATACTAGCTTACCCGGTAAACTTCGTCCCGCCCAAAATCAATTTATTGATATGAATTTTTTCGAACATTCACGTTTTCTCACTCATCGAACGTTCGTGAGTTCAATCGGCGAACTCGCCAAGGATTGATCACCTTACAATTTCCTTTTGTTATAATTTTCCTATTACTTTTACCAGAACTCGTCATTATAATTTAAGTATATTTTCAGGCACAATTTTCGCTTGCGATTCTTGATTCACTTGCAAATAACATGTTTCTCCGTTTCATGAAATACATGTTTGATACCGAAAAATAAATTTTTATTCATAATTTTTAGTTTCATAGTGTGTTATACCACCTGAGAATATATTGCCATTTTCGTTTCACATCAACGGAACAAGATGCTTAATTCCACAAACGTGATATTCAACTAGGCTAACAACAATTGTAGAACATATATATGTATATATATATGTATATATATATATATATATATATATATATATATATATATATATGTGTATATATATATGTATATATACATATGTGTGTATATATATATATATATATATATATATATATATATATATATATATATATATATATATATATATATATATATATATATATATATATATATATAAATACGTGGAATATTTTTTTCTAACTTTCTCTCAAAGCTTTTCAAAGATTTTAAAATTTTAACCATAACATAACATTGATCGACGGACAGAGACGAGTACAACAAAATAAATAAAGCTTAAATCGGACGATTCTTTTCTTGGGTTATGCACTTATCAACACATTTGGCCTGAAAATCCTTTTCCATCTTTGAACAATGATCAATTTCGTTAGCGCAAATATTGAATAGACTAACAACGCTCATCATGATGTAATTTTCGAACATATGGGAATTCAATTTTCCGAATTTTCCTACCTTCCTTTAGAGTTTTCCGAAAATTTTCCGATTTTTCTCTCCTCTGTATTGATCTACAGGCAGAGACAAAGACAACAAAATAACGTCGGCTCAAATCGTACCATTCCTTCCTCGGGTTTTGCGCTTAGCAACACATTTGGCCTTCCATTTTTATTTATATAGATAAAACAAAATTCACTAAGAATGATTTGTAACCAAGGGTTTTTACTCTCTAAAATCAGGGGTGCAATAGTTTACGAATATCAAATATCAAATAACGCACTTTGAACGACTATGGAGTTCCAAGGATTAGCTAAGATTGGTATTTCTAACATTTTTTACAACGGATTCTGTTTCATCGTTCTGCTTAATAGAGTCCTTAATTGCTGGTTCATGTTCCTTCAATTGTTTTGTATTCGATGTATTTGTTGGATTTATTGGAGATTGACCGACACGGTATAAACAACTCACAAATGTCTTTCGATCGACAATAAAGGGTGTGTCACATAGATGATGATGATGATGATGATGATGGTCCCACCTCATACCCCTACATCAAATTGCATCACGGAAAAAACGCTGTAGAAATTCGCCCAGTAGACCGATCCTTTTGTAAATTTTAGACAGTAAAATAAAAATTATTAAACAACTTTTGGCATTTTCTTTTTATTCATACTTCGAGCCCAAGCCCGTATGCTCGCACCTTCCTCTTTACCCCGCCCATAAGGTTCTGTACAACGTCAGGTTGTAGTTTTTTTTTAACAGAAATCCATTTTCTCTTGAAGTCCGCCTCCGATTTAACAACTTTTGGGTTCTTCCGGAGGGCCTGCTTCATAATCGCCCAATATTTCTCTATTGGGCGAAGCTCCGGCGCGTTGGGCGGGTTCATTTCCTTTGGCACGAAGGTGACCCCGTTGGCTTCGTACCACTCCAACACGTCCTTTGAATAGTGGCACGAAGCGAGATCCGGCCAGAAGATGGTCGGGCCCTCGTGCTGCATCAATAGTGGTAGTAAGCGCTTCTGTAGGCACTCCTTAAGGTAAACCTGCCCGTTTACCGTGCCGGTCATCGCGAAGGGGGCGCTCCGCTTTCCGCAAGAGCAGATCGCTTGCCACACCATGTACTTTTTGGCAAACTTGGATAGTTTCTGCTTGCGAATCTCCTCCGGAACGCTGAATTTGTCCTCTGCGGAGAAGAACAACAGGCCCGGCAGCTGACGAAAGTCCGCTTTGACGTAGGTTTCGTCGTCCATTACCAGGCAATGCGGCTTCGTCAGCATTTCGGTGTACAGCTTCCGGGCTCGCGTCTTCCCTACCATGTTTTGCCTTTCGTCGCGGTTAGGAGCCTTCTGAACCTTGTATGTACGCAGGCCCTCCCGCTGCTTGGTCCGCTGGACGAATGAACTTGACAAATTCAGCTTATTGGCGACATCCCGGACCGAACTTCTCTGATTATAAGCGAAAGCTGAAGATATAATTCCTAAAAATTAAATTTCTACAGCGTTTTTTTCCGTGATGCAATTTGATGTGACACACCCTTTATTTTTCAAAAAACTTACAATATTCGACACTTTTCGAGTTAATTGTATGAAATTAAATCAGAATTACCCTCAAATGCATCGCGCATATTTTCAACTGAATTCTGATTTGACAACCTAAAAATTGTTGCAGTATTGGGAGAGTAGATGGAATAGTCATAATTGTCATAATTACATCGTTGTAGTTAAGTCGGTCCTGAATTCGATGAACAAAAGTGAAATAAATTTTTATCACATTGACTTGAACTAAAGAAAACCTTTTCTCCCACTATAATGATTCCTAATGATTAACTCAGCGGTTACTCTTACGATTCTGGGAGAAAAATCAAATCAAAATGTGACAGGAATCAGTGACAGTGGTCATCATGCTTCAGCTCTAAGCTATTTTTTGAAATACTTGAGCAAATCTCTACTCTAGCTGTTACTTACCCTTTCATAGAGGTTTTCATGTCTTTAAAATATGAATCCAACCAGTAAAAAGTTATCACGAATTCATTTTATTTCCTGTTTTCCCATACCCATTGAACTGAATTTTGATGGTACCAAAATCTGGATTGATTAATAAAATTCATTAAATAAGACAGAAAACAGTGTTTGTCTGCATATCGTGAAGCGAAAATGTCAGGATAATCCTGAAAAAAACATTGAAATTTTCAATTAATTTTTATCAATTCAATTAATTTTTATCGGAATTTCAATTAATTTTTATCGGAAGGAATAGTACTTTCAGAAGGGGGGCAATAAAATAATACTAACCACGTTATTTTGCGTCTCGCAACTTTTGAGGTGGATGTTTAATGGTTTAATAAGAGGGTTATCTCAAAATGGACCGGTGCAGGATGCTTTATCATCAAAGTACTTAAGTAGGGATCCTACTCTGAATAGTCGAAAAATAACGGATTTTCGTTTTTTTTTACCGGAGGTTGGAATTGAAGTTGAGTGTTGGGACATTTCGATGATTGATATATTTGAAGATGTAGTTTTATTTTTTTGGATATTTGATAGGATGATGTGATATAGTGAGTGTTATGCTGGGTACGTGGATACTCTCTTCAAAACTGGTGGTACGCAATAATGTAGATAATTCGTCTTCATGTGCTAAAAAAAAGTTCAGTCAAATCGGTCCAATAAATTCTGAGATAAACGCCAGCTGAAATAACATGGTTTCGAGAAATACGCGTTTACAGATTCGTACAGCTATGCTTCTTCCCTTGAGGTGACCCCATAGTTTTTGCTGTAACTTTTCAACGAGTCGAAATATCGAAAAAATCCTTTCGGCACAACATTTCTAAAGGTATAAGCCTCCCGAGAATGCCGTTTCCTACATTCAAAACAAAGGATATAGTAACCGTCTTCTGTTCAGGAGAAAATATTCAATAAAAAAAAACAAATGAGAAAGTTCCATGAATGTAGCACTAGGTCAAGAATTCTTGCAGGCTTTCATGCTGGATCTTGTACGACAAGTTCTGGATTGGGTAGTGATCTACTAAAAGAGCTTATCATTTTCACCCTCTGTTGAATGCACCATATCATGGTCGTGCAATTTTCATGAACTGATGCGTTGTCCTGATTTCAAATAAGTTTTCACAATCCTACCATAACGTTACCTTCCGCCAGTAATAACTCATTTCCCGGAAAACAAAAATACTACAACGAATCCAAAGTGCTGAATACGATCGATCACCAATCGACTCTTCTCCTTCAGTAGGAATATTCCAGCCCATTAATTCATTTTCGGAATTCAGCAAGCAGGATTGCTGCTGCAGCATCATTTTACTCTCGCTCTCGACAAGAAAGCGAAATCGTGTCCGAACAATCATTACATTAAAAAAACCAAAACCTCAATGTACACGATGATTGCCGCCGCAGATAAACTGTTCAAATCCGTGAATCTGATTTTACTTTCCTCGTTTTTTTTAACCCTCTTCCGTTGATCTGTGTGACCCACACAGAGAGCAGGCAGGCCCACAACATATCCCCTCGGTTTGAATTCTGTTTGGCGCTTAAAGCAGTTCCTATCGCGCTACTGATGGCGGAGATTACATAGTAAATTCTCAAGGTCATCGCAACCAGACGGAACCGCGGATACCCTCGCGGATTGATTTATTGAGCTCCGGGTTCGGAGCTGCGGTCACACATTTGCTACCATAAATAGGATCGACTGCCGACTGCCGGCGGCACTGCTGCTCTAATGCTGAGTGCACCCATATAGTGGCAATCCGCACCTGTCAGATGCCAACCGTTTAACCGTAACTACCCAACTACCCTATCGACAGTAGAGATAGGAACAGATACGAGCGAGTGTCCTCACTGAACCGTGGAGAGGGCGCATATGCCGATTGAATGTACGCGGAGATCTACCTTTCACCCGCGTGTATGTTTCGCATACATATTATAGTCATGCGAGGTTTTATCCAGCAGCGCGCGTGCGATTACAAAACATGGCTAATTATGCGCAAGTGTTCGAGACTAGGAAACAACAATAAAAGCCTGTAACTCTATGTGTGTGCTTGTGTCCTTCGTCAGATGACTCTCGAAGTGAGCCTTGCGCAATCGGCCGGAGTGATTTACCGCTCCCACATCCTCAGGACGCGGAATGAGGGCTCGTAAATGTCCAATTTAAAGCGTGTAATAAAAATTACAACAACCCAACCAATTATTAAAAATAACCACTTACGAAATAGCCTTTTTTTTCCCCCCAAAACTCCCACCAGCGGGAGGGAAAGAGAGTGCACCGCCGAATGCATGGGGCCATTGAAGCGTGGAGCGCGCGAGGCCGAAAGCCACCGCAAGATTGGAACCGCTGGATGTTGACCATGCAACAACTATCGCTAATGTTGGTACAAATGCACCAACATCACAACCGGCAGTAACGGCAGCTTGCGCCAGGCAGCGATATTAGAGATTATCCGATATTGTCCGCCGCACGGTTTGGCGGCGGTTTCCAGGAGGTGTCCCCAACGAAAGGGTCCCCGCGCCATGCCGCCAGATATAAGGAAATAAAATTTATAGTCCACAGCGCGCAATGCTCGCCTGCGAGAGAGCAATTTGCAACCTGTGCCAATGTGTGCCACTTGTGGCCATAAGATGACATCTGTTTTTCCTTCGCTCCATTTGCGTGGTTCGTTGGTTGTGGGGTGTGGTGGGGTTTGGTCTGAGATGAGGTGAGATGCTGGGAGAGGTGGTATTAAAGAGCCTTCGGGGTGGAACGGGTGGTACACAGATGATGTGTGGTGCTTTAGATACTCGAAATGAAACTGCACACGGGGGGGGGGGGGGGGGGTTTCCCGCTTTTTGTCGCTCGTTCGTGGGTGACGTGTGTAAGCTCCGTGCGCGATAAGATCGTCAATGGGGATGATGGTGATCTTCTAGCGGGATTGGAGATGCGTGTGGGAAGGGACGCGGAAGCCTGGCCGGCCTGTTTAGCGGGTCATAAATTTATGCAAAAGTGTATCTCCCATATTCGTGTCGCTGAAAACTAATTATTTTCTTATTTCCCATTTCGATTCGCAGGTAAGCCCACGCAATGTTTATCACGACAGATCACGACGACGGCCGGAAAGGAGGTAATTTAGAAGGAGAAGGAGATCGTGCCAAAATATAACATCATAAAACCGATTACTGGGAAATGATTTATTGGTTAGAAAATCTGCTTGAAATTTTCATTGAGTCCAACACATGCGTAGGTGATCCTGAATTGCTGTAACTAATCGTTAATCTGGATTATGAAGTGGATAACCCAATATTTACGATACGGTTGGGGCTATTGGTGACCCACAAACTATGTGCTTCCATTCGTCGACTACAGTCACTGATTTTTTGGAACCTCTCCAATTGGGTGTCATAATTGGTCACAGTATTAACACGTTGAGTCCCGAATTGTTCTTGCTACGCTCTCAATTTAACCCACATCAAGAGCATTTGCACAATGTCAACGTCTGTCTCCGATCCCACAGATATTTGTTGTTATACAATGAAAATAGTCAGCGATTTGACTAGAGAGTAGTCACATATCGTAAGACATCCGAAAATAAACCTTTTTTTTTCAATATTTCCTTATTTTGTAACTGTCAGTCCCAGTAATCATCGTTTTTCTAACGAAAAACATATCGTCAATTCCTAGAGACCGAAACGGGTCTCAACGTGTTAAGAAAATAGCTGACAACAAGGGTTGCCACATTTAATTCTATAAAATTTTCTGAAAAAATCTGTACATCTGTATTTTAAGCAAAACAAAAATCTGTATCGAAACATTAAGGGAGAAAAATGAAAATAAATTATGAACAGGTTTTTTCATATTCCTCTGAATTGTATGATGTTTATACATGGTTTTGTTGAACTTTGCCTACAAATTTTTCGTAAATTTAATCCTTGAAGGTCTTCCTTGAGCCGATACATAGTTCTTCGCTTTCAAATAACAGACTATAATTGTGGGTGCCAACCGATTTTCAGACTTTGTTTTGTTGTAAACATTGTAAAGCGAAACTATTCACTCAACACACACTGATGAATGTTATCAAAAAGTGTCTTACAAACGACCTTAGCAATGGATACAAAACTTTCTCATTACACCTTCTGACATCCAACATCTGGGACCAAATTATATCTAAGTCACTCGATATTTGCCCCATAAGATTCGTCTTTAGTAACGTAAATTTATTATCCAAGCCTTGTCTATCATCTGCTTCAACGAATTGAGAAAATTGGCGCATCTAATCATTAAGTTGTGGTAGCTTGACGAAATTTTGAAGTTTTATCAAGGCCGCAATTTTTGTATAGAGTTATATATATAGAGTATAGATTTGAAGGTCAGCTTCCTAGTCGCATCCAACCCTTTTCCAGCTTCTTCTGCATCGATATCAACGTAAACATACTCAGTCTGCTTCAGAAAGTCTTCCAAATTGTTCACATCATGGTCAGCATCAGCGAATCGTTGCACGTAGCTCTACAAACAAAAGTTACCCAACATAATCAACAATAACATTTTTGTCTCATTATAAAGTTCGCAAAATTCAGAAATTTCTGAATGAAAAGTGCAATTGACGTTATTGATGAGCGGTAGAACAATGTTTAGGAACAGTATAATCGATTTAGTCATAGGATCGTTTAAATGAGGCAATATACGATTGGCGGATTTATTATGGTCATACTTAACTTGAAATGAAAATAATAGTTTAAGCTCGTCGAATCGCTCAAGATTTCGCCTAACCACTACCTCCAACGAAAGCCATCTCGTTGCGTTCAAGATTTTTATAAATCACTAGCTGATCCGGCAAACTTCGTCCTGCCCAGATTTTATTTTCCTTATCACATCCACGTTTTCTAAGTACTAAGCGCTGTTCACGGGTCCAATCGCAGAATTGTTCATTGATTGATCTTCTAATCTACTCTTTAAAATTACCTATTAAAGGGTGTGTCACATGAAATTGCATCACGGAAAAAAACGCTGTAGAAATTTAATTTTTAGGAATTATATCTTCAGCTTTCGCTTATAATCAGATAAGAGTGTATAGATCACGTTGGCCATGCTTCACTGTCAATTTTTCGTAAATTTGGAAAAATGTCGTCGAACGAAAAAGAGCGTCGTGAATTAATCCTGTGCACTCATTTCGAGAATCCGGAGTTGTCACATCGGGACATCGGTAAGATGCTGGGAATCGACCAATCCACGGTCAGCAGAGTACTAAATCGATACTTCGAGAACCTAACCATCGACCGGAAGGTGAAGAACGGCAAAAATGGATGCTTCGTCAGTGAAAAAGATCACAAGCGCGTAGTTAAGCAGTTTAGACGTGATCCGAGAAGTTCGGTCCGGGATGTCGCCAATAAGCTGAATTTGTCAAGTTCATTCGTCCAGCGGACCAAGCAGCGGTAGGGCCTGCATACATACAAGGTTCAGAAGGCTCCTAACCGCGACGAAAGGCAAAACATGGTGGGGAAGACGTGAGCCCGGAAGCTGTACACCGAAATGCTGACGAAGCCGTATTGCCTGGTAATGGACGACGAAACCTACGTCAAAGCGGACTTTCGTCAGCTGCCGGGCCTGTTGTTCTTCTCCGCAGAGGACAAATTAAGCGTTCCGGAGGAGATTCGCAAGCAGAAACTATCCAAGTTTGCCAAAAAGTACATGGTGTGGCAAGCGATCTGCTCTTGCGGAAAGCGGAGCGCCCCCTTCGTGATGACCGGCACGGTAAACGGGCAGGTTTACCTTAAGGAGTGCCTACAGAAGCGCTTACTACCACTATTGAAGCAGCACGAGGGCCCGACCATCTTCTGGCCGGATCTCGCTTCGTGCCACTATTCAAAGGACGTGTTGGAATGGAACGAAACCAACGGGGTCACCTTCGTGCCAAAGGAAATGAACCCGCCCAACGCGCCGGAGCTTCGCCCAATAGAGAAATATTGGGCGATTATGAAGCAGGCCCTCCGGAAGAACCCAAAAGTTGTCAAATCGGAGGCGGACTTCAAGAGAAAATGGATTTCTGTTAAAAAAAAAACTACAACCTGACGTTGTACAGAACCTTATGGACGGGGTAAAGAGCGAGCATACGGGCTTGGGCTCGAAGTATGAATAAAAAGAAAATGCCAAAAGTTGTTTAATAGTTTTTATTTTACTGTCTGAAATTTTCAAATGGATCGGTCTACTGGGCGAATTTCTACAGCGTTTTTTTCCGTGATGCAATTTCAAGTGACATACCCTTTACTATAAAAGTCCTAATACTTCTACCAAAACTCGTCATTATAATATCAGATTATTTTCAGACACAATTCTCGTTCAAGATTGTTCAACCACTTGCAAATAACATGTTTCTCCGTTACATGGAATAAATGTTTGATACAGAAAATATGGTAGGATAAAGACAGCCCTAAATCGGACAATTCCTCTCTCGAGTTTTGTTCTTACACATTCGGCGATACTTTTTTATTTATATAGATAGAAGACGATATAGGAGTGCGTTTTATCACATTAAAATCCATTTCCATTTTCGAACGAAGATCAATTTCGTTAACGCAAACGTCAAATGAACTAACAACGCTTGTCAATATGTAATTGTAGAACATATGCGAATTGGATATTCCCAATTTCCTTCAGAGTTTTCCGAAAATCTTAAATTGTCATGTTTGGTTCGAATATGTTTGGTTGAAATATGTGTATAATTTTTAAGGGACCCCCTCTCCATTCCAGAAAAGAGAGGGGTGTCATACCATCATAGAAAAATTTCTCGTACATAAAAACCCTCACATCCCAAATTTTGCTCCAATTGCTTGATCAGTTCTCGAGTTATGCAGAAGTTTGTGTTTCATTTGTATGGCAGTCCCCTTGCCCTTAGAGAGGGGTTAGGTGTGTCGAATCACCATAGAAACATTCATTGCCTCCTACAACCTTCATATGCTAAATTTTGCTCTGTTTGCTTGATTAGTTCTTGAGTTATGCAGAAATTCATGCTTCATTTGTACGGCAAACACCGCCCCCCCCCCCCCTCCTTAGAAAGGGTGAGGAGTGTCTGTTTACCATAGAAACGTTCCTTGCCTCCTGAAACTTTTTCATAAAATTAGTTACAATCATCTGTTTTAAGTCAAATATGCGCCGTTTTGTTCGATGACTTGTTCCCAACGAGATGCCAACTTCATAATACCCCTGTTATAGCAGCTCGCTTCCTTATTGGCAAAAAACTCGGATAGCCAATTTCCACAGGCCTCTTTTGTGGCTAACTTCTGACTACCTAGCTCGTTCGCCATGGACAAAAACAGGTGGTAGTCACTTGGTGCAAGGTCCGGACTATACGGCGGATGCAAAAGAACCTCCCATCCGAGCTCCCGAAGCTTCTGGCGCGTCACCAAAGAAGTGTGTGGTCTGGCGTTGTCCTGATGGAAGACAATGCGGCCTCTGTTTATCAAAGATGGCCTCTTCTTCATGAGTGCTACCTTCAAGCGGTCCAGTTGTTGGCAGTACAGGTCCGAATTGAGCGTTTGGCCATAGGGAAGCAGCTCATAACAGATGATTCCTTGACAATACCACCAAACACACAGCAGAACCTTCCTGCCCGTTAATGAGGGCTTGGCCACCGTCTGAGCCGCTTCAGCGGGCTTCGACCACGACCGTTTGCGCTTCACGTTGTAGTAAGTGACCCACTTTTCATCGCCAGTCACCATCCGCTTCAGAAACGGGTCGATTTTGTTGCGATTCAGCAGCGATTCACATTCACATGCGATACGGTCAAAGATGTTTTTTTGCGTCAACGTGTGTGGCACCCATACATCGAGCTTCTTTGTGAATCCAAGCTCCTTCAAATGGTTAATAACGGTTTGATGACTTATCCCCAGCTCTTGGCCGATGCTACGGCTGCTACTATGCTGGTCTTTCTCGGCTAATTCAGCGATTTTGTCGCAATTTTCGACGACAGGCCTTCCGGAGCGTGGCGCATCTTCGACGACCTCTACACCAGAACGAAAACGTTGAAACCATCGTTGTGCGGTGGAAATGGAAACTGTATCGGGTCCATAAACTGCACAAATTTTATTGGCAGCTTGAGATGCATTTTTGCCTGTAAAGTAAGTACTGTAAAATATGTCGGATTTTCTCTTTATTTTGCTCCATATTTGCGACACTATATCTCACGAACGACTTAACCAACCAAAACACTGTCAAGGACTATATTATAGCGCACAAAAATACCTTTCCAACAAGCTATAGTATGACTCCATACAATGAATACAACTAGAACTACGCGCTTACAACGACACCTCGCGGAAATACCGCAGGACTTTTTTGACAGCCTAATAAATATATATATATATATATATATATATGTATATATATATATATATATATATATATATATATATATATATATATATATATATATATATATATATATATATATATAAGCAATTTCCAACAAATCGTCTGCAAATCGGAAAATGCGCACTTTTACTGGGAAAAACGTTTTTCTAACAACAACTTTTTCATGTTTTCTTTGAAAAAATACAACTAATCCTAATTTTGTTTGAAGTCAGGAATAGCGATATAGTGTATTCGAAAAAGTTTTAGATCTTATTAAAATATGAACTTGAGTCGAAGACATAAACTTTCTAACTTTTGTCTTTTGTAAAATTCTGAAAAAAAATAGATATAAATAGCCCTTAGAATTTTCAACAAGTCACCCATACATCGGAAGATGGACACATTTACAAAAAAAAAGTTCTCGAACAACAACATTTTCATTTTTTTCTTTGAAAAAATAATAGTAATGTTTAATTTGTAACATTTTTATATACAAAGTAACGAAATTTACATGCTCTGCTAACTTTTCTTCATTGAGAAACATGTCAAGAACATGTCAAACGAGAGAATTTACGTACAAAAATGTTACGATCAAAACATTTTTTTTTTTCAGGAGTCTTCATACAAAAATTACTTATATTCCAAAAATAGAAAGTTGATGTCTTAGACAAAAGTTCATATTTTAATAATATCTAAAACTTTGTCGAATATACTATATCGCTATCTTGACTTTAAACAAAATTAGTATTAGTTATATATTTTTTTTTAAAAAAACATGAAAACGTTTTTATAGAAAAACTTTTTCGCTGTACTTTTTCAGATGTATGGACGACTTGTTGGAAATTGTAGGGGCTATTCATATATATATTTTTGGGAATTAAAAAAAATACATTTTTAAGAAAAATGAATTTTAATTGTTGGTATTTTTTTTGTGAAAATCTAAGCAATTTCCTACATTTCATCCTTTGACAAAAATGTTGTAGGTATCATAGTTTTTACGCTATAATTTTTTGTAAAAATAAAGAAAAAAAAATTCCTTTTTCCAAGAAAGTAGTCTAATTCTTTTTCGAATATTTCAAGTATGCAAAGTTGCTTAAGTGACACATGTCTTTACACCCACAACGTTTCACGGCTATCTGAAACAGTGTTGCCAACGGCCAGTCGAGTTGGCATGAAATTCGTTACATGCGAATTCATATATCTAAAAAAAAGTCCCTTTTCTAAAGAAGCGGTACAAGAATATTATGAAAAAGGATATTTGGATATTTTCAGAAGTTCGAATCTTTCCAACGTGTGAAAAAAATTGAATAAACTTTTTGGTCGCTCTAATAACTCAATAACTCTGATTATTTGAAACCAGTAAAGTTTGTTGGTAACTCTATTTTTCTGAGACCTGCTACCGTGAACGAAGTCAACATCTTAAGAAGTTAACTTCACGTTAAGAAAAGCAAGGGTTATTGCGACTTTCCAGCAGACCTGATGCAAACAAACATCGGCCGTTTCTCTGAGATTATCTGTAAAACATAAAAATAAAAACTTAATCACAACTGGTGTTTATCCTAATGCTATGAAAATCGCCAAAAATGGAGACCCGAGCGACCCTTCGAACTACTGACTACCGAATTTCAACGTTGTCTACCATAAATAAAATCCTGAAAAAACTATAAACCAAGTTTTTTAAGTGCCCCAATGTGATGTACAAGTATCCGTGCGGTTTCCGAGCAGGCTGAAGATCAATGACTGCTATTATCGAAGTGGTTGATGAACTAACAAACGAAATTGACCAAAAAAGGATCTTGGGAGGATTATTCATCGATGTTAAAAAAGATTTTGATACATTGACCAAGAAATCCAATTGAAAAAACTTCATCGATATGGTGTTAGGGGAATTAGGCCAATGATCTAATAAAAAGCTATCTATCTATCGAAATAAGTGCCAACCGCCTAACAATACATACCATTGTCTTGTTTTATAATTATTTACTGTCTTCTTTTATTGTAGTTTAGTTAAATGTAGTCAATAGAGGCATAAATGATTCTACTTCAAAATCGTTTAGTCTTTCCCTATTCATATTTTTTCTTATAGTGGAGGGCATAGCCAAGTACAGCCGAAACCGTACGAAGATTTGCTTAGAGCGCGAAATACCCGATATGAAGACATATTTTCATTTAGGAGGCATTGTACTCGGCGTTGAGTTTTGCACACTGGCGCCCCTTTTTTCAGTGATTGGTTTCTTGAGTGCAACCAAAACCTGTGAAGTCGTGGTTAGACAAAATAAACTCGGATGAACTCACGCTGTATTGGGAGAACAGGTAAGAGTTTAAGGAACTGGGATGAATTTTCAAATACAACAACTGCGAATCGAAAAATAAGACAGAGAGAGAGAGAGAGAAAGAAAGAAAACTCACGAGTAAATAACACATTATTATGCATCAAATCCAAAAATTTTATATCAAATAAAAAAGAAATATCGGATGGAATACAATTCATGAAAAGCCAACTTATTGATTCCGACGAAAAAAAATATTTCTACGCTTATGATTAACCCCTTCCCTAGGATGGCAATGGATGTATGGAAAAAAATTCATTATCGAATTTCAAAAACCGACCAGTGCAAAGTTTCAGCTCAATCGGACATGATTTAGGGGTGCATCAGAGCGCTCAAAGTTTTGATTTTTCAATCCTCGTAAATCTTCCAAGGGGGTAGTAAAAGAAATTTGTAAAATCGATTTTTTTTTTCGATGCCAAATGACTCAAAAATGCATGAAACGTAGAGATCTGGTGTCATCTCGAAAAAAAAATTTTGACCGAAAATCGACCTTTTGGGACTTAGCCTTGAGAGGCAATGAAGAAATGGAAAAAAATAATTATCACATTCAAAGAACCGGCCATGTACATTTTGTTTATTGGTCCAAAAAATTTTTTGGCCACTTAGGCTAAATCCCAAAAAGTCGATTTTCGTCCAAAAATTTTTTTCTCGACGTTTCATGCATTTTTAAGTCATTTGGCATCGAAAAATTTTTTTTCGATTTTCCAAATTTCCTTTACTACCCCCTTGGAAGATTTACGAGGATTGAAAAATCAAAACTTTGAGCGCTCTGATGCACCCCTAAATCATGTCCGATTGAGCTGAAACTTTGCACAAGTCATTCTTTAGGGCCAATAAACAAAATGTACATGGTACCATGCTTGTCCTAAACTCATTCTAACTAAAAAAAATGATGAGTTATATCGGAGACATAACCGGAGAGACGTAAGACTGCACCAAGGACTGTCAGTTCAAATAACTTATTCCATAAGTAATAACTTATTCCAAGTAGTTTCTCAATATCTCTTAGCTTACATATCCAACGCTTCCAAAAACATAATTCCCAAAAAAAATAATCCATAAATTCTAATTTGCACCACCACTCGCAGTACAAACCAACAGAACAAAACGGCAACAGAAAATCCGAACCGAAGCATTTCATGACGTCGAAGGCGACAGCAACCGTTGCGGAATAAATTTTCACCTTCAGTTTTTAATTGAAGAATACAGCTCTCAATGCGGTAAAATACCTCTCACACATCCGTCTTGAAATGTGCTGCACTTTGAATCCACTTTTAACCCGGAAATGAAACTTGAATGCGCGAAAATTGAAGGACCGATAGGAAAAACTCACAAATAAGCTAGGAAACACTCCGAAGTTCACAGAAGCTCTCTCCCGGGAAAAAAAACTAAAGCCATTAAACATTAATCCTCAGCTATAACACATGTTAATGAAGAAAAAAAATAACACATGTTGTTGGCTGATCAATGACCAGAGTGAAATTCAAAATTTAGAGAGAGTGAGAGAGATATTGAAACACGCTAATTTAAAAAAAGAACTTTACTCCCACTCAGTCTTGAGAAATGCCGTTTTGGACGCCCTCGTCTTTGTAGCGGAAAATTGAAACAATAGAGCTAAACATTTATATATCTCGCTCAATGCAACGTGAAATGTGCGGAATCGACTTTCGAGTCAGACGAGCGAAACAGCAAACATATTCCAAAGCACAGTGCTCTATGATATTCAACAAAGACACATTTAATTGTTCAGAATTCTTCACTGAGCGGCGTAAGCAATCGGCATAGATGCAATATTTTCAAAAAAAAAACCTCTCAGCTTTAACATGAGATCCTATTAACCCCTGAACTCTGCTGAGCATCTCAGCGCCCTATGATATGCAAGTGCAACACAAGTTAAACTCAATGTTGTAGATGAAGGGGTTAATTTGTGTATTTGAAATCAAAACATATCCATTTATTGAAGAAAAAATCTATGCACTTTTTGCATCCGAAACACTGAAAAGGATCCCTAAGTGCTAAGAAGTGTACTTACATTATCTAGTCAGTCAGATAAAGTTGCATTTCAAAATTAAACAAATTCAAAACTGGTGGTTTCTGTGGGTTTTAGTTATTTTTCTCCCACGAAATTTTAACTAAACTTATTCGTTCGATCAACCAAACTAATCCTCTCAAACCGTGTACGATTAGCTCTTTGGAATTTTTTATTCGCATTCGATTGCCAACTTCAACCAAAATTTCAAAGACTAAATTTTGAGTTAATTTATAAAGAATTGGAAATTATAAAATTAATCCAAGGACATATTCTTGAATGTCTAAGCTACAGAAATATAAAATTTCATTTTTTCTTTCCAATAAATGGACTGAGGAGGTATTAATAATATTCTAGTCTAGAAATTTGAAAAAAAAATCGATACTATGAGGTATATGTAAACATTGTCGAGTGATTAGCGTCACACATTATCATGCCGAGGGGCGGGTTCAATTCCCGTTCTGGTTGGGAATTTTTCATTCATAAAATTTCTTCCTACCTGTACTGTGGTCACGCGTATTCTAGAGCTTGCCACTCGAAATACAATCAAGGCGTGTTTGGCATAAGAAACCTTAACTGAGTACTAATACAATACGCTAGTTAATAACTACCTTAAGTTCCTCTGGAAACGTTAGTGTCATTCAAGAAAAAGGTGTATAAATATATATAAAAAAAAAAACAATGTTTCAAAAACACAGGAGCACCTCTCACCAACCGGCGTGAAAATCGACGCGATGCCTCAGATATCTTCCATTCACAATTCCATCGGCATTTCGAAGTGATTTGGCTCTTGGACTTTGTATCGAGCAAACCCGCTGTGTATAATATCAGTACAGGTCGGACTCGATTATATACAGACTCGATTATATACAATTTTGGACTCGATTACATACGATTATATACTAAATTTTCTCATCTTCCAAATGAAAGCCACAGAATCGTCTTCCGTAGCGTACTTTTCAAGGTAGAGCCAGTTTGAGGCAACAGACTCCGAAACGAAAAAAAGTTCTATAGCTATGTCATTGTTGAAATTTGAACATATGCGTAGAAGGATTTTTTTTCATCAAATATGATCGTCTATCACCTCCTGAGAGAATCTGGATAACATTATTTTTTTTTCATATGAGAAATGTGTTTTCTCACTTTGAGGGGATGACTCAAAAATGAGATTCTTATTTTTCATTCAAAAAACGAAAAATACATGAAAAAAACGAGACCGCTTAGAACGTAGGACTACGCAATCTTTTTTTTTTAATTTGTTTGTTTATCATTTCGGATATTATTTGCGAATACGTCGACATTTCATAAACAACCGTATTAGTAAAAAGTTCCAGGGATTCGGAAAAGGCTTAATGGCTTGCGTGGTTTTGTAGAATCATTTCGAGAAGCAACGATTCTTTCTTGCCTTTGAACCGAGAGGCATCTTCCGTACATCGCCATTCAACAAGATTCAAACACGCGTCGAACAGATGCACACAGTTGCAGCGATAAAAATGAAACATCGCGAGAATGACCGTTCATGAAAAATCGTTTCTCGACTCTCGGTCAAAACCGTCAAAAAAGCTAGGAGCTGGTTGCATCAGAACAGAGCCGATGCGCACGAGAGCAAACACGAATGGCAACTAAAAGTATCGAAGATGTAAATGTACAGGAAATGAACAAGTCTTAAGTTTTTCGCAACGAAAACAAGCAACGCACACAAAAGCCAAACACTGATGGCTAGAAGCGACCTTTAATCATTTACACTCTTCTCTTTTTTCGCCTGCTATGCCATGGCTCGGATGTTTGTGTTAATTGCAATGCCAGATGCACTTCAAGTGCAATATTCGCTAGCGTTCACAGCTCGAGGGAAAACATAAAACACAAAACGAGCAGAATAAGCTACCTTTGTTGTTTCGGGCACAGAAAGATTCTGAGAATATTCCTCAGCGACAGCTCACTTACTATGCAAGGGTGGAGTTTACTTCGCAAATATTCTTTTTCGCTTTCATTGTTTCTATTCTAGCGGCTGCATAAGTTGCCCGTTATTAACAGCTCTGTTCGGGAAAGAACACAAATGCACAGAACAAATGTATGGGGATATGGGAATGCTTCCAATTTTCATCAATTTAAACCATTTACAGACTATGGGATTGTAATGTATAGCATATCAAACAAATCTTAGAAAATTTCCGATTCGATTGGTATGCAAATCGTTGAAATCCGTTCGCAGCAAAAATAGTGATTAACGTTAACTTTATTTCATAAAAACGAGACCTGTTTTCTGATTTGGCACCCTTAATGTAAGACGTAGTCCTACGTCAAAAAGCGAATAAAAAAAAATTTTTTTGACTCGATTATATACAGTGAAAAGAAATCAGAAACTGTATGTAATCGAGTCCGCGCTGTATTAAGAAAAACTGTCCGCTCGCTTAGTGGATCACGAACGGCTCATTCACGGATAGGGAAATCATAATCCTAAAAAATTACGGAATCGAGCAAATCTTAAAAAATATCCAATTTCAGCGGTATGCATCAAGTTTAAAAAGTAATTATAAAATAGTTACATGTTTTTTTGTTTTGTTACTCTCACTGAAAGACAAAGTCCTGTGTCAATAACCTTGAATACAAAGAAGATTATGAATTAAAAAAAAACAACTAGGCCTACTAAAGGGTGAGTCGATAGTTTTTGCGACACTTTTGATTGATTGGTGAATCGGCTATAGTTATCGAAATAAAACCACTTTTTTAAACAATAGTTCAGTATATGTGTTTATTCCAGCTTAGATACATTCGTTAAATTTTAGGGTGAGTGATGAGGATGCTTTCTACCACAGTAAAATCAGCAAAAACATTTAGAAAATTTTCGAAAATTACGGTACGGATGCTATAAGTGAATAAAAGAATAAATATTGGTTTGTTCGACTTACGGTTCTGGAAATTTTGATATCAAAAATCGACGTCACTCTGGCTGGCCAGTCACTGAAAAAGAGAATAGAATTTTGCAACTAGTCGATATAGTCAATGCACTAAGAATCAACCATTTTTCATGACGGTTCGGAATTATTTGAAAAAAGTTTGAAACGCAACCATTACAATAATCCATATAATTCATTATATACCCACAAGAATGAGTGAAATGTAATTTCACAAATCTTTGAGATATTAGCAAAACTGTGTGAATGACTGTTTTACTAAAAAAAATTTTGGTTCTGATTTAATACTTCAACTTTCATAGTTTTTTTTTTGTAACTTCAACATTCCCAATTTTCCTATTATATGATATCAACCCCTCCTTGCCTGCAATATGCTCATCATTATGTTTCATTACCTTTCCTTAATCAGTGCATTCATGATATCTGCCTATTGGTCAATAAACTCTAAGAATTATCATGCCGATGTGCATTTGGGAAAACGATTCTATTCCAAATAATCGGAAGCGAGATATTACGAGTGATGCAGAATTCTGTGTGAACTCCTTAACACAGAATCTACTCTCCACGTAAGCCAGCAAAGTTGCATCATTTGTGCAGATAAAAATCCTTTTCCCACCGAGTCCGGCTGCAACACACCGAGTCGCTACAAATCACTCCGACAGAGCGGCTTGCACACACAACAAAAAAAATCGCAACTCACTTCACCAATCAAGCTAAAACTCTCATGAATCATCTTCGCTAGTTTTTTGTTGTCATTTTTTTTGTATCCTTTTGCTGCTTCGAGAACGACTTCTCGACATCATCACTCTCACCACCGTTGTGTGTTGCATCATGGCGCGTCTTCTTTTATTCATGGACAATAATGAATTTGCACGTACGACACACCCATCGTCTCGGACCGTTTCATCCCAGCCTGCCTCTTCGCTTGAGGCCTCTCCGCTCGAGGCTCTCGAGACGCACCGCTGCCACTGTTGTGTGTGTGTGAGTACACAATTGCACGGTGACCGTAACTCATTGACGTGACGAGGACAATAGGATGACGGAACCCGCGGCAAGGATGCTCCCGACTCATCAAACTTGCACCAGCAGCGCGCTATTAGCGGCGTGCAGAGCTGAATCCAGGATCATGTGAATAAGGAAAGCCCGAGGCCTGAGTATGCGCCTGATGTCTTGGATCTGACAAATAGTCGAACTTCCCAGCCTCCCGGTGGAAATGAAGCGATTGATCCGAAGCCCTGTCCGCAACACCAGACCATGGGTTGGTGGACAGTGAAGGAAGAGAATAAAAATTGAGTGGCTTTTTCCGAGCGGCCAATCGCGGGAGATTAGCGCGGAAGATCTTCCGCGGTCAAACAGTAGTCATCTTGGAACGATGATGACGTCGGTTTTGTGGTGCAGATTGAAAGAAATGGAATTTTGCTCTCCTACTTCACGTAGGCACAAAACATGAAAGTTTCTGACCGCAGGCCTTCGATATTCCGCGCCAAATGCCGTGTGGGGTTGCGGCACTAATGAAGAGCGTTGAAGAATGACCACAATAAGCCGAGGGCTTCTGTTGAGAGAAAAGGACGCTCGCAAAAAATATATGGGGGTTGCAATTGCCTGCAGCGTGATGCACATTCCTGCACATATGGGAAGAGCTGGCTGGTTGGAAACACTGTACACGGGCGCAGCAATGATTGAAAATTATATTCAATGATGAGTTGGAAAATTTGTTTCGCGCTGTAATTATCATTATTATGATTGAGATTGGAGGATGCGTCTCCGGGTGATGTGAAAAACCGCGCGTTACCAACTGCTCACTGCCAAGTGCTTTTTTGTTGCATCGCTGGAATGAAAAAAAAATCATACAAACAGCCGGTCCCGTTCCATCGAGAAACAGTTCAGAAGCTACTGTCATCGGGTCACCACATTAACAACATGAAAACAAATATAACTATCAGAAAGTATAATTCTTCTTGCATTTAATCTCTAGGCCAATTAAAAAAAAGAACTACTCGTTCGATTAATATGCTTATCTGTATTGACAACGATCCAAAAATTCTGTAAAATTTATTGAAGTAGATTTAATTGATGTTTGACCATTGACTCTCGTTGGACCAAAGAGAGTAAACCTTCTTGAAACCTGAAATCAATGGCGATGTGAACCCATTATTGCGAAATAACACTTATAGAAACCATCATGCTTGTTTAAAACATGCTCAAACTCAATTCAGTAGCATCATACAGGCGAACCTGTTTTTGTGCGGGGCTAGGGATCGCACAGAAAAATTGCGAAATAGTGTTCGCTACACAAATTGAAAAAAAACCTTTTTTTGTACGGTGAATAGGGACCTCATAAAAAAGTTTCCTAGAGAAAATAACCAAAATCCCAATGATTCCATTCTTGATCGACTTCGATTTCCTTTTTTCACCTTAATAAGCGGCCTACTCACTTGCGCAGTTCATAAAATCAACGCTTTGCTTCTTTCAATAAGCTCCTACTGCCACCTTAAAACAAACAAAACAAAACAAGAGGATGGTAATCAGCTGACACAGTCCCTATGTAGAGCGATGAAGCATATCAAAGATAGAATAACAAGAATAAATGACCGATGACTCCATTTTTTTCAAATACCGCACAAAAAAGGTCGCACAAAAAAAAACACACGATATTTTTTCATGCTTTTTTATGCGAACGCACTTTGGGATGGTACAAATCTATTGCTAGATTGCACTATATTTAAACGGGGAACCAATTTTCCAACAAAACGGTGACCCAAATCGGACAATCCGAAGCATATTAAAAATAGTTTTGAATTTCATCCAAAAATAATGGATTACTTTTTCCCCAACCTAATGTAAAAAAAAAATTCGCTGCACTAGAAATATTGTTTTGATTTTCGAATAACCAAAGGCGCGATTAAGATAATTCAAAGCAGTGTTTTTGGGGTTAACGGGCCGTGGCAACTATATTGCTACCAATTTTTGAAACTGTTTGAATACTTAAATTTTTTTCAAATTTAAATATGTGTTATTTTTCATGTAAGGATCACGTTCTCTGAAAAACTGCCTTATAAAAGGTTAACACTAGATTTTCTGCCGGCGCTCCAAAATCGTGGATTTGATACATAAAAATGACTCCCAAATTAAAATTGTACATTTTTAGCAGCCCAAAAAATTGGAGTATTACCACATACCTTTAGAAGTTTTTGGCTATGTAAAATATTGAAATAATATTCCAAGTGCAGCGAAAAAAAATTTTTTTTTTGTTGGTGGCAATATAGTTGCCAGTACCCGTTAAAGGGTTAAAGTCGATGAATTAGTGGTGTGTAGGGACTCCGTACTTACGCCAGTTCTCGAGGTTCTACCGCAAGGTGAATATTTGGTCAATACATAGAAGACCGACCTTCGATGAAGCCGGCCTGATAACGATAGTGGCGATAGACGACGAAAGACGACGTAAGGCGACCTAACTATTATAGTGATTGAAAATGGGAACTCAAGACACCGGTGTGGCACCGGCCCTTCTACCTCCTCTTCAGTCAAAATGATAAACATGCGAATTTAATGAAATAATTCCGAAGTTCTGCGTCCTGTCTTGGCCCACTTTGCACCTCACTAGTAAAAATTAGTTCTTCCCTTTTACATTGAAGAATTCTAATAAAACCAGCTAAATTGACAGCAACTTTAGTATCGGATACATCATCTCTTTTAACATGGCTAATTAATGTTTGAAAAGTCACTAACAAATTTCGTTTGAGAAGCAACCATAGTTTAAGACACGGTTTTTCAGATAAATTGTAGTACAATATATTGTAAATTATCAGGTATTAGGCATTATTATTTATATTTTTCATAATACTTAAAATACGGTACAGATTGATAAATGTCATAAGTCAAAAATGGTACTGTTCTGTTCAAAACGGTACGTTTGATTAGCATATGTAGACATAACCTAAGTAATCAATAAGCACTAAAATCAGCATGTGTACAACTTTATAAGCTATATATATATATATATATATATATATATATATATATATATATATATATATATATATATATATATATATATATATATATATATATATATATATATATATATATATAAATGGAGTGATATCTGTCTGTCTGATTCTTATGGACTCGGAAATTACTGAACCGATCGACATGAAAATTTGTATGTAGGGGTTTTCGGGGAAGGTTCTTATGATAGTTTGAGACCCCTCCCCCTCTATATAGGGGGGCCGGCATACAAACGAAACACAATTTTCTGCATTACTCAAGAATTAATCAAGCAAAGAAACCAAAAACCCATACAAATGAAACACAAATTTCTGCATTAACGGGTGTTAAATAAAAAATGAGAATTTTTTCAATACCTTTTAGTAACTCTAATAAAGAGCGTAAAATTTTCTTTCTTCAAGAAAATTGCTCTTTGGGCTCCCTAAAAACAGTAGGCGTGTTTGGTTTTGCTAGTTTTAATTTAGTCAAAGCAAAGATGGCGTCGAAACAGCACGTGCTCCGCGAACGCATTGTACGGTTCTACGAAACGCATTTCCAGCAAGGAAAAAAGGCGTCTTCCCATTACGCCAAGAACACTCTGGCGTATCTTGAGGAGAAAAAGATACCGTTCGTGCCGAAAGATCGTAACCCAACAAACTTGCCACAGTGCCGCCCAATAGAGGATTTCTTTGGCTCACTCAGTGCCCTAGTGTATAAAAACAATTGGAGGGCCAAGGACACGAAGAATCCGGAATTGTATCCCGAAAATGGACGTAAGTGCCGTACAACGTTCTTGTGAGAGCATCGCGACAAAGTTGCGTCGAACAGCAGACCACGGCTCTTACTCAAACATTCGCTTACATTTTTTTGAAGAAAATACATTATGTTATTAATAAAAAATACTGAAATCGATGAAAAAAAAATATTTTTTTTTATATATGATGGAAAAAATTCTAATTTTTTTATTTAACACCCGTTACTCGGAAATTAATCAAGCAAATAAAACCAAATTAGGCATATGAAGGTTTTAGGGTGCGATAAATATTACTACGGTGGTTAGACACTCCACCCCCCTCTCTAAGGGGGAACTGCCATACAAACGAAACACAAATTTCTCCATTACTCGAGAATTAATCAAGCAAGTACAACCAAATTAGGCATATGGAGGTTTTAGGAGACAGGAACCGTTTCTATGGTGAATCGACACTTCTCCTCCCTCTCTAAGGGGGGCAGCCATACAAATGAAACACAAATTTCTGCCTAACTCGAAAACTAATCAAGCAAATGGAACCAAATTTGGCATGTGAAGGTTTTTGAATGTGAGAAATGTTTCTATGATAGTATGACACCCCTCCCTCCTCTGTAATGGAGAGGGGGTCCCGTAAAAATAATACACATTTTTCAACCAAACATGACAATTGATTTTTTTTTAATGTGATGAAACACACTCCTATATCTTCTTCGATCTATATAAATAAAAATGGATCACCGAATGTGTTGATAAGAGCAACACCGGAGAAAGGAATTGTCCGATTTAGGGCTGGCTTTATTCTATCATATTTTCTGTATCAAACACTTATTCCATGTAACGGAGAAACATGTTATTTACATTTTGTTAGAAGTACTAGGAATTTTATAGTAAAAGGTAATTTTAAAGGGTAGATTTTCTAATCAATGAACAGTTCTGCGATTGGATCTATGAACGTGCACTTAGTAAAAACAAACGTGAATGTGATAACGAAAAATAAATTTTGGGCAGACGAAGTTTGCCGGGTCAGCTAGGTTACCAAGGTTACCTGAGATCCCTATTAAATATTCATGAGCAATCTTTCTGAATCTTGGCATCCCGGTATATTCTATTGACAGAATCAAATGACAGTCCCGAGCTCAATCAATGGGGACGCATTATTTTCAAATGAATATCAAACACCTCAAAAATTAAAAAAATAAGTGTTTTTCAATTTTTTTTAATTTACGTAAAACAGTCTCAACGTTCCGAAAAAATATAAAAAGCTTGGGACTCGTAAGGTGGGATACATCAAAAACCGCGAAAAACAAAAATATTCCAAACTTTCAGCGAATGCCAAGCATTTTTTTCAGTAGATCAGAAGATTTCATCCATGGCAATTGCTGTCTTACGAAGGTATAATATTTTGGCTTTATTTGAACCTCACCGGAATCCGTGAATTGATTGAAATCTGAACGAAGGGTCATTCATATGCCTCCAAAAAATTTGTCTGTTATTTTACCAACAAAGGATGTAAACGACTTTCAGTGATGCTTTGAAAAAATACCGTATGCTTATTGTAATGTATAAGATTTTCCGCTTCTGTTCCGGTTGAATAATTGGTTCAATACGGTCCAATTCAATCGAGAATACCGCTCACACCTTCAGTCCAAATCTCGTCCCAGAAGGAGCCTAGAGGAAAACTCAGCAATTCAGCAAGGCATTTTAATCAGCCCTCTCATGGCACCATTAACGCCGCCCGGTGGTATCACTTTCGAATTGCAGCTCGCTTCATGCCGGACCCCTTCGGGGTCTCTCTGGGTTTAGGACTCGGTTGATCGGTCCAATGGTTGGCCGGCAAACTAATTTTCGCGCTCGCAAATTGAATGGAAAGAAATAATTGAAATTTTATTTGCTTCCCCAGCGATTCGAGAGCGGCGGCGCTCTGGCATCTGGTCTGCTTCACGCATTTTTGCACGTTTATTGTGTGGCTGTGGCCATATATGCGGGGATCGATCTCCGCCGACGGCCCGCGGTTGGGTTAACGCGAAAAGCGCATATCTTCAGCACACCTTATCCCGCCGCTGCCCTCAGAAGATACAGAAACAGTTGGAGTGAATGAAAAAAGCTGGTGATAATAATGTCATTAAAATAACTGAGCACACCTCGTTACCACGAGAGCAAGCGCTTCGCGCGTTCACATGCGGCACAATAATTGAAATATTCCGCCCCGGCTGAGAACTAGACCCCGGTGACTCCCTTCTTCTCCTCGCGAGGACTCGCTCGATGCGATAGGATTGGGGATCGAGAGTTCCGTTCGAGAAGGTACCGTTCGAAGCTCGTTGTTTTGAGCTCACCTCCCCAAAATGATATGCGTAAGAAGCCTTTCGCGCGTTGGTCGAACCATTCAAAGCAGCATCGTGTTGTCATTCGGTAGCTCAAATGTGTCTCTCAAAAGGGATCAGAAGCGAGAAAACTTCTAGAGTGCAAGTCAGCTTCCACGCCGGGTGTGACACGCGTAAATGTATTTCAACTCCCAGTGGAATTTTATGGTTATCGATAGTCGGATGGAGCATTACGTTGCACTTTTGAAGCTAGATCCACAACAAATGCACATTGCTTTGCGATGCTCTGCTAAGATTTTTACTATCAAGAAAATTTAGGATCGTTTAGGCGAATATCTTCGAGTGTATTTGAATCAATGAACACAGTTGAGTATTGATATTCCCATATTTTTGAGCTCCGATTTCGGACAGGTTTCAAATGATCCACAAAATGACGTCCGACGAACTTGGTTGAAGAACCAAATCTTTCTCTTTCCTTACTGTTTGGTTATCTGAGAAGATACAGATAATGGCATACCTGTATTTCCTAGCAAAGCAAATATTTGTACATGTTTAAACAGCATGTGTTCTACAAGGATAGAGGGTATAAAACAGTATTTAGGGCTTTGGAGCATGCGCTGGACATTGCTCCAGTTTTTGATAAGTATGCCAATTCCACAATTGCTGCGTTCCACTGGTCGATTTAACTTTTGGTTCGGCTTTGGAAGCCCCGATTGCACTCCTCCCAACCTAGGACATGCAATCTTGTACTTTGTTTTCCTGGCAAATGCAATATTGAATGTTTTTGAAGCGTTAACGCTGAATCTTTCCAAGTAGTGAAAAGATGTTGGGAACAGTATACTTGTCACCCTTCACTAAAATAACTATCTCATCAGCGAATCCAATGAATTCGTATCCTAAATTAGTCATATTATTAAGAAGATAACAAGAGATCATAACAAGGGAGACAGAACTCCTTCTTGGGGATATCCACTTGTTGGTTTCGTCGTTAGAGAAGTTCTTTCTAATGTGATTGTTATTAGTCGGTTGATTAGCATAGCAGGTATACAATTGGAGGAGCACATTCAAAGCCACATCATTTCATAGATTTACTTATAAAATTGTGTAGCCGTCCGGATTTTCTGTTGCCGTTCTGCGGAAGGTGCTGGCGTAGTATAATGTGTGTATTATTTTTCGAGCATTATGTCTTTGAGAGCGATTGAGATGTGATTTTGCTAAGAAATACTGAAAAACTACTTGAATATTCAATTAGTTCAGCGCTTCAGTGTCGCGTTTGTGCCACTCAATGCTTGAATATAGTTTATTTACATTACATCTGTACTGAAACATGCGGTTCCCGGAATAAAACACTGCAGAAAATGACCGCAACAGAAACGACCACTCAGAAAAATTATTATATTATTAGGCTAAAAATATTGTGGCGCGGTATTGTAATTCAAAACGAAAATTAACTGGGCAAACGTATCGCCCCGTGCAATACCTTAGATGTTGCACATAAGCAAGCATTTAGCGTAATTTTGCGTTTCTTTCTTACTAACTTTCTTAAAACTGAAAACACATAGGCTTTCTTTCATAAAGTGATAGGCATAAAATAATTCCATCTTGGATGTTTTGCAACTTTCCTCATTTTCTGGACTATTTTATCAAAAAATACTATCGTAACTTTAAAAAAAGGTTTATTAACTATTAGTCTTCTATGTGATTATGTGATTATGTGGTTATTTGGTATGCCATTTTTGTTAGATTTTGTTTACTCCCTTACATGAATTCTTCAATGTGCGCGAAAAGGCTTTGACAAAAATAAAAGTCCACCTCCAAAAAACTAATACTTAAATCACTCAAAACTTTTGAGTAGCCCCTCGTTTCTTAATGTTATGAATGCAATGAATGCTAGAGCTGTGCGGTAGTGTAAGCAATCGATATTGAAGCGATATAAACAAAGTGTTGTTTACATTGTATCAAAACCAGCATTAGATAACGATTTTCTAAACTTTGTTTGAATAAATAATAATTTTGTAAAAATAGCAATTCCATGAGTCTTTATCATAAAAACAACATTTTTCATTGCATTTCCATCATAAATAAAGCTGGATTCAATTCATAAAACTTAAACCAAACATTTCATTTCAATGGCACGCAAAACAAAAATAGAAAACAAGTATAAAAGCCTGAGCTCGAGCAATAACAAATCACACAATAAAAGCAACAAAAAAAAGTTAAAAGCATCAATATTGAGTCAGCTTCAATGATCTGTTGAAGACGCTTGGGCATACTATCGGCAAAGTTCTGGAGGTGCTTCTGAAGAGCCGTGAAATATCCTTATCCTTATCACCATCTTTCACCACTTTATTGTTAAGAATGGCCCACATGTTCTCAATCGGGTTGATATCAGGCCTTTGTGGTGGCATTCAATGGCGTTTTATTTTGCATGAACGGAAATGGGCTTTGGTCTTCTTAGCATTATGCTCCGGGTTGTTGTCCTGTTAGAAAACAAAGCTGTTTCGTAGCCCAGTTTTTCAAAGCGATTCCTTCAGGTTGCCTTTGAGGATGTCAATGTAGACATCTACTGTCATGATTCCATGAATTCGCACCAGATCTTCCGCTTCGGAGTGTGCCGCAAATGATCCTGAACAACAAGATTTCGGACACATTTTTTTGACGTGGGACTACGTCTAACCGGAGTATATGGGGGGTAAAATGAAAACCTAAACACAGAGCATGCAGGAAAAAATGAAAGATTCCGAATGCTTATAACTCGAACATTTCTTACTGGATCGGACAGATGTTTGCATCAATTGATAGGGAATATTTCTACGCTTCTATCGCTATTAATAAAATGTTATTTTTCATTAGATAAACAATTGAACAACTGTAGAATGTTAAGCGTTATCTAAACGCCCTAACTGCCTCATTTTGATTGGACCGATCTACGGTTTCCCTAAGACAGCCATCAAAACCAAGCAGCCTTGGGGAAATCGGCATTGTAAATACATGAAAGTATGGGGACTTTTGTTCTCACCGAAATGTGTTCCCTAACACAGACTTCTAAACCAAGCAGCGTTGGAGAGATCGGCAAATACATGAAAGTCGGGGGTATTTTTGTTCCGACTGAAATGTGTTTGCCTCTGACACAGTCTTCAAAACCAAGATGTCTGGGGAAATCGGCTCAGCAAATAAATGCAAACTGCGAGTACTTTTGTACTCGCTTGCCTTTGTGCAAGTGCCTGAAGTTCATCAAATCAGGCAAATTCGCGATTCGAGAAAAACGTACACTTGAGAGATGCAAACTTCAGAAGGAAACGTAAAATAAAATACTCGTTTGATAATTCTTCCGTTCACATATTTTGTCCTAGGCATCATACCAAACGTAAAAGGACTGTCATTAAATTTACTTGTAACGAGGAACATAATCTATAACAATGCATGAATTGACCTTATATGAAATTATACAATATTTTTACTTACAAAGCAAATATATTGAATTCAATTGAAATCGGGAATTGTTTCATACTATCAAAAATTTAATCAATACAAACGAATGATTGCTACGCTAAGGTAGTCCCACGTCAACCTTGCGGTCTTATCATATATATAACCCACCCATTTTGAATTTGTTGAAATTGTTTGTTGTTTTGTGTGGACAACAATCGACTTTAATGTGCCAACGTAAACAATACTTTGTTTAGTTCGCGTCAACTGAACCACTGAATGGTTGTAAATAAAATCGCACAGCCCTAGTTGTCATAACATGTGGAAACGAGGTGTTACTCAAAGGTTTTTAATGATTTTAATATTATTTTTTGGGGTGGGCTTTTATTTTTGGCATCGCATATTTGCACACTTTAACCCTTTGTGAGGCCGTGGCAACTATACTGCCACCAACAAAAAATATGTTATTCCCTGCACTTAATGCAATACTTTATCTTACCAAAAACGTCTAAAGATATCTGGTAATACTCCTATTTTTTTTTTTGGGCTGCTAAACTTGTACGATATTAATTTGGGAAAAAAATATGAAACAAAACCACGATTTTGGAGCGACTGTAAACGTACTATTTAGGATCTACTGTGTAAGATCATGCAGTTTTTCAATAAAATAAATGGTGTATTTGATGAAAAATTCAATTTTTTTTTTCTTCGAAACTCTATATAAAAAAGAGTTTTTTTTTCGCTGCACTAGAAATATTCTAAATCGCTGAAATAATAGGTATCGCTGCACTACAAATATTGTTTTGGATTTCGTATAACCAATTAGAGGCGAATGAACTGAAAAGTTTAAAGTCTCTTTAATTCAACATCGTTGTCGTCAAAACCAAAGGCGCAATGAAGTGAATGTGTTTTCAGTGTTTTTGGGGTTATCGGGCCGTGGCAACTATATTGCCACCAATTTTTTCAACTATTTCAATAGTTAAATTTTTTTCAGGGTTGAACAAAAGCAAACAAAATCTAACAAAAATTACAAAACTTGTTAATTATTTGTAAGAATAATAGTACATATACAATTCTATGAAATTACGTTAGTAGTTTTTGATTAAATAATCCAGAAATTGAGAAAAGTTTTTGAACACGCAAGGTGGGTTTTTTATACCTATCACTGTATTTCGGGAAGAATACCGAAAACTATGGTATCCTATGGTATCGGTGTTAAGGATATTATTATTATTAAAATTACCGCCATTCATGCATTCTTGAAATACGTGTAGGACAATATTCCGGAAGATGTTATATTTTACGTATTGCTTGAGCCTTGGATATCAGCTTTGTGAATGAAATGATCGGCAGGAACGTTGGGCAGCTAAAGACATTTTTTTGATGATTTTCACAATACATTTTACGGATGTATTCTACATGCAAGAAAGATCAAAATTATGGCGGTATCGTTGTCCGTTGTCCGTTATTATGGTGAAATATCTGACCGGTCGGGTGATTGTTTTTAAATGAAAGCTGTCAGGGGATAAAAACCCCAAATCACACGCCCTAATCGCTAGTTGAATGTAATGAGCTCCTTCTTGTTGCTACTGAAGATTACATCCCGATAGGATCCAAACAAATTTGTACTCACAATCAATAACTGAAGCCCAAAAGCAGTTATGGTAGTTCCTCAACCCTGATGATTATGAAAAAAGATCAATAAGAACGTCTTAGGTTTCTCAAAAAAAAAATATTGTTTCATAGATAAATACGAGCAATTATTGTACTTGGTGGTGTGGTGATGTAGCTGTAAAAAATCCACATATTTTTCCTACATTCAATTTCAACCAATAGCCCAGAACGTTCTCAAGCGATCACTTCCGAATTCAAGCCCAAGTTCTATGCGCATGCCAATGAGACCAACAAAAAAAAAGACAACGCTCGGTTAATATGTTGCATGAATACCTAGCGAGAGACCTCCAGTCCGACGGTCCGTCGAACCCATGTCAGCAGTCCCAATCGCGCCGTCTTGCTTGACCCGAGCCGCGCTAGGCGTGTTATACAAATTCAATAGATTCGACAGTGAGTTGGCTGGGGGGAATACAAACCCACAGAAATCGCGATAAAACCGACGATATACATGAAAATGCTAATAGTTGTTAGAGCAAGTCTCTTTCCATCCGCAATCCGCAGTCCGTTGCGTTGCGAAGCGAAGCGGAGCGGGGAGGAGACCTCCGCAATGAAGTGAGGAGGGGAGCGGACTAGGAAATTGGACGGGAAAACAAATAAAATTCGTGTCTGCCGAGACCTTGCAAATATGCTGATATTAAGTGGTATTTAGCATCTGACAACTAGCTGAGCGGTGGGTTGCAGCAGCGACGGCGGCGGTTCCGAGGGTTCGCTGTTCTCAGTTCTCAGCGCTTGGGACGGAGAATCTGCTGCTGCTCTCATGAGGCCTTCTCACGACTTTGGCTCGACTGCGCTCGCTGCAATCCGAAAGTCAACCGCAGGCTGCAACAATCAATAAATTTGTTTTTCTTGCTTCGGCTTCGGAAAGGAAACGTCAGCGGGGTGAGGGAGTGGGAGGGAGGTAAAAAGGAAAAAAAAAAGATTGAACGCGAAATAGTTTATCGGGAAATTCGTGTATTTGTGCAGAGGCAGCAAAGCAGAAACCTCGAGCAAACATGACTCTATTATAAAGTTGTTAACTGTACGTGAATTTGATTCGTTCTTTGCTGCGTTTACGGGAGAGATGTTGGGAAGGCACTGAACAGATGTGGCGCATTTGCAGCACCAATCACAGGTAGCTCCGCATCTTCCAATAATAGCTGGCGCGCTATATGCCCTCTCCAACTAGGTTTTTTTCTATTGCTCGCTAATAGTTTTATGTTGGAAACTTGCCACAGTAAAATCTGTTTGCATCTGTGACACAATCTCGATACGAAGTGCACGTCGTCGCAGGTACACACTACAAGGAATATAAAACAGTTCCCTTTGCGAGATTTATTTAGATTGCCCTCCGTGCCGTTGCCGAGCCCTCCCGGTGTTCCGAAAACTCCTGCGAAAGATCGAATCAGAAAAAGAGAGACGGAGAAAAAAGAACGCTTCGTTCTGGGTCAACCGCACAACCGTCGTTGCGCGTCCTGCCTTCGCAATATCTGCGGGGGACTTGTTGTGTAGGAAAATTATTACACACGTTTTCCTCATGCTGCTCTGTTGCTCGTACAGCACTATATTTTGCCCACCTCCCCCGGCAGCAACTTCCTCTCCAGTTCTCTCCTTTGTCCATCCAGCACAATGTTGTGTGGTGTGTTATATGCATACAACAATCACGACAAAACTGTGCCCTCAGTTCACCTCACACCCCCTATCATCCCCAGAAGGCGAGACGTGATGCTGGTCAGTACAGGCCAACTACATCTGACTGCAGCAGAACGAGAGAAAGCAGTTGAACCTGGTCCGGACCTATCGCAACATAATGCGTGAATGTTATTGTTTTCCTTTGGATCGCGTTCTTGGCGGCCGTTCCCTTTCCCTCGAGAGAGGGCTCATCGCGCGGTGTGAATCGCCCTGTGTGGGGAATTAACATTTCTTCCCATGTGAGAGACTGCAACCCACACCCCCACACTAGTGCAGGTGGGAGAATCAACATGTCCGCAACCGCTTGTAGCTTGCACATAATCGGAACGCATTTGATTACACGGATTGGAAAAGAAAACGTTAGTTTGGGGTAAAATAAATCTATTAATTTTTTTTTTTTGGTAGATGACTCTGACGATGATTTCAGTTTTCTACTAATTGAGAAGGTGACATTTTGCACTAAAAGCCATTTGCTGTTTTTTTTTTGTTTGATATATTCAGTTGTGAGTTACAGAGTGTTGAAATGTCAAGTCAACAAAGCTAACATTCGGTACATTTTACAATTTCTCTTCTATATTGAGCTAAAATGCAAGCCAGGTGACCAGACAAAGCCAGAATTGACTTTAGTATTGTGTTTATGGTCCCGATACTACAACATTCAATTCAGTTTTTGTAGCTGAGCTCTAAGAGAAATTTGATATTTAAGTGCCATTCCAATCAATACAAAATATGATGGATCTAATTTCAATCTTTGTTCTGTTCTATTTGTTAAGAAGCTGCCACTCGAACGTTAGGGAAACCATTCCACAAACTGTACCTTATTCCGAATACTTAATTCTATTCTTTTTTTTTTTTGGCAAAATAAAATCAATTACGGTCAAAATCCCGACCAAAGACTATTGTACCATGGATCCCTCGAGTCGAGACAGACGCACCACGCTAAATGTGTGGTATTGGTTAGGGGGCGTTACTGATGATTGATCAGTTGTATCCCAATAGAAGTAAGTAATCGCAAGTGATCGGATATGTACTATTAACATATTTTATAAGCTCAAATATAAAAATATTGAATTCTCGACTAACTTCAAAGGAGACTAAATGAATATACATTCTGGGGGAAAAATACGGTACACACACACATAAACATATATCTAACGGCTCATTGAACCCATAAGTGGTTCTACGGCGTTTGACTTCACGCTCAAGAAGATCACGGGAAAGTGCATACAATGGGACATTACACATTGACGATGGACAACCAAGGATACCTTCAATCATATCAAAACGGGAAACCCTTTGTGAACAAAGCTTGAATTTTCTCTACATAACATATCCAAAAATCAACGAGGCGTGTTCTTCGTTTTTGAGATATGATTTTTCGAAGTCTATCCCATTCTTGGAGGACTATGTTCCCAGCTCGTCGATTTCGGGTTGAATTGCACAACATAGCGGTAAACACGTGTGGTAAAAAAGTAATTCTTGAATTAAATTCTTCATTGCATTTGCACAATGTGAATAAATTAAATGAATAAATGAAATAAATCTTTCCAGCTTTTTCGGCACATCTGATGATACGGGATTCGAGTTGTTGAGCTGTGTTGGCTTTCTAACCATTTTCGTGCACCGACTGAGAAAGTATGGCCCAATACGACCCGATTGGTCGCGTCTTGGGTACGTTCGAGTTATTGTGTTATGGGCGCTCAACCAACCCAGAGTGGCCTTTGCGTAATGGCCCGAAGCTAGGCCCGGCCAGAAAACAATATCTTCATCCTTATGGTGCTTTTCTATAAAAGCATTCCTTTTTGAAAAATAGTTCTACGTGTAGCCTCCTCCGATTTCGGATGATGTTTCAGCATCCGAAAGACGCGCTCTCGGAGAAAATTCTGCTTTGCGATCTTCATCGTAAACAAACGAAAACACATTTGGCACGAACAATGCCCACAAAGAGGAGAACAAAACCACACATACACTGGTTTGTCTCTCTAGCGCGTGTGGCGGGAAATGTGACATAAATATAGTTCCGCCACTTATGAGCCACCCGTTATAAATGGTTAAATAGTGTGATGTACGAAAATTTATGACAGGCAGTGTTGCCACAACGTACAGATTTATCTGGAAAGGCACAGATTTTTTCGTTATTTTTGGTACGTTTGTGGCAACACTGATGACAGGTTATGTCCAAGACACGACCGCTCTATTGAAATAGGACTACGAAATAATTTTATTCTATTCATGTGTTGCCCAAAATACAGAAGTACTCTCCGCATGAAATTCAACGTGGTTAAACCCAATTAACTTTGAAAAAATATTGCAATTCCAAAAAAATGGATTTTGTTTTCGTAATTATTTATTGTATTTGTGTTTTATAAATTACATGATTTAGAGATAGAGGGGGCTGTATTTTTTAAATATTTTTTTTCTTGAAAGCGCAGGCTTTTTTAACAAAACATATCCAAAAATCATAGAGGCGTTTTTTCTGTCTTTGAGTTAAAATTTTTCGAAGCTAACATGTTTTCAGTCTTCGTTCAACATTTCTATGCGACTAAACTACATTGATTTATAGCGACTGTAACATGGTGGCATTATCAATACTCATTGTAATTTCTAATCCTAGACTTACATGTTATACGTAGAGACTTGAATCAACTTCGATGGCGAAAAGGTGAACTGTTATTTTGGTTTGGTACTCTTACTGGTCCTACGTCAAAAAGCGCATCTTCAGAAGCATCTCTTCTAGAGAAATACAAATCTTCAACTCGAAACGTTTTGGACTGGTACGATACTAACAATATGAATTTCGTGCCCAAAGAGAGTTTACCGGTGCTTCGCTTTATTGAATAATTCAGAACTATCATGGAGTTGCTGTCAGGCATCCCAAAATGATCAAAAACGAATTGGAATTGAAGAAAATTTGCATGGATGCTACTAAAACAAGGTATTCATTTTACGAAATTTGATTGGTGGAAAAGTTCGGAAAGGGAATCCGATGAAAAGACAAAATATTGATGAACAACTTTGTGTGTGCAATTTTTATTAAATAAACCCTTTATTTTGACATAAGACTGCCTGGAGGTAAATTGCGGTCAAATCAGTGGCGTCGACTGGAGGGTGCAGAGGGAGCGGACCGCCCCGGGTGCACGGTTTTAGGGGTGCAGAATGAACCGAACTTATATGAAGAAATTAGATAAATATGATTTATCCCTTTTCGGGCTAGGTAATGGGGGTGCAAATCAACTCTTCCGCCCCGGGTGCGAAAGCTTCACTCGACGCCACTGGGTCAAATATATATGACTGTTTCATGACAGCAATAATTGTTCGCACTCAATGTTTTTCGGAGCTGATAATTGACGGTTTTGAGTTGTAATAATTGTCTATTTCAGAACACTCGATATCCAACCATATATTGATGAATTTCCTAGATTTTTGTACTAATCAATTTGGACACTTCCCAACAGTCTGATGGAAATATAGAAAATTATAAAATACTCAAAAATTAATTCGTTGAACTAGGGCTGAAATGAGAACTTATTTTCAATACATTTGTTCCGTGTTTTTCTGTCCGTGCTGTCAATCACGAGCAACTAGTGAAATGGCATGGTACAACTTTCATACACCCGCTCGAAATGCGAATGCAATGCTTGTTGTACGGGTGCTGACGAGATAGGAAATATTACAGCTTGAGTACTGCCCATCCGCAACTTATTGCAACGGTTGAGTCAACAGTCCTTTTCAAGGATAAGAAAAAGGAGGTCTTCCTGGATAAATAAATGCACGTCTGTCTACTAAGCTAACGAAGGTGGGTGCAATCCCAGCATCCTCAATTACTTACGTTTACTTTACTTTTATAACGACGGACCGTTACCGTCGAATGAACTGAAGTTGACCAGAAACGTCGGTCTTGGGCAACCGTTCTCCACTTTCTTCGGACACCGGCAGCCCGCGCGTCCTCTTCTACAGCGCACGACCATCGGGTGCGGGGTCTCAATGCTGATGCTGATGGTCACACATAGCCGTTTTGCTCAACACGAGAGTCCGAGAGCAAAATCACTTTAGAAGGTTGATAGTGTGTTGTGAATAAAAGATGTCGCATACCGCGGTTCACAAGTTGTCGGTTTTCATGCCGTCTGGTGGAGAGTGCTGGGGCATTTTTGCATCAGACGCACACATTACTGTTGTTTTTGTGCGTTGTCAAAGGTAGGCGATTATGACCACTGTATATAAGCTGCAGAAAAGACCACAACGTCAAATGTTGCGTGACATCAGCCTGAGATGTACGAGCGATTTTATGATCTTTTAATTGGCATCCCAGGGCTAAAGATGATAAATTGTTGAGTCTGAAACCTCTATTAATAAAAGAGAAAAAAAATACGTTCGCAATGCATTCTCAGCGCAGTGCGTGCATTGACGCATGGAAAAAAAATGATACAAGCACTTAAATCATCCGCCCTTTGCAGGGCCACAACAACATGTTACAAAATCGTTTTAGTTCGTATGTTTACTTTCGTGAGAGTGACACGGCACCACTAACCACCACGATTTTGTAACATGTTGTTGTGGCCCTGCAAAGGGCGGATGATTTAAGTGCTTGTATCATTTTTTTTCCATGTGTCAATGCACGCACTGCGCTGAGATACATTGCAAACATATTTTTTTCTCTTTTATTAATAGAGGTTTCAGTTCCATGCGAAAGCAGAACAGAAACTGGTGCTATCCGCATTGACGGCATCGAGCTTCGTATTACGGAATGGGGGAGTAGGCATGACAAGGTGGGTTTGCAGAAGAAATGAACACACTTTTAAAATAAAAATTAAGAATGAAAATTATTTTCCCAAACCAAATTGGTGCTCTATGTAAATAAAAATCACTTTTGCTTGCAAGTATTGGAAAATATCATACAAAAATTGTATCTAAAGATAATTTTATATTATAATGGTAAGTTTTGGTGAGAATATCTGAAAATTCATAGAAAATAGTCAACGTACTTCTAGTAGGTAAATAACACCAAGAAAGAATTTTCTTACAAATTTTAGCAATTTATAACTGCCTTAGGGCCGACCAATCTGATAGGGAATAGTTGGCCTCATACAAACTAATGCCGTATCCAGATGTCGACACCATTCCGCCGTCAACGCGAATTAGATTGCATCTCGGGAACACCGAGTCGAATGCGTAGATGGGTGCGAATATTCCTTCACTCGGACGCATTCACACGCAAACAATTTTTCATGACTGTTCCATGCGAAAGCAGAACAGAAACTGATGCGAGTGAAAGAACTCACGCCTTACGTGTGTCCGCTATGGTTTCCCAAACACTAATGCAAGCGAGCAAAAAAGATTACAGCTTGCATGTATTCGCTATAACGGTTTCTCCAGGTGCCTAGATTTTGCGTCAGTGTTCGGGAACACATTGCGATCACCAATCATAATCAATGAGCTAGATTGTTATGCTCCCTTGGCCGAGTGGTTAGCGTCATAACTAACATGCCGGATGTTCGGGTTCGATTCCCGTTCTGGTCGGGGGAACTTTTCGTCAAAGAAATTTCCTCCGACTTGTACTGTGATCACGCGTATTCTAGAGCTTGCCACTCAGAATGCATTCAAGGCGTGTTATTTGGCAAAGAAATTTCAACTAAGTACTAATAAAAATGACGCAAGTAATACTACGTTGAGACGGCGAAGTTCCTCTAGGAACGTTAGTGCCATTGAAGAAGAAGAAGATTGTTATGATTTCAAAAGCTTGCTTTCAAAGCAATTTTAAAGAAATTGAAACGATTTTTTAGACCAATAAATGACAATCATATAATTCGTAGACATTTTATCTTTCGGATGAAGTGATTATTATACCACTCCATTCAGCCGGTAAAGAGGTATTAACATTCAAAACCTTGCAGTCCAGCGTCACTCTCTCGGTTTCGAAACTTTGAACTTACACCCCGGTACAGAAATGAAAGACGTAGTCCTACGCCAAAAAAACGGGACGAATTGTTAGCGATTAAAAACAGATATACCACTTTTCACGAAAATCTGAAAATCTGATGGCTGTATAAACAGATGTCGCTATAAGAACTGATCGTATGATAATGTAATTTGTAATTCTCTCAATCGTATGAACCAAATTTGGAAACAAAAATCTCATAGGGTCAGTTTCTAGAGGGGCGTTTTTGGCTAATTTGTCGTGAAATAGCTACTTTCGTTTGTAGTTTACGTAGAGTAGTACGGGGTAGAGGTGCGCACGGGGTAAAAGTGCGCATTGGTCTTTTTAAAACAAACGAGCATAAAAATTCGGCAACAGCGTATTTCATGAAAATGCCAAAAAGTTATGAGATATGAAAAGTTTTGCGTTGTTTTGATCTATTTTTTTCAATTTTAGGGATGATGATTTTGTCACCTAAAATAACTGGAAAGTTCGAAACTATATTGTCAAGGAAACCATCAGTTTATAGTAGATAATAGTGCGAATTCGTTTTTGTGAAAAAGTTCAAGAGCTATTAGTTAAAAAATTGCTTGTGGTGCAAAAATTCGCAATGGCTGTGGGGCAAAAGTTCGCACCAGCGTTTTGCGCTCAAAAAAAATTATATAATGTTTCCAACCAAATTTTCAACGGGACTCAAAAGAAAAAAACTAATTTGAAGAAATGCACTCCAGAAATGCTAGAAAAGGACCGAAAAAGGCTTCGGGAGGGAGTCTCGAAGCGTCGGATTCGGACAGACCTCGATATTTCTGAATCTACTATGATCACCAGCAAGCACCTGGGGCGGTTCAGACCAGTATTTACGAGTTAGCAGTCTGAGGATCTTCCAAACCATCGCAGAGCACTGGATAAAGCTTTTTATGGTATGACTCTGAAAGATTTACCTGGCCTGGCGTTTGATTTTGCGGAGGCCAGCAACCTCCAGCACGAATTCAACCAAGTTCTAACTTCATGAGGAAACATCGCCTGTATCTCCGAACCCCACAATACCGCAACGAAGCAATAGCGCTCCAAGGCCGTCGGAATCCTCAGAACCGAAATCCAAGATGAGGAAGAAAAATTAACAATTGCATAAAAATAATTCAAAATGAATTTCAAATGAAAAATATTTTTATTTTCACCATGTGTTCAATTCAATAATGGTTATGTTTCGTTAATGTTTATGTTTTCACAATCAACTTTAAATAAATGTTGTTTTTTCAACAATAGATCAAGTGAAGGTAACTATGTATTTATAAACATGATTTGTTAATAAAAAGAGTTCTGTTTCAAATGTTTCAGATATCTTATTTTGTCAGTCTCTCCCAAGAATTTCCAAGTTGTATGTTCGACCATAACACCGTTTGTTCCTCCCACAAAACACCATACAATACCCCCCTCATCCCCAATGGATGGTACTCTAGTAATGATGCTTCTCCCGCTGGTAATGATAATGATAATTTTGTACCAAAATAGGTTTTTGTTCAACTACAAACAAAATTCGAGAAATTTCTGTACTACGTTCCGAAGGTAATACTATATATAGTTACAATTTGGTGAGCAAACCGAATTTTATTTGCTTTTATTTCAAGAGTTATTGACGACAACAGTTAGGTGTGCAGAAATTAGGTCGACGTATTCGATGTTCGTGAGTTGCTCCGTTGCCCCAGCGAAATTTCTCTAGAAAAGAACATTTGTACAATCGAAAAAGATGAATAAGTACCCGATTTTATCAACATAAGTCATAAACAAAAGCGATGCAATCTAATACAAATCTTAAGCAACAGACACAGGCTTTGCGCAAAAATGACAGCAACTGCTCTTAAGAGACGAACCTTTTTCCGTGATCTTAATAACAACTTTGTTATACAAATTACAATTCCGCTAAAGACCATCCCGTGGCGGTAGCGGTGTTTCCCTTTTTTCCCATTCCTGCATATATGACGGTCAGTTGCATTGGCTGACTACCGACTCATCAGGAACTCAAAAGGCCAACCCCGCGCGCCATAGAGAACACCGAAGAAATGCAATAATTATAGACATTTATTATTAATTTTGTGCATTAACGCGCAACGGCGGTGGCGCGGCGACGAGTGTTCAGGCGGATGGTGAGTTGAGTTTTTCTCGCGCTTGTATGGCTTACCTCAGCAGCAGCAGCAGCAGCAAGAAATAAAGATGAAAGATGTGACTCTTTCTTCTTCGCTTCGTGGTGCATCTCAACTCCGAGCGATGGGGCCGCGTGGTTGAAAATGAACAACATCTCCGTTCCTTTGTTTTGATGGTGTGTGGGCTATGATGCATCGGAACTGCGTACTGCAAGCCCCGTGGGGACTTCTCGGATGAAGAATTGTAAAGTGGAGGCCCTTTTCTGTGTGTGTGTGTTATTTTACTGTTGAATTACGGTCGCGTTGTTTGTTAATACAAAGGATTCGCTTCCGCAGCATCCCAGCCTGGGCTTCATCTTCACGCGGGGAAACGAGAAAGGAAATAAAGTGATAAATAATTATTAAATTAATTTGTCCAATCTGAGGCCAGGGGGCCAGTTCGAGATGTGGATCTTCCGCTAAGTATTGTCCTACAATGAAACAATATTTTTGGGGAACATTCTGAGCATCTCTTTGGACTGCATTCGCAATTCGCATTGAAGACCGTTGATTATAGCGACGATGATTTTTCACATCCAGCTTCTGTTCTCCGAGGATGGTTGTTTGAATGACGAACCGGCGGTACCGACGGTAATGATGAAATACCCGGGGGCTCCGATCCAACAGCGGGCGAGATTCCGGTCTCATTTGTTAAGTTGTGAATTATAATAACTATCATCCAGTCGGGGCAGAATAAAAATCCAATCGGTAATACTGCCTTTTGTTGTACGCATGCATAAAAGAAACTGAGGGGAAAAGTTAGACTCCGGAACAGGGGAATGCATTTTCCCGTCAGGGAGCAGAAAAAAAACGCGGAGATTAATGTGGGAATGGAAACGAAAGCTTTTCATTCAAGGTTGCCACCGCCTGCCCCTCGGTTGTATTGGCCTTGATTGTTCGGTCAAGAGGATCAATCGATCAACCTCGGACTTAATTAGCCGTGCTTTCTTTTGTACGGATTGTGCCCTCCGACTGGGCAATGGACGATTGCCCAGCGGGACAGGTTCCCATGTGCTGTCATTATTAATAGTTGTGTATAAATATACACTCTTTGTGTAATCCGTCCGTTCAAAGATGGTGTGAAATCGATTCATGAACAATCGAATGCATAGTAAATTATACCTTCATTTTCTTGCTCATATCACATATCAAACTCATAGTCGAACGTCTTTTTGTTTCGCGTTTGGTGGCAGATCCAGGTGCAAATTCCTGCCGCGCAATGCGCTAAACCTCCATGCGCGACAGGGCATGCAAAATGGCACCAAATTCACATGTCAATCAGATGAAATCCGTCCTGCGGTGGTGGCTCACGACTACGACTTTTACAAAACCCAACAACTCTATACCGGAGATATTCAAATCGGCTCCCGCTCCGCTCCGCTCCAACAGCGCCGAAGGTTTTTGCGCGATCCAACCTGCACCAAAAAAGGGAACGATGCTACCGTTAGGGTATCCATCCATAAGTACGACGCGAGACTCGAATCTGTAGGCATGCCAATCAGAATTCCTTCGGTTCGCGCTGGCCTATTGAGACGTTAACGCGGCAAGTGTGAGATGCCTGTCGGCGGGATACATTTGAATAGAAGCATACGCGCGGTCACGATCTACCAGGGCCACGGATCGGATTCTGGGGACGAGACGAAGATGCCGCGGTGTTGATTAGAACCGCCGGCGACGGATTGCTGCGAGAAAGACCAAACTTGGAGCGGCGTTTGCTTTGAACTAAGCGCGCGACGCTTCGCAAAAATTTGCTGAAATTTGGTTTTACCACCATGGACATCAGAGAAGCTGTCCGGCAGCACTTCGTATTCATTATCTCGAGGTCCGAGGTCTGTCGGCAAAAGGAGGCTACCTTCAATTATGTAAACTAGTAATGAAGGGGGGGCAGAACGAGAGCATCTGTCGGCCGTGGGAGTCAAGCGGCGGTTTATCTTGCGCCGCTCTCCTAATTGGCAATAAATTGACGCAATGTAAACAACCATTATTATACGATTACAGCTAAAAACGCATTGAATCGTTGCGTTTTCAGCACCGTGTCCGCAGGAGCAGCGAGTATTCTCAGGGGGAATGCAAAGGAGGATCAACGTGGTGGGATGGTGGCTAGCATTCGCATAAATGAATAAAAACATAAATGAGCACAGTGCGCGCTTGCATACAATAACACGAAGGCGGTAGTGGCCTGCGGCCTTTTTCGAGACTGTGTTGCCAAATCTACAAGATTTGTGTAAACAAGGCTTCTAAAAATTTCAAGACTTTGACGTTTAGATGCTTCTAACTTCCAATCGATACTTGTCAAAACTTCATAACAATCTATCACTGGCCTAGACCCTGCGCGTCGAATGACGTGGGATGGCTCAAGTCACAGTATTTTCGGGCGATTGCTTCCTCCAGGCAGTCAAATAGTGCACAGTACCGGACTAAATTAACATTTTGACCGTAGTTTCATTTTTATCATTTTGTCGATTTTGTTGGGATTGCGTGAGGTTTTTTTTTATTTTGTTAACCCATAAGGCACCCGTAAGTCGAGTTTTTTTGTGACAATCCTTATAGAAATAAGGGGTTGTCCGCATACCACTTGGACAACTTGGGGGATGGGGGAGTGTTAGGGGTACGATAAGGTCCACGCTTGTCCACGGTGAAGGAGGAGGGGGTTTAAATAATGTCCACGTGGACACATAAAATGAATATTTTTGGAAAAACATTAATATCTATAATCAAAAATGAATGAAATCTGCTCTGTATTTTTATCAAATTTAAATCTTGCCGCCCCTTACGAGTGCTCCGTATTTATCAATAAGAGACAATAGACAATAAGGAAATGAACAACAAATCACCTGGTGAAGCTTGGTTACGTAGAACGCTACAATATATCGGTTCCATACTATTGCATCTTGTGCCTGGTGAGATTGGAAAGGAATTCCGTTTTATGTGCTTCTACAAAGCTTCGATAAATTCTAACAAGTACTGCTTATAACAAAACGAAATTAAAGTCGGCGATCCAGAACAAACTAACAGTATAAGCTAATATAATAGATGTCGTATTCCACCAGGACAATGTCAATCTTCATTCTCTTTGACAGCCTGACCGAAAATGTTAGGTTTGCCTGAGATGTGCTATTTCACCCGCCGTTCTCACCGGATATTGCATTTTCCGGTTATCAATTGTTCAGACCACTTTTCTTGAGCGCAATCATTTCGACTCATTGGATAGAATGAAAAAGACCTTGCCCTGTTTTTTTACGAGCAACCAAACAAGTGTTGGGAGGTTGGGCTTTTAAGTTGCGGAAGGATCGATTCAGAAATACCTTACACTGTGTAAACTAGGCATAAGAATTAGCCAATCAATATTTTGGAAAACTTCGCAGAGAAACTCGTAGTTTCGCATAAATTATTGTAAATTTTTGCTACATTTTGTTAATTTTTGACTGTATTTTCATCAGCGATGCACAACTAAATCAACCCATTTCTGGAGCAATCACGGGTTACATAAATGGGTAAAATACGATATCGTTCGCAAAAGATCATGGGATAAGCAAGACAAACCACTACAAATAATATCCAATCCTTGACTCCACAAAAAGGGACGCTATGTGTATGGTGGAACTGGAAACGAATCTCTTATGAGGAGTTACATGGCCAAAAGGTTAATTCAGTGTTGTACGGTTCACAACTGGTGAATTTCAGGAGGCGATTATGAAATGAACCACCAGAATCGATCAACAGAAAAGTGTCACATAAATCTCTGATGACGCACTAAAAAATTAGTGCGATTTGTTGGGAAGTTTTGATGCATCCATGGTTTAGTCCAGACCTTGCAAACATCTTTGCGATCTATTAAGAAATGATCGAGTTATAAACGCTCGAAATCTTTCATTTTTTCCTTCTTGTCAAATGACCTTTTCAAATGACCCAATATATTTAAATAAATGTGTGTCTATAAGAATGATGCTTTGGATTTTTCCCTTAAAGTCGGCACGATACAGGTTTATTGTTCATTTGAGCCGCCATTTGTGTGTAAAACAAACCAACACTACATAATTTAACACGACGTTCTTATAACTTGAACAGCATTATGGTACCGATATCGTTTTTTCCTCCCGAGAATAGATTCTCAAGTGATTTTTTTATGTGGATTTCAGCGGTAAAAACAACCTAACAACATAAATAGAATTTAGAAGAGACTAATGAGCGATACAAATAACTTCCCAGAGAACAGTTGTTGGAGAGAGAATAAACGAATTTAAAACAAACAGTTATTATTGATTAAGCTAACATTTTTATCCACAAATCTATAGAATAGAAAATAGAATCAATCCCAAAATGAAATTTAAGAGAGGAAATAATTGGTGCAATGTCCACGTGGACATCAGGGGGAGGGGTGTAAAAATGTCCACGTTTGTCCACGGTGGAGGAGAGGGGTGTTGAAAAACATGATTTTTCTGTCCACGTGATATGTGGACAGCCCCTAATACCCAAAGGTGTTTAGGATAATGTTAGGCTACTGAACAATCAAAACAGTGTCAACACTCGACGATTTCCTTTATTCTATCGTCGGAAACGAAACCAACAACACTCAAATGTGCGTTGTTTGATGTCACACTATTAGGGCCGTAAACACTATTCACATTTTCTGCCGCCTTGCTGTCATGACTGTAGAATGTGGCTTATTTTCTGGAAGATCTTTTTTTTTTTTTTATTAATCCGATTATTTTTACAGGCTCAGTTACATAAGTTTAATGGAGCCAAACTCTTAACTATATTTCAACTAGCATATATCAACATGTTGTTTCCTTAATTCTATGGTTAATGAAATAGGAAACCGATTACTCGCGGTCGACTCGAGTTTAGAAGGGTGACACATTTTCATTAGGAAAAGGATGGGATGTAAGGAGATGTGTGTTTACACTCGCACTCACATTCACATTCACATTCACATTCACATTCTCATTCACACTGACACTTCACACTCAATTCTTAAAACTATCCTTACATTTAATATGTGTTTACAATTTAACTTATTCTAATGTTAGTAGGAAGGGAACCGATAGCTCGCGAAGGACGAAAAGGAGGGGAAAAGGATGTATGAACAATCACACTCGAAGATCGATAGCTTTAAGGAAAACATATATTTGGGACATGTAATCAAGGTCTAACCGAGCCAACACATCTCTCACCGGCACATTGGACTGCTTTCCTCCAGCCCGAAGGGAGTTTTCTAAATTCGATCTGGCGACAAGATACAACTCGCACGACCAAACAACGTGTTCGATGTCGTGGTAACCATGGCCACAACCGCAGAGATTGCTGTCGGCAAGATTAAAACGAAAAAGCAGCGCGTCTAACGAACAGTGATTGGACATGAGTCGGGAGAAGGTGCGAATAAAGTCCCGACTCAAGTCCAGACTTTTGAACCACGGATTGAGGCTAACCTTAGGGATAATTGAGTGGAGCCACCGGCCCAATTCATCTTCGTTCCATTTGCGTTGCCAGTTAACGATGGTATTTTTACGAACTAAAGAATAAAATTCATTGAAGGCGATTTGACGCTGATAAATTTCGCCTTCAATTGCACCTACCTTTGCTAATGAGTCAGCCCTCTCATTACCCGGAATTGAGCAATGTGAAGGGACCCAGACAAAGGTAATGACATAACAGCGTCTGGATAAAGCACTCAAAATTTCTCGTATTCTCTCAAGGAAGTACGGCGAGTGCTTTTCCGGCCTCACTGAACGGATAGCTTCGACAGAGCTCAGACTATCCGTTACAATGTAATAGTGTTCAACAGGTCGTGAGGCGACGCTGTCCAGCGCCCAGTATATCGCTGCCAATTCAGCAATATATACCGAGCAAGGATTCTGAAGACTGTGTGAGGTGCTAAAAAATACGTTGAACACTCCAAATCCTGTGGACTCATTCATAGAGGACCCATCAGTAAAGTACATATTATCACAATTGACACGCCCATACTTTGCTTCGAAAATCGTAGGAACGATCCCCGATCGATGATAATCTGGAATTCCATGGATATCCTGCTTCATGGACAGATCAAAATGCACAGAGGAATTGATGTAGTCAGAAAAACAAACACGATTGGGAATATACGAAGAAGGATCAACCTGCATGGAGACGAATTCATGATATGAGCTCATGAATCCAGAATGAAAATTTAGCTCGATAAGCTGCTCAAAATTTCCGATCACCAATGGGTTCATAACCTTACACCGGATGAGGAACCGAAGAGATAATAAATTGAAGCGATCTTTTAGTGGGAGTACGCCTGCCAAAACCTCGAGGCTCATGGTATGCGTTGAGGGCATACATCCCAACGCAATACGGAGACAAAGATACTGAATTCGCTCGAGTTTAATGAGGTGTGTTTTGGCAGCTGATTGAAAACAGAAACTGCCATACTCCATCACTGAGAGAATAGTTGTTCGATACAACATTATAAGATCTTCGGGATGGGCTCCCCACCAGGTGCCGGTAATTGTACGGAGAAAGTTTATTCTTTGTTGACATTTTTTACTCAGATACCTAATATGGGCCCCCCAAGTACATTTGGAGTCGAACCAGACCCCAAGATACTTGAATGACATAGCATGAGTGATCGGTTTACCCAAAAGTTGAAGCTTTGGTTTTGCTGGTCTATGCTTCCTAGAAAAAACCACCATCTCTGTTTTCTCCGTGGAGAATTCGATCCCTAGCCCAATGGCCCAGGTTGAAAAATTGTTCAAAGTATCTTGTAAGGGTCCTTGCAGGTCGGATTCGTTTGATCCTACGACAGACACCACTCCATCATCTGCAAGTTGTCTTAGGCTGCAATTTTGTGTAAGGCAATTGTCGATGTCGCTTACATAGATGTTGTACAAAAGGGGGCTTAAACATGAGCCCTGGGGGAGTCCCATGTAGGAGACCCGACTTACTGTCGAATCCCCGTGAGAAAAATTCAAATGTTTCTCACAAAGCAAGTTATATAACATATTATTCAATAGAGGCGGCAGACCCCGAGAGTATAATTTGTCTGACAGGACCTCTATTGAAACTGAATCAAAGGCCCCCTTTATGTCCAAGAATACTGAAGCCATTTGTTTTTTTTCGGCGTAAGCCATTTGAATTTCTGAAGAAAGCAACGCAAGACAATCATTTGTCCCCTTGCCCCTGCGGAACCCATATTGTGTATCTGAGAGTAGGCCATTCGTTTCAACCCATCGATCAAGGCGAAACAAGATCATTTTCTCCAACAATTTCCGTATACAAGACAGCATTGCTATTGGGCGGTACGAATTGAAGTCGGACGCGGGTTTTCCGGGTTTTTGAATAGCTATAACTCGTACTTGTCTCCAATCATCTGGAACAATATTATGTTCCAGAAACCGATTGAATAAATTCAACAAGCGATGTTTCGCCACATCAGGGAGGTTTTTCAACAAGTTGAACTTAATTCGATCCGATCCCGGAGCAGAATTGTTACATGAAAGGAGAGCAAGAGAGAATTCTACCATCGAAAACTCATAATCAAGATCGCACCTATCTTGTGGTATATTTCGAACAATTTTTTGCACGGGAGCGGAATCGGGACAAACCTTTCGTGCAAAATTAAAAATCCATCGATGTGAATATTCTTCGCTTTCATTCGTTGAAGAGCGATTTCTCATGTTTCGAGCCACTTTCCATAATTTTTTCATTGACGTTTCTCGTGACAAACCTCCCACGAAATTTCGCCAATAAGCACGTTTTTTCCCTTTGATCAAATTTTTGAACTGATTCTCAAGGGCTAAATACGTTTGAAAATTTTCAGGAGTTCCACGTTTCCGAAAAGCTTTAAATGCATTCGATTTTTCTATATAAAGCTTGGAACATTGGCTATCCCACCATAGATTGGGAGGCCTTCGGGAAATGGTGGAACCTGGAATGGGTTTCGTTTGAGCGCGAACCGCGCTGTCATAGATCAAACGAGAAAGGAAGTTATACTCCTCCAATGGAGGTAAACCATCTCTGGAATTGATGGCTAGAGCAATCGCGTCCGCATATTTTTTCCAGTCAATGTGTCTTGTGAGGTCATATGCCATGTTTATAGATTCAGAAGAATTCGACCCAATGGTGATGGAAATTTTGATTGGCAAGTGATCACTACCGTTGGGGTCCTGGATTACATTCCACTTGCAATCTAACGATAGTGAATTCGAGCAAAGCGAGAGGTCAAGAGCACTTGGGTTAGCAGGAGGTTTAGGAACACGTGTTGTTTCCCCAGTATTCAAAACGGTCATATTGAAGCTGTTACAAAGGTCATATATCAACGATGAACGATAGTCGTCGTACTGTTCCCCCGAGGCAGTTCCGTGAGAGTTGAAGTCTCCCAAGATCAATCGTGGCTCAGGAAGAAGTGAGCACATGTCAACAAGTTGCTTGCGGCTAACCGCAGCTCTCGGAGGCCAATACAAACTGACAATACAGAGGTCTTTTCCTCTGATGTTTGCATGACAAGCAACAGCTTCAATCCCTCCAATAGGTGGAAGGTCAATTCGAAAAAATGAGTGGCACTTATTGATCCCCAATAGCACCCCTCCGTATCTGTCATCACGGTCCAAGCGTATAATATTGAAATCATGGAAAGAGAAATCATCTCGCGAAGAAAGCCAAGTTTCGGACAGAACAAAAACATCACAATTGAATTTATGAATTAAAAATTTGAATGTATCCAATTTAGGGATGAGACTACGACAATTCCACTGTAAAACAGTGATATCTCCGACCTCTCTATTTAAATTAGACATCAAGAGAGATAATCATTGCAAGGAGGGGCCATGTTTGCATCAATTGTTGCAAAATTGTCTTTAATACTGGAAGCATTGAGATGACAATGGTTCTGATGGAGTCGGAAACATTAAAACACTTGAAGATTTGATCCAGAAGGTCAGACAACTTTATAAATCCCGATTGGGAAGTTGAACTGGACGAAAAAATAGGGACAGTTGGGGTTTTTGATGTCCCCTCGAGTGCTGGGTCGTTCGAAGGTGAACTATTCCCACGGAAGCCAGGAGGAACCTGATTTTGCTTGTCCGCGACACTCGATTTTTTAGGCAAGCTAACAGGGGGTATCACCGGGGGGACTTGTTCTTGAACTTTGGGAGTGGTCACATTCTTGCGCCGGGGATTCCCTTTGGAAATAAACGGTGTGTCCCCGCTAGCTGTGTCCGCTTCCATTTCATCAACTGGCAACGAGGAAAAAGTATTGTGTGTTGAGATTGGTTGTTGTTGTTGTTGAGTCAGTGAAGAAGCGCCCTTTAAAATTTCCGCAAATGTGCGCTTCGAGCGTTCCTTTAAAGAGCGCTTCTGTTTCTCCCAGCGACTCTTATAAGTTTCACAAGCTGAGAGCGCGTGTGGAGTTCCCCCGCAATATGGACATTTATGCTCAGTCGCACTGCAGGATTCCCCCACATGTTGCTCTCCGCAAGTTGCACAGCGCTCCTTGTTGGCACAATAATCTGAAGTGTGACCAACTGACTTGCATTTGTTGCAAGTCATGGGCTTTGGCACAAAGAGTCGCACCGGCAGTCTCAATTTGTCCACCATAACGTAGTCAGGGAGAGCGGAACCAGCAAAAGTTACTCGAAACGAGTCGGACGGCGTGAATTTAGTTTCTCCCCCTTCCTGGGAGACTTTGCCTAATTGGCGACAGTCCAAGATCTCGACTTCCATCGAGGGGAGCTTCTTGAACTTTCCATTTCCTTTTTTAATAAATTCACACGTCAGACCCGTTTCTGTAATCACTCCCGCAATTTCTACGTTATGGCAGGGCACGTATGCGCGATATTCTAAAATGAACCGCTTGTCGACAACAATCTCGTTAGCTTGCTTCCGATCAGCCACGACAACACGCAGTTTGTTCGGGCGAACCTTGGAAATTTCGACCACGGAGGAATAATTTTTTGTCAAATCTTTCATGATCTGAATGACATTCAGAGATTTTCCTTTAGGTTTAGGTCGGAAGAAAACAACCCATGGGCCAGTTCCAGTTGCATTTTCTGGATAAACCTTGACACGGGGTGGAGACACAACAGGAGAGGAAAGTGGGGTCGATTGTTGAGCGGAAGCGGAAACAGCAGGGTTGGGTGGCGTGATCGGGAGTTCAGTGGGAGCGGGAGCGTGAGGGGGAGCGAGAACGGGAGTGGGAGCGAGAAGGAGAGCGAGAACGGGAGCGAGAGGAGGAACGGTAGCAGGAGACTGAGGGGGTGAAGAGGAGAGGTTTGCAAATTTTCTTGAGGGAGGCTTGTTTAGGTGGGTTAATTCCTCCCCCGAAAAGACTTCTTCTGAAGGGGGAACGCGTTTAAGCGACTTCCCACCTCCCGTAGATGTGGAGGGATAGACAGTGGATTCAATCTCCATGTCAACGGGTTCTCCGCATTCTGCCATATAAAGTGGCAGATGTACAGTTTTTCAGTGATTTCTCAATCTTTTTTTCTGATTATTTCTTAAACTAAAAACCTTAATCTAATAAAAAATATACTTATATCGCACACCCGTGCGGTTGAATTAGAACGGTTCCCAGCGAACCGCGTGTCGATCGTACAGCACAGCTGCAACGGTGTATGGCTCCACAGTGCGATGATGATTTCGATGACGATGATATGGCGATAAACACGCCAGCACACAGCGCCCGCGATGCAGGTCTTCTTCCTTCCGCTTTGTTTGCTTCACACTATTGCTGTCCAAAAATCCCGTTTGGGTGAAACAATTATTTCACCAGCAGCGAAAGTAACGGTATCACAACAGTATCACTAGATAACGGTATCACCAGACGGGAGAAAATACACCCGGCGGCCTCGACTTCACGAAGACGAATGTGGCAGGCAGATCTTTGACATGTGATAAAAAGATAAGAAGGACGGCGCCAGTGGTTGTATGGTTAGCGTAACAGCCTCACAATCCGATCGGCCTGGGTTCAATCCCAGCTGGCGTCGTTGGGATTTTCTGAGGCGAAAAATCTCTGGTTACGTCTTCCTTCGGAGCGGAAGTAAAAGAAGTTGGCCCGGCTCATGAGTTGTTGAGTCTGATAGGTAGGAACAGGTGGAGTCGCCTCCCTGATGTCGGTGATTGGCACTAAAGTGGCGGAAATAGGCCGACGAAAAATAAGCGAAGATAAAAAAAAAAAAAAAAAAAGATAAGCCAAGAAAAATGCAGGTTTGGTTCGTACAAAATCTCATCTTTCTAATATTACTTATACGACGCAAGATAACAATTGCTACAGACGTCTGCCGGAAAAAATAATGGATTAATTTTTCTTCATTTTATATGTACTTGAATACTATGTCAATCCAAGGGTGGTGTGTCAATCCAGCTTGTAGGATTATATGTCAATGCGAATAATCCGAATGAAAACGGAACAACAACTGGCAACTTCTTCTTCTTTGTATTATCGTATCTCGTATCTTGTAACTCGAAATTTTGATGAGCTATTAGAACATCAATAAGATGTTCTCGTAGCCTGTGAAATGGCGATTTGGAAATTCCAAAACTAACTCTCAGCCTTAAGAAAGTATGTTGACTTCTCGCTAGCTGGAGCGAGATTAGAATAGAAATCTTCTTTTTTTATATTACAGAAGCTTGAAATTTCAAAGTTCATTAACCATTGGCATTCGAGAGGACCAAATTGAATGTCGAAACCAACTCTCTTGTTGACAGTAAAATGATCAAATTGTTAAGTATTGAGAAAGGGAGAAATTTGAATCAGGAATCTGAGCTATCATCCGGTGTAATGCAATTTTATGCAATGGCAGAGCTGAAGTAGCAAATGTTCCCAATTTCCTTTGTGCTCAGAACAGGTACTGCATTCAGTATGCAAGTCAATGATTTGGGTGAGACTAATCCGCACGGCTGCAGTTTATGACGCGCGCTTCGTATTCTTTTCTCGAATGGATTCGATACTTATCCACAGCGGTGCCTAGTATTATTTTCGAAAATCAAGCATTATGAAAAACAGACAAAACCAGAATCACCTATTTTCAACGTGGGACCTACGTCTCTCATAAGCGTTGACACCCATGCCAGGTTTTCATAAAATTGTTTTAGATTTAATAACTATTTTTGCTGCGAACGGATTTGGATGTTTCATATACCTATTATAAGATTTGTTTGCGAAGATAATGTAGATAACGATTCAATTTCCAATATACTTCTTCTCTGCATTTTTGCATTTCTCGTGCTGCCAAAAACGAGTAACCAATATAGTGGTGATGCACAATTTTTACATACCACTGCGAATTAGGCTCGCATAAATTGCTTGCTCGAAATGCAAATGCTCGTAATCGTTCTACGGATTCTGAGCAAATAGGAATATTGCAACATAAGCTTCATCCATTTACAAATTATTTGGTTATTTGGAGGTTCAATAGTTTCTTATGCAGAAAATGTCGCACACCACAATACGATTTTGTTTGCAACTTCAGATCAAAAGACAAGGCTCGATGGTTTTTTTTACCGGCTGATGGAGAGTGCCTATGTATTTTTGCATCACTCGCACATATCGTTGTTGTTTTTTTATGTGTTGCCAAAGGTTTGTTTATATGCGTACCAAAGCGTTGTATTATGTTAATTAGAAATGTAGAATAATCATTTGTGATCGTAGTATATTAACTACGAAAAATACCGTCAGCTATGGTTTTGTTCTACTGATTGGGTTTTTTTTCTAACCTTGAAAAATATGGGGCCCTATTCTCCATGACGAGACGACCAATTTGTCACGGTTCCAATGTTTGTTGAGTTGAACAAAATATGCATCTAATTTGTGCGATGAAAATGATGATGGTTTTTCAGGTGGAATAAAAGCAATTTTAATATTGAAACTATAAAATATATTTAACTTCCAAGTCTTTACTCTTTACAAGTATCTACGTATAACATGAAAGACTAGGATTAGATATTATAATGAATATTGACCATGGTCCAGTCGCATAGGAATATTGAACGAAGACTGAAAACATGTTAACTATGAAAAATTAAACTCAAAAACGATGGAAATCACATATCTGATTTATGGATATGTTATGTTAAAAGATCTAAGCTTTCAAGAAAAAATATTTGAAAATATAGGTAAAATAAAATATATAAAAAAACATATCATGTAAATTAATACAATCAGTAATAACAAAAACGAAATAAATATTTCTTGCAAGCGTAATACTGTAATACTGTGTCATACTAATGATAAACGTCTCAGTCAGGAGAGAAACAGTAATCTAAATAAATAAGAATGATTCGGTGTTCGTTCAACACGATTTAACTCGAGAACGGATCAACGAATCTGAATAATTATTAAAAATTTGAAAAAACATGAGCGTTAAATCAAGGGAGAGTATTGAATCGAATTGCGAAAAGTTTTTGATTCAATTATTAATCAACCCTTTGCGGTCGTGTTTAAATTAAAATATCTACTATGAGTTGGATGAAGTTCGCCGGGTCAGGTAGTACTCTAATACTTTTTAAATATTAGATCATGGGAATTTGAAAAGGCTTTTAGGAATCTACTGCCTATTTGACTCTCGACTTCGAAAAGATAGATCTGTCCATTTCTTTAGCTCTATTCTCATCATTGATTGGACAGAATTTAATTATATTGAAGACCTATGCGTTTTCTGAAGTCATTCGGATAGAGCATGGGAAGAACTGTATCAGAGAATCGCTTGTAGATTGTCCGCTTTCATTCTTTGAACTACGAAATTCATTGATGTGATCGTTTGGAAAAACTTTATAAGTCCAGCTGCGATAGGTAGATTTTCAAATTTCTGGCAAGTAAGCTTCCAATAACTTCCTTTAGATTTACTTTTTTTTGTTTTATGGTTGGTCCAAGAAAAAATACATGTGCATTGGTTAAATTTATCATTTAAAAATCACCTTATTAATCATTCAATCAATAAGATTTTGTAATAGAAAAAAATATCAATTTAACCTTCCGCAAAATCCGATCAGCCGTTTTTTTTTGCTTATTACACGCCATTACTTTTTGTACAGCGGGCTCATCGACTTTGTTCGCTGCTGATTTCCTGTTGGCAAGTATATTGCTTTCCGTCGTTTCTGCGTAAAATTTTAGTTGATCAAATTTTGCTCATTCCACCGTTTGAAAATCAGCAAAAAAGGTTAAGAAAATCTACTCAAATTTACGCTATGAATTTAGAAACTTAATTTAGTTGGCAGTTTTTAGTGTACAGACAAACTTTTTGGTTTCTGTAAAGTTTGTAATAAGAACATAATGTGTCCTGATGGCTTGAAGATCTGTTAATGCATGCTTCAGCTGAGAACCACTAGCCAAACGAAATGTTCTCTTCACCGGTCATCTGTATTGCAAGGATTCACCAGCACGAGGCAAACACTACACTTCCCTAACGTGTCAATGTATGATCGAAATAGAAACATACAATTGGGTTTCATCTGTATCAAACATATAAAATCTTAAAATAATTGCATTTTCAAACGCAAATAATAAAAAAAACAGTCTATTTTTAAAATATCCTGACAAATCCGAACTTCTCATTCTTCAATAGCCTAGATTTAAGGTAAAACGCTTAGCAACCTTGATCAGGCAATGAACCAATAAGTTTTGATAATCTTGAAAAATTAGAAAAATTGTGTTTCCTGTTCATCGACGATTGATTTCATTTTTTTTTTCGTTGCACATTCAATTTGCAGATTTTCATTTCACAGCTCATGTCTTACTGTTACTATTATCCATGAAGCAACAAAAATCGCAACTAATTTTAGCTCATTCTTTCTACCCACTTTTTTGCGTAGCAAGACATTTCAGGAAATGCGAAGTTGGGTCAAATTATTTTGAGTTTTGACGTTTCATGAATATACTTCTGGTTTACAATAAAATATTGTTTTGTAACAAAAACTGCATCATTTGTGAGCTTCCCTACCCCTGCCGTAAATAACGAGCAACTTATCGGGAAATGATTTGAAGTCCATGAACAAGGGAAACAGAAGAAGTAGGAATGGAAATATTTGCCTGGAGCATAAATATTGGACCTCGCTGAGGGAAACTTTCAGTATCGTTCTAGATACGAAGCCATGAACATCGATTGTTCTTCGTTGTTTTGTGTCATCACATGTCTTCGTTTCGGTCTGAGCTGTGGACGCGACCAAATTACTTACTCGCTGATGTCGCTGGCATTGCAATCATTACATCAAACTGACACCATCCCATTAAGATTCTGAACTACACAATTGTGTGGGGAATAATCGAATTGGCTTTCATTGACTCACCAGGAAAATCATTGTTCAGGAATTTTGTGTGTGATTTGGTCTCGCATGACAGTAGCAAAACTATATCCACCAAGGATGACAGTCAAGCTAATCGGGAAACATAAATATATAATAAACATAAACGAAATAATAAACATAAACAAAAAGGGAGGTAGCGGAGGAGGATTATTTGCGCTAGTATATGAATAATGGATCTCTGCTGAGGCAAATATACAGACCTTTTTTATTCGAATCAGTTAACCACACTTGTTTTCCGTCACCATAAGGGCTTCGTTGGTGCCATTGAGATTGCATCAATGCATTGAACTGACGCTATGCCGAAGCAGACGTTAAGGTTGTGCGCCACATGATTATTTGGGGAATATCAAGCTAGACCATAGTGAATGTCGTGCTAGAATGTTATGAGTTATTTGGGTTCGCGTGCCAATCGCAAAACTCAACAACAAGGATGGCATTTACATATTGATCATAATGAAGCTATGCAACTCTTTTCGAGGTTATTGCGATTCACAGACAGAATTTATTTCGTTTATTTAGTCACCAAGAAAATAAACGTCGTTCTAGACCACGGCTGAACCATTATTTCTAAAATATAACATGTATTTCTTTTGCAATATTGTGATATTTTCGAATTGTTCGTTGCACTGACATTGGGGGTGGGCGCATTATTTTGCCGATGATTGTATCAACAACTTTTTATCGGAATAAATGCTATACGGATAGTTGGCTGATACATTTTCTATCGCACTTTGGCAGCACTGCCTGTCACCGTGTAACCAAGATACGATTAGACATCCAACCGTTGAGAAGGCCTTACTAGTTATGTTACCCCGCAGGGGCTGACCGTCAGACCAGTGGAGTGGTGGTGGTGATGGTACCCCTTGCCGTTGTAATACACACTAATAACGCAAGCGAACTATTGCGGATTAATATCTGCATGTGCATCCGCCGCTGGATATGCGTTAATCCTAGCCCCGCTCCGAGGTAAGGTATTGTAATAGACCCGAGCCGGACAGATGGACGGAACGACACAGACGGACAGGTTGCTGCTATACGCGCATTTTAATTCCCATAAATGGCCGCTACAGTGTCGCCTGTCAATTTTCCCCTGCGAGTGAGGCGCGAGTGGTTTGGCTTATATTTCAAAGAATACGGCAGCAGCCGCAGATCTTGAGGTTGCTCCGTTGTTGTTGTTGAATGCTGCGTTTTTTGTGCTGCCTCCTCTCAATGGGTCGTGTTTGATTGTTTTCCGCGTTTGGATCCAAATGAAGGCTCCCCTGGCATCCATGCAGTATAGCTAGCAAGCACGACTATATAGAGATGTAAAACCGTTTTGAGGCCAGCATCGCAATGCGCGCTTGTTTTGCTGGCTGGAGCCAATAAGTGCCTCCAGGGGGACATCTCATACCTACTCGCGCCTCGCGCTGCTTAGTGGCAACTGGTCGCCCCGTAACGTGAGGAGTTGTCAGCTTAGATATTCAAATTCGAAAGGTTACGGTAACGAAGCTGTCGCCTTTTAACGCCAGGCAGTGTTCGTGTGTGAAGGAGAGAGTGTGGCATCCTTTCTCGGACAGGTGACAGAATGCGCGATAGCAAAAATGTGAAAATTTGAATACTGGTTTCGCCCGGCGACTTTCTCCGCCATAGCATGCCCACTGGCTCTATTTGTTAGTCTTATCAATATGAGATTGGATTTGTTGCAAACAAATCGTCGAAATAAGTTCTTATCTGTGTGCAACAGTCCTGTTGTACATCACGTGGGGCTCTGCCAATCCCATTCTGTCAAATTCATTAATTTATCATCAATAAATGAACCAATCAAGACGTACAACGTAACCTGCCCCGAGGGGGACTTAAATCAATCAGGCCAATTTTTCCCGCCCTGAAGTTCGCACGCCAGAACCTGCAAATGAGTCCTGTGCTATGAACGGCATGCGCAACGGTAGCATTTATGCGCTCACGTCAGTTTATAATGACTAGGAAAACGAGACAGGTTCCATGTTCTCCCCTGTTGTCAGTATCTCTCAAGATCTTTTGAAATTAGATGATCTACAAGTGCTTCATATTTGTCTAAATGGATTTGCAAAGAGCGGACCCCTCTCATGTTTTCCCTCAAAGTCGATGCAAGAAATAAGCAAAAAAAAAAAGAACACCGTCAATATTGACAACCTCGTTCGGCAGCCCAAGAAGCGCGCGCGCGTTCGCTCTCGTTCACATTGACAGTTGACCGGTTGCTCGGCGTGGTTCAGCAGGCCTTCCACACCCCTGACAGGCAGCGACGCTGGTTCAGCAGCGGGCGATGGAAAATGCTCACTCACTCAACCCGCTAGATAAATACGGGCGCAAAATGGGTAGCACCAATTGACCAATCTGTCAGTTGGCGGCTGCTGCCCCGGAGGATGAGTTGACAAAATTTGTACCGCTATGATGGGGTAGCCTCCGTGAAACGGCTCTTTCTCTCTTATGCGTTGGCGTGAAACACTCAAGGTGGCTGTTGAAGAGCCTCTGGATAGTTGAGTTTACGGTAGCACCCATCTCCACGCAACGGTTTGCATTTCTTGTAGATGATCTGTTTGCCGAGTGTGTCGGACTTGACGGCTTTATACTTGATTTCAGCGTGAATTCATACCGTATGGAAGCAACTGGATTCGCTGAATTCTAAGAAAACATTTATAACTTGTTTATTGATCAATTTCAAGAAGGATCGACCATCCTCTGAATTATGAACTAATTGAATCATTGCCCAACTAACTACTGAAATAGTTCAGAGTTAACGATAAGCTTGGACTTCAAAGCAATACTCTTAATACGAATAAAAAGAACAGAAAAGAATTTTCAAAAAACTCACCAATTCCAGTGAAACTTTGAGAGGGCTGAGCAATCAAAGTAAGCTAAAAGCTTAAAGCTTGGTAGAGAAATTTATAAAGAAACAAATATTATCTCTATGAAAAAAACTCCAGGAATTTACATTTACAATCTTATTTACATCCGGTGTGAATTCCAATCAATTACTGGATTTTAAATACAGTAGAATTCCGAATTCCACGGAAATGAGTGGATAAATCACTGCGTATAGCGAAAATCACGAATAACACAATGAAAGACTAAATAAAAAGACTGCGTTATATCGGGGACTCAACCGGAGAGACGTAGAACTATACCAAGAGCTGTCAATTTAAATAACGTATCGAATAACCAAGCAATTTTTTGTACCTCTTAGCAAAATTACATCCCCGACGCTCCCAAAAGTAAGCCGCAAACAAATAAGCCATAAATTGTATCATACAGCACCTTTCGCAGAACGACAACAGAAAATCCGGGATCGGTTATTGGCGGCACCTATGGCAATTGCAGTGAAATAAATTCTTACCTCCAGTTTTCAACCGATGAACACAGCTTTCACTCTTGGAAAACTTCTTCTTCCAATCCAGTGCAGCGACCCCAGAATAACAAATTCAAGTTTATTATCGAGAAAAAAATAAACATAGGGTAAATGATCTTGGTTTGTCCAATTTGGGGTGTTTTTACGCAACTAGTAAAAGCAAATCGATTTTTCTTCATGAAAATCACACATAATCGATACGAGTTTGGGTTTGTTGAAAAGCCCCAAGTCTCTAGTTGCCAATACTACCATAAGGTGTTGAAATTATTCAAATTTTTATGTTTTTTAACGATCTTCCTTAAAGAAGAATTATGATCATGGTTTGACCACCTCTGATCATGGTTTGCCCGAAAAAATGATCATGGTTTGTCCGGTTTTAGAAATCTCCATTTTTGAATGAAAACATTCGAATTCACAATTAGATGTTGCATTTATCATTGCTTGAGTTTACTGTCATCATATTGATTCATTCATAATTTAGGCTTTCTTCAGAATATTGCCTTTTCTTGGGCATTTTAGAAGTGTTCACCTCAACACAATCAACACAGAAAAACCATACTTCTGCTATGCGCGAAGCACACCAAAAACAAACATAAACAAACTGCAGCGTGCCAAGCGGTTGCCATAGAAATCATGTGGACAAAACAACATTATTGAATTGGACAACTCATGATCAGAATTGAGTTCATCAAAATGCGTTAATTTAATGATTTAGCTATGTAAATCCGATACAAATGGTGAGCAAGCATGATGTTTACAATATTTATAAGTGTTGTAATCTAGAAAAGGTCTGAATACGTGCCAAATAATCATCTGGTGATCGATTAAAAGTTAGCTTGAATGAGGGGCGTATTGACACAAATAGAAGGTGTGTTTTATAATCCTTTAAAACATGTGATTTCGTAAAAATATACTATCAAACTACTATAAATCATGTAAAAGGCAATTTCATTGATATGTTTCGAAACATTCGAAAGCCTTATTTGACACAGGAGCGCTGAATTAGAGCATTCAAAAAAGTGGGCAAACCATGATCATATTTTCGACTGGACAAACCAAGATCATTTACCCTACCTTTTCCACGCACCATCCTTGCATGTGGTCTAGTTTTACTATAGAGATAAGTTTACGATAGGATCGAGACGCTGGAGCGTGAAAAAAGTACATTTCCCACGCACCATCCTTACGTGTGGTCTAGTTTTTATCTATACTTTGAGGTTTTATGGTAGAAACGGAGTGATTGCGAGTTCGCTTTCTATGTCTATTCCGAGGAAGCAATAAATGTAGAGACATGTATATATGTTAGGAGATTGAAAATAAACGGAGTAAGTTGCAATTCGAACTTGGGTGTAGGTCAATCATCCGAAACCCCGTTCACTAGCTTGCAATGTGTTGTACTATGACGCCAATTTGAACCCGGAAACAGTACACGGATTCGTGAAAATTGAATGACAGATGGCAAAGTTCCCAACTACGAAAAGCCCAAAAACATTCATAAATTCACAGAGGCTCACCCCTAGCAAACAAAAATTAGTTATAACTTTTTTTAGTGAGAGGTCATAAAAGTGCCAATGGATTTATTCTTGTTCTCGCAAGAACAAGCGGCCATATGTCGAAATTTGTGTCTTTATTTTGACAATACACTCTTCTAGACAAACTGAATGCAGGCAATATGTACCAGTATCATTACTATGTGCTGGATCGATTACACGAAACTATCACGATGGGTGATAGTTTCGTGTAATCCTTGGGATGTCAGGAAAATGAAAACTCGTTGGCTGCTGCTTCTGCTAGCCACGGCTGAGTATATTGGTGATGATGATATCGGTGCTGCTGCAGTGCTCGGGAAAAGTTCCGCGGTTATAAAATTAATTATGGGTTCGGAAAAGAGCGAGTCAAACTCATTCGTTTTGACTGGCTATAGAATCACAAAGGGGTGGAGCCTACAATGCTTTGGTTCACTTCATGTCGGGCTTCCAGTGCATTGAGAATGAAATGCACAGGAGATAGCTTCGTTTGTTTTCACTGTAGTATTGATGTATTCAAATTGTATTTCGCTGTTATTCTAGTTGACTGTTTTGGTTAATACAACTTGAGGAACACGAATTGGCTCATTCAAACGTGAGATGCAGATGCTTTATATTTAATTCTTTAAAAATTCAATTGTTTATCTAAACAAAAATAAATCTTTATTGTGATAGAAGCGTACAAATATTCCCATTCAACAGATGCAAACATCTTTGCTATGTATCAATACTAGTATCCTCTTGTTTCGCCATATTTCTATCGTTGACAGCTGTTTTTTGTTTACGGAATTGGTTATCCAGTGCTGCCATTTTTTTGTAATCGTACTGCAGAGAACCGACTTACAGGTATTTGAAATTCAGTGCAAAATTATCGCACACACACTGTAGTTAAAAATTCGACTCATTAAAACTTATATAACTAAGCCTGTAATAATAAACGAATTATAAAAAAATATGATTGAACAAGCAACGTACACCCAAATTAGCTTTGCTAGAAAGCATTTTATTTTCGACATAAACCAGGTCTTTTCATGCCTTGTAGCGTCAAATGAGCAAATACTGTCATCTGTCTCCCAACGCTTAAAAATGTTTGAATGTATGGAAGCAGACATCTCTTTCTTTTCTCTTTTTTCATCTTTTTTGGGATTGATTGCTTTAAAACACAACGATTGACTTCCTTTAAAACACAAATTCCCGGTATATATTTGGCAGAATGTACATATTATTGCTTTGAATATTGAGACGAGAAAAAATTAAAGCATTCATAAAATAAGACCATATTTTTGTGAACAAACCAATATCGAAACCAATTCACCTAACTATTTAGTCCTCATGTAATTCTTACAACGTTCCAGTAAGATCATTCACTACCGGAATTTGTTTAAATGAATTGAAAAATATACGTTCGTCTTTATCAATGTGCTTCTGTTTTGTTTCAGTTAATTTAAAAAGAAAATTTTTTTTTTTAATTTTTCCAACAGGTTTCAATGAATAAAAATTAGATTTTAGTAATTTTTCTGAAATGGTGATTACTGTAATTTTCCGAACATTCACGAATTCCATGCCAACTCGACTGGCCATTGTCAGCTCCATCGCAGAATGCAGTAAAATGTTGTGGGTGTAAGGACATTGGTCATCGAGCAGTTTTGCATACTCGAAATATCAAAAAAAAAAAGATCTACTTTTTAAAAGCGCAAACGCTTTTTCTTAATTTTTTACAAAATTTTTAATTAGAAAACTATAAGACTTACAAAGTTTCAGTCAAAAAAAGAAATCTGTATTGGAAAAGTCAAAATTTTCATTAATAATCCCGAAAAAAATTAAAAGCTACGTTGAACTGTTTTTTAAATTAAAATCCATTTTCCCTGAAAACGTTTTTTTTAATTCTCAAGAAACAAAATTGTGAATAACCCATATAATAACGAACATATCCATATATCAGAAGATGATGGATGTAGACTCCTGAAAAACAACAAATGTTTTACTCGTGTCACTTTGGAGTGATTGAATTCTCGGGATTGACATGTTCTAGACATGTTTCTCATAAAAAAATATTTGCAGAGCATGTTAATCATGAGAATTTACACACACAAATGTTAACATTGTTAGTAATTTTTCGAAGAAAACATGAAAAAGTTGTTGTTTGAAAAACTCCTTTCCTATAGAAGCGCCTTTCTTTCGATGTATGAGAAACTTGTTGGATATGGACCATTCAATTTTTTTTTGAGAATTAAAAAATGCATTTTCAAGAAAAATGAAATCGAGCTTTTAGAATACTTTTTTAAGTGTATTATTTAAAATTTATTTTGCTATTTTAAATGAATATTATTAGTTCTCATAGTTTTTGAGTTAGATTTTTTTATAAAAAAGTTAGAAAAAAAAACACTTAAAATTTCAAAATTTATAACTTAGAAACTAAAATATCTTGAAAATTTTGGTCAGAGATTGAAAGTTGAGAAATTTTTGAGGAAATATCAAACAAATTTAAAAAAAAATTTATGTTGAAACTAAATTTTCTCAAAAATGAGAAATGTGTTCGTTTTAAATTATGAATAAAATTATATGAATAACGCATACAATAACCATCAAGTCATCCATACATTGAAAGAACATTTCTACAGGAAAATAATTTTTCTAACAATATTTGTTTCATGTTTCCTTCGAAAAATCACTACTAATGTTTTACTTGTAAATTTTCTACACATACCCATATACAAATGTGTTTGTGTGATATTCCAAAACTTGAAAAAGTTGTAGCTTCAAAATGGGGTGTATCCCATCTTCATTCGTAGATTTTTCACAGAGAACAGCATTTCAAAAATCGTCTAAAAATCTCGACTTTCTGTTCCTTTAATTTTGTGTCGAGTATAATTCAAAAGCTATAAGAAATATAAAGTTTGTGTCTTCGACAAAAGTCCATATTTTAATAATATCTAAAACGTTGCTGGATACACTATATCGCGCTCGTGACTTCAAACAAAATTAGGAATAGTCGTAATTTTTTCAAAGAAAACAATCAAAGTTTTGGTTAGAAAAAATCTTTTCCTGTAGAAGTGCCGTTTTTCCGATGTATGGAGGACTTCTCGGCTATTTTATGGACTAAACATATGTGTGTAAGTTTCACAAGCGGATTTGCAATCGTTGCAAAAATGCAGTCGGAAGAACAGCAGCAGCGCAAATGAATTTTGTGCACGTACCTCGAAAATCCGGATCTCTTCCATCGTGACATCAGCAGGAAGCTGTAAATGGTACAATTTTCAGTAAGCTGTGCTTCTAAATCGGTACAACGAACGCTTGACCATCGATCCGAAGGAAAAAGTAGTCAAAATTGTTTACCGTATAGTGCAATGGATCACGTGACTATACGGTGCGTGACTCAAGCTTTGAAGAGAAATCCGAACAGTTCAGTTAAGAATGTAGCTAAATTTAAGCAAAATTTTCGTGCAAAATACAAAAATACGTATAAAGTTCAAAAGTGACCGAATCGCAATGAACGGTGGCAAAATCCCGTGCACTAAAACTCTACACCCAGATGCTAACACAAACGCATTGCCTCGTTATGGGTGACGAGTCTTATGTCAAAGCAGACTTCCGACAGCTTCTGGGACTCCAGTTTTTCACTGCTCATCATAGGTTTGATGTTCCTGAGCACGTTCGAACGCAGAGGATGTCGAAGTTTGCCATAAAGTACATGGTTTGACAAGCAATTTGCTCATGTGGGAAGCGGAGCACCCCATTCGTGACTACCGGTACGGTCAATGGGCAAATGTACAGATCGTAAGCATCCTAAGGAAGTGAAATCGGAGGAAAATATGAAGAAAACCTGGGTCTTATGAGTAGTGCGGAGAAGAAGGGTCGTGCATTTGGATATGGAAAGGAAGTTGAATAATAAAACAAACATGGTAAAAGTTGTTATTTCTCACTTTATTCCCTGGAAATTTGAAGATGATCGGTTGAACGAGTGAGTTTTGCCAAATCTTTTCTCGTGACGCAATTTGACTCAAGACAGCCTTTAGAATGAATAAGATCACAGCGAAAACAAATGAATGAAGATAAAAAACAATAAAAATAGAATAATAGCAGAATAAGTGGGAGAACAATCATTGTAATATGAAGAAGTTCCAAAACCATGAATCGAAATGTGAATAAAAAGTTACTGTAAAATTGTTGTTGAAGTTTATGAAATCCAGACGAGAATGGGTTCATGTAATACATGCATGAAAAGTGTATGAATTATAAATATTTCTCATCTTCTTTTCATGGATACAAATGAGAATAATAAACTGTAAAAATAAATATTAGTATGAAAGTCGATCTTCGTCCTCTGGCGCGCATCCCTCTTACAATCTCATTCCATATTTTTTGCAAAGCCGCCATGAAATTTTCAACAATTTTCATTGGCTGGGAGGCCTTTAATTTCAACTTTGCTCACCTTATGCTCTGAATTGAAAAATCTAGTGGATTCTCACCCGACGAAGAAAGCGACCACAAGCCTTTCGGGATGTCCAGTGAATTATTGTTTCCTTTGACCTGCATCACATCCGCTGCATATGAAGGGACAAAATTTTGTTTCCAAAGATAATTGGAACACGTTTCGGCCAATTTCCTTTCAAATCGTTGTCGAAGTAGTAATTGGCGCTGATTTAACTCGGCACCCATAAATCGACCTCTTTTTGTATCCAACCTTGTTCAAGTGGCTTCAAAAGTTTTCATTGTACATTTTTGTTACCGTTCTGGGGAGTTTGCCTTGTAATGAATAAGTCGCGCATAAATGACTCCAATTACAACTTTTAACATCTAAGGGTTCTGAGAAGGGGATACGCATGAAAACATACAGGCATAAATTATTGAAGAAGAGGATATGTTCAGAAGGGGAACGGGAACGTTGGATACTGGGAAGTCTCTAGTTCTCTAGTTCTTCTTTCTTTTCTCACTGCGATCAGTAAGCTAACGACACATGGAAAAATGAGTTCAAAGTTAATGCTTTGGAGTTTTTGAAACCTTCAAAAATAATCTCCAATAGATGTTACAAAAATCACATGAAATAACTAAGACAAAATTATTGGGTCAAAATTTTTTGTCATGGCAGGACTAAACAAATCAATATGAAGCACACACAAGTTTGCGGAACCGTCAAATTGAAGGATTTCATTTCAATTCTCTTGAATAATTCTAGAATCCACAATTTGTTGTCTAATCATTCACTATAAATTCAACTGGATTCTAGATGGTTGAATAAACTTGAAACCTTTTCTCAGAATCTACATTGCTACTGATATACATACTAAATTAACCGAGAGCAATAAAATTTTAACAATTATACAATGTTGAACTTCAGAGAATATTGTTATTGCTTCATCATATAATAGGAGTAAAAACCTTCGTTTTTTTTCAAAAATTAATACTTTATTCTGCAAAAATGGTTACAAACAGTGTTGCCACACGTACAGATTTATCTGAAAAGGTACAGATGAGAAAGATTTTTCCCCTTCTGGTACAGATTAAAATGTGGCAACACTGGATACAAAATAAATATTCAAAGTATTGCCCATCGCTAGTCACAACTTTTTCCCATCATTCTGGCAATTCACGGATAATGTCACGGATGTCGGCTAACCACGAATCGATCCAATTTTTGACTTCATCAAAATTGGAGAAGTACTTATCAACCAGGCTATGTTGCATCTATCGAAAAAGGTAGTAATCGGACGGAGCAATGTCTGGAGAATACGGCGGATGTGATAGGTCCTCCCATTTCATCGTTTCTAAGTATGTTTTGACCGGTTTCGCGACATGCGGCCGAGCATTGTCATGCTGCAAAATAGCTCTATCGTGTCTTTGCTTTTTGCCCGTTTTTTCTTCAGCGCACGGCCCAAACGCATCAATTGTGTGGCAAACAACTATGTTGTTTACGCTTCAACTTTTCGACATATACTGAAAAAGACGCGCAATGACAGTAGCTTTCCAACAAATGTCTGGAAATTTGATTCACTAGAATAATAATCAAGTTACACCATCTGTTGTAAAACCTAAGAAACTTACCGGTACACCTAATATTAATCTCAACCGCGTTGATGTCGCACAATTATACCACCGAATCATCACTTCATTTGAGGCAAATAGTCTTCATAGAAACACACCTCATACCCCAAGCTAGTACGAAGCGCCCTATCCGCAACCTTTGTCCCAAACCGTTCGAACTTCAACCGTCGCGTTCGGGGTACTGGGGTTCCAATAATTGAAAATGTACACTTTTATGTTGATTTTATGTGCATTTTCAAATTTAAATTATTCCCCCCACTTGTAATTGCTTCATAAATAAATGTATTTCCTGAGCACCGTATCGCACCGATGACGATGGGTCGAAGGTGATCGTAAAAATTGCTTTCCTTCCGCATGCGCTTCCCCCTCTCTCGCAGGCGCAGCACCACATTGTGGATGCACTCAACTGCTAGACGCGCAGCCTCACTTGAAGCTAAAGCATTTTGGGAGCGAATTTTATGGGAATTCCGCTTACTCATCTCGACGGTTGTTCCCGATGGCTGCTACCACTTTTCCTTGGGTGGCATCTCGGGAAGTTGCGGCCACTCTGGCCACATCTGCGTGCAGGATCCCTGGCTCCCGTTGAAAAACGACTTTGGCATTAGCATTGTTTTGATGCGCTACGCGCATCGCGTTTCCATAGTTTTTTTTTTTCTCTCTCCCCGAATGCACATTACACAGACATAAAATAATTTGATTTATCGCTACCATCATACAAAGCAAAAGGTAATAAGCATATCAGGCAAACACGAGACGAACCAAGGTTATCTCCGCTGTTGCCAGCGGACGACAGCGGACTCAACGGTGTGACTTATGGGTCATGAAACGGATTACGGCGCTGCGAAACTACCGGTGCCACAATGGGTGCCAATTACCCGAGGGGGCTACTGAAATTGAATTTTGGTTTTTATCTCCCGAACTGCACATTGTCCAGGGGAAGAGAGCAAACGAGCTTCAACGGAAATGGGTTGAACGAGAAAAGGGGAAATACAGCAAGTAAATTTGTCAAACATTGCATGTTGTACCCCACGTTAAATCCCGTCTCGTGTTCTGCTCCCTCCAACATCGTCTCTGTAAGCTGAAACCAATCGCTTAATAAAAATGATGGTAACTTAATTTGTGACAAATTATGTCAACATATAGCAGTCATTAATATGAGGTACAAACAACAATAACACCGGTGGTTTGTACACACTCGAGCGGTGGCTGTTGTTGAGTTTGCCTTCGCCGTATCAGACGGCTGGAAGAGGACACCACCGCCAACGACCGACGACCAACGAAGATTCCGCTACGGTCAGCTGCAATTTGGCTCGCGCTAAGCGACGCCCTCGAGAATGCCAGGACGGCAAAAAAAGAAGAAAAAGGAGTAGTCCAGGCGCAGAAAACAACACATTCTCGACATTCGCTTGTATGTAAACGAGCCTCTCGGGCGAATCTCAGCCAACAGCGACGAGAAATCACGGTAAGGCAGGACAGTACGCAAAAGCGCTAAACTCTAAAACCGTGTATGAATTAATAAACGAGGCAAATGAAGCGAAGCTCGCGTTCTTGCTTCCACCCCGATGGTCTGTGAAAATGTTCTGCCAAATGGGAGCTACTCATCAACCCGGTCGACCAGACTTGATGGCATACGACGAAATGTTAAGGGCAAGGGATGTGCATTTTGTTTGCTCTGGATACGATAACGTACTGACAATCAGGATTACTTGATGAGAATATTATATGAGGGGCTTATAAGGAAAGCGGTGTAAGTGACTTGATCGACTTTTCTTCAACTACTTTTTCTTCAGTTAATAACTCAACTGCAAAAACGTTCCAATTTGAGTTTGCTATAGAAACCGATAGACGAGGTTCTGACCTATCTTCCACATTGTCAAATGTGGAAAAAAAACAACCGGGAATGTGTTTACAGCTAAGTTATCACAAAAAAGAGAGAGTCGATGTAGAGAAATCGATAATGTCGCTTACACCACTTTCATTTAGAGCCCCTCATATACTCTCTCGTGGAACCCGTAACACTGAAGTGAGCAGTTTTGTGTTTGTTCGACTAAGTTTTGTTTACGTCAGAGATAGCCAGTAGCAAAGTAAAAATACTCCAAGTTTCACAATCTTACTTCGATAGAAACGAGAACGCAAGTCAGGCGACCTAAATATGAATAGAGTTTATCCGGTCGCTGTGTGTTTGATGGGATTTGGGAGCTGCTACTTGTAAAAAACTACTACTGCTACTTATAAAATGTCGACACACTCAAAAATGACATCCGAGATAACAAAAAGCGAATTCATATTTATAATTTTCTTTTTGTTTAGATACACTGAAAAACAACTAGCGAGAAATCAACATACAGCTTTTTTTGACGTAGGACTACGTCTTTCATTTCTATACTGAGGTGTAAGTTCAAAGTTTCGAAAACGAAAGCGTTACGCCCGAGAACGAGATTTTGAGCGTTAATAGCTCCTAAACAAGTGAACGAAATGGTATTATAAACACTTCATTCGAAAGATAAAATGTCTACGCGTTATATGCTTGTTACTTTTTCATCCAAAAACTTGTTTCAATAGTCTTAAAATTGCTTTCAAAACAGGCTATTGAAATCACACCAATCGGTATATAAGCGAGTACCGCTCGGAAATCCACTCAGTTACGATTGCGCAACGATTCAGGTACGATCGCTGAAATCCACCCTAACACAAACTTCAAAACCATGGAGCCTGTGGAAATCAGCATAGCAAATTAGATGTGAGCTGCGGGTGCTTTTGTACACGCTTGCGTTTCTGGAAATTGGAATATTTCCCTAACACAGATTTCAAAACCATAGAGCCTGAGGAAATCGACATTGCAAAATTGATGCAAGCTGCGGGTGTTTTTGTACTCGCTTGCGTTTCTGGAAATCGGAATGTTTCTCTAACACAGACTTCAAAACCATGGAGCCTGTGGAAATTGGCATAGAAATTTAGATGCAAGCAGTGGGAACTTTCGTACTCGTTTGCGTTTTTGCAAATTGGAATGTTTCCCTAACACAGACTTTAAAACCATGAAGCCTGGGGAAAGATGAAAACTACGAGTACTTTTGTACTCGCTTGCATTTTTGCAAACCGGAATGTGTTTTCCCAATACAGATTCCGAAACCAAGAAGTTGGGAGAATCGGCATTGCAGATACATTCAAGTCGGCAATACTTTTATACCCCCAAACATGTTTACACTCCAGAATTCGTTTTGCTATCACGGTCTACAAAAGCGGGTACAAATGCAACACTTCGGCTCGATTATTCAAGACTGCATTGGAAGATATCCCTTCATGTCACCAGCTCACTGAACTTCTACGCATACCGTTTGATGATGAGGCAAAATGTTGATAACTATTTGCTGTGATAACTACTACCATAATGCATGAATTGACTTAAATTGAGATTTGTTTGCAATTGAATTCGTAAATAGTTTCATTCATTCACTATTTTAATCAATAATTTAATCAATACACAAAAGATAGCACTGCGCAGCGGCGATATCGTACCCAACGAGGATCATCCGAGGTTGGATTATTGCTAATTGAAGAAATACAATTGATTACTAAGCCAACGGCAGTCCTACGTCAACCTTGCGGTTATATCATAGGTATAACCCATCCATAGTTTTTGTTGCTTTGGGAGTCGTTCACGCTCATCGTTATTTCTTCTAATGAATTCATGCTTGAATTTCTATAACGTCTCGTCGACAATATTTTCCAACGTAGTTCAACGTTAACAAAGCGGTAATGTAGTGAATACCACTCTTATAATTATTAATTATAGTGACTTTACACATTCGCGTTTATTCTCTTGCAGAATATTGGTAATGGTGGATCTTGGAATTGAACCCATGATCAAACGCTTAGTAGTCGGACGCGCAACTATTTGAGTCTTGAGAAAAAATTATAGGAGGTTGTGTCCAAGATACGACCGCATTGTTGAAGTAGAACTACGCTGTTATTTTATATAAGTTGCTTGTTTATTCCTTCGGATATTATTCTATAATGCTGTGAAATTTTAGAAACAACTGCTTAGTAGAATAATCTCTGAAATGATTGATTGATGATTCATTCTTGCCCTCGCAAAACAATCGTATGTCGCAATTTATTTCATGTCAATGCATTGAAAATTTACCTCGAAGGCTATTCCGGTGGCCTTTTTCAAAATTGACATAGACTCGGCTACAGTCGATTATATACATGTTGCATCAGCACCATTATTCCATATCTCATAACTACATCAATATATCTTTGGCACCGCATGTAAACAACAACAATGACAACACTTACAAGTATCAAATATGTAGCATGATATGTTATTTGGTATTGCCTCAAAGGAATCGCACCTCTAGATATCGTTCGTACAAACTAAGCGTAAACCAAGCGCCAAACAAGCGTTCACCATAGCATGCATACAGAGCCATACATTGGTGCCTTGAAACTACTAGCAATATAAACATTTCTCATCATTTTGCGCTATTCTCAAAAGAAACGCTTCTGTTAATATTACTGGCCTCGAAAAGAGTTGCATTACTTTCTCATGCTCGAGAGAAGCGCAGCTGTCACCCTTAGTGGAGGAAGTTTTGCTACTGGCAAGCAAAACCTAATCACAATTCCGGAACATTTACTTTCTTGATGACTAAACAAGGGAAATAAACTCTTTTTGTTAATAACAACCTCGAAAACAGTAGCAATGCTTCATTATGATCAATATTAGCGCAAATACAATCCTAGTTGAAGGCAGTTTTGCGACTGGTACGCGAACCCAAATAACTTATAACATTCCAGTAAGACATTCAAGATGCTTGGTATTCCCAAATAATTTTTTGGTGCACAACCTTAACGTCTGCTTCGCCATAACGTCAGTTTAATGCATTGATGCATTCTCAAAGACACCAACGAATCCCTTATGAAGACGGAAAATAAACAATGTTAACTGCTTGGAAAAAGACTGAATAATGCCACACAGCTTGTACTCTGCTGTAACACCCATCGATGCGAATTCGCTGATGAGTCTGTCAAGAGCGACCGCCTTCACCACCAGCGGGGGGAGCTTGATTTTGGTTGCTGCCTGGGCGTTTACATTTTCGACCGACGCGCCAAAATCGCCTACTTCGCTGTTGTTCGGTGCGGTGTCACATTTGCGAAGGCTCGATTCAGTGCGAGCGCTGCACCAACACCGCGTGCATCATTAGATGACGCTTACCTCGAAATTTTATTGCCCCTGGCAATGCGTTCGTTTTTTGCAGGGCTCGAGCCTGCCTTCCTCTTCTTCTTGCTCATCGCACACTACGCGAAGCGTCCAATTTATGACGCGGGAAGAAGAACACACGATACGAATAACGCGAAAAACGAACAGAAAAATCAAACGACTATTTCCAAGTTGGATTACCACTGGTGAGGTCCAATCTTAGATCGAAGCGCAGCGAAAGCAAAGTGAACTGGATTATTCAACAGTCCGATGCCGAATGAAAGTTTGCCTCAGCTAGATCCACTGTTTATACTCTAGGCAAGTATTCCCCTCCATTCTTCTCCTTTTCCTTCGTTCACGGAGACTTTAAATCCTACGATTTACCCTCCGTTGGTCGTCGATAAGTTGCTCGTTATTGATATCTCTGTTCGGGAAAGCACTCAAATGGACAGAACAAATGTATGGGAAAATAGAAACACTTAAAGTTTTCACGAATTTTAACCATTTACTAACCAGGGTGTAACCCGCGACGCTGGTGGAAGCGCGCGAGCCAGTTGCTACCGCGGTTTTGCGCAGATTAGCGGTTGATTTAAGCGCCACTCCCGCGAGGGAGACCAACCGCCGTGTTCTTAGTTGTTGCCCGACTATTGAGACACCCAACACCTTAGGGCGGGTTTGTCCTTCAATCTCGAAAACCCGGTTTGTTTCACGACTGTTTCCTGCGCTCTACAAAGACCCGTGACACCGTTTGTCGGCGATACAAAAGACAGCACAGAAGAGCACCTCGGCTGGTTCCAAAGAAAGCTACTTATGCTGAAAATATCATCACAGGCCCTACTCAATATAGTTTTCATCCACCTTGAAGCTTCAGAGGGCGGGGAGCGGGGGTTGATGAACGAATTTAAAAAAAAATAGAAACAGAGTCCCAACCCTGACTCGCTTCAAAAATCAAAACAATCGGTTTGTCGGTAATTAGGCTACCGCTAGCCAGTAAGTGCGTTAGATTTCTTCTCGTCAGCTACAAAAACCCAATTTATTGTTCAATCGTATTCCACAAAAAAAAACTTAATTTCATTTCTAGCGATGTATACACATTTTATACAAAAAAAAAAGAAAATAGAATTATTCATAAAAACATTTTATAGCATTTCAACACTCCTATCATTACAAAATTTTATTTCATCATTTTACAAGTTTCGAACTTCGAATCATCGAGTTCAGAACCAGACGCGTCTTCTCACTAACCTAATCCTCCATTCCGATATACATCCGTTTTATACTGATGAGTACGTGCTCATCATCAGTACTGTGCTTATGCTAGCACGCTTCAAATATGTGGCTTTGTGTGTGTGGTATTTTTAGTAGTGTGGCATTTAGTGTGGCTCTATTGTTCTCTTATTTTTGGATATATCCCTACATGCGCATGTGTTAATGGGTATATATTTAGAACGGTACTCACGACCTTTTACTTGGTGAATTTTCCGCCGGCGGCTTTTCCCCACTCATGGGGTGGTTGACGATGAACGCAGGTGGTGAATGCTGGCGGCGAATCCTGAAGATATCCACCGCACACGCGATCGTCGTGCGGAGTTCCTCTCAAGCGAGGCGTTTCGCTTATGCAGCTGTATACGCGGCCACCTTTATCGCCGGTGACGACTAGATGATCCCAAATGTTGGTGATGCAGGTGATGATGAACCGATGGTGTTAAGGCGTGATCACCACCGCACACGTGTTCTTCGTGCGGTCTCTCTCCCGGGAGCAAGTTCGCGCCAAAGTGTCCTTGCGCGGCTTCGTTTTTGGATGTAGGCGGCGATGGAATCCCAAAAGCTGATCGTGGGGTCAGAAGCGGCTTGCCCTAAATGCACACACCACAAAGAACGGAGAAAAAAAAACCACACGTATGCCACATTGGTTATTTTATCTAGCCACATGTCGTAAATGCCATTGAAGCTTACCTCTACTTTCTTTGACGGATGCACAGGAGGGCACTAACTATAATATTGTCTCTAACTTCCTAATGCCTAACTAAGAACTAATAAAAAAAACCATTAGCACACCAACCACGAGGTAACTATTACCGACTACCTTTCCGTCCACTTTGCGCGATATAGTAAAATATATCCGCTCCTGTCCTCTTCCACGGTCACGATTGGAATGAAAGACTATAGTTTTAGGTCCTCAGATCAGCGGGACATTCTTCGAAACCGGAACTACGTAATTGTTAGCGAACATTTCCGTAGTTATTCCAAAGTTCTTCTGTGCTAGCTTCTATCTCGCTTTCACACATTCTCCGGCTATATTGTCTTTAACTCCCGAGCACAGTTGAAGTCGATTCTCTTCCCGGGTTTTGAGACAAAAAACCCCACCGAGAGATTTGCGGAAAAGTGTTCATAACGAAAATGAACAAGGTGTATTTGATGATTTCGGGTTTCAATTAGCGTCCTGGCTTAATTGAGCCGCCGAGTCACATCTGGCACTCAAAATGGTTAGCCGCCCAAATGTAAAAAAAGAGTGGCACTCGCATTGCCGTCCATCCAAGACACAAACTTCTGAACAGAAGAACTCAGACTCACACAACTGAGTTGTGTTGAATGTGGATTTCAAATATAAGAACCGAGGGGATCTACAATGTTGTTATATGTGGTACCATGCTACAAGGGGATTCTATTGTATGGCATATTAAACAAATCTTACGGAATTTCCGATTCGTTTATTATGTAAATCGCCAAAATCCGTTCGCGGCAAAAATAGTTATTAACGTTGACTTTATTTCATAAAAACGTGACCTGTTTTCTGATTTGACACCCTTAATGAAAGACGTAGTTCTACGTCAAAAATGTTTACTACTCACTAACTGGAGCGATACTGTGTGATAAAAATCGCTAATGACAATTTCTCTAATCTTGTCCAGAGCTGCAATCCATCACCGTCAATGTCACAAAAAAGCTGACCATAGTCACTCAATTCCTCTCACGGCACGTGAGATCCAAATATTCAGTAGTGATACTCACTCTTTTGTTTCTGACACCTAACCAAATGACGGTTGGTTCCAATGCTTCTCACTGCCGATCGCTCTGTTTACAATTTTACGTTACGAGAGCGGTGGTTGTGGCGTATGATGGTAGTAGAAATGTGAGTGATCAGACAGTTCCAATCATTTTTGACAATCGCGACGGTTGTTTAGATCAAGAAGGTGGAGTTAACAGGTGGCTCGTAATTTACACTATTTAGAAAAGACGTATGAGGAATGGCAAGACGAAAGGTTTGGATTTGTTTATGTTATTACTTACGTTGGTATGGTTACATTTGATTTCGTCGAAGGTGTTTGAAGCAGTATAATAAATAAACAGTTGTCGTTGAAAATAGTAACCTAGTATCCTTTATGCATATGCTTCCGCCAGCTGGCTCGGCTAATGTGATATGATTTATTCAGGGAATGCTTTGATCGTGGTACCGACATGGTGCATAATTTGCAGCTTTGTTTTTTGTGCTGGTTCATAACGGCAATCAACTGTGCCGACGAAACTGTAGCCAATGTTTAGTGTTGTTTGGATACCATCTATGTAAATAAATTCAAACTTACGGGATACGTCCGAACGGCAATTCTGACATTACTTTTTACCTTCCACTTCACTTTCCTTGGTGTAGATTTGTTTGTTGAAGTAGAAGTTGTTGTTGTTGTTAGAGATGTCTAAATTTTTCGTTTATTCGATTATCGATTAATCGTGGGGCCATTTTTAAATATTCGATTCATTCGAACAATTGTCTTTCAGTATCCGAGTATTGATTTCTTGCAGTTAAAATGAACAAACATTTATAATAAAAAAGATTATGGTGTCATAATTTTAAAAATTAAATTAAATATAATTTTCAAATAAACATGGTGCAGCCAAAACCATTATTTGAATGAAATGGTATTTAAGTATATTGATAAATTTACCATTTCATAATTATTTGCGGATCATGAAAATGATCCGATTGAAAACCGACAAGGCGTTTTTTTTTATTTAGAGTTAAGCCGTTCGCTCACCCCCTCCAGCTTCTGTGGACTTTGTTCGAGGACAATCTGATTGGCGGTTTCTCGATGGAATATTTGCCAGTCAATTTCCGGTACTTCTTAGTTGACCGTGAACGGTTACTGTTGTACCTTGCAAGCTTCCAGCGTGAGGATAGCAAGGATAGGATAATTCTTTTCTCCGAAGGAATGTGCTGAAATGCAAATAGTGTTGTTATATTCAAGAAACAAACAAATGACAATATTACATTCAAAATTTTAAGAATATCCTCCTAAGATAGAGCCGGCTCCCTTATTCCCAAGCAACGACTTCTCACCGCGGGAATAACCCGCGAAGTAGAATTGGCACACAAAATCAATCTGCACCTAGACACATACTTTTCAATGGTTCTTCTCAGCGCATCCTGGGTATCTTTGGTCAGCTAATCCACCACGGATAAGACGAGTCTCATATTCACTCTACCCGCTGGGATCAATTTGATTGATCAAATCCGACACGACCACCCTGTCATATATCCCGGTAACCGATGAATTCAACTCGATGTGGTAATTACTGCTGATGGTACTGATTTCCACCTTCCGGTTCGAGGGCGTTGTGAAGTTTAATATTTCATTGCGTAGCCGTTCCACGCCCGATTGGTAAAGTTTCCACAGCAGATACATGATGCGAGTTTTCTTACTGGCCCGGAAGGACCGTATAACATGAGATGCTGGAAGTCTCCCTGGGAGCAAAGATCAATCAGATGCGCAACTTGCGTTTTGTGGTAGTCCAGGACAGCTGGCGCGATCGGTAGCGGTCAACTCAGAGAGCCATTGTACACAAAAATATTTGATGTATAATACAAAAATACTTGGTGACTTGTTGTTTTCGTGTTGGCCTTTGTCAGAGTAAATGCATCACCTCCAGATATGCCAGATGATTTTTTTGAAAATCGTCGACAAAAATCTGAAATGTTGATGAAATCTGAGATGCAGATACTATTGTTACCGCGAGAATAGCAAAGTAATGTTTGAAAAAAGGGGTTTTAAGCGCAGGGAATCAAGTCATAAAGAGAAGAAATACCATATCCCTACAGTCTGCAACTGAAAATATAAGTTTGCAACAGGATAGACAGGACATTAAATATCAGTAAAATTGCGAACATGTCTGCAGATTTAGTATCCTTGCAATGATGAGAAACAAATTTGGTAAAAAAAATCGAAGTCGAACGGGTTACAAAATACATCATTTTGCTAATTTCAAACCCGATCGGGAGCCGGAACAGAGGGGATACGCAAGACGTGTTATTCCACAAGCTAATTACTAATACAAATGACACGTGTATTACTACACAATATTCTTCAAATTGTATTTAAAATGAAATTGTATATGGTCACTGGTCACCAAAGATAATCGTAGTACAAAATTTGTTGATTATCTTTGTGTGAGTACCATCACTTGATTCTCACGACAAATCGCAGCTCTGCTGCGTCCTTTTCGATAAGTTACCAATGGACGGAGCTTAGTCTGCAATATTTTCTTAGTCCTCAGTGTCCGTACATCCACATTTCGAGCGAGCGATTTTAGCGCGACAGTGGAATAACAAAAATTGTGACTCGCCGTTATATCATGTGCTCGTTATTGATAGCACAGGTAGCACGGCTATCGACACAAATGCACAGAATGCATGTATAGAAAAATGAGAATGCTTCCAATTTTTTGTCGATTCATACCATTTACGGACTAGACAGTTGTAATGTATAGCTTATCAAGCAAATCTTCTGATCCCGATACGTAAATTATCAGAATTCGTTTCGCAACAAAAATAGTCATTAACAACATTTGTGCTTCTCGCCGTACTTCCTTGAGAGAATACGAGAAATTTTGAGTGCTTTATCCAGACGCTGTTATGTCATTACCTTTGTCTGGGTCCCTTCACATTGCTCAATTCCGGGTAATGAGAGGGCAAACTCATTGGCAAAGGTAGGTGCAATTGAAGGCGATATTTATCAGCGTCAAACCGCCTTCAATGAATTTTATTCTTTAGTCCGCAAAAATACCATCGCTAACTGGTAACGCAAGTGGAATGAAGATGAATTGGGCCGGTGGTTCACTCGATTATCCCTAAGGTTAGCCTCAAACCATGGTTCAAAAGTCTGGAAATGAGTCGAGACTTTATTCGCACCTTCTCCCGACTCATGTCCAATCACTGTTCATTAGATGCACTACTCTTCCGTTTAAATCTTGCCAGCAGCAATCTCTGCGTTTGTGGCCAAGGTTATCACGACATCGAGCACGTTGTTTGGCCGTGCGAGGTGTATCTGGTCGCCAGATCGAATTTAGAAAACTCCCTTCGAACCCGGTTGATGATCAACTCATGATAACATCGCTTTTTCATTCGTCCACTCTGAGATAGACAGCTCAAATTTGTTTAAATTAAATTTACTTCAAATTACTTGATATTACTGGAGTATTCGAAACACATACTTCTGACCCTTATTTTCTAGAGTTTTTCATTCAATTCATTTGGACGGAGGTGAATACAATGAAATAAAGATCGTTTAAATCAGATGATCAGTTCTGTTTTGACGATGAATCCTACATTAGGGAGACAATAGGTGTATGGAAAAAATCATCATCGAATTTAAAGAACCGACCATGTACATTTTGTTTATTTGCCCAAAAATAATGACCTGTGCAAAATTTCCGCTCTATCGGACATGATGATGGGTACAAACACTCGTGGGGTGGGGTTTCTCCAAAGCCTTTCTAGCTGAAGGAATTTCCGTATAAATGTGGAAATATAATCGCGATCGCCACGTGGATCGCGGATGGTTTTGGCGGGGAACACTTCGTAGCGAGAACACTATGTAAATTATTTCTCTTATAATCCAATCGAGTTAGAGAGCACTATAACACTTCAACTGCGCGTGACGCGTTGAATAAATCGGGGGAATAAATGAAAACTCAGAAAAACTATAACTTGGGATATATTGCCGCTAACTTTCATACAACCTTTATTCGTGAATACTTAGCGGAAACTGAATACTGTGTGACAGTAAAGCGGAAAAGGAGGCCATAGGTGTCAGAATATTGGTTAGCCAGTGAGGGGCTGTAATACGGTAGTATTTCACTAGAATTACTTAACTAGCGTATTGCTGATTTCTGCGAATATTTGATTTAGAACCTAACTCATGATTTAAGGGTGCCTCAAAGCGTTCAACGCTTTGATTTTTTGACATCCGAGGATAGAACTCCTTGGATTCGATTTACGAGACAGACTCCCAAGGGGGTTGATTTTCGGCCAAAAAATTTTTTTCGAGATAACATCAGATCTCGACGCTTTATGCATTTTTAAATCATTTGGCATCGATTTTTTTTTTCGATTCTACTATTTTCATGTCCTCTATTTTATGTATCCATAGAGTCAAAATTACAGATTTCTGAACAATAGAAAAATTCAACTCAAATGCAATTATTACAAACGATTACAGTCCTACGTCAAGTTCCCGTCCATGCCCCTAGGCCCAGACCCATCTACTTTTTTTAAATTTTAAATAAGAAGTAAGTTCAAAATTTCAAAAAACCCCAGACAAATCTCATGCAAAGCATTATACGGAACTACTATAATGTTGAATACAGGTCGGACTCGATTATATACAGTCGACAATTTTTTTTCATCAATTGTTTTCAAGTCCTATACATAATCGAATCTCAAGAAAACAATTTTTTCATTAATGTATGAATGTCAAACATTATTAGAAAAATATCTTTTTTTGTGATTCGATTATGTATTGGATTCGAAAATGATCGTTGAAAGTGAAATTGCGATTATATATAATCGAGTCCGACCTGTATTGGATTCAATGATTCTTTTAAGTCTTGGCAGATGAGTTATTGCTGATTTTGAATATTAAAAAAGTTTTTCCATTGGAATTTCAACATTTTTGAAATAATCACTTATTTGCGCTGAGTGGGGGTGAGAATGAGTCAAACATAAAATTGAACATATACAACTAAGTTGCAATGTACATGCAAAAATACACTAATGCACTCACAATTAGTGACCATTCTCCAAATTCAACATTTATTTCACCACCCCTAGACGTGGCTTTTTTCGGACATATGAAGTGGAATTGGAGGTAAATTGTTCACACGTATAAGGAGAAAAACGTTTCCTTAGAGACAACTTTGCAGAAGCCACATTTTCCTGGCTTGCTGAAGCTGCTAATTGAAAGCCTTAAGTAGTTAGAGACATGAATATCGAATGTTTTTCCGAGCTCCGTAAACATAAAACAAAGAGTGCGACCAATCGCACTATCTCGCGAAGAACCATCGTATATGCAAGTTCCAGAGAAAAATCCTGCCCGAACCTGTCACTGAATAACATTTTTCGCTTTGAAAATTTTCGGTCACCATGGAATACTTCGAAATAAAGAATATATACACAATAAAAACGATCTCTTGATACTTGAAGTTATTCCAACAAACATTTAGAAAAACACAACATTCTCTGGTTCCTTTATATCGATGTTCATAAACAATAAATCAGTATTAATAAAACCGCCCCTAAAAATACTAATCAAGAGTTCGTCTGCTCTGTTTTGTTTATTTAATTTGGCCTAATAGGATGAGAAGCCGTCATATTTCAGTGTATTCTAAAACTCAAGTTTAAATAGCTGACTTGCCTGTGATGGGTCGTAATACAGGGAAACTTCGATATAACGTACCCTCGTTATTACGTACCCTCGATATAACGTCACTCGATATAACGTACATTTTACCTCGATATAACGTACACATTTCCAAAGTGTAAAGGAAATTTTTTTTCAATATTTTTTTCTGATAAAACAATGAATTACCTGTATTGTGATGCTAAAACAAGTTTTGTACCTTCAATAAATCCCGAAATACAGCTGGTTTTGTGATTCCGGATTCTAAATGAATCAAGCTTTAATCAACAGTACGAAGGAAAACATCATGAGAAAGGCTGGCTTCGTCTTCTGATTGAAGTTATTCATTAACTTTACTAAAACAGCAACACAATAATGTATTATAGACTACGTTTGTGAGTACTTTATTATGTTTCGATATAACGTACAATTCGATACAACGTACAATTTTGAAAGTGAAATGTACGTTATATCGAAGTTTACCTGTAATTATATCGTCAGGTGATGCAGATTAGATATCTTATGACATGAATGCTTCCTTGTTTGTATGGGGAAGGGAAGATGAATTTTAGGAAAGTGTAGTTGACTAAAAAAAAACCAATAACAAAAAAAAACTTTTAGGAAGATGTATATAGAGAACGTAATCCAAAGATTGCATCTAGTCATGATGTCGCGAACTGGTATGCGTGAGTGTACCCTTGCTAACTTCTCAATCGACAGCCAGTTCAATTGTTTCATTTGCAAAATCTACGGCAGTATTAACGTACTTAGAATCATGATTTATTTTCACATAGTTTGATAACAATGTGACTTACATGATAGAGATGAAATTTGAGCAGAAAATTATGGCACAATAATCATTCCAATAAAATGTCTATCAACATGTAATGCTTCAAACCATACTCTCATCGAAAAGAATCAGATTTATCATTATAAAGTAAATCTGAATCATTAGAAAGATCAGATTCTGATGAAAAAGAATATATTTCTGATCAGAAATATGAGATATCTTACAAGAAAGATCAGAAGAATTGATAAATTGAAAAAAAAAGTCAAAAATTCAGTCAACAACTTAACAATTTTAAAATTCAAAAAATTTATAGAATTTAAAAAGTTCAGAATGTTTTAAATTCAGCCTATTAAAAAAACATCAAAAAAAAATCTAGAAATTTCAGGAAAGTTTTAAAGTTCAAAATAATAAACATTTCAGAAATATAAGAAAAATTTAAAAGATTAGAATAAATTAGAAAATTCAGGACACTTAAGGAAAAACCAACGAATTCAGAAGAATCAGAAAATGAAAAAAGGAAATTCAGAAAATGTGAGATTTGAATAATTAATAAAAAAAAAATCAAGGAAATGAGAAAATTTACACAAATAAAAAAAACCTCAAGATATTCAGAAAATTCGAACAAAAATGTACCTGTGGAAATCCGCTCTGCAAATATACATGCAAGTCGGGGGTATTTTTGTTCCCACCGAGCTGTATTTCCCTAAACACGGACTTCAAAGTTAATGTGCCTGGGGAAATCCGCTTCGCAAATACATGCAAGTCGGGGGTATTTTCTGGTGTTGAGTACTTTTGTACTCGCTTATCGTTGTGCAGTCCGGAATATGTTTCCCTAAAACGTACTTTTGAACTGAGAAGCATGGGAAAATCGTCATTTCAGATACTAGAAGTGAATGAATGTTCACGGTTCGACAACTACGTAAAAATGAGATGTCCAATAATTTCAGAAGGGAGCTGTAAAATACAATGATCGTTTGACATTTTTTTCGTTCAAATATTTTGGTAGTCCTAGACATCTTATCATACGTAAATGGACGTTCATCAAATTTATTTGCAACGAATGTTATAATCTATTACAAAAATTTCGATGCATTCTAAAATAATATTCGAAGTGGTAAACAAGTGGGTTGCATAATATAATTATTCATTATTTATTTGCAACGTCTCGAATGTTATAAAACGATTCCACAGACTGATCTTAACCTAATAGCCCTTAATCCTATTTTTAAATACATTTTTAGACATGTCAAATTCAAATACATCACAAACACTGTTGAACAAACGAAAACAAACATCCAACGGATTATTGAGACCATAAGAGGTTCTATGTCGTCTAATGAACAGTAAGTCACGCTCACGAAGTTGACGGGAAGGTGCATAAAACGAAACACTGGACAACAAAGATGGACAGTCGATGTTTCCCGAAATCAAATCAAAGACAAAAACCCGTTGTAGATTGGATCGTCTGGAGGCAAGCGTTTCGAGAGCGATAAGTCTACAACGGCTTTCATAATCGGGCATGTTCGTTGGGTCAGACCACGGTAATGAGCGAAGGGCGTAACGAATGAAGCTGCGTTGCACTCTCTCCATTCGGATTGTTTGGGTTGTGTGAAATGGAGCCCACACACATACCGCATACTCCAAGATACTACGAACTAATGAGCAGTATAGTGTCTTCATGGCGTAGATATCCTGGAAGTTGCTGGTACTACGTCGAACAAATCCTAGGACTGAGAACGCTTTGGAAGTTGTTAGGTTGATGTGTTCGTTGAATCGAAGCTTGTTGTCGATGGTCACACCGAGATCGCGGATGGAAAGAACACACTCCAGGGGTACGGACCCGATTGAGTACATGAATTCGATTCGTGATTGTCGGCGAGAAAATGCGATAGACTTACACTTTTTCACGTTTAGCTCCATACCGTTCTCAACGCACCATTTTTGCAATTCATCAATATCGGCCTGAAGTGCACAGCAATCGAGGTGAGATGCGACGGATCTGTAAATCTTCAGGTCGTCGGCGTAAAGCAGCTTTCGTGATTTCAATCGGAAGCACAGATCGTTCACGAACAGCACGAAAATTAGTGGCCCCAGCACGCTGCCCTGTGGCACACCGGATGTAATTTGGAACACACGAGAATGCGAACCGTTGATATTGACGAACGCCTTACGTTCAGTCAGATAGGAACGCAACCACTCTGTGATCCAGTGAGGGAAACCCAGGTGACGAAGTTTCGTAATGGCGAGGTCGTGAGGTACTTTGTCGAACGCTTTCGAGAAATCGAAATAAATGGCGTCTACTTGTTGCTTTTTCTCAATTTCAGACGATATAAAGCTGGTGAACGCCATGAGGTTTGTTGTGGTTGACCGCTTCTTTACGAATCCATGTTGAAATTCGGAGATAGTTGTTCGGGATGCTGAATAGAGAACGTTATGCACTAATTCCTCTAACACTTTCGCCAGGCAACACAAAATGGAGATACCACGGTAATTTTCCACGAGGTGATTCGAATCTGTTTTAAATATCGGGCAGATAGAAGCTGTCTTCCATAGCTTCGGGAAAACACTGTGACGAAGCGACTTATTGAAAATCGTTGACAGTGGCTTTTTCAGAGACTCCGCACATTCCTTCAGGAACAACGGTGGAAGATTGTCGCTCCCGGGTCCCTTGGAAGCGTCGAGTTTATTCAAAATAGTCCAAATTTCGAATTGCGTTATGTTGAAAAGTGGTAGATTCACATTCAACGTAGGGCAGTCTCTGATGCTGACAGGTGAAAAAGCTGGTGAGTTAGTGCTATACACACTTTCGAAAAAATCAGCGAACAAATTAGCTACACCGTTCGGAGAATCAGCAGTCTTGTCCCTTAACGTCATCTCAGCGGGGAATTGCTTACACCGTTTACGATTGCGAACGTGCATCCAAAAAGCAGAGGGATTTTGCTTCGCGGTCATCTCCAAGTGAGCAATGTAATCACGAAACGATGCAATCTGGCATTCGTTGTACAAGGTTTCAATTGAACGAAGATGATTGCGATTATCATCTGTCCTTACTCGGAAAAAGCGTTTCCGAGATTTTCGAACAACGTTGCGAAGTTGTTGCAGCTCGGATGTCCACCAAGGATGCTTGTGAGAATGCTGTCTGCACCGTCTACGCGGAACTAACTGATCCAAAATTTTATACACTTTGTCATAAAATGAACATACCATTTCGTCTGTGTCAAGGCCGTTGAAAACGTAGTTCTACGTCAAAATATGTGGTCGTGTCCTAGATACAACCCCTTAAAATTTTTTTTATCTGTATTATAGTGACTTTCAACACATTCGGCTGGTTCGTCACTTTGCTTCCATTTTTTTGGAAGAATGTCGGGAGTGAGAATTGAACTACTTCACTGTTTCTGTTTTTAGTCAAAAAAAAACTGAATAAGTGTGGAGACGATCTAGCGTAGTCGTAACATCCGTACCTCTCGCGCTAAAGGTCACGAGTTCAATGCTCACTCCCGACATTCTTCCAAAAATGGAAGTAAAGTGACGAACCAGCCAAAAGAGTTGAAAGTTACTATAATACAGAAAAATACTAGAGGTGAGTTATATATGTGATATAACCGCAAGTAGGACGTAGGACTACAGTTCGGTTAGTAATTGTTTTAAGTTGCATCTGAATCAATTTCCAATCAATGAATGGATATTTTGAAAATAAGTATGTGAGTGTGTGAGTACGAGTGTTGAATCATGAATCACAATTAAGTCTAAATGGATTTCCAGTTCAGTTCTTGTTTTTGAAGCAACTTCAACCCAAAGGTCATTCGTCCTTTAAATGGGTTCCCTAGCGGACACTAGATTATATACAGATTTGTATAATGTCCAAAGCTTGTTTCCAAAGCAGTTTTCAAGCTATTTAAACTATTTTTAAGTCAACAAGTAGCAAGCATATAGCTATACATTTTATCTTTTGTGTAAAATGATTACCATACAATTTCATTGAGCTGGAAAACAATAAATAATGTTCAAAGAAGGAATGGATTCCTCCTCGGAAATACTCAGCACAAATAATAACCCACCAATTGGAAAAGACAACCGATTGTGGCATTCATAAACAAATTGTATTATAATTCTTGCATTCATCAGTGTGATTTCTTTGATATGGTGGAATGTCCTCTACATTATATCAAACATTTCGTATTCTGAAGTATTCTTATGAACAACGTTATTTGCTTGTCGTTTTCTATGCAATCATAGTGCAAGATCTCCCATTTGATATGATGAATTTTGTATTCGAAATCACTGTTTTCAAATATTTAAAATAACACAAACTGTATCATTGTTGTCTAATTGTGTTATCGAGGGCTACTGAAATGATACAAACAATGTGATACTGATTTCTTCCAACATGCACATCCCTATGCCGCAGTCGTTACGGTGAAACATTGTTGCATCAGTTGCAGCACATTTGATATGCACAAAATATTCTCTATCGTGTCGTCGCTGTTGGCATCATCTAACCTCTTGCTTTCTCTTCGTGTGCACGGTGCGATAGCATACCAATCATAATCTAATTAGTACATGAAAAGATAAAAAGAAAGTGTAGATGCGATTCGTATATATTGCCATTCGATTCTCCCATTCGACAAGAGAAAAAATCCAAATATTCGGACGATTCCAAGCGATGATGGTTAAGGGGAATCACGATTCATATCGCAGAAAGCATGTAAAAGAATGGGTGTTTAATTCCATAACACGATTATGGACCTTGCTTGAATCTCCATTGAAGCTTGCGGAAGAAGTACAACACAGAAGTATTGTCGCCTTACGCTCTGGTGCAATCGAAAACGTACCATTCAGCTGGGTTGTAGAAATTTAATCTCCTTTCCTTATTTACATGTATCGGATTCGATGTTTGTCACTGAATAGAAGTTTATAGCGCATAGCGAGAGAAAAAAAAAATACTAAAACTTCAACCTACTTTCTTTCGTTTGCTTTCAGGTTGTTCTCTCGGCCTGTTCCTCGTACTTCCAGACGCTGTTCCTCGACCATCCCGCCCGGCACCCGATTGTGATCCTGAAGGACGTCCGCTTCGCCGAGCTCCGCACGCTGGTCGACTTCATGTACAAGGGCGAGGTGAATGTCGAGTACTGCCAGTTGTCGGCGCTGCTGAAGACGGCCGAATCGTTAAAGGTAGAATTCAAATATCCACTCTCTTTGCCGATTGTTATATCATGTCTATTTTTTCCCAATGTTCCAGGTTAAAGGTCTGGCAGAGATGACCAACCAGGATACCGCTCTGGCCGAACCGAAGCGCGAGCCGGACCGTTTGCGGCCCCATAGCCACAGTAGTGCGCACGCGACAAGTGCTACCGCTGCCACTCTGCCCTCGGCTTCCTCCCCCTCGTCCACGCCGGCAGCGACATCTACCGGAAATGGCGGCACAGCGGCGGCATCCCCTCATCATCACCACCAACACCACCATCACCACCAGCAACAGCAGCAACACCCTTCGTTAGGCTCACCCACCAGTAACGCAGCGACCGTAGCGGCTGTGGCAGCTGCGGCCGCTTCCCTTGGCATTACCGATCTTTCCTCGATAACAGCGAAGTCCCGGGGGCTTGATCCGGACGGGAGAAGTCCTACCCCAACGCGGCTGGAATCATCCTCGCCTACTCCTCTAGCGCTTTATCCACCCCTTAGGAAAAATCGAGATCATGCTCACACGTCTAGCGGTTCGGTAACCTCGTCGGCAACTACAACCATCACAACGGCGGCTGCGGAGCGCTCTTCAGAAGAACGAGAGGTTGCGGATCAACAGCAACAGCAGCAGCAGAGGCTTCTTTCGAATAGTGGTAACGCCTTCAACAGTAGTCTCAATGTGGACAGTCTAAATGTCCCGTCGGAAGGTATCAGTAACACCAGTAACGCTACCGGAAACGCCAATGACAGTGCGAATCGGCCGAACGCGATCGATGAGGACGATGATGACGACGACGAGGACAACGAGGAAAATGGCAACGCGTTAGGGCATGAGTCGGGAAACGCCAACAGCGTGCAGGACCAACTGCTGTCACACTGTCAGCGACCGACAATGATGGACTCCGACGATGGGCTCCGCGGAGGAGGTCAATCTGGCACCACCACCACCCACAACAACAACAATTCGGATGATGAGTACGAGCCGCCAATAAAGATCAAGAGTGAAGTTGGTAAGTACCGAAGTCTCTACCACCAAGGAACAGTCGTTCTTCTAACACTAACTCCCAGAATTCTCTCCCCTCTCAGGGCTGAACATGACGATCAACTCGCATGCGTGCCTAGCAAACTCTACCACAAGTGGACTGGTGAACTCATCCGGCGGTAGCATACTCGGAGATTTAAGGCCTTCGTCCCGAGACAGTGGCGGAGGTCGAGGTGGGGGAACACCGGTGGCCTGTAGCTCGACGACAACAACGGGAGCTGCGAACAGCGGTGGTGTTATGGTCGGGGGCGGTGGCAACGGGAGTGCGCTTGGGCTGGATCGCAGCTCGCCTCGTTCGCATCGGGATCGCAGCGAGCGGAGTACTTTCGGCAGCGGAGGCATTCCGAGCCCCCTGTCCGAGCCCATCGCAGGACCCTCCGGGATGGGGCCGGTGCAGCAGGTTCCACTGGTGAGTGCCTCGGTCGCGATGAATTCCTTGCACCTAAAAAATCAGCAATTGCAATTTTATTTGCAGTCTCTGAAGAAAGAGATCGACTGGGACCGGGGAGATGACAAGTCGTCCGGTGACAGTTCGCTGGACTTTCGGCACCCACACGATTCGGTAAGTGGCAGTTTTTTGCTGGTTCGAAGAAACGCGCGAATGCGCGAATTATCCCCAATCGACACACATTTCATATGCAATCGAAACGCAAGCGACGAGAGTCGAGGGGCCGAAATCCGATTCAATACCGCCGACGTTTGCAATTTGTTGTATTCATTGTGGTTGATGTTGTGTTCAAATCTTTATCTGTATATCTGTGTGTCGTATTTCTATCGTTTAATCAACGTTCAATTTGTTCGCCAGAGCAACCTTTTCGTGTTCATTTGTGTTTTTGTTTTTATGTTGTGTCTATTTTCCTGTAATTACCGAGAACTGCGGCGCGTCTGTTTCCGCCGGGGAAATCTCCACACCCACATGCATCTCTCTCTCTCTCTCATTCTCTAGTGCGTGTGCGTGGGGGCGTTGTGGGGGCTGGTGCTCTACGCAGTCTAGTTTTTAGCGAAATTAAAAAAGCGAACAATCCAAGGCCGGGATCGGGAGGCCACTTCGGAAGACAATGTAGCAGCGAGCCTCGCACAAAAAAGAGAACGAGCCACGGTGGTGGAAAATTTTTAATTACCCACCGAAGGGATGCCGGGAGCCTCTCCCGGGCAAGCGATAGAAAACCATTTTCCGTTGCCTCTCTGTTGAAGGCATTTTTTTTATTGTGTCGCGAACGGAAACTGCATGCGGATATGTTCTTTTTGTGTTCCTGCCATACTGTTATACCTTAACTGTTAGATGGATACCGGACGTGCTCCGGTTTGCCTCCTTGGCCGTCTTCTCGCGCGCCGGTTGTTCTCCTAGCGCTGTTTAGTAAATGTTGCATGTGATTGTCGCTTTTGTGGAGAAAGAAAATTATAGTTTTAACAGCAGAAGAGGAATGTGCGGTCTCGGGGGCGAAACGTCGCCCCGAGGAAGAATGGCGAATAGTACAATCGTGGACATTACAACTCGGGAGTGAGCTTAAGTAACGCTTAGAAGGCTAATCAGTTGCGATGATCGTTGAACTATTGATGCTGACGACACTGATTTAGGTGTAGTTCTATGAATTGTCTACTATCATGCAAAACATACGAATTATGTGTTGTTTCTTAGAAACTTCAACTATTATATCAAACAATAATTATAAACAAGAATCTACTATGCACTGCGTCACTAATAACTGAGTTACAATTTCATTCGAAAATCGCAACACTCTTCTCTTTTACATTCTCTCATTTGAACATGCCCTCGACTTTCTTTTATCACTATGTGCCTTTCTGTTATTCGAATTCTCACTGCAATTTTGGTTCATTGAATATTTCAATTAATAACCTTTTTTCAAATTGACAATGATTTTTTGAATGTTCCTTTCACTTCCGCCAGAGCGGTTCTCCATTGATTATTTTTTGTCTATCAAGGTGAAGTGAAATCGATGCATTCTCTACGCATACTGAAAAATCGACGCTTCTGTCCCTTTTATTACTGCTGTCACTTCCTTTCAATTTGGACAGCACAAACTTTCATCAACGATTTTAACCGCTCGAATGGGCTTTATGGGCATTGTCGTCGTCAAGGTGTTTGATTTTGACGCTCGCTGCTGTTTAGTTGGAAGTTCCATCCGTTTCATCTTACCATCTAACAACAAAATCATTTGAACAAAAACTTGCCAAACTTGTCGGAGTAGAACCACTCAAAACGGCTACTGAATAGCTTTATGGGATCACTCAGATATTCACATATTACGTAACGCACTCAAGAAAAGTGTTGGATCTGGTTTAAAAATGAATCCAAATAAGTGTAATCAGTTTCATTCAAATGACCATTTGTTACGTATTATGTAGAGAAGAAGGAGTAGAAAACAGTAGAAAATTTTCGTTACGGGAGAGTGACGCGAAGCGCTCAAAGTTTGAGTTTTTTGAAAATCGAAAAATCACCCATGGGGGGAGTACAGAAATCGGGGGTTTCGAAGTTTTTTTTTTTTTGCCAAATGTCTTAAATTTGCATGAAACGTTGAGATCTAGTGTCATCTCGAAAAAAAATGTTTGTTAAAAATCGGCACTCTGGGACTCGGAATACGGAACGAAAAGTATGGTTTTGAGTGCCAATAAGAATAGTTATCTCGATTTTTAAATCGGAACTTGCTACGAAATGTTGATTTGCACGATAATATACCCTATGCAAAATATTAGCTCATTCGGACTTCATTAACTGGTGTCACAAACATTAATATGTGAGTTTTTTTTTTGAAAAACCAACAATCACCGAAAATCGAGGTTTTGAAAAAAAAATTGATGCCAAATGTCTTAAAATTGCATTAATCGTCAAGATTTACAGTTATCTCAAAAATGTATTTTTGTCATTGGCACCCTAATACACATACTACATACACATAATAGTTAGAGAAAAACTATTTCACATACACACATATAGGAATAAAAGGAAACAAGAATCCAATTCCTGCTGAAAAGAAGTGACCTACTGAAAATTAACATCGGATGCTGCTGTTTCACAGAATTTAAGTATATTTTTGTGTTTTTTGATAGCTTTGTTTTCCAGCACGGTATGGACGGTATCGATCCGAAGTATACTGTATTTAAAACATAAAAAAGACGAAAGGAGAGCTTGTCGTTCCTGAGTCGGACTTTTTATTTGGCGATCCTAATATCAGGCATGACAGAATGGATCACTTTCCAGACATACGCGTTCCGGAAAGAGGATTTGCAAAAACCCGGGATGCACATCAAAAACGCAAAGCCTTAACCCTTTCACTACGGCAGTGTGCTCCGTCGGAGTGCTACCGCTGAACGGACCACTGCGCCGAAAAGTATGCATATCGCGCTGGTGTGATCGATGTGCTTTATCATCCTTATGTCGTCTATAGACGACCCTCGTAACGAAAGGGTTAAATGCGACATCAATTTAGGCCTGCAGTCAAACCAGAATTGTTTTTTATCACAAGGATATTTTTATATTCCATCATAAGGAATAACTACTAAAAGCGGTTCAAAAGAAAAAAAAAAGTGTTTTTTTGGATCAGATACCCAACTCCGCCTTAAGGCAGATTACTGTTTTTGTGGCATACTTTTGCCCCATAGTGGAGGCAAAGGTGTACACCGTACGGGACAAAAGTGCGCACTTATTGAATTGTACTTCAGAGGTAAATTGTAACAAAAATAAATGCTTTATCATTACCAGCGGGAGAAGCATCATTACTAGAGTGAGTAGGCACCATCCAGTGGGGAGGAGGGTGGTGTTGTATAATGTTTTGTGGGTGGAGATGGGTGGCTATTATGGTCGAACATACCACGTGGAAATTTTTGGGATGTTGGAGACTGACAATATAAGATACCTGAAACGTCCAACATTTGAAACAAAATTCTTTTTATCACCAAACTAGCTAACCTGGCGAACTTCGTCCCATCCACATTTGATATACAGGTCGGACTCGATTATATAATATATAGTCGACCATTTATTTTCAACAATTATTTTCAAAACCTATACATAATTGAATCTTAAGAAAACAATTTTTTCATTAATGTACGAATGTGCTCCCGTGGCCGAGTGGTTAGCGTCATAACTAACATGCCGGGTGTTCGGGTTCGATTCCCGTTCTGGTCGGGGGAATTTTTCGTCAAAGAAATTTCCTCCGACTTGCACTGTGATCACACGTATTCTAGAGCTTGCCACTCAGAATGCATTCAAGGCGTGTTATTTGGCATAGAAATCTCAACTAAGTACTAATAAAAAAAGACGCAAGTAATACTACGTTGAGACGGCGAAGTTCCTCTAGGAACGTTAGTGCCATTGAAGAAGAAGAAGAAGACGAATGTCAAACATTAATAGAAAAATAACTTTGTTGTGATTTGATTATGTATTGGATTTGAAAATTAACGTTGAAAGTGAAATTGTGATTATATATAATCGAGTCCGACCTGTATTGATAAAGGGTGTGTCACATCAAATTGCATCACGGAAAAAAAGCTGTAGAAATTCGCCCAGTAGACCGATCCTTTTGAAAATTTTAGACAGTCTTTTTATTCATACTTCGAGCCCAAGCCCGTAAGCTCGCACCTTCCTCTTTACCCCGTCCATAAGGTTCTGTACAACGTCAGGTTGTAGTTTTCTTTTAACAGAAATCCATTTTCTCTTGAAGTCCGCCTCCGATTTGACAACTTTTGGGTTCTTCCGGAGGGCCTGCTTCATAATCGCCCAATATTTCTCTATTGGGCGAAGCTCCGGCGCGTTGGGCGGGTTCATTTCATTTGGCACGAAGGTGACCCCGTTGGTTTCGTACCATTCCAACACGTCCTTTGAATAGTGGCACTAAGCGAGATCCGGCCAGAAGATGGTCGGGCCCTCGTGCTGCTTCAATAGTGGTAGTAAGCGCTTCTGTAGGCACTTCTTAAGGTAAACCTGCCCGTTTACCGTGCCGGTCATCACGAAGGGGGCGCTCCGCTTTCCGCAAGAGCAGATCGCTTGCCACACCATGTACTTTTTGGCAAACTTGGATAGTTTCTGCTTGCGAATCTCCTCCGGAACGCTGAATTTGTCCTCTGCGGAGAAGAACAACAGGCCCGGCAGCTGACGAAAGTCCGCTTTGACGTAGGTTTCGTCGTCCATTACCAGGCAATGCGGCTTCGTCAGCATTTCGGTGTACAGCTTCCGGGCTCGCGTCTTCCCCACTATGTTTTGCCTTTCGTCGCGGTTAGGAGCCTTCTGAACCTTGTATGTACGCAGGCCCTCCCGCTGCTTGGTACGCTGGACGAATGAACTTGACAAATTCAGCTTATTGGCGACATCCCGGACCGAACTTCTCGGATCACGTCTAAACTGCTTAACTACGCGCTTGTGATCTTTTTCACTGACGGAACATCCATTTTTGCCGTTCTTCACCTTCCGGTCGATGGTTATATTCTCGAAGTATCGTTTTAGTACTCTGCTGACCGTGGATTGGACGATTCCCAGCATCTTACCGATGTCCCGATGCGACAACTCCGGATTCTCGAAATGAGTGCACAGGATTAATTCACGACGCTCGTTTTCGTTCAACTACATTTTTTCCAAATTTACGAAAAATTGACAGTGATGCATGGCCTACGTGATCTATACACTCTTATCTGATTATAAGCGAAAGCTGAAGATATAATTCCTAAAAATTAAATTTCTACATTTTTTCCGTGATGCAATTTGATGTGACACACCCTTTATACACTAAAGTCGCTTTTACGCGGTTTCATTTTGCGTGACCTTTTTTATGCGGTTTCAGAAATTTACGCGGTTTATTTTTACGCGGATTTAGAAATTTACGCGGTTTTTTTACGTGGATTTCGAAATTTACGCGGTTTTTTTTTACTCGTAAACTACTGAACCGATCGACATGTAAATTGGTGTGTAGGGGTTTTTGGGGTCGAGGAAGGTTCTCATGATAGTTCGAGACCTCTCTCCCCTCTCTAAGAGGGGTTGCCATACAATTGAAACACAAATTTCTGTATTACTCGCGAATTAATCGAGTAAATGAAACCAAATTCGGCATGTGGAGGTTTTAGGGTGCAAAAAATGTTTCTATGGTGGTTAGACACTCCTCCCCCTCTCTGAGGGGAGGCTGCCATACAAATGAAGCATTAATTTCTGCATAACTCACGAACTAATCAAGTAAATTGAACCAAAATTTGCATATGGAGGTTTTAGGTAGCAATAAATTTTTCTATGTTTTCTTGAACGAGAATTGTGTTTGAAAATAATCTAATATTATAGTGACGAGTTTTTGTAGAAGTACTAAGAATTTTATAATAAAAGGTAATTTTGAAGGGTAGATTAGAAGATCAATCAACAGTTCTGCGATTGGACCCATGAACGTGCGCTTAGTAAGAGAACATGGATGTGATAATGAAAAATAAATTTTGGGCGGGACAAAGTTTGCCGGGTCAGCTAGTGACATATAAGCCTAATGTAGACTAAGACGCATCAATCCTGATACTGACTGTTTGAATCTGTTGCTCGGTTCTTTAGTTAAATCTTGAGAAACGGACACCAAATCATTTCAAATCAAATCAATTTTATTTTTATAGATCAAGTTTATAAATACATAGTTACCTTCACTTGATTTATTTCAAACTCATTGTTGAAAAAAAACTATATTTATTTGAAGTTCATTGTGAAAACATAAACATAAACGAAACTTAACCGTTATTGAATTGAATTGAATACTGTACTCCCGAAGCCAGTACAGTATTTCTGGAGTGAATTTCTTCAAATCAGTTTTCTTCCTGTGGATCCCGTTAAAAATTTGGCTGAAAACATTTTATAATTTTTTGAGAGCAAAATGCTGGTGCGAACTTTCGCTCCACAGCCACTGCGCAGCTTTTCCCCACAAGCAATTTTTGAACTAATCAAAATTAAAAAAAAAAGAAGCTCTTGAACTTTTTCACAAAAACGAATACGCACTATCATCTACTATAGAATGAAGGTTTCCTTGACGGTGTAGTTTCGAACTTTCCAGTTATTTTAGGTAAGTAAATCGTCATACCAAAAATTGAAAAAAATTGATCAAAACATCGCAAAACTCTTTTTACCTCATTTTGCCACTTTCATGAAATGTATCATGTTTATATGTGTGAGCTGCAGGTGCAATAATGTATTCAACGAATGCACTGTTGTCGAATTTTTATGCTCGTTTGCTTCAAGAAGGCCAATGTGCACTTTTGCCCCGCCTTCCAGTCTTCTTCTCGGACTTAGAACCGCAATCAAATTACACCGCAGTGTGTGACATCTTTTATTCACAGCACTTTATCGACCAGTCGAAGTGTCACAAATTTTAAAATTAATTCTTAGCCTTAGCCCGGTGAAATTTTTGTGCAAGTTATCTCCGCATATTTACTGTGCGAAGGTTGCAAACAGTGATGCCAATGTTCCTGTTTTTTCAGACTTGTTTGTCATGATTTTGGAACTGTTTGTACATCAAATAAAATCGATGGAAATGATTACTGATTGATTTCAACTTTGCGTTCTATAAAAATCATCAAAAACCTATTGGTGAGTTATATATATGATATAATCGCAAGGTTGACGTAGGACTACCGTAGGCTTAGTAGTCATTCATTTGTGTTGATAAAATGATCGATTGAATCACATTTGTCAGTTGATTTGTGGTGTTTGATCACATTTGTCAGCTGATTCGTTGAGTTATAATGTAAATGTTTTTTTAGAACTCTAGAATTCTACGTTTAGTGGAACTAGACCGATTATTCGCGGCCAATCACAAAAACCATCAATTTGTTGGATTACGCAGCCTTCTTGTGTAGATCGAAGCTACCGATTTGAAGCGCTCGTCATAAGGAAGATTCCTTCCTTATTTGTATTTGAGAGGCTTTTGTCATAGTCATTACATAAAGTATGGTGAAGATAAATTTAAACATGCTTGACATAAAAATATTCTTGAATTAGTCATTCGTAACAAATAGTTCACTCATATGAGTCGATAGTGTTCGGGTAAACGATACTCAGATGTATATTACATTCTTGCAAATATGAGTACGATGTTTTGAATTATAGAGACTTTCTCAGTTCATTCGTCTCCATGCTTGTAAATATTCTTCTAGTAAATGTTCTATAACCCACCCAACCATCTATTGCAGCGATGAAAACTGTGTTGTGTTATGGAAAAATATTACCAAATAGCTGACCCGACGAACTTCGTCCCGCCCAGAATAGATTTTTTGATTTGAATACTTTCAAACATCCACGTTTTTTTACTATGTGAACTTTAGTGAGTCCAATCACTGAACTCTTCATTAATTGATTACCCTTTGACCCTTTACAATTTCCTTTTACTATAAATTGCCTGGTACTTCTACAAAAATTCGTCCTTATAATATAAAATTATTTTCAGACACAACTCTCGTTCAAGATTCTTCAAGCATTTGGAAATAACATGTTTCTCCGTTGCATGGAATACATGTTTGAGAGAATATTACAAAATAAAGACAGCTCAAATCGGACCATTCCTTTCTCGTGTTTAGGGCACACCAACACATTTGGCCTTCCATTTTTGTTTATATAGATAGAAGATATAGGAATGCGTTATTCCGTCTGAAAATCCTTTTCCACTTTCGAACAAAAATCAATTTCGTTAGAGCCAACATCAAAAGGACTAACAACGCTTAGATAATTGTAGAACATATGGGAATTGAATTTTCCGATTTTTCTCTCCGCTATATTGATCTACGGGAAGAGACGAATACAACGAAATATAGATCACTTAAATTGAACCATTCTGTTGAGGCTGCAGTGAACTTCAATTGCGCCGGTCGATAAGGGTGCTCGCATTCCCAGCAGGAGCCGGGTGGGAGCAGGAACCGCTGTGTTCCTTCCCAGGAGGGCAGCTGGGCCAGACTCCTTGGGTTGACTTCGCCTCATGAAGCCAACGTCGCAGTTAGACTGGACTGGCTTGGCTAGCAGCAACCGCTTTTACTCGAAGGGCCTTGAGAAAGGCTTTCTCAAAACTGTTTTAGAAAACTTTTACTCTTTTGGTGCAGCGGAGGTGGAGGACTGGATGTTCGTCGGACACAAACACCGGAGACTAGACCAGTTTTTACACTTTCATTTTGTTTACAACACTTTTTCTCTTTATATTTCTAGTTTTAATTTCACTTTGTATTTCACTCCTCGATGGTTGAATAGCGACTGATTGCGCTCCGCTGTGGGCGTGTTGCATTTATTCAGTAGCACCGAAACGGTTTTCTTTCTGTTTGACGGTACAGCTTCTTACTGCTAATGGTGCAATTTCATTGCTGCTACACTGCTGCAATGTTCTTCTTATTCTCTGCTGATGGTCTCCAATGTTCACTGCACCACGGCTCACGCAAAACTGAATGCCATGCCGCGACAAACGTGCATTTTTATGCCATCGAGCACAGCGTGCTTTAGTGATGGCTGGCTCATAGTTGCGCTGTGGGAGGGGTACTCGTGGTTTGTGGTGTCGTGTGCAAAATATGCGTCCTGCTTGATGCTATCGCTTTAGTTCGGTCGGCGTGGAACTGAACACATTTCTTCCTCGGGTTTTGCGCTTATCAACACATTTGGCCCTCCATTTTTATTTATAGATGTAAGATATGGAAATGCGTTATTTCGCCTGAAAATCCATTTCCACTTACAAACAAAGATCAATTTCGATAGCGCAAATATCGAATAGACTAACAACGCTTATTATGATGTAATTTTTCGAACATGTGGGAATTAAATTTTCCTAATTTTCCGACCTTTATTCAGGATTTTCCGAAAATTTTCCAATTTTTCTTTCCATTATATTGATCTACGGGAAGAGACGAATACAACAATATACAGGAGGCTAAAATCGGACCATCATCCTTCAGGTTTTCCGCTTACCAACAGATTTTGCCTTACATTTTTATTTATATAGATTATCAGTAAGCATCTAATAAGACGAAAAAACAAAAACATGTCAATGTGAGTCCTTTATACAAAAAAATAAATCAAATTCCATCGGCAATCGGTTTGATAATCAGAAACAATCTATTCTAATGAATCGAAATTGGAATGAAATACTAATTCAAACCCTCTTCAAGCCTCAACAGCCCACAACAAATGCATAAAATATTCACACAATTCTATTCGAATCATTGAAATCGACCACTGGCAGCCAACATCAGTCCATCCGGCGGGTGCCTGGAGCAAATGATGGCTTCCTGATTTCTATTCCACAATCCAAAATTGAATCGAACGCCAGACGTCGTCGGCGCAGTGACAAGCGGCATCAGTAGCAAAAAGTACCTTCCTCTCGGGGAGAGATATCACCACCCCCCCTACCGAAAAAAAACGGAAGCGTAAAAAAAAACTTCTATTGAAAAATTATTTTATGTTTGCCGAAATAAATTGTAAAATGATATCTTTTGCCTCAGTGGCCGGTTGTCGAATTCACCTACCGGCCCCAACCACCCACTTCGAAAGATAATCCCATTGAATTGGCTCAGTCTGATTGGGCGGAGACGGGAGCTGGTCGTTTGTCCGAATGAGAGAAAAAAAAACTTTCAACATGCTCCGTTTTCGTAGTCATATTTTAGAGCACGGCACTGCAAGCAAATATAACAAATAGAGCGAAATTCAGTACGACTGTCGGAATGCTGTTGAACTTTTTGTTCTCACCTCACCTAGTTCGCTAGCTGGAGAAAAATGAAGAAGGATAACACCGCTCGGATCCGAACATTACGCCGCTCGTTTTTGTTTGCACTGTTTTGCCTATTACAGAAAACAAGTCCACACGGATACATCCCCGGATTCTGAGCTAGATGTGATGATCACAGGGCGGGATGGATTTTTTTGTATATCGATCTAAACCAGGGGTTCTCAAACTGTTTTGGGCGAGAGACCCCTTTTCCGGAATGAAGTGATACCAAAGACCCTCATAGCAAAATTTCTTTCAAAATCTCTAGTTTTTTTCTTATTCATACATAATACTTACCAGTTTAAAAATTTTGTTGTTGATGAAATGAGAAAACTTGACCTTACTTTCTTATTAAAATCCAACAAAATAAATATATACATGAAATTCAGTAATTATCAAGTGTAACTAATAATTTTTAAATACACATTACTTACAAATACTTAAGTAGGTAATTTATTTTCGAAACTAACTTTAAAATCGCAAAGTAAAGATAAAAATATGTTCCGGAAAAACGTAATCCTACGTCAAAAACTATGGGTGGGTTATACCTAAAATACAACCGCAAGGTTGACGTAGTCCTACCGTTGGCTTAGTAGACATTTGAGTGTATTGATTAAATTATTGATTAAACCAGTGATTAAATGAAACAATTTCCGAATTCAGATGCGAGCAACTCCCATTTTAGGTCAATTCATGTATTGTGAAAAGATTAAATTCTTTGTTGCAAGTCGTATGGCATGATGCCTTGTTCATTTCATTCATATCTCGTGGAATTCCAAAATATGTGAACGAAAGAATGGCTAAACCAGGGTTTCTCAAAGTGGAAACCAATATTGACCCCTTGGGTCTGATTTTACGGGTCGACGAGGTCCGATAATCCGTTTTCCTCCTTTTCCAAAAATTAGCCTTCTCAAAAAATTGGTTGTAGGTAAACAGGTAAACACTCTTTTTTTAAATCTGTGATGTGATGGATGAACCATCTACTTTCTACCAATATACAGCCATCCTTTCGAAAAATAATAAAGCGTATTTTTTTTATTTTTTCATTAGAGCACCCTCTTCCGTTTTAGGGTGATACCGAAAAATCTTTTTTTTTTCTCTTTTCAAAAAAACGCCATTTTTCAAAAATTTATAACTTTTAAACCACTGAACCGATTCAGATAATCGATATGTCAATGTCAATGTCACAATGAAGCCAATGACCTAGTCTTTGAAAAAAATACATGTGCGATAAAATTGGATTCTAGTCGCATAGGAATATTGAACAAAGACTGAAAACAAGTTGACTTTGAAAAATCATAACTAAAAACGATAAAAATCACATCGCTGATTTTTTGGGTATGTTATGTAAAAAAAATTTCAAAAAGTTTTCAAGAAAAAATATAAAAAGATATACCGCTCTCTATCTTTACGCAAGCAAACATTGAAAAGCAAATATAATCAATAATTACAAAAACAAAAACCAATTTGTTTCCAGTTGTGATATTTTTGAAAGAAAACTAGCTCATGGCTTCAGTTTGATATGTCGATTATTTAAATCAGTCCTGTGGTTAAAATGTTATGATTTTTTGTGGTTGAAAAAAAGGCATTTTGGGAAAAAAAATGACTTTTGGGACCATCGGTCAACTTTGAAAAACCATAAACGATAAAAATCACATTTCTGATTTTTGGATATGATTCGTAAAAAAACAGCTTTCAAGCATTCAAGAAAAATAATATATCTCTCTAGTCAGAAGCTATGTAAACTATAAAAACAATTACAATCAAAAATTACGAAAATAAAATCGAATTTGCAAGTGCAATATTTTCCCAAAAACTTCCAAAATTTTTTTGCAAATTTTTTTTTGTTTGAGCTCAATCGGGCAATCTTCCTCAGCAAGTGGTAGACATGATCCCATGAAACTCTAGTGCTCTAGTGCTAAGCTTTTTCCGCATATGTTTCCGGACAGTGGAATGGTACCAAAAATGCAGCTCAGCAGAACTAAAATGAGCTACCTGATCACATACGGTATTGAGCCATACTTTTTGAATGCCATCCTTCGTTTACTCGAAAATTTCAAGGATATCGTTATCGGATTCGACGAAACGTTAAATAATATTTCACAAAAGCAACAGATGGATGTTAGCGCCCGTTACTGGAATGTAACGAAGGGAACGGTGAAATCCAGGTATATTGGCTCAGCTCTTCTAAGCTCAACGCGTGCACTGGACTTGTTCGACGGATTGAAGAAATATTTTAAAGCTAAGCCTAGTTTGAAGTGGGTCAACTCAGCATTGACAGTCCCCATGTTGAATGGAGAGTAGTGAAGCAGTTGTTTGAGAACGTTCTGTTAATATGTGCGGAGTATTCTTGAACTATTGGATCGGCTGAAGTTTTGCGGAGTAAAATGGATCGGAAACCAACCGATGGTATAAATAGCCCTTGACAAGCTACGAAACCACAGTCTAAGCACAAACAAACTTACGTTCCTAAGTACAAAGATACACATCCAGATTTCCGTAGGAGCTACTGTTTTCATAGCCAGTACCTTTAGAGTAGTTGCAGAGGCTTTTAAGGATAAATTGTTTGGGGCTTTTCCTAACATCAGCTGCTGGAGTTCAACCATTTATGACGAGCTTTCAGAGTGACGAACCTATAGCACCTTTTCTATTCGAACTGACGAACCCTTTTGAACCAGTAATGAATAAATTGATCAAGCCAGCACTTTGAGAGGGAATATGAAGTCCTTTATAAACGTCAATCTTTCCGATGATCCGAAATTGAAATTGAAATTGTAGCCACTTTGAGAAACCCTGTTTTAAACGAATTGGATGAACATTCGCGACTAACGTCCCTAAGTGTTTCAAAGTATCTGGCATGGAAGCGATAAAAATCGTTGTTTAATTTTAAAAGTAACCAAAATATGCATATTAAAAATGTCATGAATTGTCATTTTTAGCTATTCAGGTGAGCCTTTTGTCTGAATTTCACTCAAACAAATAATGACATGTTGAATTCTAAAATCAGTTGAGCCCAGTTTTAAGTAGTCATTGAGCCATATCGCAAAACTTTTTTGCTTCACAGTTTCAGAGTGACATTGGCAGAAATAATAACAAAACGCTTTCTCGTCAATCGGTGCAACGTGGACACACACACAAAAGTTAGGAATGATTTAATTAGTGCTCTCTGGAAATGCTTCCGGATTGCAGCAACCGTTTTCATCAGCTTTGTCAAATATTTAATCAATAGCAGTCTAGATAGAAATCAACACTAGTCAAAATCTCGGCCGTGGTATACGCAAATTTGTCGCAAAAATGTGTCATTTTCTAAATCTATTACACAGCGAAAAAAAAAATACAAACGCAGACAGCACCATTTTATTGAGAATTGATATTTGGAATTTATCATTCGACTTGTCAATACAGTGATACGGTCAATTAGCGTAATTGAATCCGTGGCGAAACCATAAACAATGGCACAGTTCTCCGGGAAGTTGCCGTCTGGTGAATAATTGATCCGTTTGATTTGTGTAATTTCAATCAAACTACACATCGGATACTGCGACATGAGCCGCCGTCAGTAAACGACAAGATTTTGAACTATGAATTATGAAAGCACTCCTCCCGGCTTCACTGTCGGTTATTGCTCCCCACAAAACCAGACCCATACACCCGCCGAACGGGACATAACCTATCCCAACCCGACAACATGACCGAGAAATGAAGGGAAGAACCGAAATAGAACGAGGGGGGAAAACACCTTACACACCACAACCCCCGGTTTATGTGTGTCCCAGTATTATAAATTCGTGTGCTGCTGACTCCCCAGACGGATCGATACCGTGCCATCGTACTCCACCGGGAGGAGGGTGGTGACGACGACGACGACAATTCACCGGTGCTACGTATGTGCTGCTGGCGTGACTTCAGTAAATAGACGTCACCGATGGGAACAATGAGCCACCCCGTTTTGTTGTTCATACTTTTTTGGAGGGTTGGTGATATACATAACCATGGGCAGCCCAGAACATAATCTTTGAATTAAAAGTTTTTTTTGGCAATAACCGCGCCATCAGAGTTGATAAAGCTCTTGATTCATTTGAATTCTCAACGCACTTTTATAGTTTATAGTTTGGAACGTCTTATTCAGTTTTGTTCGTTCAGTTCTAATTGTCAGATGGAAGTCGGAAGAAAGACATTACCTTTAGACATCCACTTTGGAAATTGATCATGGTCATGCTTTAATGTCATGTTCGGAAATGACAAAATCGTCCAATTCAACTGGACTCACCGGGAATTCAGTGGAGAAAACCAATCATCAATTCCAATCACCAATCAATCTACCGATCAGCTGTTGTAAATATTGAGTCTTGCCAGGGCCCTCAGATGGTGTTGTTGCCAAAAATGTAATTACTACAAAAGTTTTCGTGTAGGTGATAATCAAAATACAGGCTGTGCTGGTATCATCAAATGTGCAGGAACGACGCCTTGAGATACCATATACTGTGCTCTAAACCCCAGCATTATTGTCCACTTCTGTGATGGCAATTTGCGAGCTTTTCAACACAACAGTAATCTCTGACCACATAAAGCCAACAACCGAGAAACTGTTTGTCGCGAACAAACACCAGTTTGAGCATACGTTGAGGTGCCACTCAAGGTGACTCTGGGTCTCCGTTACGAGTTTTCTTGAACCTTTATCACCGCTGACGTTGCATCTGGGATAATCGATGCAGACTTTTCAGGCAACCATGACTTATTGAATGATTCGAAGCTAGACCGCCTTATTGACATCATTACCAGTCTCAAGTCAGCCGGATTCCTTACCGTGACTAATAAAGTCACGATCAAGACTTTCAAGCATGGTATTGTGGTATGCTGGAATACCAGAAAAAGTTGAGTATCCAGTCGCAGCACGCAAGTTTACGGTTTTCTACCGTATTAAAACGTATTGCGCCAGATGAACTGGAAGCAGCACACACAGAATGTAAGCACTTTAATACGACTTTTATTAATAAGTTGTACAAAAAGTCACAACTTGTTAAGAAATGTTGTCATTATGTGTCACCATCATTTTTCTAATTGAAATTGAAAAGCAGTCAAAATTATTTGCTTGGGCAATCTAGTGTTAAAGATATATTATTTTGTTTTCATCAGTTTATTATAGAAAATTAAAATAGTTAATAATTAATGGTTCCGAATGCTTTCTACCACTACAACTCTTACAACCCGTACAGTTCAGTTCATTTAACAAATGATTTTTTTCTAGAACCACTATTTGGAGTATTAAATGAGTTAAATTTACGGACTTCTGAACAGTTACAAAAACTCAATTCAAAAGCAAGTTTCCGTCCATGCCTCTAGGAACAGACCCTTCTGTTTTTATTCTTAAAAGGGAATAAAAAGAATTAATCCCCTTCATTCCACGCGCCGAATGAGGTGAGATGGCAAAGTTTCTCGCTTTATTCCACCTTACTTTTTAGCTCCTATTTGATACCGGAGTCGATAACATATGAGGATGCGACTCCAAATCTCACCTAGTGACGAACTATAGTCATGCCATTCGCCTACGGGAATGCAGTGACTTGAGCCATCTCACCTCATTCGCCGCGCGGAATAAAGGGGAATATCTAAACGGTAGGGGACTGCGGGTAAGAAGGACATGCGATTCATTTGAATTGTTTGTGTTAAATTAATTTTTTTAAACACTCATAGTAGGGGAGATGGGGCTAAGACGGACATGTTAAGGAGAACTTCAACTGTATGTTTGGAAACTCATGTTTTCAAAAATTTAAAAGCAGTTTCTTACAGTCCAATATACCGGTTTTCGAAATAACTGGCCGAATGTTTTACAAAAATGTGTTTTTCCATGTTTTTTACTGAAATTAAAACAAGCCGAAAAGTAGAGCATTTTTATCGTTGCGGGTATAATGGACATGTAGTGGGGGGAATATGAACAGGTTCATAATATACGAAGCGAAGAGGTTTATCGCTCGCGAGAGGAATAATTTCACTCTCTCTCAGTGTTTGTGCGTCCAGTAACTGAAATAGAACAGAAAGAGAAAGCAATATAAAAAAGAGTTCAATACTCTCCCCTTCAATTTCCATCATGCATTGGATGTGATTATGGGTGTGACTGTCCATTTCAATTATCCATTAAATATTGAATGCCATATTTATGTTGATTGGTACTCTACTAACTCTATAGGCCCATTTATACGTTGCTAGTAGCTGGCTTCACAATGAGCAGCTACTGACCCGGTGAACTCGCTTGACAAATGGTTGACTCGCCTTGTCCGTTCACACAATGTGAGCTGCTGGCAAGAAACTAGATACTACGGCACAGGTTTTCCAGAGATGCCAGGCGGTTTTTCAAATGTCCATCAAATCGTCAGAAACAGCAATCAGATCCGAATTTGTCAGATGATTGATCCGAAATCGACTTCTTTATTGGCAGTTTTCGTCTTAGATTTTCAGTTGAATTTATCATTACACAATTTTATCGCTAAACACACACTGGCCGTGTTTAAAAATACTTTGTGCTGAATTTCTTTGAACTGAAGGTACTATCCGGAAAAAGCAGAAAGAAAAAAGGATTCGGTCCAGGAATTGGATGCAAAAAAAAGGAGCAACAAATACAATATTGAAGTAACTCTACGATGATGATCCCCGAGAGTACAGAGCAGTGTTGAGAATAACACCTGAAAAAGTGAAAAAACTGTTGGATTTAATTGCTCCACAAATACAACGCAAGATACACTCATGAGGGATGCTATACCTACATAAGTGAAACTAGAAATGTTGTACCTTTCTTCTGGAATATCGTTCAGATTATTGTCGATATTTTTTTAGAATCTCGAAAGCATCCATAGCTAAAATAATTCCGAAAGTATGTAGTGCTACAAATGGCAGTCTAAAAGATTTTTCAAATTTTGAATTATTTCGCCTTGACAGCAGCTTCGTGTACCAATTTGTGAAATGAAAATGATAGTAGATTTGCAGGAGGAATAAATACGCCTCAAAAACTAAAATAATGAATGAAAATCTACTTTTTTAAATGGAATATGTATTCTGTTTTTTAGAACAATACTTTTTTTGGAAGTTGTGAGTGAATTTCGAATGAAAATTGTGCCCGATAATGATTTTATATTTAGAATCCCAAGAAAACTATCTCAAAAAGAAAACGTGCCCCACCAGCGTGCAAAACAAAATAAAATGAGTAAAAAAACTTTTTAAGTTAAACGGTTTATTTGTGATTAAACATAATAATGTACTAAAAGCTAGAGAAAATAATTAGGCAAGTTGCAGTTAGTAGTTATCACACCTCTCCTTCATTAGTCTAGGGCATTGATAAGACTAAAATAAAATAGTGGGACATATGATGAAATCACTAATTGTGGATAATGAAAATGAATGGATTTTATAATTTAAAAAGTTTTTGTTTACTCATTTTATTTTCTAGTTTTTAGTACATTATCTGTTTCATTAGAATATTTCTCTACAATAAAGGCATTGTACTGTATTCTATCAGTCAAAAAATTTCATTTGATACCGATATTGAGTAGATTGCAGAAAATACATAGTGTGTTCTCCAAGTCAAGTTCGTTGGTTTGATACACATATCTCAATCAACCTTTTTTTTGAGATGATATGGAATCAGCGATTTTGAGCGGAGGCCAAATTGGATTTTTCAAGATAAGCAGTTTTAAAATGACAGCAGTTCCTATCCGGTCAGTTCCTATTGGTCAAATTTCTATTACTGTGGGACAATCCTACAGACATACATACATACATACGAACAGTTCAAGCTAAATAAAACCGTTTAATAAAGTATATTGCTATTTTGTGATTGCGGCCATCTTGGATTTTAATTTTTCATGATCTACTGTGATCTACTATTCAAGCCCTTTCATTTGATACCCATATTAATGGTGTTTTGACATAATATGTAGTCCGCCATTTGGTAGAATTTTGATGGATTTGCATTTTTCACAAATAACCGTGTTCTGCTAGTCAATCCCTTTCATTTGATACCCATTGTTACGGGGGTTTCGGAGGTTCTATTCAGCACGCGTTTTTATCAATGTATAGCGAGCTCAAAGCTGTATTTATTAAGAGAAACAATAATTAAACAAGAACTTTACATTATTAGGTTTTACCTACATTTGATCTCCTCGTTTTAAATTCAAAGCACGACAGGATGATTCAATTATTTAACAATTTGGGAATTCAACTTTATTTTGGGTTCTATCTCTACTCCTTTTTTGTGATTAGCAAAGAATGTGTGGTACGAGAGAAGTTTTCAGAATGACAGTGATGACAGCTAGCTGTCAATGATTGTCTGGGTGCGTCATGGAGTGGCACCGTCCGGATGCGCAGGTTCAGATCAAGTCATCAGTGGCGTAGTTTGCTTCCCCCCAACACCCATATTAATGAAGTTTTGGGAAACTATGTAGTCCGCCATTTAGTAGTGGCAGCCATCTTGGATTTGCATTTTTCTTAAATAACTGTATTCTGCTAGTCAAGCCCTTTCATTTGATACCCATATTGATGGGGTTTTGGAAAACCCACATTGATGAGGTTTTGAGGAAGAAAGGGATCCGCCATTTTGTAGCGGCCTCTATCTTGGATTTACAAGATAATGAAATACGCAGTTTTGTAATGACTACAGAGATAAAGGTGTGTTCCAAATTTCAGATCAATCGGTCAACAAGAAGGGGGTCAAATTTCTACTAATGTGGGACATGTTACAAACATACAAACAGATTACAGGGCAAGCTAAATAAAACCGTTTAATAACAACGATTCCGCTTAGAAACTATGAGGGTTTTATTTGTTTTTTCAATAATTTTCAAGTCTATAATAATCTTCGCATATTTTCAAATATCTTAAAAATAGAGACATGTAAAGACAATGTAAAGATTTGGCATCCCTGATTCGAGCGCTAAATTCTGTTTTTGACGTTTTGAGGGATGCGAGTGCGAGTAAATTCAAAAAACTTTGAAGTAGCTCGCACGCCGGATTACACATGACACTAACTGGCATGATGTGTTCACACGGTGTGAGTAGCTGCACTGCAGTAACTGACTAGACCTACTCGTATGCTTACTCGCACCGTCTGAACCCGGCTTATGGCATCAAAAACTTGTCACAATCCTTGTGAGCAAAAAATACAAAATTATTTAGTGTGTGGGTGTAATAAACCACTCAAAATTTCGAAATAGCCTTCACTTGATGGGTTGACATCGAAGCGATGCTACGAATGTACCGTTTTGTTTAAAATTCCGAACACTTAAGCTTCGTTGGCCATTAAACAGTAACTCATTACTCAAAATGTTACTCTTTCGCGAAACTAATTTGATCTTTGGATACAATAGAGCCTTTTAATTCGCTAGACTATAATAAAATTGATTCACAAACACATATTCATGGTAAAAAACTAAAAATGTGTTCAATTACATTTGTTTCAAATCTCGGACACCATCTTGGCCACTGACCCCGAACTCTTTTGTCTCAAACTCCGAACACTATTTAAATACTAATTTTAATGAAGATGCGAACAAAATAGTTAAACAACTACAAAAACTGAAAAATTAACGATGCTTGTTTTTTTTGCGGAATTTGCTAATGCAATCATTTTATCACTGGTTTAGACAGTCACTTTTCTTTGCAAATAATTAGTATTATAAATTATAGGCTGTATCGACAGATGTAGATTATGTTAAAATGATTTCTATAACCCAAAGAACCTTTATGTGTGAAGTTAGCGGATGAAAGTTCAGCGGATAAAAGTTTTTGTTGCGTGCAAGTTTCTGTTCAACGTCTTACTGGATTTAATGAATAATGAATTATTTCAATTGAAATAAATTGATTGTTTATCAAGTAACAACCTTCAAAATCATACTCATTAGATAGAGAATTGAATCATTCATCTTTCCACATAATTTTTTTTTCTTGATCGTGACAGCGAAAAGTTATAGACTGAAACGTGAGCATGGGTCAATATAGGAAAATATACAGAATTTTGAAAATCAATAAAAGTTGTTCGAATAGAGTTTTAACGAAGTTATTCGATAGAGAAATATTTCACCTATCTTCCAGCCACAATTTGATTAATCAGAAAAGAGTCTGAGAAAAGTTATAGGCCAAGTTGTATGGGAGGGAGTCAAGTAATCGGTTTTCTACCTTACTAACCATAGAAGAAATTGGTTATATATAGTTATAAAAATATAGTTAAGAATTCGGCTCCTTAAAACTTATGTAACTGAGCCTGTAAAAATAAACGAATTAATAAAAAATAAGTTGTATGGGAGAAATTAATTATTTTAAAGAAAATTGAAAAAAGTTGTTTGAAAGGACCGACAACACATTCTCGAGATAGTACTCATTCGATAAACAGTAATTATATTTATCTTTTGCCAAATGATTATTTATTGAACTATTGATTATTTATTGAACTATTTATTACCAAATACGAAATCGAAATTTTTCGTTCATACAATAATATCTCAGTACTGAATTGTCCACAACAACGTTATAGATATCAAATGAAAGATAGTTGATAACGTTAATTGGATTCGCTATCTTTGAAAAAACAGAAAGAAATCGATTTCTCATTACTTCCCGATATTTTTATCCCTTACATACATACCATTATCCATTACATACATCGAAATACAAAATTCTCTGTAAAATATTCCGTGTAAATCCATGTAAATTATGCTTTAAACAGATTTATATCCAATCTTCATGCTTTGATATTTTACAATTTTGAAGCATTTCAAAAATCGCCTAAAAAATTTGACTTCACATTCTGTTTCTCCATATTTTTTTTCGAGTGTGAAAAAGTTCCGACCAATGAAAACTTTACTGAAGATAGATAAAAATATTCTATATCAAATAAGTACTATCTCGAGAATGTGTTTTGGGTCCTTTTTTTCTGTGTTTCCAGAGATATTAGGCTGTCAAAAAAGTCCTGCGGTAGTTTTTTTGAATTTTCATTTGTTCATAAAATTAGTTACAATCATCTGTTTTATGTCAAATATGCGCCGTTTTGTTCGATGACTTATTCCCAACGAGATGCCAACTTCATAATACCCCTGTTATAGAAGTTCGCTTCCTTATTGGCAAAAAACTCGGATAGCCAATATTCACAGGCCTATTTTGTGGCTAACTTCTGACTACCTAGCTCGTTCGCCATGGACAAAAACAGGTGGTAGTCACTTTGTGCAAGGTCCGGACTATACGGCGGATGCAAAAGAACCTCCCATCCGAGCTCCCGGAGCTTCTGGCGCGTCACCAAAGAAGTGTGTGGCCTGGCGTTGTCCTGATGGAAGACAATGCGGCCTCTGTTTATCTGTATCTTTTTCATGAGTGCTACCTTCAAGCGGTCCAGTTGTTGGCAGTACAGGTCCGAATTGAGCGTTTGGCCATAGGGAAGCAGCTCATAATAGATGATTCCTTGACAATCCCACCAAACACACAGCAGAACCTTCCTGCCCGTTAATGAGGGTCTGAGCCGCTTCAGCGGGCTTCGACCACGACCGTTTGCGCTTCACGTTGTCGTAAGTGACCCACTTTTCATAGCCAGTCACCATCCGCTTCAGAAACGGGTCGATTTTGTTGCGATTCAGCAGCGATTCACATGCGTCGATACGGTCAAAGATGTTTTTTTGCGTCAACGTGTGTGGCACCCATACATCGAGCTTCTTTGTGAATCCAAGCTTCTTCAAATGGTTAATAACGGTTTGATGACTTATCCCCAGCTCTTGGCCTATGCTACGGCTGCTACTATGCCGGTCTTTCTCGGCTAATTCAGCGATTTTGTCGCAATTTTCGACGACAGGCCTTCCGGAGCTTGGCGCATCTTCGACGACCTCTACACCAGAACGAAAACGTTGAAACCATCGTTGTGCGGTGGAAATGGAAACTGTATCGGGTCCATAAACTGCACAAATTTTATTGGCAGCTTCAGATGCATTCTTGCCTTTGTCATAGTAGTACTGTAAAATATGTCGGATTTTCTCTTTATTTTGCTCCATATTTGCGACACTATAACTCACGAACGACTTAACCAAACAAAACACTGTCAAAGACTATATTATAGCGCGCAAAAATACCTTTCCAACAATGAATACAACTAGAACTACGCGCTTACAACGACACCTCGCGGAAATACCGCAGGACTTTTTTGACAGCCTAATATGTAAGAAGTCGGTTGAATTGTGGTATATAGTGTAGGGTATAATAACTATCTTCATTTAAAAAACTGGCCATTTGAACTTTATTGTTGTGTTCAGGCGCGAAACATTCAAAAACTAAAATTCCAGTGTTTCATAACTATAGAACCAGATGGAAAAATTCTCACTCCTTTACGAAATTAACGTCAATTTAACATGAATCTCGATAAGTTTCTAATTCGTAGGTCGTCTTAAGTTCTCAACCAGTTCAAATAACCCATTCGGGGTGGATTCGCCCAAGCTGCACCATTTTGTAATGTGTATCTCGTTCTAAAGGGTGTGTCACATCAAATTGCATCACGGAAAAAACGCTGTAGAAATTTAATTTTTAGGAATTATATCTTCAGCTTTCGCTTATAATCAGATAAGAGTGTATAGATCACGTTGGCCATGCTTCGCTGTCAATTTTTCGTAAATTTGGAAAAATGTCGTCGAACGAAAAAGAGCGTCGTGAATTAATCCTGTGCACTCATTTCGAGAATCCGGAGTTGTCACATCGGGACATCGGTAAGATGCTGGGAATCGTCCAATCCACGGTCAGCAGAGTACTAAAACGATACTTCGAGAACCTAACCATCGACCGGAAGGTGTAGAACGGCAAAAATGGATGCTCCGTCAGTGAAAAAGATCACAAGCGCGTAGTTAAGCAGTTTAGACGTGATCCGAGAAGTTCAGTCCGGGATGTCGCCAATAAGCTGAATTTGTCAAGTTCATTCGTCCAGCGGACCAAGCAGCGGGAGGGCCTGCGTACATACAAGGTTCAGAAGGCTCCTAACCGCGACGAAAGGCAAAACATGGTGGGGAAGACGCGAGCCCGGAAGCTGTACACCGAAATACTGACGAAGCCACATTGCCTGGTAATGGACGACGAATCCTACGTCAAAGCGGACTTTCGTCAGCTGCCGGAACTGTTGTTCTTTTCCGCAGAGGACAAATCCAGCGTTCCGGAGGAGATTCGCAAGCAGAAACTATCCAAGTTTGCCAAACAGTACATGGTGTGGCAAGCGATTTGCTCTTGCGGAAAGCGGAGCGCCACCTTCGTGATGACCGGCACGGTAAACGGGCAGGTTTACCTTAAGGAGTGCCTACAGAAGCGCTTACTGACACTATTGAAGCAGCACGAGGGTCCGACCATCTTGTGGCCGGATCTCGCTTCGTGCCACTATTCAAAGGACGTGTTGGAGTGGTACGAAGCCAACGGGGTCACCTTCGTGCCAAAGGAAATGAACCCGCCCAACGCGCCGGAGCTTCGCCCAATAGAGAAATATTGGGCGATTATGAAGCAGACCCTCCGGAAGAACCCAAAAGTTGTCAAATCGGAGGCGGACTTCAAGAGAAAATGGATTTCTGTTCAAAAAAAACTGCAACCTGACGTTGTACAGAACCTTATGGACGGGGTAAAGAGGAAGGTGCGAGCATACGGGCTTGGGCTCGAAGTATGTATAAAAAGAAAATGCCAAAATTTGTTTAATAGTTTTTATTTTACTGTCTAAAATTTTCAAAAGGATCGGTCTACTGGGCGAATTTCTACAGCGTTTTTTCCGTGATGCAATTTGATGTGACACACCCTTTACGCAGAGGATACTGCTGGTGTAAGCTCTTCAAATCACTCATACTGCTTGTAAGCTGCATCTACTATTCGTATGATCACTCCTCATAAGTTCTTGATAGGGTTTTGATCTGGTAAACAAGCTGACCAGTCCAGAATCTGAAGCCTCTATTCAATAAACCATGCCATGACTTTCCGGATTTTATGAATTGATGTCAAACTACCCAATTATCACGGTTTTTTGATGCAAAAACAGAAGTAAATGATTCTGAAATACTTCATTGCACTTCTGACTGTAGATTGGTGTTGATAAAAAGCTAAATGAACCAGGCCGTTTTGTAAATATTTTCCTCAAAGCATCAAACTTCTTGCAAAGTTACGAGTTGAAAAACTACATGACACTTTCCGTAAGTCCTTCCAGTATAAAGAAATTCTTTTCAAGTTGGTTTTCTTCTATCGGAGAAGTTCTCCTGAAATAGTGAAACCCATGGGATTAGCTTCCACATTAGTTTTTGGACCCGTTGATTTGGAAATGAGATTTTTATGGTTTGGGGAGATTTTTCTCAAAAAGGCCTGGTTTGGGTAGCTTATCATCAACACAAATGAACAGTCAGAAGTGCAACGAAGTACTTCAGAATCATTTACTGCTGTTTTACATCAAAAACAATGTGATACCGTTCTGAATCATATTTCGGACACATAAGGCATATGATGCAGAAAACAGATCTCAAATTCATGTACAGGTATTATTTAGTTGATATTTTTAATAAATTAGTTCAATGCGCTTTTAAGCTCCCTACTTTGGTACCTATTTGATTGAAAACATAAAAAAATCAACGAATAAAATGCTTTTCAAATGAAGCGAATAAAAATCAAGCTTATAAATCAAATTTCAAGATATCAAGATAATAAATCAAATTTCGGACACTTTATTTTGTAATTTTTTGGACGAAAATACACTTGATTATGTTTTATAATCAACTGCGAAAGACTGCGAAAGAGAAATTTTAATATTGATGAAGGGGTAAATTCTACGTGCTCACGCTAAGCAAATGTCAAACACAACCGATAGTAAGAAGTGTTGTTAGATTTTTGACGATTATGTTATAATTCAAATGTAGTTCTCATATGAAATGATTGTGAAACCAAGGGATTACTCTAAAGAAGCAATTGTGATAATAATTTTATATTTATATCATCAGAGTATTAAGCATTTCAACATATTAGAACAAAGTGTCCGAAATATGATTCAGAACTGTAATTGGATAATTTGGCATCAATTCATAAAACCCGGAAAGTCATGGCATGGTTTGATGAATAAGGAATTCAGATTTTGGACTGGTCAGCATGTTTACCAGATCAAAACCCTATCAAGAACTTATGAGGAGTGATCATACGAATAGTAGATGCAGTTTACAAGCAGTATGAGTGACTAGAAGAGCTTAAACGAGCAATATCTTCTGCATAGAACAAGATACACACTAAAATATGGTGCAGCTTGATCGAAACCACCCAGAATGGGTTATTTGAACTGATTGGGAACTAAAGATGACCTACGAATCAGAAACTTATTGCAATTCATATGAAATTGACGTTAATTTTGTAAAGGAGTGAGTGTTTATCCATCTGGTTCTATCATAACATAACATCATTAGGCGGAACAAGAGCATTTCAAAAACATCCGCGATGGCATTGTTAGTTCATGAAACACTGGAATTCTAGGTCAGTCTTCCAAATGAAGCTAGTTATTATATCCTACGCTATATACTTCAATTTAACCGGCTTTTTACATATCTCTGGAAACTCAGAAAAAATGAGTGGTACTATAGTTGTGATACGCAGTGTATTGACCCATGCTCACGTTTCAGGCTATAACTTTTCTCTATCACGATCAAGAAAAAAATGAATTATGTGGAAAGATGAATGATTCAATTCAATCAATTTATTTCAATTGAAATAATTCATCATTCATTAAATCCAGCAAGAGGTTGAACAGAAACTTGCACCCAACAAAAAGTTTTATCCGCTAATTTCACACAAGTCCGTAAAGAAGGAACGCGAAAACGAGCAATCTCGTGAGCGGTCCGCAAGGGTTAAGGTGAAGGTGGAATTGTAGTAGTATAGGTAAAACCACGTGTAAAAATGGGGTAATAGTGTTTGTGAGAGAAGAGCAACACACATGTAAATAGATCAATCCACTTATCAGACTGTGTGGCGCTTCATTGACACTAGTTTTTGAAAACATTTGAACAATTTAATAAATAATAAAAAAATAATAAGTAATAAAAAAATACGGGTCTCATAATTTGCGATAAAGAACAAAACTACCACCTTTGACGAAAATCCGAGAACCACTATATCGGTTTGGCATGGAATGGCTATATATTTATATTTGCAATTGTTCATCGGAACATATCGTTCATACATTTTACTTTAGTATTAAATTGTTCAAATGTATTCAAAAACTAGTGTCAATGAAGCGCCACACAGTCTGATAAGTGGATTGATCTATTTACGTGTGTTTTGCTCTACTCTCACAAATTCTCCGTCTGCCACTCGTGTGAGCCAGACGTGTTTAAACTTGTTCGATTTTCAATCGCGTTTCGTTTGTTTTATAAGTTGTGCAAATTGCACTGTGTTTTTCCCCCGCGATTTCGGTTCCGTCTCATATTTCTCCGGCGCTAGGCCACCTACTTAAGGTGGCTAGCATCAAAACTGAGTTGAAGAGGCTAGCAGTAAAGCCACCATGAGTGACAACTGTTGCGATGACTCGTAACAAAAAGGCGAATGCATCTGCTGCAGACCGGCATGCAGAGACTAGTGCATCAAAACAACGGGCCAGCGGCTCAAAAAGACCGCGAAGTGATGATGCCGATTCACAGGATCCCAATTCTAGACTTCTAGCGAGTAACCATTTTGCTGAACTGTCGGTTCCAATTGCCAGCGAGTCGTCGATACCGAGAAAAGTGAAAGTTCCACCGCTCTTTACTACCACGAAGGAAATTGCAACGCTCCGGAATGAGCTTGCTGAGAAGCAAATTCATCCATTATTCAAACTGTGCAGTATAGGCACGAAAATCATTTGTTCTACTGTTCCAGACTTCGATACAACGGCAAAATATCTTCAAACTAAAAAGTATGAATATTTCACCTATGATGCTCCAGGGAACAGCCACTGAAGGTGGTAATTCGTGGACTTCCGGAGCTGAAAAAAGTTAAGCTCAATCCGTTAAAAGTTTTTCCCATGAAACGTGCTGAAGGCAAAAATTATAGAGATTTGCTATACTTGGCAGACTTAGAGAAAGGTTCTATTAACATGACTGATCTCCGAAAAATTAAATCGCTTTTCAACGTTATTGTTGATTGGGAGCATTACCGTCCGAAGAAACGCGATGTGACACAATGTGAAAATTGTTTATCCTTCGGCCATGGCTCTAGGAACTGTCACATGAAATCACGTTGTGGAAAATGTGCTGGTTCTCACGAAACATCAAAATGTGATCGGATGGAAGCAAATGCTGAGCCAAAATGCGCTAATTGCGGTGCCGAACATGAAGGAAACAACCGTGCCTGCCCCAAGAGAGAAGAATTCATCAATATTCGCAAACAAGCGTCCACAAAAAACCATCACAGGCGTGCGAGACGAGAGCCTCCCTCGATGACAATCGAGAATTATCCTCCTCTCCGACACAATGTACCAAATCTGATGCCACTCCCTCTGAATCATGGACAGGATATTCCTCAACGATCCACATCCGTTCAATCACGACTCGCAGCTGCTGTCCAGCCAGTGCAGCTAAATCCAACTTCATCCTGGGGTTCCCCAAGTACCAACGCCACCTCAGTCCTTCCGTCGAATGATGACTCCCTATTTACACCTGACCAAATGATGGTGTTCGTCCGGGATATGTACAGAGAGCTGCGCATTTGCCGTTCCAAGGAAGATCAAATTGATGCTGCAACTAGAGTGCTGCTAAATTTCATGAACAAATATGGACCCTGAAGACGCTCTCAAGATCCTAAATTGGAATGCTTGTTCTGTAAGGAACAAAAATATTGAACTTACTGATTTCCTTAATGAGAAGAAAATTGACATTGCCATCATCACGGAGACGCATCTCAAGCCAGACCTGAATATTTACATCCCCGATTTTCGCCTCGTACGACTTGATCGGATCCATTCTGGAGGTGGTGGAGTGACTATCGCGCTGCGAGGCAATATTGGATGTCGCCTGCTACCAAGCTTTCAGCTCAAGATGATCGAGGCCATCGATGTCGAAGTGGATTCTACCGCCGGCCCAATCACCATCATAGCAGCCTACTGCTCCAAACATTCCACTCTTAGCGACGGGTCGGCTGAAGCTTTTCATCAAGACATCATCAAACTGACTAGGCGACGAGGTCAGTACATCGTTGCTGGCGATCTCAACGCAAAGCACCAGGCCTGGGGCAACTTCCGGCGTAACGTCAACGGTTCCATTATCCAGCAAGGACTTGAGGAAGGTCTCTATACGATCCTGAGCCCAGATACACCCACCAGGTTAAATACTAGGTCTGGTGTTCACGCTATCATCGATATTTTCATTACCAACATGATGAACATCTCTGATCCTGTCGTTTATCAGGAGCTCAGTTCTGACCACTATCCTGTGGTGGTCGAAGTGGGTTCTTCTGTTAATAGAACCCAGTTTTACCGACGCAACTACCACCGTGTCGACTGTGCAAGGTTTCAACAGTGTGTCGACTCCTTCGTTAATTATGCTGCCATGCCGGAGACAATAGATGACATCGATCAGTGTCTGCAACGGATTGATGATGCGATAACCCGGTCTCGTGACCAATATGTACCAACACCTCAACTGGTGAGTAATTCTCTGAACCTAGACAGTACAACCAAAGAGCTTATCAGGCTCCGTAATACAATTAGAAGACAGTACCAGCGTACGGGCCACCCTCATTTGAAGACAAGTTGTAATAGTCTCAAAAAGATTATCCATTCCAGAATGATGGATCTCAGAAATAGAAGATTTTCAAATCATCTCCGCTCGCTTCCAGACTGTGCAAAGCCTTTCTGGAAACTAGCAAAAATTTTAAAAAATAAGCCGAGACCCATCCCTCCACTTTCCTCTCCTAATCAGAATTCGAATTCTTTCCTACTCATTACTCCAGTTGAAAAGGCTAATGCCATAGGTCAGCACTTCGTGAACTCTCACAATCTTGGTCGCACCATGATCAGTCCACACGAGCCTGTAGTAGTAGAGGACATAGCTAGGATTGCAGAACAACCAATAGTTTTATCAGAGGATTCAAAAATATCAGCTGATGAGGTGATAGCGGTCATAAAATCCACCAAAAACATGAAGGCTGCTGGAATCGATGGAGTGGTCAATCTGGAGTTGAAAAACTTGAGTGTTGACTTCTTTAATCACCTGACAGCAGTCTTCAATAAGTGCTTGGAGCTTGGCTACTTCCCTTCTCAATGGAAGTCAGCTAAAGTTATTCCAATTCTCAAGCATGGTAAAGATCCCACCAATGCCAAAAGCTATCGCCCAATCAGTCTGTTATCCTCCATCTCGAAAATATTCGAAAAGATGATTGTCAGTCGTTTACTGGAGTTCTCAAACCAAAATGATGTCATCCTTCAGGAACAATTTGGATTCAGAAAAGGTCACTCATCTGTACATCAGCTTGCACGGGTAACTAACATCATTAGGCGGAACAAGAGCATTTCAAAAACATCCGCGATGGCATTGTTGGACGTCGAGAAGGCGTTCGACAATGTCTGGCATGATGGCCTTGTGTCCAAGCTTCATAGATACAACATTCCGATCTTCCTTGTGAAGATCGTCAGTAGCTATTTAGCGGGCAGATCTTTCAGGGTCTTTCTGGGGACTTCTTATTCTGATACGTTCAGAGTAGATGCGGGGGTTCCTCAGGGTAGCGTTCTAGAACCTATCCTGTTTAACATCTTCACATCAGATGTTCCTCCCCTTCCAGGTGGTGGTATTCTGTCTTTATTCGCCGATGACACTGCCATCATCTATAAGGGTCGAGTGATCCGTGCTCTAACGAGAAGACTGCAGGAGGGCCTCGATGTTTTGTCCGGCTATTTCAGTAGCTGGAAAATTTGTATCAATGCGGCTAAGACACAGGCCATTCTGTTCCCACACTCTAGATCACATAAGCTTGTTCCGCCTAATGATGTGTATGTCAGCCTCAATAACACTCCCATTGAATGGTCGAGGGAAGTGGTTTACCTGGGTCTCACAATCGATGCCAATTTACTATTCCGTCCCCATGTGGACAAAATAATTAATAAATGTAATATCCTCAAGAAAGTTTTATATCCACTGATCAATAGGAGATCGTCATTGTCCATCAAAAACAAGCTTGCTATACACAAGCAAATAATACTTCCGTTGATAGAATACGCTTTGCCGGTTTGGGAGTCATGCGCAAAAATACATCATACTAAATAGCAAATTGTCCAGAATAAACTACTTAGGATGATACTTGGCAGTCCTCCAAGAACTAGAAACACTGAGATCCATCGTCTGGCTGGTCTTCAAATGTTGGTTGAGAGAAAAATAATAATTCTGGCTAGGTTCAGAGAATCTTGCCAAAGATCTGATCATCGCATCATCAATGATCTGGCAATTTAGTTCAGCATAGTTTAGTTTAAGTTAGGATTAGTTAGGTAGGATATCAAATTTTCTTTTCATTAAATTAGCTCTATATCTCCTATTGAGAAGAGATGTATACATGGTTAGAATACCTTCCAAATGAAAAATCTATGTTGGTCATAGGAAAATAATTTATATATTAAAGCTGACGGGCCCTTCAGGCTTAACACTTAAACTGTAAATAATATGTAACCATAAACCAGTGTAAATAAAACATCATTTTTACTTACTTTACTACTACTTCTCTCACAAACACTGGTGTATTGTATTTGCATATGAAGTAAAATTCAAATTTATAACACATGCGAATTGGGGCTCTTTTGGTATTAACAAGTTCTTCCGCATAGCCTTAATCCTTCTCTTTGTTTGCCGAGGCGTTTTGATTGAATGTAATACTTTTCCGTTTACTGTTTTTGAAAGCATAGGCAGCCGTGGCAGTGTTTCGAGCTCTGCAATACAATTTGCTCAACCAATGTTAAAATTGGTAAAACTTACATTACAGACCCGTTAAACGGAAAAATAATATATGTATTGATATCAACACAATTTTATTTTATTGATTTTCATGACATGAAACGTTACGACTCAGGAATAACATTTTATTGATATAGCTGTTTAGATGATGTTATCTGACATCAGTGTCGAAAAAAAACGATGTTTTCACCAATACAAACAAAACCATTGCCGAAAATTGAAAAATGAAAATTTAACTTTCAGAGCACTAGCTCGAGCTTTTCGACGTTTTTCACTATACAGTGCGACAGCAGATGAAAATTTAATATCTTGTGAGTAATCGATTAGAGTTTGGTTGTATAACTTAATGGGAAGTGTGCAAAGACGATCATTTTTTTCATACTGTTTCGCAAAAGTATTGATTTTCGGGCGAGGGGTGAGGGAGGGAGCCATAAATTTCTACGCCTCACGTATCACATTGTCTGTCTGACTTACCCAACTATCCGTTACATCCGCACTACAAAAATATTTAACTTTTCGGTTTCGGCTATTCCAGCAATAATTATTAGAATATGTTTTTGTGTGAATTGACGTATTAATTCAAAAACAAAATACTGGACTGCAAAAAAGTTTTCCAAAGATATTTTTGTTCTCAACCAGTCTGTCTCACCCGCAGTTTCCCTTGATTGGCACTGACAACGCTAGTCAATCTGCCATGGAAGAAATATTTGAGATTAGTTTGAAATTCAAAGGGCGTTCAGTTTATATCGACACCACCTGGGTCCTTTAAAGATTTCCGATTATTTTCCTGGAACGAATATTAAGTAGGTACTATTCACAGTTCGGAACAACAACATTGAATAACAATAAATTACCCGTCACTAGGATGAAATCCAACCATTATGTACAGAGGAACTTTCGTTCCGTTGTTACATAGTTAACTTTCGCACGAACAACAAGCCTTAAACAGCGTTATCTAAGCTCACGAATTCTCCTCAGTCAGCCCACGCAGAAAAAAAATCGATTCAAAATGATGACAGCAACAAAGATAGCTAAGATTAGGTTGCACCGTTCAAATCCCGACACCAGCTAGTATAGCGCTAGCGCTAGTAAATTGTCTTCCGAGAATCCCTCTGTAAAGCGCCCACCACCACCACCCTCTCAGGTGGTGCATAACAACCAACGCAATGCATTCCGGGTAAAGCTGCAACAAAAGAACCCAACGACAGCAGCGAAACTGGTAGCGCACGCACTTTGAATTCCGGGAAGCGACGGGTGTAATGCATGTCAGAAAAAGTTTTCACTTGCTTCCCACCTTTCCACCCCCGTTCCACCCCATTTCCCTCCCGCGAATGGCACACGAAAGAGGGATCTTCCACAAATGACGTGCGGAAGGCTCCCGTTGAACCCATTCGAAAGCTGTTTCGTCGCGCGTTGACGGCTCCGATGGCTCTGCGTAGGATGCATTTCGTGGAACACTGCCGCTGCAAATCGCGTGAACGCTTTCTCAGATTCCACGGCAGCGGCAAATAACATAGAATTAATGCCATGAACGAAAAAAAGCAAGAACTAAAGTAAACAGACGACGCTTGACGCCCAACTTGGTTGTGAGAAACGCGAAAATGATACCTTACGCTAGGAAATCGATTGTTGTACAGAGCTCAACAACCCGGATGGAAACGATCGGGATCGAAAATCCAACGTTCTTTACCTTTTGAATGTTTTTCTAAATGTATTTGTATATATTTGTATATTAAATTCCTATTGTGCTAAATGTGTATATAGTATTTTCCGTAATTGATGTGTTTCACAGATTTAAACATTTTACTTTTTCGGAGTATTTATTTTGTTCTCAATTCATAACATAGTTTAATCGTTTTTCCTAAAGCAATTCAATCTTTTTGTTTCCAACCCTTTCGGCAAACGAAAAAAAAACAATAGCAGAATTTTGGAACAAATTTTCAGTACACGTTTATTTTTATTAACTGTCAAGAAGTTGATCTCCGTTTTTTGAACATGGCTGTGCTAAACATATTTTTATTATAAATGCATACAGAGTAAACCTTTAGTTTCTATTTTCAATTGACAAATTTGGAGAAAAAAATTATAATGCAACAAAACACGAAATTTCGGTATTTGTTCAGTTTTTGTTTTACCATCGAGTGCATTTTTCTATTTATAATCAAATGTTTTTCTCTCATATGTCAAGTTTTTTATATAAATTTTTTTGTGTATATACCTAAGCAGAACAGAGCAAAACCAAAAACAAAAAACAAAAACTCAGAAAAAAACAAGCGAGAAAGGCAAAACCCTATCTGCAAATGGAAGCAATTGATATTTTTGTCAAAATTAAACCCGGCCCCTCGGAAAGCACAACCAGAGAAACATAAAAAAACAAGGTATTGAATCCAACACCAGCTATTTTTTTCTGTCTCTCTGGCGCTTTCCATCCGTCCTTCCTGCGAAACAAAACAAACAAAAAAACAGCATCCAAGCGAATTCTACGGAAGTCAATCGGTCAATAATCAGTCACTTAGTCGAATCAACCTAAAGAAAAAACAATCGTTGTTGCGCTTGCGCTTCTGAAATCCTAAAATAAAACAAAATATGCCCAATACAACCAGACAAAAATCGAATTTCAACTTCTTGAAGAAAACAGAAAAAAATAAAACAAACATTTTTGGTTATTTAATACCATTACAAGAGATACAACATCATGAAAATGATAAAAGAAACAAACGGAAAGTTTACAATCCGCGTTCCAGCGGCAGCCGGTTCCAATGATTTCGTTATTTCCCCCACCCCTTTTTTATGTTCGTGTTCCTTATTATTCTAAGTCCCCTTTCTTAGATTATTTTCCATTGCTGTTCATTTCAATTTTACTTTTCTCTCTCTCTTTCAATCTCTTTCGCAAAACAAAACTAAAGTAAGAGTCAGCAATGTAAACCGACTTTCTTTTTTTTTTACAATATACACATCTTGTTCTGTAAGAACCTCGGTTTTATGATGTCGAGAAAAAAAAATACACAAGTCGAAATAGAACCTCCAAATCAGTTTGAGTTCAAATGATGAAACGAACTAGGAGATCGTGTTTAGCAAATCACAAAATAATCATGCAGAAACTTGCCAAACCAACCAAGCGAGGCGCCAAACGTCAAAAAAAAATTAAGCTGTCATTCAGTACGATCCCAAACCAAAACAAATATAGAGCACACGAAAGAGTAAATTGAATAATAAAACGGTTTGTTGTCCATATTTTTTTTCATGTTTACCTTCTTATGAACGCTAGTCATTGGAACATGCGGATGTGTGTTTTTATTCGTTTTCTCTGTGATTTAGAGATTTATGGAACACGTGTCCCAAGCGATCTCTTACGAATCGAACGCGTTTCGTTTTATTTTCCGCAGAGGATCTTCCTTTCTTGATTTTCCGTTGATTTGGTTCACGTTTGCTAGCGTTGAAATTTTGTTACCTTATCATTTACCCGACCTTGCGTAACCGTTAGTCAGTAATCGAGCCACGAAAGTCAAATGGAACGATGTTCAAAAATTTAAAAAACAAAACTACAAACAAACAGTAGCAAAAGAAGTTGATGTCCGATTTTTGTTTGGTTTACAGGAAGCATCAGAACCGCATGCCGCCAGCGGTAGTGTCGTTAGCGGTAGTCTCTGTCCGAGCGGTCTCGGTGGCCCATCGCTGGGGCTCGGTAGTGGCAGTGGTGGTGTCGGTGTCGGTCCGGACCAGGTGCCCTGTGGTGGTGGTGGCGGGCCTGGTCCGATATATCCGTGCATGTATTGTGGGGCGACCTTCCCGAACCAGAGTAAACTGACCCGACATATACTGTCGCACTCGCTGGAGACGCTCAAATACCGCGAAACGGCCCACCTGATACATCCGTCGCATCTGGCGCTGCTCCAGCAGCAACATCACGAGCTGACCCAGCAGGCCCAACACCAGCAGGCGGCCCAAGCAGCGGTAGCCGCGGCGGCTGCTTCCCTCGTGCAATCGTCTCCGTCGCCCTCGCAGCTGACGTCGCCCCATTTCACGCCACATCGGACCGGCCCACCGCTGGACCAAATCCTGGAACCACCGGATGGAGCCTCGCCAATGGAGCTGGAGTTTGCCGCCGCCGTAGCTGCACAAGCCGCCGCAGCGGCATCTGGGAATGCGGCCGCCGCTGACCAGGGTAACGTGGTGCTGTGTAAGTTCTGTGGCAAGAGTTTTCCCGACGTGTCTTCGCTGATCACCCATCTGCCGGTGCACACCGGGGACCGGCCCTTCAAGTGCGAGTTCTGCGGTAAGGCCTTCAAACTGAGGCATCACATGAAGGATCACTGTCGGGTGCATACAGGTAGGTGGTATACACTGACATTCTATATTTTGGGGTTGTAATCCAAACATTGTACAACAAGGCTCATGTATCGAAATTTCAATCAGAGAGTTTTGCAATGCATTGCAAAAAAAATGCAGCGAACATTACAAGAATTCGATAAACGCCATCCCAGACAATTTTACTATATCGCTGAGAGAATAGTTTTTCGATACAATTTAGTCAGATCATTTGGATATGTGTCCCACGGATGTCGGTAAATCTACGGAGAATGTTTATTCTTTGTTGGCTCCATATACCTTCAGATACCCAATATGGATTTCCCAAGTACATTGGAGTCGAATCAGACCACAAGATCCAAAAGTTAAGGCTTTGGTTGCGCTGGTCTATGCTTCTTGGAAAAGACGATCATTTCATGTTTCTACATAGAGAATTCAGGCTCAGGTACACTCTGTAAAAGGGGAACCTCCTAAGACTCATTTAGCAGATTCGATTTACTGCCGATCCTCCGTGAGATAGAATCAAACGGTACTCACAAAATATGTTATAGAACAAACTATGCAATTTGACAGCAACTCTATTTAAACTGAAGTATATGCCAAATGTACAAGATATTTTGTTTTCTGAGGTAGGCTATCCAAATTTATGAAGAAAGCAGCAAAAGGCAATCAATCGTCCTCTTGCCCCTACTGAACCCAAATCTGGTGTCTTGTTTGTATTAGGTATTTGTATAGGTGAGTCAAGATGACATGATTGTCACTTCAATAGAAAGATAAAATGTCTGCGAATTACGAGGTCTGTTCAAAAAGTATCGCGACTTTCGAATTTACGCGGGTTATGTATATTCGATTCTAGATTTTTTGTGTGGCATTATGTTGGTACTCATGTCTCTCACTTATGCTGACAAGTACGGCTATTTTGAAAGTTCAATTAATTTTTGACAACTGCTTTTCTTACACGTGTTTCGGTTCATCTTCGATTTTTACCTATTGCCTATCTCTAGAGAAAATCCTTCGTAGTGCTGAAGCTAAATCGGCTATGGCTATGGAAATGCTTAATGGAATGCGATAGAGTGGACCACTCTATCTGTTGGAATCAATCTTCGAATCGTGGACATTTTAGCTGTCGTAAGCGAAATGCGAGTAAAAAATGAAAAACGCGTGTTTTATCTTCAAGATATAAATTCAGACTATTTGTTTATTCAATTGTTCCATACAATTTGGGTGTGAGAATACGATCAGATTCGCAGGAGAAAGTACCTCATCATGATTTGGGTGTGTGTTTAGTGGTACTGCGAGTGATCGGCGGAAGTTTACGATTTCCCTTCCGACATATGTCGCCCACTAAATTCCGATCGGGAATTTTAGCTCCTAATCTACCTGGCGCAAACTCATCATCGTCAATGGGGAGCACACGGATTAGCCGCACATCTTGACTAGTCGTTCCATTTGCTGTTTGTAGTGATACTACGCGGATCAGACCATCACCGCCCGGGAACACCTCAAATACCCGTCCTAATGGCCACTGCTTTGATTTGTAGTTATCGTCTACTAAGAGCATGAAATCACCTATTTCTATGTTCGCCACTTGCTTAAGCGCTGCAGGTTTCGAACGTATTCTGCTTGCCATCTACATCGGAGCTCTTGGGCGAGTCGTTGAATGTATACCACCTGAACATTGAAGCAATGTTGCGTTCCAAGCGATTGGAACCGTAGTGAGTGGTCTCCCGATGAGCATATGTGCCGGTGTCAAAGGTTGAGGATCAGTAAGGTTTGTTGATATTGGTGAGATTGGCCGCGAATTCATTGTGGCGGATACCCCGAGAGAAGTGTAGATAATTCCTCGTATGTGAAATTGTGGTTGCTAGTAGTTTTTTCCCAAATGCTGTTTAGCGCTCTCGATAGCGGCTTTCCACAAGCCGCCGTGATGTGGGGATCGTGCTGGTACAAAACACCACTCTACACCTTTGTTGGTTGAGAAATCTGTCACCTCATGGTTGTAATCGGTAGAATTGGTTAAATTATGGTTCGCCTTCAGCTGCTCAGCAGCTCCACGGAACCATAGCGACTGTGAAAGTGAGGGAATGCTGCTAGAAATGCAGCGCTACTTAGTTCCTACACAGCTTCCAGATGGATCGCCTTTATGGAGAGACAGACGAATAGGACAATGTATCCCTTGCTCACAACTGCCCCTCGCGTGCGTCGGCCTACGATGTTGACTGGTCCAGCATGATCAACACCAGTATACAGGAACGGTGGACTTGGCGCCACTCGTTCGGAGGGTAGCTGACCCATCTTTAGAATAATTGGGGATGGCTTTGCTCGAGCGCATGTGATGCATTGTCGATATACCTTTTGTTGCGTACGCCCCTTACGCGACACTGCACCTACTCAATGAGGTACATATGGAGGTGGAGCAGTAGGCGAAGTATATCTGTATTGGCAAGCAAAATATCATGTCGTAATTATTTGCATTCAATATGGAATGTATATGGAAGAAACAAAACAATGTTGAAAATACTCACGGTTGCATGATAATTTGAGCCAAAATTCTAATGAAATCATTCAACTGTTTGTTTTTTAACAGATGGCAATTGTATCGTGGCTTATTTCGATTACTTATGTGGTAAAAAGATCTAGAGAGCAGTCGTTTGCTTACTTCTCGAAATCAGTAACATTTTCGGTGAAATTTTGAATAATTGGCGATTATTCTCTCACAATATACACTCCGACACTGAGAGCCTTCGAAACATCAACTTCATAACGTTAAAATAATGAAACTCCGTTTGTTTCTATGAACGCGGGGGAGTGAAAATAGCACATGTAAATATCACTTTTAACCGGTTTTTTCGACGTAATTTCACAAATATTCACTGCACGCTGTCACATTCGCCTCATATTCAGCGGGAACTCTAAAAAAATGTACGTTTTTCATTAATAAATTACTTCCTGAAAATAGCATTTTCACATGGATGCGGTGAGTAATCGAAGATAAACACAACGACTGACGTCACTATTTGAGAAATAGTTGTGGCAGCGCATGCTATGTCGCTCGAAACTCTACCATCTTCATTACCTTTTTTCCAGGACATTGGCACCTACTATCGTATCGCAATAAATGGGATACCTATTATTAGAAAACTATGTCTAACGGAGTGAAGTTGACAACATTTAAAAACGTCAACTAATAGGAAAGGAAAAAATACATTTCTAGATTATTCCGGAAGAAGTAGTGGAGTGAAAATCATTTGAATTTAAAATTTAGTGCATAGAATTTGAATTTGCGAGCAAGAGATTTTATTGAAGACTAGCTGACCCGGCAAACTTCGCCCCGCCCAAAATTTGTTTTTTGTTATCAATACCTTCAAACATTCACGTTTTCTTACTATAAGCATGTTCATGGGTCCAATCGCAGAACTGTTCATTGATTGATCTTATATTCGTCCCCGTTGAATTTACTTTTTACTATAAAATTCCTAGTATTTCTAACAAAACTCATCGTTACAATATCAGATTATTTTCAGACACAATTCTCGTTCAAAATTTTCCAACGACTTGCAAATAACATGTTTCTCCGTTACATGGAATAAATGTTTGATACAAAAAATATGATCGAATAGAGACAGCCCTAAATCGGACAATTCCTTCCTCGAGTTCTGCTCATATCAACACATCCGGCGATCCTTTTTTTTGGTTTAGATAGAAGAAGATTTAAGAGTGCGATTCGTCACATTAACATCTATTTCCAGTTTCGAACAAAGATCAATTTCGCTAGCGCAAACATCAAATGGACTAACAGCACTTAGCACTTATCAGAGTTATCCGAAAATTTTCAATTGTCATGTTTGGTTGGAATATTTTTGGTTGAAATATGTGTAATATATTTATGGGACCCCTTCTCCATTCCAGAGAAGGGAGGGGTGTCATACCATCATAGAAACATTTCTCATACCCAAAAACCCTCAAATCCCAAATTGTGCGTGATTAGTTTTCGAGTTATGCAGAAATTTGTGTTTCATTTGTATGACAGCCTACTCTTAGAGAGCGGGAGAAGTGTCTAACCACCATAGAACTATTTATTGCATCCTAAAACCTCCACATGCCAAATTTGGTTTCGTTTACTTGATTAATTCTCGAGTAATTCAGAAATTTGTGTTTCATTTGTACGGCAGCCCCCCCCTTAGAGAGGGGAAAGGGGTCTCAACCTAGCACGAAAACCTTCCCCGGCCCCAAAAACCCCTACATACCAATTTTCATGTTGATCGGTTCAGTAGTTTCCGATTCCATAAGAATCAGACAGACAGACAGACAGAAATACATTTTTATATATACAGATAAAATTTCGAATAAGTAGATCAGGAAATTGAATTTGAATCCAAGTTGTTCCGAGCGACAGTTTGCGGACCTGAAATGATATAAATTAATTATTGAAATTCGGTAAAAGAAAGGCTTAGTAGAATACAGAACAGGAATACTCCCGATCCGGGTAAAACTTACGAGTAACCACGAAACGAAATGTTAACCGTACGATTTAAAAAAAAACTTGTTTAAAGTTCGGAGAATTGTTCACCCTCGTTGCTAGAGCAACACCTTTCTTGCTACGCTTGCTCCTCGAATTATCAAGAAACGACGGCGTGAGACAGCGAGTAATGTTTGGGGCCCACAATGATGATGATCATGGTGAGCGTCAACAAGTATCAAAGACGTAAGTATAGAATTTCTAGGAAGCAAAATTTGGTGTTTGGTGTCGTAGCTGAGTCCAGATTTTTGGAGCCTTCCGCCCACCCTGAGCACTCCATCTTTTTCGATGAGTGGATCTAGCTGTCGAAGAGCGCTACTTGGCGAAATATTCTTATTCTTCTCCAAACGTTGAATTTCCTCACTGAAATGCGCGTTCTGGACATGGTGTACATAAACTGAAAGTGCTCGATCGAGTTGACGCTATTTCGGCCACCCTGTTGGCGACTTCGATGAACCTCCTTTCATCCAACCTGAGAATCAGTCCAAACATGTATCTCATGGAATTGCTCATCGAGAGCTTCGGTGACATTCTTCAACAGCCTAGCAAGAATAACAGCAGCACACAACTCCAAACGCGGTATCGTGGTTCTTCCGTTACCGATAGGTACAAGCTTCGATTTTGCACACAATAATCTGGAATGAAGCCAGTACACAAGATGACACTGCGCCTTCACTGCTGTAATTAGCCTCCTAAAATCCACCGGTTATGTGCACCCGTGGCCGAGTGGTTAGCGTCTCACATTATCATGCCGGGTGTTCAGGTTCGATTCCCGTTCTGGCCGGAGGATTTTTCGTCAAAGAAATTTCCTTCGACTTGCACTGTGATCACGCGTATTCAAGAGCTTGTTGCCCCTCGGAATACATTCAAGGCGTGTTATTTGACTTAAGAAATCTCAACTAAGTATTAATAAATGACGCTAGTTAATGCATACGTTGAGACGGAAAAAGTTCCACAGGGAACGTTAAGGCCATTCAAGAAGAAGAAATCCACCGGATACCAGCCGAGCTTGGTATTCTGTAGCAATGATAGAGAGTCATCGGCGCTGAGACGAATTGTGATTGGTTCGAGTAATTCGAAAAATAACTTTTTGCCCAATAGCAAGCTGATTTTGTTCGAGTGATGAAACTGTGGATCAGGCAAGTATATGGCAGCAGGAATGGGCCACTGACTGATGTCTATGGGTTTTAGTGGCGATTCGGATGGGAAACGATCCAAAACTACACAAGGTGCAACATTTTTGTAGTTTGAACAACGCGATGAAAATATTACTAGTGTACCCATTTTAGCGTGACCTTTTGAACCAGCAATGCCACTGAATTCGAAGTAAACGCTAGTTGTTGACAGATAAGGCTTTCTGCATAGATCACTCGCGATATAGCTTGTGTGAGAGGCACAATCGAGAACTGCTCTACAAGCATGTGGTCTACCGTATCTATCATACACGTTCACTGTAGCGGTTAGCAGAAGTACATTTGTATCGATGATATTATCGACCAGCGTGAGAGATGAAATAAGCAATTGCGACGCCTACGATAAGTTCGGGTATTGCGATGGTGTACGATTCGTTTGATCTGGAGATGCTGACGATGTGAAAGCCTCGTGTAAACGAGTGTGATGCGATTCTCCGCACGTCCTGCAGCTGCTGAATGTGCACACCTGGCCTCTATGTGCCTTCAAACAATTGAAACACAAATTTTGTTTGCGCACGAAAGAAAGTCGATCTTTAGGAGACGCATAGAAAAATTCACCACACTGATATAGCGAATGTGGTAATTTGTAGCAGTATTTGCAAACTTTCTCATCACTATTTTGAGTTGACGATACGAGAGTATTCGCGCTGCGAAATTTAGGATTTTGATTTTGAGCGAACAAGTGTTGCGAGCGTATTGGTTGCAATGATTGCAGTGCGGTGCCTTTGGTGTCCACAAATTGCGGTAGCTGATGTCAGCGTTGGTTGCTTCAGAAAGCGTCGGATGTGCTGTGCGGCAATCTTCAATTTTTGTAACGCTGTAGAATAATTGGCGTCTTCGATGCGGAGGTGCGATATTAGCGTAGCTGCCTCACCAGCTAGGTTAGATTTCAGAAAGTACATTTTTTGGCCATCTTGTAGCGATGCATTATTGTCCACTAAGCTTCCGAACAAATCGATAAACGATTGCCATTCGAGGGAATTTCCACTGAATATTGGAATATTCACGCGCGGTAATTTAACATCCCTATTGACAGTAGCGGTTGTAGCGTTTAGTGATTGATTGGTGAATGTAGATGAAAAGGTTCGTAGAAAGTCTGCTTGCTGTTCAGCCAATTGTTGAATGGCGTTGGCGCCAACTTGTGCAGTAGCGTGGCTACGTGGATTGTTCGACTCTTCGCAATAATTTCAGAAGCGTGGTTTTCAACTCGATCGATTTTTCTTCGAAATTGGACATTTCGTCAAGAACCGTATCCTCTTCACTATCGGCACATACATTTACCATCCGCTTATGAACGTTCATTTAACCATTCCAGATATTTTGTAGACTTTCCAGTTCTGGTTGAATGTCTACGTCGTCAATTTCACCTTCTTCACAAAATTACTTCACATTATAATTGACTCGTTTCAACCGCGCGTCAAACGATTTCTTTTCGCGAAATAATTTACCGAATACAATGTTATTGTCTTCATGAGCTTGGTCCGAGACGCTAGCTTTATCACATCTCGACATATTGCAATTATTATAGTCCACTACTCTAGGATCGATTATCCGGATAGAGATTCAGGAAATTCACGGATATAACGCGTAAATTATTCGCCGACGGTCCCTATCCGGCTCGAAGGACCATATGTTGGAATCAATCTTCGAATCGTGGAGATTTTAGCCGTCGTAAGCGAAATTCGGGTAAAAAAATGAAAAACACGTGTTTCATCTTTCTTTATTCAATTGTTCCATACAATTTGGGTGTGAGAATATGATCTGATTCGCGGGAGAAAAGTACCTCATTATGATTTGGGCGTGTGTTTAGTGGAACTGTGAGTGATCGGTGGAAGTTTACGATTTCCATTCCGACACTATATCACAATTTTTGTACACCCACGAATTACTTATGTTCGATTTCAATTGTTGACCTGCTCGTGCTTCCGACCCTCCGAGAACATTTTTCGAACTTCGATAAACGTTGTTTCGCTCCAAGGTAGATTCACCAGATGTCACAATCAACATTCGGAATGTGTTTGTAGCGGTCAGCAGTATGAAATGTTCTAGGGCAAAACATATTCTTGATGTATTTGCCCTAAGGTAGATAATGAGTATATGGGTTGAGCCGATCTTACAAGCGGTGTAAAACTTATTCGCTTTCCTGCACTAATATTCAGATCAAAGAGACTGGGAGAGATTTCCGCGAGAGCTTTCTAGTATGCTGCTTCTTGATCGTGAAGACTGGAATGCGGTTATTCGAAACTAGAACGAGACGGCCAGCTTTTATCTTGGATTTTTGCGTGCGGCTTTCGGGAAAAGCTGCATAAGTAGGCATGATTTCACTTTCCCTAATCTGAGAAATTCCTGGCTCGCACATTCTACTGCTGTTAGCTGAAAACGGTGGAAGTGCGCGGTTTTCCCACCTTTCGTCCATTCGTCCATGCTAAGTAATAAGTTAGCAGGTTATCGTTGTTCCAGATATTAATCTTTACGATTTTAGTTAGTCGATCGTGTGTGGTTAGATTGTGTGTCTGAGCTATCATTGAAAAGGTAACTCATTTAAAAATTTAAATCATCTGCGAACGCAGTGCTTATACCGACGTATTAGCCGAAGACTACACTACACTACAACATCACCTTTATGTGGCTTCGCTCAAATGTAAGAAATTTCACACGCGGAAAAAATCTGTACCAAAAATAACGAAAAAATCTGTACCTTTCCAGATAAATCTGTACGGGTGAGTCACAATATATCAAGCCTACTTGTGACATTACACTTTTTTGTGCAGCTATTTCTGTTGCTCCTATTTTTTCCGATTTTTTTTCGATCACAGGGAAAACTAGGGGAAACTAGGGGTTATTCATGTGATACAAACGTAGGACTGCCGTTGGTTTAGTAATCATTTGTTTCAAGCTGCATTTGAATCAAATCTCAATGAATGAATACTTTGAAAGATTTCTGAGAAAAAGGTGAAGGAAGTGCAAGCATAGAGCTTCTTTCGTGCATATTCTGCGAATGCCTTCTGAGGTAAAAACGTTGTGCAGTTTTTGCATAGTATAGGGTTGGGGAAAAAGAAATGTCGTATTTCTGATCGAAATTTGACGCTTTATTTAACATACTTAAAATTATCCAATTGAGAACAAATATGCGCCGTTTTGTTCGCAAATTTGCAAAACAAACAAACTTTATCCCCCCCTTATGAAACCCCTCCTTATTTGCAAAAAACTCAGACAGCCAGTTTTTGCAAGCCTCTTTTGAGGCCAACTTAGTATCACCAAGATCGTTTTGCATGGACCGGAAGAGATGATAATCGCTTGGAGCCAGATCCGGACTATACGGTGGGTGCAATAGGAAATCCCATCCGAGCTACCGTAGCTTCTGGCGGGTCATCAAAGATGTGTGAGGCCGAGCGTTGTCTTGGTGGAAAACAACACCAATCCTATTGATCAATTTTTTGCCGTTTTTGGTCAATCGCCTGCTTCAAACGTTGCCCACAGTAGAGAACCGAGTTGAGGGTCTGGCCATAGTTGAGCAGATCATAGTGGATGATTCCCTTCTAATCCCACCAAACACACAACAAAACCTTCCTGACCGTCAATCCGGGCCACGGTTTGGGCCGGCTCACCGCGCTTCGACCACGACTTTTTTCACTTTATGTTGTCGTACGTGATCCACTTTTCATCACCAGTCACCATCTTCTTCAAAAATGGGTCGAGTTCGTTCCGTTTCAGCAGTGCATCGCATCGTGTTGATTCGGTCTAAAAAATTGCGTCAACTCGTGTGACACCCATACATCCAGCTTTTTTTGGAATCCAATCTTCTGCAAATGGTTCCAAACGGTTTTATGGTCCATACCCAGTTCCTGGCCAATCGAGCGAGTGCTCTCATGTTGGATGATTTCAACGATTTTATCGGTTTCCACGACGATTGGCCTACCAGTACGGGGTGTATCTTCGACAGCCACTACACCAGAACGAAATCGATCAAACCAACGCTATGCTGTGCGAATCGTTACAGTATCGGGTCCATAAACTAAACGATTTTCTTCGGCCGCCTTCGTTGCAGTTTTACCTCGCAGGTAGTAAAAACGTAAAATATGGCGAATTTCTTGCTTGGTGGACTCCATCTTTGACGCGCTATAACTTGAGACTGAAAAGGACAATCACAACACTGTCAAAAAGACACTTGTAGCACAGATTGTCGTCTTTAAATAGCCGTGTAGTATGACCCGATGCGATAAGTACAACACAAGATATGTTTAAGTGTTGCCATATATTGACAATATACGGCGTTTCTTTTTCCCCAACCCAATATTTATAGTACTTTTTATCCCAGTTGATAACTTGCATCGACCGCTGAATAATCATGACTGAGAGGATTTTCAACCAAGCGCCGATTCCATACATTTTTGTGAAAGCAATTTTTGAGCTGTTGAGACAAGTTTGTGGGTCAAGTTGTAACAAACATCGCTCAGAATGTCCTGTTTATAAAAGCTCATCATTAGAGCTTCTGCGCGGATTCACTTGAAGTGTTCGTTAGCGTTGGTTTACAAACCAGGATGATCCTTTTCGGTGCAACCCTTTTCCATAGCTAACGATTCCATACTGAATCTCGTCGCAAACCAGAGTCATTTGTGCAGGAATCGATTCCTCCTTAGTAACACCCAGCCCAAACTATACGACGACGATTGCGGCATTCGTGAACATTTAATAAAATAAGGTGGTTTTTTTACATGGTGGAAAATACCCTACCCGTATTCGTTATCAAACACCCCGTATTGTCTGCTATGGCACCATTTTCACGTAATCCATCTCGAATTATTATCGATACGTCGTTTTTCTCTATTGTCGCTGGGGGCCAAATCTGGAGAATACGGTGGATGCGGAAGCAATTCGAAGTTCAATTCATGTAATTTTGCCATTGTTTTCATTGATTTGTGATTTTTCCATTTTTTTCACAATAACAAAAGTTGATTCACTCTCAATGCTGTAACTCACGAACCAATCGACCGATTGCTGTCAAATTTTGACACGTATCCATTGAAAGATGGTGCTTGTGACAGTCATACATGAAACCGGGAAATTTGAAGATAAATTCTGATTTTTCTAGAAAATTTGAACGAATTTCGTACCAGAAAAACAAAACAGCCTCATTTTACTCGCTGCTTTGGGGTTGATATGTAATAAACATCACTAATCGTCTTTAATTTTTCGAATGATTTTTTTTTCATACCGCTTCGATCAGCCGACTAAGAGATAATAACGCTCAAAGCCTCGAACCTCAAATGGAACGCTCTCGTTTTCGTAACTTTGAAATTACACCCCAGTACAGAAATGAAAGACGTAGTTTTACATACCAGATGTGATAGTAATGACTACTAGAACTGCTTACATCTCCATTTAACATTTGTGAACGGAAATTGAGTCAGGGTCCTAATACAATGATGATGTTGATACGATATGCAATACAAGAAAGATTACAACCACCAAAATATAACAGTTATAAATTTATATTATTAACGTCTGGTTTGACTAACCTTCCCCCTTCTAGGTGAGCGGCCGTTTCGCTGCGGGATGTGCGGTAAGACCTTTTCGCGCTCGACGATCCTGAAGGCCCACGAGAAAACGCACTACCCGAAGTACGTGCGGAAGTTCCTATCGCCATCGCCGATTGACGGGAAAGATGAGTCACCCCAATAGTGCGACGATCTGCACCTGCTGAACTTCCTCCTGCTCTACAACCTGCAGCATCATTGTGATATGTACGGCTTCACCTGAACGGCCTCTCCCCCCAATTAACTACTACTACTACCTATGACAAACAGGTGCAATTGAGGACTAGTAGCAGAAAGAAAAAAAAACCTCATTTAGCTTACCTGAGAGAAGAAAAAATAGATACTTTACAGCAGGACAGCAGCGGAAAAAAAACATTACAACGGGAAGCGACGCACAGGAGGAGCATCCGTACACTAAAATAAAACTCTAAACTTACACATATAAACTACCATACGGGACAACAAGAGAAGCTATTACAAACTAACCAGACATCCCTTGAAAATATCCCTCAAACACACACACACACACACACACATACAACAACAGATCCCTCACACCCTAACCCTCAAATTCTTAGGATGAACCGCGCGAGTAATGAAGCAATATAAAGAGTAATTTTTATATAATATTAATCCTCGAGGAAATAATATACACAGAACTACACACTCAAACACAAATCCACAAACACATACACACACCCATACACGTATGTAATTAATATTGGTGCTATTTATACCAATAACATCTTATCAGATAGGACAACAAATGACGCGGGCAGCAAAAGAAAATGGTGAATGCTACATTTACACTCAAATCGATACATCCTGACTGTTGTGTGTATTTTGTCAATTTCATAGACAACTACATCAAAGGGATTTCCGGTCCCTCGAGCAAATTTCTACGAATGGTACGAATAATTGAAGGCGAAAAGTGGTCCATCTCACGACCACTCTACCAGCGAGCAGAATCACAAAAAAAATCACACACACACACACACATTATTAATTGAGAAAAGACATCTGTGATCTTATTGAATATTAAATAATTGAGTTAGTTATTATTAATTATCTACCCCCAAAACAGGATGCGTGTGAAACAAAAACCATGAAAAAATCACGGGGAAAATGAAGTGAAAAAAAGTAACACAACCTTAAAATCTTCTCTCGGATAAAACCGAAGCGTGTCTTTTTGCTGCGAGACTGGAAGACAAGTGAAACACACATCTACAGACAAACTTTGTGCAAAGAAAAACTCTTCTAAACACACAAACACTCTCTTTTTTCCCCAAGCCTACTACAATAACTTCGCGTGTGACCATAACGATTCGGACGAAGCGTTTCCCATTTTAGTACTCGCATAATTCATCCTCCTTTAGTTAGAATTTTTGCGTGCGTCTATTTGACGGTAACAAAAACAAATGTGTCAAAATCAGACGTCATTTTTGTTTTGTTTTCTTGTTATCATTTTTAAGGCAGATTTTTCATATACCAACTAGTGGTTGTCAGAGTGGGTAGAGAGCACACGGACACACACCAACACAAACAGACACACACACACACATGCATACATTCATTTTCTGAGGGAAAATAATAAATTGCGTCACTGTGAGAGAGGGAGTGTCCAAAAACGCCAGAGCACGCAAACAAACAATTGATTACAATATTCGAGATGTGAAAAGCATTACGTTCCTTATTATCTTTAATGAGTTTAGTTTTTAGGCGTTCGTGGAAAAGAAACAACAAAGTACCATTTTGTGTGTAAGGTTCTTTCACTAAAGAGCAAATGCCTAAGCGTATGAGATACGTGATATACATATATATATATATATATATATAAAAAGATTTTTGTACATTAGTTTGATGGGTCGCTCTGACGAAAGGATGGAAAGATCTTCTAACAACACAATCGTGTACTTTTCTATTTCTCAAAACTAAAGAATCCGTTGAGCATCGTAATCTGGTACACGATAAACAGAGATGCTGCATATCACGAAGAAATGCGAAAATTCAAACACACACTCATTCATATTAAATCGTTTACATTATTTCGATAAGAATCTTTAGTAATTAATACTTTCTAGTTCGCAAAACCAACAAAATCCCATCGAAGGTGGAGGAGATAATCAAAATTGACTGTTTCGGAAAAATAATTATTTAGAAAAATTACAAAATTTGTGACTGCAATGTAAACCAAAGTTCAAAATTATCGTTTCGGCAAAAGCGTGTTGTGATATGGAATTAAAAAAAATTAGCCCTAGTTCAAATTTACGTTGATAAGTTAGGAGACTTTTTTTTCTAGTATTCGTTGGGTAAGATTAATTTAACGCAAAACTTATTGGCGACTTTGCGAGAGCAAGAGAAGCAATCGAAAATCAAAGAACATCAGAAAAGGGAAAACACTGAAAAGAAAGTCGAAGCTAAGTTCTGAAAACAAAAATTATAAATTGTAACCATTGGCTGTGATTAAGATGAACAATTTACATTTTAACCTGACTAAACAAGTAATGAGAAAGAATAATATTAAGTAACTTAATTATACGACCCATTGGCGCACTCGTTTCGAACTTTATGGATCTCAAAATTGATTGTGATTACGTTTTAGATTTAACCTCTCCACACAAAACATAGCGAAAACATTTTTATTAGGCGTATTAATGAAATTCAAAATTCCTCCTATATCGTACAAAATTTAGGCTTTAATCGATCAAAATTTACACCATAATTGAGTTATTTAATAGGCACACACAGTTTGACACTTGACTTGGCTTTTCGGTGTTGAAGAGCAGCAAAAGTAGCAACGCAACGCGTATTTCTCCTCCACTTTGAGTCGAAAACTATCGAAAAGATATATCTAACTTTAAGTGAAAACACGAAATTCTCTGTATATGATTTCATCTCAAGAAAAAAAATTATTAACTAGTTGTCTAGCCAACCTAGGAGAAACAGGGCGAAAATATTTTCAAATGAAACAACATTCCATTTCTAGGGGCGTGAAAGCGTTGTATGCGCTTACACTGTGAAACCAGGACACGGTTTTAATACTTCTTTCTCCTTCTAATGTTTAATGTGATACTGTTAAAAATTTTCCTGAGCAGAAAACAAAATTCTCAAACCTTCAAATGCAAATCTTTATGTATATGTTCAATTGTTGCTTCCAAGGAGGGAGCAGTGGAGCTGTGCGCATCCCGGGTTGGAATGAGGCATGTGAATCGGTTCGTTCGATGCGTTATCTATGGGTTTTTGTTTAATTACTCAACTGGAGCAAAATTTCGAATATATTCTTGATCTAGATCAGCGGTACTCAACCTTCTTTCAGAGGGGCCACAAACACATTTTCTCTATTGTATCGCGGGTCACATAAAATGGACACGACCATATAGGTCACGCAGGACTATGAGACTATAATCGGTGAAACAATCATTGTAGAAATTCAAGAATGAATCTCTTTAGTACATGCATTTGATAGCACTGACAAGGGCCGAATCTAACTTTCGCCTTAAGTTTTTTACCGAAGAACACAGCTCTCAATGCTGAAATATACTTTCTTCACATCTGGCTTGAAATACGCTGAACTTTGACTTCACTTTTAACCCGGAAACAATGCTCAAATTCACGAAAAATAGTTAATCGAAAAAGTCACCATTTGTCAGTCAGTCAGCTAGTGATGGCAGCGAAGCTTTTTGTTTAGTGTAGTTTGGTTTTCCAAATAGGTATTTTGTACGGCTAGAAGCGAATAAACTGAAAATTTCTTGAAGTCTGAAAAGCCCGTATAACTCAGAACATCACCAGCATTCTACCAATATAATAATTGACCACGCTCTACGCGGAAGTTTTTGTGGTCCTGAAAAGAATAAATGGTTTACGTGGATTTGAAGGAGCATTTGAAGATGTGCGTTTCATAATGCATTCTTGTTTTCGCGAGAACAAAGCACCAAATTTGTATTCTTATTGCCAATGAATGCAGCACACTCAGTATGCATATATTTTTCTCGTACTAAACACATTGCGGCCCGAGGTTTTGATAACGTTTAAAACCAACAGTTCATAAGTGTGATTCAATCATACCCAACCAATCTCCGCATTACGGTATGTAAACCACCGCGGTGCGTCCTATTCAATATATCTCTTCTGTTTTGCTTCTATCCGTCAATGCAAGCTCTGCACTATGCTTACTTCGCGAATACTTTGAAAATACATTCTGATGCGAAAAAAATTTCACGTCTATTCAACATGGTAATAAAAAAGAAACTGGGGTTGGCCCTGGCGAGCACACTATTTATAGTGCCAATCTTCAATGGACTTCAAAGCATATTTTTATAATTTTTTGTGATCACGATAGTTTTTTTTTCAAAGTAGTTTATGAGCTATGAAAAGATGCACAGACTCGATTATATGTGATTCGATTATATACAATTTTGGACTCGATTATATACAGTCTGAAAATTTAATTTTTTATTTTTGAAATATTACTTATTTCATGAAAAAATTTTACTTTTCAACATTAAAGTGAAATTTAAGTGGCTTTTATATGTACAGGGTGGTAAAAACGGCGATTTTTGAAGATTTTGCTCGAATTTTCACCAGGATTTGTTTGTGTCTATATTGCAGCGAAATTACGAAAGATAGAAGTTGGGTATCAAAGAACAAATTATAAAGTGGTTTGAGAACCTCAATTTGATTGATAGAAACAATCAAGTTCAATATGATTTTTTTTTGAATAAAATTAATAATTACGCATTGAAAATTACTAACTTTGAAATTTTCACTTCCAAAGCCGTTATTTAAATCCACTAACTTAGATGTTCCACTTCTATATCCTTTACTAAATTTTCTCATCTTTCAAATGAAGTCAACAGAATTGGCTTACGCAGCGTACTTTTTAGTGTAGAGCCAGTTTGAGGCAACATAGTCCGAAACAAAAAAAAAAGTTCTATAACTCTGTCATTATTGAAATTCGAACATATGCGTAGAAGGATCTTTTTTCATCAAATATGATCATCTATCACCTTCTGAGAAATTCTAGAAAAAAAAAATATTTCCATGTGAGAAAGGTGTTTTCTGACATTGAGGGGATGAATCAAAAATTAAATTCTTCTATTATTTTCAATAAACGAAAAATATATGCATAAAACACGAAAGAAAATTTTTTTTTGACTCGATTATATACAGTGAAAAGAAATCGGAGACTGTATATAATCGAGTCCGCGCTGTATTCCGAAAGGGATTGTCATACAACTTCGTTCAAAGAGGTATTAACGTTAAAACCCTTGCACCCCGAATGTAACGCATTCCTTTTCAAAAATTTAAACGTAGACCCAAGCCCATATGCAAAAATTATTTGATGCAAAGGTGCATTAGTATTCTATTTCATGAAAACGTGCCCTGTTTTCTGATTTGACACCGTTATTGAAAGACGTAGTCCTACGCAAAAAAATAGGTAATGATTGCTTTGGTTTTCGTTATTGTTACACATACAAAATAGTTTGAAATAAAGTAACACCAAATGGCCAACCAGAAGAGCCCGCCGGGCCTCATGCCACATGCCCACAAGCCGCAGGTTGAGTATAGCTGATCTAGAGCTTTTACGGTTCCTTTTTGGTGAGTGAGCTTTCTGTTCGATTAAATCCAATATTTTAATATTTAATGATGCATATAACAACAGAAATGCAAGTTTGTCCTCTGTTTTCTCTTTCCAATAAAAAATATTTTCCTAGGAAAGTTTGATTTATAACCTTTTTTCAGATTTATCTAATAAAATTCGACTTCGTATTTCACTATGATGGAAATTTTACTTGGTATTTCGCATTCGCATTCCGACAATCCACGCTTTTCTTTTCACGGTTCAGGTTAGCCGTCGATTATTTCAGACCAGTGACTCATTTGAGAACCATGGTTTCTTTGAGAACCAAGGCTTATTTAAGTGGTTTATTTGAGATCCATAACTTTTTTGAGAGATGTTATACATTTGACGTGGGTTACTTGAGAGCCGATAATTTTTCAAGAGCCATCGAATATCTGTAAATCAGGGCTTATTTAAAAAAAAAGACTTTTTTGAAAAATGTATTTTTCTAGAGCCGTAGCCTATTTAAAAGCCCCTACTTATTTGAAATTAATGGTTTATTAGAGAGCAGAGGCATGTTTAAGAGCCATGGCTTGTATGAGAGCCACGGTTCATTTAAGAGTTTATTTGAAACCATGATTTATTTCAGAATCACAGTTTATTAGTAGTAGCAGCTCGTATGATCTTTTGGTCGAACTGATTTGAATGTGCGGCTTTTCACTCATCTCCATGTTGTCGACATAGTTTACTATACCTTCTAACTTCAACGACGGCGCACTAATCGAGTTTTTACCAAGTTAGAACACTGTTACAATCGGGAATTCCAACGATATTCGTGACATTCGACACCATGGTTATGACGGGGTGTAAGCCCCGAATAGGGGAGCTACCAGTCCCAGAGGTACACTAACTTCCTTTCCGAGGTAACTTGAAGATCTGACACAGATATACTCAGCTATGAAACAATATTCAAGAGCTGCTGTACCGCTTCTTAGCTTTCTTAGCTTCTTGGAATTAGAAAAACGGTTCCGATTAGTGGTAACCAATTGGAACCATCTGCATATTGGAATCCGTTCAAAGACAAGCCAACTAGTAAAATTAGGGTGTCCGAAAACTTTCTCCCTTTTTTTGATGCGAAATGAATACACGATATTTATTGCGTAAGGTGGAGTTATCATGTAATATATGGACCGTTCTGACTTTTGAGTCACCCTGTATTTCAGTAGAGCTGCCGCATGTCAAAATATAAATAAAAACAGAAATTGCTCTTTCGATAGCCATTCGGCCGTAGTTCTGTGCGCATGGTATCTAAGGATTTTCTCGTGAAATTTAGTTTATTCAAACTGAATTATTGGACAAATCATCAGTTTAGACGACTGTTCACATATTCTAGATGAGGTGAACACATATTTTGTTTAATCACAGCGATTAATTAGCATAGGAATTACTTCGATGTTTGGGGGCAAAGTGGTCATAGGTGACTAACGACTTACAATGTTCTGTTCACTAAAGCTGATATACCTCATCACATTCTGCTCTTGAGGAGGATCCTTTTTTGGCTTGGACCCTGGATAAATATGCCACTACAACTAAACTAAGCCTCATTATGCGGAACGTTATGTGTTTCTTACTACGCTTTTGTACGCATGAGAAAATTCTAATTGAGACTCTCGGTGAATAGGCCAAACTTATTTCATACATGTACCTGATTCGAACAAATTTGGACGAAAAAAACGCATAAATCTATCCAATTTAGCTTTATATGTGCGAGTGACCACTTTACCTCCGAGCAAAAAAAAAAGTTCGATTTTTCACCTTTTTTTCTAATGATGAAAAGTGTACTATTTTGAATTTTTATAGTAAAAGCCGTTTGCTATCTTGAACAACAATGAGTTGAACTATAATATTCTTCGAGAAACGGGAATTAAAGCGGTATGAGGACGCAGGAAATGGGCATATTTCTTAGGGTGACCACTATGCCCCCACTTCCCCTATGTATGGCTATATGGCAAATATTGTATAGGGTATTGAATAAGAAATTTTGACGGTTTTTTTTTTGAACCACTATGTGGTTTACCATGGGATCTATAGTGAAAAACGTACTCGTTTATTCCACGCCATCCTCAAAAGCTTCGAGATAAAAATCGAGACAAAAAATACTGAATGTGCATCTCACTACGGTGTATCAAGAAAAATTGACAATCAAATATTGAAGTACTAAAAAAATACTGAAATTTTGAATTTTTTTTATGGGGTTTAGAGATTCAGTACTACTCTAATTCATATTTAAATGTGTTCCTACGGCTTTTCTAGATATGTGTGATTTTTTTCAGATTTGTTTCAGTGTTGCACGCCACATTTTTTTTTATATTTCGAAAGGGTCTGACTGGGTAAGGGAGTAAAAAGTGCCCCCAAACCAAATCACCAGCTGTATGGAAAAAAAATTTACAGTAGTACCATATATTTGAGTTATTATATGGTACAACATATGATCTATCGTGAAACATGCACCTTTTCGTTTTTTCACGCCATTCTCGATAGCTTTGAGACAAAAATATTTTAAAAAAATACTGAAAGTACATCTTACTGAGATGTATCGATCAATATTTTCAAACAATTATTTCATCACAAAATCAAAAAGTTTTTAATTTAATTTTTGCTTTTATTTTAAATTAAATTTTATTTTTTGTTTGATTTTGAGTTTCGGTACTACTCTAGTTTGTATTTCTTCCTACGTCTGTTTTAGGTATATGTGATTTTTTCCAGAATTTTTAGAGTGTTTTTCGTGGTACAAGACAAAATTATATATATTTTTAGGCATTTAGAAATTTCGAAAAAAAAATTATTTTTAGACCCACATTTGCTTTAATTTTTATATATAAAAAAAGGATTTTCCCACGTACGTGTAAAATATCATCACAGGAGAACGGCTGATCAGATCAGCACGGTCAGTATATTTTTTATGTTTGTCTTCACCCAAATTAGAATGATAGAGTACTTTGGAAAATATTTGAAATGATTAGAAAAAATCGAAAAAAAATTCTAAGAAAATTAGAAAAACCTATGTTGTGTCAAATAAGGACTCAAATACATGGTACTATTGCAAAAATGTTTTAGTTAGTACCCTATACAATATTTTCCATACAGCTAGTGATTTGGTTTGGGGGCACTTTTGACTCCCTTACCCAGCTAGACCCTTTAGAAATATGAAAAAAAAATTGTTGTGCCGCGCAACACTGAAACAAATCTGAAAAAAATCAAACATATCTAGAAAAGCCGTAGGAACACATTAAAATATGAATTAGAGTAGTACTGAATCTCTAAATCCCAAAATTGGCTTGAGAAAAACGAAAAAGGTCTATGGTGAAAAGACCCTATGTTAAACCACATAGGTGTTCAAAAAAATCGCCAAAATTTCTTATTTGATATACTACACAATATTTGCCATGCAACTGGTGATTTGGTTTGGGGGCACTTTTTACTCCCTTGCCCAGCCAGGCCCTTTATCACATAGAGATTTTTTTAAGAGAGGAACAAGTAATAATCTAATGGAAGGTCTACGGGTATGGAGGATGAAGTAGAACATCCCAATCAAACTGTAATAATTTTTGTCTTAAGGCAAACGCAACATGCGGTCTTGCGTTGTCGCGATGGAACACGATGTCTCGTCGATTCGCCTATTCTAGCCGTTTCTCTGCTATGGTGGCTATGGTGGATTGATCCAGTTGATTGCCATGTTTGTCAACATTGATCGTATCACCTTGCGGAAGGAACTCGAACACCTTTCTAGTCCCACCATATGCACAAAAATACCTTCTTCGGATGAAGTCCAGTTAAAAATCCATTTTCCTTAGAGCAATTGCGTTTTAGATGCAAATTTTGGTATAAAATCCAAGTTTCCTCTCCAGTGACAAGCCTTTTCAAGAAAGGATACCTTTTATATCGCTTCATAAGGCCGGTGTCCGTCAATAGGTGTGGAACCTCATATCGATTCGTATATCCCATCCTGATTAAATGCTTATACACCGTTGTCTTAGGAAAATTAGTGGAATCCGCTATCTCACGCACACTATATCGCGGATTTTCAGTGAGTACAGTCTTGATAATCTAAATAATGATTACTGCGCAGCCCAAGAATCTATAAATTTTTCACTTTTTTTAGTTGATATCGTCCGACTAAATGAAGTACGAACACCTCCGGAGCATTGAAGGCTTTCGCTTCTTTAAAATTGAAGCTTCGCTGTTCCATATCGTTCGGAAGTTATGCAAAGTCCATAGCAGTGAAATAGTACTGTTGATAAAGTTGATATCTCTATCATCAGATCTGATACAGCCTCTTGGTCTATCGGTTATGTGAAGCATTCATATATTTCCTGTAAAGGTTCCTCAATGCCGTCAGTATAAACCTACAGTGAAATCACCCGACACAGGGAATAAATATTGAGTATGACTTACCGGCTCGACAGTTGTCTGTTGTGAGAGGAAATGATGCCCAATGTATGGCTCACTAGTGCTGCAAGTATATAATATTAACATCACTGTTATACTGTCAACTGCGAGGGATAGGACGTTGTGTCTTTCACGCACCTCACAGGTTACAATAAAAACAAGGTGAATTATGGATGTCTTATATACCGTTTTAGACAAGTTTTCACACAATCATCTCAGATATTTGGAATAAAGCAAGCTTATAATTCATTTTACGAAATTTGAGACAGAAAGATTTCCGCGCAGTCCAAGAGATTACGATTGTTCACATTAGTAATTCTTCTATCTCTCAAGCAAAGTTATACAATCAGTGGATCACTACATGGAATGAGCACGCTTCTAGAGACGAACCAACACTGTTGCTAACTATGCTTATGCTCCTCTATGAGTTACTTCTACTTCTAGGCAATTTTTTTACAGAACATATTCCAACAATCTTCGTTGGGATTCGTAATACAGCAAGCTCTGTGCAGCCGAAGAGTCTACCTTTGTTCACAGTTCCCGAGTATTTCGATAGTTGATATCGTTGGATACAAAGTTCAACAATTGGTTTTCTATCTCTCAAGCACAGATTTTGTATATTGATTGGATGACTAAATGAAACACGATTGCTTCTAATATCACACTATCACATGCACCTTGCTGTTTGTGATTATAATTTTGGAGGGTTCCGCCTCTTTATATATTTGGGACGATCTGCAGTGTAAAATAGTACCGTTGAGAAAATCTACATCCCAACCCTGAACGACTAAATGGAGAACAAACGCTTCTGAAGCCCAACATCGCATAATGAGCGACTCCAATCTTGGCTTCCGTTTCTTTCTATTTTTTAGGAAGATCTGCCAGGTCCTAAATACCTAAATAGTTGCAAAGGTTGATAACCCAACTGTATCATTAACTAACCCATAATGTTGGCTTTTTGAATCAGTTTGGAATCAGTACAATATCTCAGTGTAACGTAAATTTTTGATCATACTCACATCGGGATAAGTCTAATACTTATTTCATTGGGTTGTGAAATTATACTCACTTTCAGATAGGTCGTCACATTCAAGAATAACAAAATTATCTGCAAGAAAATAAATTCAAATGGAATTATGAGAAATATTGCTGATAAACATTTCGCAGACGTTAGAAATTATTTATTTGAATCAAGTATGCTCTATTCTCCAATTTTAAATCATTCGTGTTCGATGTTCGTCGTATGACTTTGTGAATCGTAAATGAAGTATAGACCACAGAATCGCGTGACGTATCGAACAAAACCTGGTTCCTGCGCCTCATTCGACCCTGCCCAGTGCCACGTTTGGAAGTAACCTCTTACCAGAATTTGATTACCATTGGAGACGAAACAAGTTCCACGCGAAATGCGAAATCTCGTTTGACCGACGCAAAACAACCATTCGTAGCAATCGAAGCAGCTTACGTTTTTTTTTCTTTTCAGCAAACCAATACACGAACACAAAGACGCATACGCATATGCACACAAATACACACACACATACAAGCCAGCAAACGAGCGAACGCAGAGCGGAATTTCTGAGACAATGTTTTACCAATAGCCGAAAGTTCCTTTTGTTAATTCTGTTGTTTAGTATAATTTTTAACTAATAAATTATTATTTTTGTTTTCGTTTTGTACCTATCGAGAACAAAGAATTTGCTACTTGTTTTAGTCTTAGGTGCGGAGAAGCACGAAAAAAGGGTTAGGCACCGGTGGGAAGAGTGTTTTCCTCGATTCCGGATGTTCGGGACATATTGGTGGTGCTTGCGAGCACCATCAAGAAGTGACACAATCGAAATCAGTGCACCTTCCCACCTTCTGCATATCGACATCAGTTGCCGTGAAACGTTATTGCGTGCCCGACAGAACCACACTCACACTACCAACCACGAAGGTACACAGATACAGACATACAGGCAGACACACAAACGCGCGCGCGAAAGCATTGTGCGAGATGTAGGAAACAAGTGAAGCAACAAGATATAAATATATTTATTTTTCATATATTTACATAATAATTTCAGCGAACCGAGAGTGTTTTGCGCAAGGCAAAACAAAACACATAGAACAAATAGCATAAAAACCATACGTTAAGCGAATGTGAAAACAATAGATACAGATACACAAAACAAATACACATATAACATAAAGTACAGCAAACAGAATAAACGTTTGAATAGTAGTGCGAAGGTTAGGAAGGTTTTTTTCGTAGAAAAAAAATGAGAATTTTGTTCATCGTGAACCAAAACAAGCAGCACGCACCTAAACCCGTGTTTGGAACACAACAGCAAATGGATCATACGTTTTCCGCGAGTGATACTATTTTCTCTGTAAGTGAGTTGAAATCATGGAATAAGAAACAAAAAATATAAGAGGAAAGCTCGTGTATAAAAAAACGTAATTAAGGTTACATAATAAAAAAATCAATTATCAATATACTAGTTCTATATACATATACTTAGAAAATATTTTAGTGCTATTACAATACTAGAAGTAAGCGCAAGATAAGAAACAGAAAAAACAAGCATAGCAATAATTATCATTTAGAATAACATGCAGAAGAGAGAAAGATGAAAAAACACAGATTAAATCGTAAGATTTAACGATAATAACGAATATAGAACGTATTTATATGAAAAATATACCTTTTATACGAATGATTTGCGGGGAAAAAGCATGAACAACAGCAACAACAAGAATATATATCACACGTTTTGAGAGAAGAGATGCAAGCTGCACACATACCAGAATGTATGCAAAATTAATCGCAATTTTTACTTCCACCATACCAACACTTACACACACACACACAAGGAAACTCACGCCAAGCAGCTGTTAATTGCACTCATTCCACCACCATCACCAAAACACGTTTGTAATCCTCGCTTCCCGAACAGATTTTCTCGGCGAACAAATAAACACACACAAAAATCTTTCATATCCAAACATTCAACTAGATTTGGTAGCTTTTCTCTCTGGGAGAGGAGGGAAAGAGTCGACACAAAACAAAAAAAAAAGTATAAAATCGTGAGTATTTGCAAAGAGTAATATTTTTGTACAGAAAATCCCAATTCGCGGTGTTCTAGGTTGGAAAATTTGAACCGCATGGAAAACAAAACATAATACACACATACCACAAACATTTAAACACACACACACACAAGCAAATGTGACTGAAATCGAAAATTTCTGACGGAATCTAGCAACGCAGCAAGAAGAAGAAAAAACACAGATAGAAGTTTCGACAGCAAAAGTTTTCGATTTTTAGTCAATTTGTAGCTTAGAGTGCCTCTAATAAAAATAAAAATGGAAATATATTGAAATGAACAAAACGTTGATTTAATTTTGAAACCAATATAGGAACAAGATAAACAAACAAGAAGAAGAAAAAACAACCATTGTACTAATTGTAAAAAAAAGAAAGAAATAAAATACATGAATCATAGCTGATAAGATGAAAGATATTATAGACACATCGTAAACAACAAATCAGCGAGGAAAACTTCACAGGAAATAAAACCACAGATCACACTTAAACAGCACGCGCGCAGAGAAGAATTAGGGCACTGTTTAGCGGAGGAAATGACAGCTCACGAATTTGGAAGGCATACCATTTTGACACCATCACTCACACATACGAACACATCCACGAACTTTGACACAAACACACTGTCGCAACAGAGTTTGGAAAAAAAAAACGAAAGCTTCATCGTCATAGTAAGCCCGAAAAATTCTCGAAAAGTCACGAGCGCCATGAGTCGCTTTTCTCAATTTGTTCGTATCGGAAACATACATTCGGAGGATACATAATAATCTGTGATTTTGATAATAACAAATCCGTGGAGGAGAGAAAGAAAAATGTTTTGGAAATCTAAATTCGAAATTTACCAAAAACAAAAAATAGTTGACGAAACAACATAAAAAATGTACTGAATTATAGCGAATAGCGCGTGCGTAGGCAAACGAAAAACCCGATTGGCTGTAATACTTTTAGAACTGAGCTTTTTCGGCATTTTTATTTTCGGCAAACGTTACTAGTCAAAATTCTAAATTAGAAACCAAAATTTTATTGTGATCCCCCTGTAAGTAAATTCGATTTATTTATTTTTTTCGGATTACTTCTTTGGCATTGATATGTAAGCGAATACTAAGATACGAAAAACAAATTGAAATTCAAATAGATTAGGATATTGTCAAGCAAGTAGAAGAAAACAACCAATTAGTTGAGTCTGTACATTTAGAGACGGAAAACACAAGAATAACAAAGTAAATATTAGTTCGATTTTGGATGGCGTAAATTATAATTGTAAAAATATTCAGACAGAGGGGCAGAGAGTAGCGTGACGGCTGCTGTGTATGCGAAAATAAAATCACAGGGTGACTTTAGATAGTGGAACACACGCTAGAAAAATAAACGAGCAAGTTTAGAGGAGGCAAAAAATAAATATGAAAATGTTTCTCAAAAGAAATTTAAGCATGAACTTCACACAACCGCATTCAAGCAAAAAAAAATCTGTGGATGATGGTGCGACTCCAATAAATTCCCCGCAGTAGTAGATGATAATCCAAAAACCCATACCCAATCAAGCAGTCAAAATCATGGCAGTTGTTCTTTCAGATACAATATTACAACCATCCACAAACCAATACAAGAAACACATTCACATACACTCACACAAAAGCATTAATAACAAACAGAACAAGAAGAAATGAAGGAAATAATAGCTCAGGGCATCTCAAATTCTTCCATAGTATATCAATAGAGAAACAAGACAAAACATAACCGACAAGTTGGAGAATGCAGATGTTGAAGTAAGCAAACCAGAGACAACCGAGAAAAAAAATAACAAACCAACCAACAAACAATTAGAGCAATAAACTTATATATTTTTAACCAACCCATAGCCTGCCGCGATTTGACAGCGGCTCAATTGAGTAAACTACACACATACACACGAAAATAAAATATACCGACACACCCGGAACAAACAAAAACCGCAAACGTGATAATTCTGTTTTCTGCTGTTAATTTGTTTTAACATGAAGTTTTTGTTACTTGTTCTATATCCCGTCCCTCCCAATCAAGCCCCCAGTTCCCCACGTTCACCCACAAAACAATAGTTGAATCATAACCATATAAAGAAACAGTTAATATAAATATACAAACAGCCGCAATAGAGACAACAAACAACAAACAGAAGAATTTGAAGCAACTCAAGCAACCTCCAATCTTTGATTTCTGATACGAGAATGATGCAACATCAAGTGTTCTTTCATATTTTACAATAGAGAAAAAAAATAAACAGAATATTGAAGCCGCCGCCGCCACACCGGCGGCTCAGCGGCCGACTCAACTGAACCAAGCGCGGTAGCGAAGACATACACCTATATGATATTTGTTTAGCAAGCGAAACGGAGCGAAGCAAAAAACAAAGAAACAATAATTGATAATTATTTGCAATAGCTATACTAAATATACTGTGAGAATAACACACAAAAAAAACCGTAAACAATAGAACTGGTGATTTTTTTTACATATACAACAAACGACAATTGTTAAGCAACTCAACCGTTATTGTAGATTACAGAAAGTAATTAGAACAAAACAAACAACTTAAATCAATCGTTTTTTCTTTGCGTTCAAACAACTATAAATATGGTAACTGGTAACAGGATGAAAGCAAATACAAAAAATCACAAATACACACACGCATGCACGCGTGACACCAAATGACAGATTTCGAAATGTGATGGAATCAAAATTCCATTGCATGCAAATCAGGCAAGAGCACATCTGATTCGTGATGGAATTCGTGCTAATCAAGATGTGACAGAAGCAAGTGTGACCGTTATGTGTGATTGCAAATTGTCAAAATTATCGCCGAAACACTACGAAAAGCGTTTACGCCAACGCAAATATTCCCCGTTCTTCTCAATTTCTTTCTGGACTTGCCATTGAAATTTGTGCTGAATTTGAAAATGAAAAATGGAAATTATTCTAGTAATGAATCATCTATTTCTCCTAATACATCATTTCTTCTTGAGCACCCCAAGTATTTGACATGTGTATCGTGCGGATTTTTTTCCATTCTCTCCATTGTATTTTCAACTATCAACACTCACCTCTAAATGTGGTGGTTTGGTTTGTTTTGGTTCGACATTGGTTTGGTTATTTTTTCTATTGTAAACCTTTATAAACTACAAAGTTCATCCGATTCTAGTCTTGAAAAAGGCCGATCAATTTCTCGAGTCCTGGGATTGAACCCAAGATCCAGATCGTTCTCTTGGTGAGCGGACGTGCATTCATCTATGTGACGGAGACTCCCTTCTGTGACTGTAACAGTTATATAACACAGTTTACTCACAATACAGAATTTTCATCAAAGGGAACCCATACCCTTAGACCATTCGATGAAGACCCAAATCTGAAGTTCGTATCCACTTTGTTCCCTCATCGGCAACGTTCAACTTTGTTGGAACCCGTCACCGTTTACCAATTTCCGTCGTTTCTAGAATTTTGCTAACTTGAAAGGCGATGAAGTGACTGTAACGTCGATGGTCGGATCTTAATCAACATAGCATTCAAAATACCTCCAGAAGAACCACTTCGAGAATTTTATTGGCAGAGACTTCTGTGTGGTGTCCGTAAGTCGAACACCGGGTAGACCGGCTTGGAGCTCGAATCGTGGGATCATTTGCACATTCGACCACATTTCCCTCTCGAAATCGGAGATAGACGACCGCTGTACTTCTGCTTTGATAGTCGTTGAAGACCGGTAGCAACGACGAACAACTTTGACGGGTTGTATCTGCGGAAATGCTACGAGGCACGGCTGCCTTTCGTCCTAGTGGATTGGTACCCTTCAGATAACCTGCAACCGCACCTTCGAGAACATCAATCAACATCACATGTTCTAATCGTAGCTACTATATTTTTCACCGCTAGTGCGAATTTTTTCTCCGTCTCAAGCTTCTCCATATTCGGCGAAGACTTCTGATCTTCTTGATGATCGACTGTATGATGACCTCTGGCCATTCATAGAACATCCTCAGCGTATTTAGTACGTCCCCTTCCTTTCTCAAATAGAGTAGTTTGAACCGCACTGCTTCCTGTGCCTTCCTTTCAGACAATTACGGAGTAGAACAGAGACCACTCATCCAACAAGCAGCAATTTTATTCCGTTTAAAAAAAACACCATCTACACACCGGTTGTCCTCCTCTAACGTATCTGACAGAATGAATCCTGAGTCTCGAGTATCTCGATGGGTTAGGCAATTGCGGATATTCACGTGAACATACTTCCGGGATGAGTACTAACTGCGAAAGTAAACCGTTGAACGTTGAACGAGAATCTTGGTGCCCTCGGGGCTTCTCGAGGCGTTCGATGTTTGCCTAGAAGCCTTCTCTTCCGTTAATCTGAAATCTTCAAAGTATTGATCGGTTTCAACCAACCATTGGGTGATCTTGGACTCGTTATCTTCGATGTCACAATCGAAGGTGGATGGCTGCTGAAGTTCACCAATAAGAATAACGTAATAGAGACCGCTTCTCTAACACGAATTCCGCCTAAAGTTTCTTCAACTCGACCTCCTTCACTCGTCTTTCTGGTGGAAGAGTTTGTAGGGGTGGCCTCGTTCAACATAACAATATCACACATAATTTTACCCGCACCCGTGACTCACTAACCGACCACACCGTACGACACCAAGACGGAAATCTCCCTTCCAGTTGTAAGGCACTTTGGCAGGTATGTCGTTCACCGAGGGGTCGAGCCTACAAAGTTGGCTTCACTCTTCGATCGATGGGATGTAAGATTCTTCCGGAGTGGATTGAGTGAAAGAACGTATCGCGAAAGATCATACGCACTATTTGTGGTCTCACTATAAATATTAACAATCACTCGATATGCTTCAGTTGCAGAATTCCTCGAATTAAACACGAAAAGCAAAACTTGAATCTCGTGAATGACAACAAGACTGTTGGCCCAAATGTTTCTATTTTCTCGCATTAAATGCAGCTGACACCGATAAGCTCTCTTAATCGTAATGATGGTGAATTGTTTTCAAGGTCCCAACCTCACAATGTATAGCTTTTGACTGAAAATTACTATTGGCACCACTCAATGAGAAATTCCGGGTTTTCATTTGCACATCTGGTAGATATAAAATCACTTTTGAATGTACGATACTGCATAACAAATTTCATGTACAGAACAGAGATTTAGAGATTTTAAAAATCGATACGGTCACAAAAGTCGTTAAAACGGATACTGATTAGTAACAAACTTCTCGTCAGATTTAATTTTGTTTATGCTAACTGTCGATGATAATTGTATCAACTCAACGACAATACAGCATTGGAGGTTTTTAATTGGATCTTCAGGGTACATTTGAGACAGAAGACAACTCCAACCAGGAATCTAGATATTCGCCATCATCTGCATGTGAAATTGACCCCTAGTGGTCAAGCTTCCTAAAAATATTATAGTAGTCTCACTGTGCAATAGATATCTACAGGCAAAAACTGATCGGCCAAAAATTCTATGAAATTTATTTATCGCAGTTGCTTGAGGGAATTCTTCCTCCGATCCACTCAGTGACGTAGCGTAACCGAGTGACACCCTATTTAAACTTTGCTTCAAGTATTTTGGCGTAACCTAGGTTCACACAAGTTCAGTCTAACTGTTTTCAAAATGTTTTTTTTATTTGTTTATTTTTTAACTTAAACATATTTTCGGGGCAGAAGAAATAAAATTGATTTCGCGCCGAAAGCGATCACGACGCTCTAGTTCGGATGCTTGTGTATCTTTAAGTGCTGAGAGCAAACGGCAAACGCTGTCCACACTAGTTCTAATCCGAAAACTGATGCCGCACAAGGTCCCTGGCATCCCTATCCCAACCAACACGTATTAAGCGTAGGCAGCTAGAAAGGGCTCAAGCGGTAAATTTAGTCGAGCTGTGAAATTTCCAAAGTTTGAAATTGTTTCGCAATGTGAGCGTTGCTTGGGTGATTTTCTCAATTCAAACTCACTGTATAATTTGGAACCGTTTCTTGAAAATCCCACTACAAATGAACTGTAACACATCCAATTAGCATTGCCCAGGTTAATTCCGCGTTCTTCACAATGTCCACGGAATCGTGGTATCTCTAGCGAAAGCTTTCTTCTGAACCCTTCGTCGTAGAATTTTTTTAATTAAATCGACTTTTCAGCTCGCTGTCAGATGCTGACATGTATTGAGTTTGGATTGCCCCAGAAATTCCGGCCCAGATGATTTTGATCCCCTTTGCAATTCCCGATAAAAATTATCGGTTCATTCCAATATTCCCATTCTATTTTTCCTTCATTGTAATCCCGGGTCCCGTTGGTCTTTAATACAGCCTTTCGAATTGCTTCCAACTGGATTATTTTTTCTTTCAACAGCATGAAAAATTAGTGCATTAAGTTTGGTCACAGCCTTACTCCGTAATTCTTTAGTTTGCAAATATTTTTAAACTGAATCTACTTCACGTGGTAGTACAGATGACACAGAATTCTGAAATCACTAACTGCTGGCAGAAGGGACCGTGGACTTGATCTAGAGTTCGAGTAGACTTTTCGAGTTCTCGGCAGGATCGCATTCATTGGCTGTGTTCAGCCTATCGTAGTTCGCATAAATTGGCTTTACAACATTATAATGAGTACACCATCAAATTTGCGACAATATTTTCCCATCACACATTTGTGGCTCAGAAGCATATCTCAGCGGTTAAGTTTAAGTTGAACAGTTGCATTGGGATTAAACGTAATAAAAGTACAAAAAACGTACTAAAAGCTAAAAAAATTAGGCAAGTAGCAGTTAGTTAGGCAAGTAGCAGTTAGTAGTTACCCACAACCCTTTCTTCATTAATGTAGGGCATTGGTGAGACTAAAATAAAATCGTGTGGCATATGATGAAACAACTAACTGTGGGTAATGGAAATCCGACGTGCCCCACGATTAAAAACTAGGCTTCTGGATCCACTCCTGATTGCATTCTTTTGATACGAAATACACATTATTCTCAATGTACCATATCTGTAACTTTCTTATTGCAAGATACCAAATCAGACTTGAGCAATACTTCTCCTTTATGTTTTCGAGTGAACGACAAAAGTTCACGTAAATCGCTGAGTTTTTGGAACCGAAAGAACAAAAAATTTACTCTTCAGACCACAACTTCACAACGCTTGTCAAGCAAGATATTGCTTTGGGACTTACGACTTACGACAACCTTTTCTGTTCTATATGTCCCTCGATCTTACGACGTTGCTCCATTTTGTAGAATTGATATCTAGATTTTTTCTGTTCCTTCGTCCAATACAATGCAGTCCCAATTCCTCAACATCGTATCATGTTGTCTACGAACCCGTGCATTAACCCTTTTTTTCATCATAACGATACGTTGCAAAACCTACTTTGTACGACTTCAGACCTTCGCTTTGTTTCACATTTCGGACAAACGAAGATTACACTTTAATTTTCTTGGCCATATATTTGATGGAAAAGATCCGCCATTGTCTGCGAAGTGTCGGTGTTGGTGTAATATGAACCTGTACAAAAGGTTGGGTGACTTTCATCCGAATAGTTCTACTGTTTACGTTCGCCGCCACGCCAACTTTCTTGAAACACAAGAATTTATAGCATTGCCTTTGACCTACCACATATGGTGTTACAGTTTTCGTTCTGAACCATTTGTTCATAGACCCAAAGTAAGCCTTTGGTATACTGGCTACTACCGATTAGAAATGCTTCAAGACACCGCTTTTGCTGTGACTTCTTGCAATACATAGATAGATGGTAACAGTTTCGGTAACGTTATAGATTCATTCCAACTATAACATTACCGAAACTTGGCTCGATGAACAAATTAATCCATCACAAATGTTTGGCAGTGTGCAAACAGTCTTCCGTAACGACAAATTTTAGTCTAACCTAATCTCAAAAAAAGAGAGAAAAAATATCCCTCCCTCTTAATCGGATAACCAAACCACGTGGTTATCCGCCTTCAACCGCTTGGGAATCTTTCCCGTTTGTTTTCGGCCCTAATCTTTCTTTGCCCTTAACGCGCATATACAAAACATAGGATAGGATAGGAACAAACATGTGGTTCCCTCCTGCTGGTATTATTTTGTTTACATTGGTCCTTGTGCTTCAATTTTGATATTTAATTTTTTTTATATCCGGCCCTGCTATCTAAGCTGGGTCCGTAACATCCTGTCCGTATCGCTCCTTTTGCTTTGAGATTCTTATTTTCCTTTGATAAGCATGCACGATGATATCTCGAGCTTCAGTGAAGTTTGGATTACACATTCCTATGGACACCTCAGAAGCTCTTCGCTTGTTCGTTCACCCATTGTTCCATGTACATGGGCTGCCTAAAAATATCCGACTTTGACTGTGCGATAACTGACGAAAAAAAAAACAAACTATTTAGTTCGCTCGAACCACACGATTTCGACCGAAGCGCGTTGAAGAAATGTAGCCACACGAATGTTATGTAGTTGTTTATCTCTTACGATTGCATACGATTCTTACGGTCACATTTTCGCATGGAGCCGTTTCAAGTGTTGCCGTAGTCAAACTCACTCGAAAGAGTTATCTTGTCTATCACAGCTTTATCAAGACACTTAAACCTCTAGGCTCATGTCAGATTTCCGTCGATTTAACCTAACGTCTCCTATCTCATTCATGAGGCTGCCATCTTCAAGGAAGTACATTCCTCATTTTAAGGATGCTGACTTGAACATGAAGGAAGGACACATCCCTAAACCTTCAGTGATCCAGTAAACCTAACCCGCGAGATATAAAACGCCACTTTGCGTGGGAAATTTCAAGATCGGGTACTTTTTGGACAACCCACATAAAGTCTTCTATAATAGACGCTCATACTATTTCCTAAGTATCCAGGCCAATTCATTAAATTTTAATGATACAGAACCCAGGGATCGCGTTATGATTGAAATATGATAACCAGTGAACTGTTTAATGTTCTTTTTCAAACTTGTTAGAAATCAATGTCATTCGTTGAGGATAGAATTTGATTGTTTAGTATGAAATCAAACATTTCTCCGCGAAAACTATCTCCGCATTTGGCATATATAGGGGAAGAATAAGCACGGTTATTCTATAATCTTTCAACGATTGGATATTAGACAATCTGCAATCACATATTATACGGTCGACTGCAAAGATCATACCCAAAGCAACAACGGATGAAACCACAAACATCCGATCTAAATTCAGCCTCAATTCACAGCAACAAAAAATCATCTAAACACAGCACAAGTACACCTAAATAACCATAATGTGAGTGCCAAGCTAAATACAACAAACCACAACAACATTGCGCGAAACAGGACCTGTGTTTCGAAACAAAACCAAAACCGAATCATGATCGTGCAAATCTGGAGAACAACTAAATTGAAACATTTTGAACAACCATACACGCGAACAACCCACACACACAAACAACACATGCCACTACATGAACGCATTCTACTCTGCGTCAAAAAATTGGACACCATTTTCGAGAACGGGAAACTAACTGACCTTTCGGTTGGGTTCGAAGTGAAAAGACCGGAAGAAAGCAAATGTGAGCGCATACAGAATTTAGAAACATGTTTACGCGAAGGAATAAGCATGAGCAAAGTGAGGGAAAAAAAACAAAACGGAAGCATGAAATTATATTATTAATGAAATGAAATACTATTACTAAATAAACAGATAATGGTAATGAGGTAAGAAAAAAAAACCACACACTGTAGTGCCTGTTCCCAAAAAATTCAAAGATATAACATTAATGGAAGCAAACAGATGAAGTTTATAGAGGAAAAAAATAAAATAAAAAATGAAACACTCACGTATCGAAAACAAATTACAGAACAGAGATGATGCGCGAGTGGAGCATACAAAAAGGAGCGAGAGTATCGGAAACGGGAGGCAGAACGCGCGATTTTTGCTTCCGTTTGAAGTCGTTTTCCCGTTCCGGTTCGTGTTAGCGTTTATGTTCGGTAGCTGAAGGTGATTGCTTTTTTGCCTTAGTTTTTCCGTTTCGTACCGGAGCGCGAGAGAGGAAGAAAGAGTTCGAGTGAACCAGAATTAATAAGAGGGAGAACAAATAAAAAAGAAAAAAAACAACTACAAAATACTTTTAGCTTATTGTCTTATCGTTTAAGTAATAAGAGTCGATAAACAGAAAGAAATGATACAATATTAGTTAAAATCGGAGAAAAATGAAGTGAACTTAAATAAGAATCGTCTCTCACACATACACATTCATGTGTGTGTTTTCCTTATACTGATCGACTTTTTCCATTATCTAAGCAATGAGAAAGTTATCGTTTGACTGTCACGTCGAATACAGATCAGAAAAGTACTCGCAGAGAGTGGGAAGTACACAGACACACACACACACATTTGTAGAAGCATCGCTTTTTGTTACATTAAGCATATTTAATCCGAATTATGCGAGCGGAAGAAATAAAATCGATTTTACTTAGCATCATAGAGGATAGAACTAAAGAAGAAGAACATCGTTTTGATGAGAAAATGTAGATACAATTGAAAAACACAAAACTACAAATAATATATTTTCCAACCGAAGTGAAAAAAAAAACACAAATGGGAAAAAATATCGAGTTGTTTAATTTGTTCAAATGTCCGATTATTGCATAGAACCGGAAACAGAATGCGACCGAAATAAAACAATTGAAATTGATGTTATGTTAAGGTTTTCTCTTAAAGTAAGACAGGTTAAGCAAAACAATACAAAACTGCATTATTTACAGAAGTTCTATAATTGATTTATATTTACACGCAGAAAAACAGAAAAACGAACGAGGGCGAAATAGTTACTTGTTAGCTCCTCTTCCGTGTGAGAACCACAATTACTGGAAAAAAAAACTCCTCAACACTCATCCACACAAACCCACAAACACACACACACGCAAACAGACAGATGAACTGAGAATTGAAAACAGACTATTCATATAGCAGCTGAACTGGACGTAACGTCAGTTTCAATTAGTTTTCTTATAACGAAATATATACATGAGAGCAAACACACTTATTAAACAAAAACTCTCCAGGAAAACTATCACTATTTCAACCCTTGGTTTCAAGCATGTCCAATTGAGTTCGAGAACACTGTTCCAGGAATAAAAAGGCACTCATCGATAAAAAGGAACAACTAGAAATGACCAAAATTGACTTCCACTGCTTTGAAAATATAAGAAAAAAGTATAAGAAAAAAAAAACCACACATACACACAAGAAACTTTTAGCTGCCTTTAGATCCAAAATCTTGAATGATACACTCTCAACAACGTTGATGATTTTTCTTTGATTTTCAATTAAAAAAAAAACAACAATAAAAGATATATATAAAGCACTTAGAAATTTAATGGACATGTAAACCGCTGAAACAAAAGAACTCAAAAAAAACATTATCGACACATAACACAACACACACTTTGACGCAAGTTATGAAAATGCAGAATTTGATACAATTTTAAAAAGAAAAATGAAAAAAACATGGAGAGCAAACAAATTTAAAATGCATATCATAGTTGTAAAAATACAATTTCGACAAAGTAAAGAAAACATAAAGAATGCTGTAAAAATATTATTAGAGACAATGATGAAAAGAGAGAAGAAAAAATGGCGAAAAACACACAATAAAAAAGAAAAAGTAAACTTTATCTATTTAATTGCCCGCGCCCCTTCACGGCGATTTGATTTCGCGAAAGAAAGCCGTACTCAACCTCGATTGAAACTCTTTTACATCACGAATCATCGCGTCTCTTTTTTTTCTGTTTCTATCTTATCGTTGCAGCAAAATTTGAGTCACTTTTTCACAGCCGGGAACTACAATCGTGCGGCCGGTATCAAATCGGCTCCTCCAGCCCCGGCGGGCATCATCGGATTTCCGGGAGCGGCCGTTGGAGCGATTCCGTTCGTTTTCCCCTTTGCTCCGCTCGGGCTGGGACTTTTCGATACGGACCCCAAGCGGATCCTGAACTTGTTGCACCATCAATCGGCGCTGGCCGAAGAGGCACTCAGGTGAGTTTCATTCGGAGCGGGATAAATGCCTGAGTTCGAGCAAAAAAAAAAGGGGGGGTATCCAAGACGCAATCGCATTGTCAACGTAGGACAAGGAAATTATCACCGACGAGAATAAACATTATTATATTTTAAGAACGAATTCTTCAATACAAATAATCTGTAGCAATGACAAGAAACGATGAATGAAAGCATGCACTGAGGAGCGCGAACGATTCTCAAAGCAATAAAATGCCAATTTGAGCAGATTGTCAAGTTGACACTAAAAATAAACATGTACTATTGATCGCTCCGCTCGCTATTCAGAGCTACACTAAATCAATAAAGTTACTGAATATCCAAGTAGTCATCCCCGAACAAAAGAAAATCCTATAGTTTTCCACCTAAGGACCACTTCTTACGCTGGACCAGAGGGGTCCCATCTATAAGGTGGATTCTGATGAAATGGATTCCAAAAATTCGCGAAATTCCAAAAATCAAATGCATTTCAAGACGCAGCGACGGATGACATCCTTGTACAAACGTACAATGCATCCTGAACAACCTTGAACATGAGTATATACAATAAATAAGCAATATCGTTCTGAGTTATTTGGAAAAATTAGAACAACCGCACCACAAATAGGGATGTGCCATCTACTCATTAGCTGCTCATCCGAATCGCTTCATCATAAAGCCTATCCACGTTGAATTTCGGACACCAAGATGATGCCAGTAAAACAAAAATTCACGTAATACAACAAAACCGATTGTTTATTTCAGTTAAATAGACTTATATCTAATACAAGGAAAGCTTAATTCGATGTTAATACGTTGTCTGTAAAATTCACGAACTTTCTTGGGAACATCTGCCATTAGGTTCCGTACAGTATCTTCAGATATGCCGGCGGCGATGCTTTTCCATCTCCTCTTGAAATCATTAATGCTATTCTCTTTCTTCTTAGTTTCGAATAGTTTTCGCTTATTCAGAGCTCAGTACTTTTTCACTGGGCGAAGTTCTGGACAGTTCGGTGGATTTGCTGTTTTTGGCATATATTTATTTGACCTCATGTGCATTATGTCATTCCAGGTTGGATTTGCATAGTGACAAGAGGCCAAATCTGGCCAAAACAATGCTACAGACTCGCGGCTTTTTATGAATGGTAGCAACCCTTCTGGAGACATTCATTCTCGTAGACATCTTTGTTGATTGTGCCGGTAGAGACGAAAAAGATGGATTTTCGGCCACAACTGTATATGGCCTGCCAAACCGAGTACTTTTTGGGGAATTTAGACTGCTTCTTGGTTCGGAAACACTCGGCTACGGCATTCCTTCGCATTGCAGTATAAAAAGCGAGACCCGGAAGCTGTTTGAAGTCTTCGAGAAAACATAAGTTTCATCGTCCATTATGGTGCATGAACATTTTTGCAAAAACTGGGTGTAGAGCACTTTAGCACGGCTTTTTGTAGTGAAATGTTGCTTATCATCACGATTGGGCACCTTTTTCACTTTGTACGCCTTCAGTCCACGCCTCTGCTTCACTTTTTGTACATATGATTTTGATTTTCCAACCTTTCGAGCCACATTTCTAACTGAATGGTTGGGATGTTTCTCAATAATGGCAACCACCTTTCGATCCATCTATCGGGAGCATACTTTTCGATTTGTTCCTCTTCCAACCTTCCGATCTACAGTTGGGCGCTGGTCAAACGATTTGCACACACTAATAACCGGTACTTTTCGGCAGTTTTTGCTTTTTGGTGAGATCGCGTACCGACAGTGTTGGATTTTGCTGCCGTTCGCGCAAAATGCGTTTGCGTACTTCCACTTGATTCGACGCCATTTTACCAAACTGAAGAAGAATGTAAACATGTTGGACATTGAAATAATGAGGAGGGTTTCAGTTGTCATGTAAGTGAAATATTTCATTAATTAGTGAAATATTTCATAAAATACACTGAAAGAAAAGTGTCCGAAATTTAACGTGGACAGGCTTTAGATTCAGAGCTGTTCGCAATCAAGAAGCGCATCTCTTGAGGTCAAAGCGGAGCTTCAGAGTGTTGGGAGATCCGAATGGGTTAACCGCTTCCTGCTCAGTTTGTTCTCGTTTGTACCATTTCTTCTTAGTTCGTTTGCTTCAATGATCAAAGATGCCCGATTTAAAAAGATGCATTTATTAAAAAGACATCAACAGGTCCCGCGAGCCTCGCGTCGGTCCCTTGGGAACTAAACGTTCCTCATGGCTCGCATCAGTCCCTGGGGGTAAAATGAAAATCTAAACAATGTACATGTAGAAAACAATGAAAGATTTCGAACGTTTATAACTCGACCATTCCTTAACCCTCCAACACCCAAATTTTTTATTTGTCTAAAAAAACACATTCCACTTTTATCTCGAATTTCCGACATTCAACATAAAATAGTCCTAGTAGCAGACAGCTGCCAGCATAAAACCAATGTGTATGTGTGATAGATAAAAATATTCTAAAGTCGTTCTAGTGGGGGTGAATATTGAAAATAATGTCTGAATAATTTGAAAAGAGAATCCGTTAAGCCCGTCTAAAGGCGGGGTTGGGTTGTAGAGAGTTAATAGTTCGCAAGGATTTGAATACATCACTATCACCACGAAAACAAACGCAGCTAGCCACCGTGCACATCATTCTATCTAAGCCAACGACCTGTTGGGTCCTATCATTTCTTTCCTGAGGCTGCTAGTATATACGGCGAATTTTCTCAATGACGAATTTCATGCCAACTCGACTGGCCGTTGGCAGCACCATCTCAGATAGTAGTGAAACGTTGTAAGGTCATGGGTCATTTAAGCAACTGTGCATACTTCAAATATTCGAAAAATAATTAGACTACTTTTTGGAAAAGCCAATTTTTTTTTCTTAATTTTTTACAAAAATTGAAATTTAGGAAATTATTAAATTTCCACGAAAAAATACCAAAAATTTTTTGGAAAAAAATTTCGCTGGCAAAAAAGTTATTTTTAAAATTAAAATTCATTTTTCTCAAAAACGTATTTTTTTTCAAATTCCCAAAAATATATATATGAATAGCCCTTACAATTTACAACAAGTCGTCCATATATCGAAAGATGGACACTTTTACAGGGAAAAAGTTTTTCGAACAACAACTTTTGCATGTTTTCTTTGAAAAAAAAAACTAATTTTGTTTAAAGTCAAGATAGCGATATAGTGTATTCGACAAAGTTTTAGACCTTGTTAAAATATAAACTTTTGTCGAAGACATGAACTTTTTATCTTTTATAGTTCTTTGGAATATAAGTCATTTTTGTATGAAGACTCCTGAAAAAAATAATGTTTTGCTCGTAACACTTTTGTGTGTGAATTCTGTGGTGAAGTATAAGTATGACGGGAGCGACTAACGATGCTGCACAGTTCTTGACGATAGATGGTGGAATACAGTTCGGACCTGGACCTTTCGATGCATCAACCGAACGAAGAGCTTCAAACACATCGGCACGACTCTCTGATTGTCACTGATGATGGAGCTCTGGCTGCCATATGTTACGTCTAGTAGAATACCTGGTGATTTTTCGCGAGCATTCACAAGCGACCAGATAACTGATGGACTTTCTCTGAGGGCAGTCTGAAGCCGATCAATGTACTCCCTAAAGCGAAATTAATGCAGACTGCTGTACTCGGCTTCTGCGAGCTGCACATCATTAAAAGTATTTTTTTTTTTTTGAAAAATTCAATTTTATTATTCAACATAATTGCCTTCGAGGGCGATACAGCGGTTATAGCGATCTTGCAACTTTTCGATACCATTTTTATAGTACTCTTTCGGTTTTTCCTCAAAATAGGCCCCAGTTTCGGTAATCACTTCATCATGGGTCTTAAATTTCTTGCCAGTGAGCATTCTCTTCAGGTCTGCGAATGTAAAATGGTCGCTGGGGCCAGATCTGGAGAATCCAATTTAACATTTTGCATCAATAAACGAAATTCGGATTTTTCCATTTTTTTTTTCACAATAACAAAAGTTGCTTCTTTCTCAATGCTGTAACTCACGAACCAATCGACCGATTGCTGTCAAATTTTGACACGTATCCATTGAAGAAAGATGGTGCTTTGTGATAGTCAAGTAGATTTTTGCAAGAGGCGCCATCTAGACGTCAACCTTATGAGCTTTTCTGCCGAACTGTTATTTTTTTCTGCAGTCCTAGAGCCAGTAGTGGCGTCGAGTGAAGTTTTTGCACCCGGGGCGGAAGAGTTGCTTTGCACCCCTCCTTCCCGCCAGAAAAGTAGTAACATTTACACCCAGGGAAGATTTTTTGTCGCACCCGTCATCCATAATCACAGCAACACCATTCTTGGCATAAAACAAATTTTAACCTCCTTCCGTACCGTTGTTTTCCGTTTCCTTGTGAATACCCTTTAGATTCAAGCACTTTTCAACGACTTGGTAGGCATAGGATTCATCCATTCTCCCTTCACCACTTTATCTCAGCTTTTGGCGTACTATTGCGTCCTTCAGCAAGATGGGCGACCGGAGCCAGCCCTTCATTGAATCGATTTACCATGAAAATAATCTTACAAATGTTTAAACGGCTCTAACCCATCGAAACAAAGTGTTTCACTATAACACATATCTTCATCAGCTTCACGAAATCAACTCGTATCTATCTCAAATTCGGAATAGAAACACTACGCAAGTGACAGATTGGAATAGCATTTTCCAATCTTTCGCTAGATGGCAGGAACATCTTATAGAAGTCAAAAGAAAAAGTCTTTTTGTTATCGAGCTAATGTTCAGGATCGATTATTCAAAAAAATGAATTTCACGAGATTTCTATAATTAAGCATAGTTCTTGGAGGAATATAAATATAAGCAACGCACAAATCTTTACCCTTGATACGCGTCTGACACGCAAGAATTTCAATTCCTGTAACTAAAGACAGGGAGATCCTGTAAAATGGGTAGCATTTTCTAATACCTATGAGAACTCCTCCATAGGAATCATCACGGTCTAAATGGATAATATTGGAATCATGGATGTTGAACACATTGTCCGAACGAAGCCATGTTTCAGATAGAGCAAACGCATCACAATTCAAAAAATGGAGCATTTGCTTGAAAGAATCAAGTTTAGGTAGAGTACTCCTACAATTCCACTGCAAAATAGTGGATTTCCCTGACTCACCCAATAAATTAGGCATCGAAGTCAATGAACGAGAGGAGAGCCCAGTAAACTGAGAATGGCTTAACAGTTCAGGGAAATAAACGTCATAATTTGAAGATCTCCAACCAGGAGGGTTTTTCTTGGGTGTAGCAGAATAATTAGAAGATTCTGGATTGTTAGAGATCAACCCTCTTTTTTTAAATGGCTTAGAGGAAGAAGCAATTTTCTCTTTCTGACTCATCCTGTAATTACTTGATCAAATAGAGAATCCGAATCATCATCCTTCGATAAAACAGAGAAAGGATTTTCTGAGGCCTCGGGTACCTGAGGTGAAGCTGCCTTGAGCATATAAGTGAAGGATCGATTAGAACGGTCCTTAAGTGATTGCTTGAGTTTCATCGAACGTAATTTATATTTCGGACAATCCTTAATTGTATGAGGAACATCTCCACAAGAAATGCATTTATCAGCGTCCTTGTTACAAGTGCCTTCATCATGATCGTCTTCACATTTTGAGCATTTCTTTCATTACAACAGTAGGTTTTTGTGTGACCTAACTGATTGCAATCAAAGCAAGTCATTATTTTAGGATCTCACCTCCAAAACTTCAATATGTGGAATATTTGCATTGTGGAAGATACCTTTTACAAAATCTTCTAGTTGAAAAGATTTTTCCGTAACTACACCATCAATTTCAATAATGTGAGCCGGAATATATACTCTATATTCATTAGTGAAAAGAGTTTTTCACTATCGCGTTAGCATCTTTAGAATTTGAGAACACAACGCGAAGTTTATCTCTATTGACTTTCGTCATTTCTAAGAGACCTGAGTACTTAGACTTCAGGTCTTCGCAAATTTGAGATACTCTTAGAGGTTTCCCTTTGGGACGGAAGAATACTACCCAACGATTTTTCGATGAATCCGGGGCGTTCTGGTATTGTCTTATACGTGGAAGTTGAGCAAAATTAGGCAGAGATGGTGTTGAAGAGGGGAGAACAGAGTCACTATTTGGTACAGACAAAGAGTTTGACCGCGATTGTTTTTGCTTTTTTCCTGGTGGAACCGTAAAACCATCTGAAGGAGGGTCTAACACCCTAATTTCAGCATCGGAGGGTTCATTTCCCTCCATTTTCAAAAAAAAAGTCACAGACACTCTTTAGAACACGCAAATATTGAATGATAAAATAAAAAAAAAACACAATAAAATTAAAAATGTGTATGTATGTGTATATGTATATGTATGCGTGAAAGAAAAATAAAACGAAAACTTATCTTAAATGTATCTAGATGTATGTTAGAGAAGCTCTAAAATACTTGAAGCGGGTCCAATGGCAACTTCACACTCCAAAAACACTTGAAAAATAATTTCGACTTCTAGAAAAATCCTCCCTTTCAGTATATCGTTTCCGCTTCTTTCGATATTCCGTCAAAAATCGTCTTGAATATTGCTTAAAACACAGAGAAAAAGGAACGGAAAAGACTTGTTTATTCGTGAAGATTTGAAATATACGTCACCTTTTTCCCAAGCTTGCTGCTATATGATTTTTCTGGAGTTGTTTCATTTAACCTATATCGTTTCTTACTTTAAATAAATACCAATAATGCCTTAAAATACACAATAGCTAAATTACAGAGACACGCACAGTCTGTGATACTGTGCGCGAGTTAAAGTTGGTTAAGACTTTATTTCATTGTCTATCAATTTTCTAATGATTTTTTCATACAGTCAACGTTGGTAGACCGCAGACCCTCTTTATGTGAGGTTTTTTTACCAAAACTTGACGAATTGTCAATCGAGTAACATTAACATTGAAATATTGCTGTTCTAGCTTTTTCCCACTCATCCTGATCAGAGAGCTTCGATTTACGTGGAGCTCTCTCCTTCTTACCGTATCCTCGAGGATTCGCCAATAATTGAGCACTACTTGATAGGATCGTCTAATTCAATGAGCAATTTCTCTGAAACCAACATTTTCTTGGTGAAATGCATCGGTTTGTCTTTCTTCTCTCTCCGTGAGCAGTTTTCTTTTCCGCATTTTCCAGATTTATTGATCAAAACAACTAAAACAACGGAAAATGTAACTGGTCTTTTAGAAACTTGACACGTTTTTTTTTTTATTAAATCGTTTATTTTTACAGGCTCAGTTACATAAGTTTAAAGGAGCCAAACTCCTATCTGTATTGTTACAAGTATATATAAACATTTTTCATTAATTCTAGTGTTAATGAAGTAGAGAACCGATTACTCGCGGTTTGCTCGAGTTTAGAAGGGTGACATTTTTTTCAGGAAAAGGAAGGGATATAAGGATATGTTGACAATGTTCACACTCACATTCGCACTCACATTCATCATACTCAATTCTTAAGCCTATCTTATATCTAATATGTATTTACATTTCACCTTATTCTATTGTTAGTAAGAAGGGATTTAATTTCTCGCGAAGGAAAAGGAAAAGGAGAATATAAGGATATAAGGACAATCACACACGAAGATCGATAACTTTTAAGAAGACATATATTTGGGACATGTAATCAAGGTCTAACCGAGCCAACACATCTCTCACCGGCACATTGGGCTGTCTTCCTCTGGCCCGAAGAGAGTTTTCTAAATTCGATCTGGCAACAAGATACACCTCGCACGACCAAACAACGTGTTCGATGTCGTGGTAACCTTGGCCACAAGCACAGATATTGCCATCGGCAAGATTAAAACGAAAGAGTAGCGTATCTAACGAACAGTGATTGGACATGAGTCGAGAGAAGGTGCGAATAAAGTCCCGACTCAAGTCCAGACTTTTGAACCACGGTTTGAGGCTAACCTTAGGGATAATCGAGTGAAACCACCGGCCCAATTCATCTTCATTCCACTTGCGTTGCCAGTTAGCGATGGTATTTTTGCGAACTAAAGAATAAAATTCATTGAAGGCGATTTGACGCTGATATATATCGCTTTCAATTGCACCTACCTTTGCCAATGAGTCAGCCCTCTCATTACCCGGAATTGAGCAATGTGAAGGGACCCAGACAAAGGTAATGACATAACAGCGTCTGGTTAATGCACTCAAATTTTCTCGTATTCTCTCAAGGAAGTACGGCGAGTGCTTTTCCGGCCTCACTGAACGGATAGCTTCGACAGAACTAAGACTATCCGTTACAATGTAATAGTGTTCAACAGGTCGTGAGGCGACGCTGTCCAGCGCCCAGTGTATTGCTGCCAATTCAGTAATATACACTGAGCAATGATTCTGAAGACTGTGGGAGGTGCTAAAAAATTCGTTGAACACTCCAAATCCTGTGGACTCATTCATAGAGGACCCATCAGTAAAGTACATATTATCACAATTGCATTGAAGATCGTAAGAACAGATCAAAATGTACAGAGGAATAAACTTGACACTTGAAAAATACAAAAACACACATATGAAAATCATGCAGTGTATGGTAGACACCAATACCTACACACTAAAATATAAATTGAAACATTGTTTGTTTACAATGACACAAAGCAGCAAGATAATCACCTGGTTTTATAGAAGTTGGGCAGAGTGTATGTATTCAGACCACTTAAAGTTTTCCTGAATTTGAAGTAAAAGTCAACGGAATTTATTCTATATGCTTGTGGATTTTCTGCTTGGAAAAGTTTGAAAAAGCAAGTGAATGACCCCGACACAAAGCTCTACTTCTTTTGACGGATTTTGACAGCCCTACTTCTTTATGTTCGGCCAATAGCGAGAATTTCATGGAAATAATATCTCTCAAAAACCCACTTACGCTATCATGCTGAAATGTCTTCACATATTTCGTAATTTCTTTAAAATGTATCCAATCAAATGTTATATTACATCATTTCCTGACTGAAAATGATGTAACATGAAACACAATTTGTCAGAGTTGTTACCCTTTTCATTTGACACTACTAAAAATTCGGTATGAAGCGCCATTACCAAATTACCAAGGGAGAGTCGGTTCTAGACCACCGGTCGAATAAGGAACACCTTCCCGTATGCGTTTATTCCCCTACAACATCGTGTCTCACTCGATGGGGAATGGTTGTGTCAAAACCTACAACATCGAATGTCACTCGTGGTACACTTGCACATCATAAAACGCTAGGGCGTTCAACAGAGTAGTTAATTTACTCGAAGCGTGACCCATCGAAACGTTTGCATTTGATCTTAAGGGGTTAATTTTATAAACGGAATTCATAGTGCGCTTTTACATATTAGGCTGTCAAAAAAGTCCTTCGGTATTTTTTTTGAATTTTCATTTGTTCATAAAATTAGTTACAATCATCTGTTTTAAGTCAAATATGCGCCGTTTTGTTCGATGACTTGTTCCCAACGAGATGCCAACTTCATAATACCCCTGTTATAGAAGCTCGCTTTCTTATTGGCAAAAAACTCGGATAGCCAATTTTCACAGGCCTCTTTTGTGGCTAACTTCTGACTACCTAGCTCGTTCGCCATGGACAAAAACAGGTGGTAGTCACTTGGTGCAAGGTCCGGACTATACGGCGGATGCTAAAGAACCTCCCATCCGAGCTCCCGGAGCTTCTGGCGCGTCAACAAAGAAGTGTGTGGCCTGGCGTTGTCCTAATGGAAGACAATGCGGCCTCTGTTTATCAAAGATGGCCTCTTCTTCATGACTGCTACCTTCAAGCGGTCCAGTTGTTGGCAGTACAGGTCCGAATTGAGCGTTTGGCCATAGGGAAGCAGCTCATAATAGATTATTCCTTGACAATCCCACCAAACACACAACAGAACCTTCCTGCCCGTTAATGAGGGCTTGGCCACCGTCTGAGCCGCTTCAGCGGGCTTCGACCACGACCTTTTGCGCTTCACGTTGTCGTAAATGACCCACTTTTCATCGCCAGTCACCATCCGCTTCAGAAACGGGTCGATTTTGTTGCGATTCAGCAGCGATTCACATGCGTCGATACGGTCAAAGATGTTTTTTTGCGTCAACGTGTGTGGCACCCATACATCGAGCTTCTTTGTGAATCCAAGCTTCTTCAAATGGTTAATAACGGTTTGATGACTTATCCCCAGCTCTTTGCCGATGCTACGGCTGCTACTATGCCGGTCTTTCCCGGCTAATTCAGCGATTTTGCCGCAATTTTCGACGACAGGCCTTCCGGAGCGTGGCGCATCTTCGACGACCTCTACACCAGAACGAAAACGTTGAAACCATCGTTGTGCGGTGGAAATGGAAACTGTATCGGGTCCATAAACTGCACAAATTTTATTGGCAGCTTGAGATGCATTTTTGCCTTTGTCATAGTAGTACTGTAAAATATGTCGGATTTTCTCTTTATTTTGCTCCATATTTGCGACACTATAACTCACGAACGACTTAACCAAACAAAACACTGTCAAAGACTATATTATAGCGCGCAAAAATACCTTTCCAACAATGAATACAACTAGAACTACGCGCTTACAACGACACCTCGCGGAAATACCGCAGGACTTTTTTGACAGCCTAATATTATCGATTTCGTTGTTTCTTTTTTTTAATTCCAGCTACCATTTTGACAGTTGGAATGGGGGTCTTACGTTGTCTTTGGTGCTTTTGATGCCTATCGCAACAGATTTTTTACGGTCAGAAAATACCTTCGGTACATAGACATAATTAGCCTCTTATCCAATGGCAATTTCATCATCCAAAATAATTCTCTCACTACCTTCACGTTTACCGATATTCAAACGTTCACGGATCAGTTACAGCGTCCACAGGGCCCTCGTCATCTTCGACAGCTTAACAGCACTTTTCGATAAAACTGTTGGAGATACGACTTAAGACCTAGTTTCTTACATCGGATGGCACTCCTTGTATGTGTATTATCATATATCACGGCTCCAAGAACAAGGAAATTGGATGCCACATGATGTTGAGCTGAAATACATCGAATAATTTTAGATCGCGGATTGGAAGTCGTTATCGGTGATGAAACTGGTTTTATTATGATAACACGTTTATTGCCTGCTGAGATCAGCTGATAGTTTGGAAATTATATAACAAAGTTGCACATTTTTCAACTGATACTATAACACTATCGATTTTCTTTATGCGTTACATGTGGGAGGCTACATTGGAGTCTTTCTGTTCTCGAATACCTAGTGTTCATTGAATTAATTTTCATTTCATTGAATTTTCATTCTCAGGTATCGAAATCTACTGTTCGGAACTCCAACGTCATTGGGTAATGAACGTGAACCGCTCAACCTTGAGGCGGAACGAGTGGCGAAAACCAGCAGACCATCGGATGACGAACAACCGAGCACTTCCCGCAGACCGGAGAGCTCATCCACTAGCACAAGCACCAGCGGTAGCATCACATCACCTCCTCCTCCGAAGGGCGAAATGATCCGCGTAAGGGAAGGTCTCACCAAGGAAGGTTTCCACAATGGGATGGAGCTGCTGCTGAAGAAACCATCCCCCATTCCGATGGATATGCAGCCATCCGGCAGTTCGACCGATCTATCCATGTACTCATCGCTCATGAAAGGAAGATCCCAGTCGAATGATTCGGAAGGGCATCCGGTGGCCGCCAGCGCCGACACCAAGTGTCACATCTGCATGGCCAAATTCCCATCGGTGTGGCTGCTGGAGCAACATTCCGCCCTGCAGCATCCTCACCTTACCATTCACGATGACAAGCCTTATCTGTGTGGTTTATGTGGACAGAAAAGTCGCTACACTTGCTGTCGCTATCGGACAGTGCTGGCGAAACACCGCGAGCAGAGTGGCCGTAGCAGATTACCGGCGGATAAGCTGTTCACGTGCGACGTCTGTGGAATGCAGTTCCGATACTTGAAGTCCTTCAAAAAGCATCGATTGAACCACGCACTGGAACGTCTGCACGGTAAGAAGGATAAGGGTGGGGAGAGCGAACAGGTTTCAAGCACCAACGAGAGTGACAGTGTGGATTTGAGAGGACTGATCAGGGATGAAGAGAATATGAGTGACACTGAAGATCAGGACGATACGGTTGACTCCATGAATGTTTCCACTGCTGGAGAAATAGTGCATCGGGATGTGAGTCTGGAGGAAGCACATGGTAAAATAAGCAGCTCTATGACGGAGCGACCGAGATCCGAGTTTGATTTCAAGAAGTATCAATCCGCCCATCGCATGGAAGCTGAGTCCAGTAGCAGCAGTAGCAGCGTTCCGTCTACATCTTCACTCAATCAAACTTTGAACACTTTGATCAACGCCGAAACTATTCCTCACCATCATCTGCTGGGTCTGAACCCGCAGGAAGCCTCTATTTTGAACTTCCTGCGCGTTGACGCAGCTGAGAAGCAGAGGGATCGTCGGTTTGCGTGTCCATTCTGTGGTAAATGTGTACGCTCGAAGGAAAATCTGAAGCTGCACGTTCGCAAACATACCGGCGAACGTCCGTTCGTGTGTCTGTTTTGTGGGCGTGCCTTCGGGGGCAAATCGGATCTGACTCGGCATCTGCGTATTCACACCGGCGAACGTCCGTATCACTGCGAAGCATGTGGTAAATGCTTCGCACGTGCCGACTATCTGTCCAAACATCTGACCACTCACGTCCACAATGCGTCCCCCCGCTGAGAGGAGGGCCGGCGGAGGAAACGGATTGTCCTCTGCCGAAAATGAGCGACGTCGTCCACAGCGCTCGGTTACAAACACTCACAAACTACATACCCACACAGCCTATATTACAAAAAAGTGAAAGCAAACAAAGCAATAATTCACCGAAATGACTGCACACAAAGTATGAAAAAAAACGAAACAGTAGATTTTTATCTATGTATCTTATTTCACACAGCAAATGAAATTACCGTAATTTTAGCAAAGCGTATAAAGTAAACTCAACGCAACTCAAGCGAAGCAGCAGCGGGAAGGGGATGCAGGGATGCATCCTAGCAAACGGGATAAAAATGGAAGAGAAGACAACTTTACCTCAGTAAACTAAAGAAATATGAAACGAAAACCACAGCGATAAACATCTTAAGATAAAACTTCACATGTACACACTCACGCACACAAACACACACTCACACACATAACAGCCATTCCGTGTCAAACCGATATAGTGACTCTCAGATTTTCGTGAAAAGTGGTAGTTTTGTTCCTTATCGCGAAATATTAGACCCGTATTTTGTAATTTTTCCATTGGGGTGCCCATTTTCATTTTAGGGTGGTCTGAAAAATCATTTTTCCCCTTTTTTTCTAAAAATGACTACAAAAATTCATAACTTTTGAACTACTGGAACGATTCAGTTGATCGAAATATCAAATTGAAGCCGATGAGCTAATCTTCTTTGAAACAAAAGTTATACCTGGAAAAAAACGGATTTTGTTTTCGTAATCATCGATCGCATTTGTTTTGTGTAGTTAACATGGTTTAGAGACAAAGAACGCTATATTTTTTTAAATATTTTTTTCTTGAAAGTTGGGGTGTTTTACATAACATATCCAAAAATCAAATAGACATTTTTTGTGGTTTTGATTTTTGGTTGCGTAGGCAGCCTATGAAAAATATAACAGTTGAACTAATTTTATTTCGAAGTTGTCATGTGTATAGTCAGAAACCATTGTATTATCAACATATTCAATCTAATCAAAATGTATATCGATATGGACTTCGTTATATTCAAAGTTGCTTAAATGACCAATGCCTTTAAGATGAAGGTGGAGGGAAGCCACAAATGGCTGCCGCAATGGCGCTCATTTCTTTCATCTCCCTCCCTCACCCCTCGCCAGAAATTCAATAATTTTGCGAAACAGTGTGAAGAAAATGATCGTCCTCGCACACTTTCCATCAAGTAATATCAACCAAACTCTAATCGATTACTCACAAGATATTGAATTTTCATCTGCCGTCGCAATGTATAGTGAAAAACGTTGGAAAACTCGAGCTAGTGCTCTGAAAGTAACATTTTTCATTTTTCAAATTCCAAACAACATCATCGAAACAGTTATAAAAACCACTCAATAAAATGTTATTCCTGAGTCATAGCGTTTCATGTCGTTAAAATCAATAAAATAAAATTGTGTGGGTATCAAATTAATTATTTTTTTTATGTTGAAAGGGTCTGTAATGTAAGCTTTAGCAACTTTAACATTGGTTAAGAAAATTGTATTGCAGAGCTCGAAACACTGCCACGGCTGCCTCTGCTGTCAAAAATAGTAAACGGAAAAGTATTACATTCAATCAAAATGTCTCGGCCAACGAAGAGAAGGGTTAGAGCTTTCCAACGTGAATATGTGAAAAAAATACGATCAACAAAGGAAAATATTAAGGAATTGTCAACATCGAATTACTGTGCGGAAGAACTTGTTAATACAGAAAAAGTAGAAGGGTCTGAGCCTAAGGGCACGGACGGAAGTTTGACGTAGAACTGTGATTGTTCAAAACACTTGGCTATTTTAAAGGTAATTCTTTTCATTGTTCAGAAATCTGTTAGTTTAACTCTTTTGGAACTCTAAATAGTAGCCCTTCAAACGGGTTTGTAACGAACAAAGAAAGACAATAAGCTTCTGGCAGGAAGTTCAACTGTCTAACTGAAAATGATTAATGAATATCAGTGGGACACATAACAGGATGAAGTGGCAGTCTTAGAGGCGAATGAACTGCAAAGTTTAAAGCCTCTTAAAAACAAAGAAGAAGAAGAAGAAGAAGTGGCAGATGAAGTATATGTGAAACGGTGAACAAAAAAATATATCGTCATTGATTACATTGAATATGGAATTTATGGGGAAGAAACGAAAAAACAAGTTGAAAATACTCACGGTTTCGTGATATTTTGAGGTAAAATACACATGAAATCATGAAGTTGCTTTATTTTTAGTGGATAGCTTTGGTATTGTGATTTCTTTCAAGAAAAAAATAATTATCTTATTCTTATTATTAGGCATCGGGAGCAGTAGCTTTTTTGGTGAGATAATGTTCGTTTGCAGACTATCACAATCAAGTCGTGTTGGTTCTACTGCTCAATTTATCATAGAAGGAATTGAGTCATTGAGAATATTAATATTTCATTTCGTTTCATTTTTGTGATGCGTAATATGCCGATCTCAATGCCTCCTCCTAATTAATGGAAGATCACTGTATGGGTGACACTTTCCTCGTTGCTATGATGAAATCTTGCATTTGATTAATTTAACTGCTTGCTAATTTGTTAGATAGATCAAATTATTGCACGCAATTTTGTGTTACATACAACATTCATGGGAAAGAAGTTGGAAGAAAGAATGCATAATACATGATTTACCTTCGCATCCACTTGCAAAACATACCTTTTTTATTTGTTAAATTGCCCACTTGTTTTATTATTTCCACTGTTGATGTCTCAGGCGAAAAATGCTGGATAAATTTGCCGTCTAATGGTATATATTATAACATATATCGTAAGAAATATTCTGCATAATGTGCATTTGAAAACTCTTAATAAACGTTACATTTTTCATAGAGTGATCCCCCTATATAGAAATTAAAGACGTAGTCAAAAACCCGCATTCGCATATGTTATTAATTTGTTCATGTTACGCTCGCGTATGATCAGAATTTTACTTCATATGCACATACACCTTCTACATACATATTTATATTTGCAATTGTTCATCGGAACTCATCGTTCGTACATTTTACTTCAGTATTGAACTGTTATTTTTTCAAATGTTCTAAGACTCGTGTCGGTGAAGCGCCACACAGTCTGATAAGTGAATTGATCTATTTACGTACGAAAAACAATTTGTGTGATTTGCTCTTCTCTCACAAGCACTATTACCCCATGAAAACACGTGCTTTTACCTATACTACTGTGGTGCACTTACATATCGTGCGTTGGGAGGCTCCGCTGAGCTCAGAATTGCACGTTGTGCATCGTGGTGCCTCAGCTGTCAATGATAGGACGATAGGAACTCGAAAGTGTTTCGTGAGACGCGGTGCAATTGCAGGAATTCCGCAAAACTAGTCTAGAAAACAAAGAAGTTGAATCCTCAGGAAACTATACGCATATTTGCTGACGAAATACGATTGTGTTGTTATAGACAGGGCTCGGCATATTCAGATTCAAGTAAGGATAGCCAGCGGACTATGAAGAAATTCGCCTTCATATCCAATTGGAAATAACTTTTGTTTCTCCGTCAACATGACTCAATAGTCAGTCGGACGTTTAGTAGCTATCTTTCTCTACGACTCGACTGTCTTTTTTCATTTTTCCCCATCAAATGGACTTCATTGCATTTTGAAGTGGCTCCCCTCAAAATGAATTCGTTTCCCTCTCTCATGCGAAGTATCGATGTTTGAGTTCAACGTGGTTTGACATACACTACAGGTGAGCTAGAATTTTTTTGTATCGTACACGAAAATTACTCAAACGTTTAAAATAGCTTGCAATGTGTGTGCGCTATTCTGCACGCTATTTACTTTGAGTTTGAGTCCATGGTGGGTAGACAATATTCGTCCATTAATAGTGCAACTACTTTTTTGCATCAGAAATCCAGTTTTCGTTTCACTTTATATGGACGTAAGGTTGGAAGTAAAGTTCAGTTGAATGAAGAGGCAGATTTGTATTCGTTAGTCACGTCAATTAGAATAATCATTGACTAGAATGTTCATCATTCATCCTCGGCTCTTACACTTCATTCATTTCTAGTCAATTCGATTTTTGTTGACGGCGAATACCGAAGTAGTGCTAGTCGAAGCGAAGCGACTGAGAGGAGAGTCGATATTAATTTTTCATCTTCGAACATTTCGGGCCCTGGTTATAGACGATGAATCGTATTGCAACACCATTTTCGGTCAAATTCCAGGACTAGAAATTGTATACCTCGTTCGATCGGCATAATGCATCAAAAGATTATAAAAAGGTCAGTTCCCTGAGTTCCCCCTCATTTCGCATGCAATCTTTTGCTATTGGATGATAAGAGGTGCCCCCATAACTCCTGAAATCATGAAACAGGAAGAATATCAAAAGAAGTACCCTCGGAAATGGCGGCTGCCTTTTCTGGACTAGCATGAGGTAGATTGCCTTTCTTGATTCGAATTGTCAAGTGGTCACTATTCAAATTCGATCAAACAGTGGTAAACGACAATTCGATCTTTAAGACTTTAAGACGTTGAAACAATCATTCGTCTCCGAACTCAACAACCCAAATGTTCCAACATTCTTTGTTCTTTCAAGGAACTGATATCACTGTTCGATTCGACTTTTCTGAGTCTCGATTAACCAAACACTTCAGATTTCCCTCTCTAGTTCAAGTTCCAATGCCTGACCACAGTCATGCGAGCTTGAATTATTATTCAATCATTAGTCTTGATCCTAGCCATATACAAAATACGTTTTATCTCAATGCAAATTAATCATTGTGAGAAAAATCACTCATAAGGAACAGGTAGCATCTACCATATCTTTCTTAACATAAACTTCACGTTAGTTCTCGATGGATATATTCATTCCTCGAATAGTCGAAAAAAAAACTTTAAATTTGCTGCTTGCATGTTTCATGTCGAGTAAAGTTTAGAAGGTGATTTAGAAGCCAAACCATTTATCGTCTAATGCGGTTGAAGGTTACCCGAAAGTTCAATGCTAATCCCAACTTCTTGGATTACGATTTATCACAAAAAATGGATGCTGATCGCTGTAATGGGCGACGTCATCAAGGTTACAAATCATACCGAACAAATAGAATAAAGTGGTATTCGTATGATATACTACACGCTATGTGCTAATAGAACGTCTAATGAAACAGTGAGCATCCTATTTTTGCATTGCCAAATGGCTGAATATAATCTTTCTGGCACACATTGTTCGCAAACTGCAGTGCGAAGGTTGTAAAGAGAAGTTTCCCATAAAAAATACCACTCAAAATTGTTCTTTTCCACGAACAAATCCCAATCAATTACTGAGTGGGTGAATGAGCATAAAACCGTTTTTTTAGAAAACACACGTTCATTGTAATAACATATAAAACTTTGATTTATTCGAAATATTTTTTATCGATCTCTAGTTTGTGGATAACACGTCAAAAGCACTGTTCCTCTTTGGAAGCAAATCATTCATCAAGTCATTTTCACAAATTCTCGTAAGAATAGAAACGCTGCTCAGCCAAGTCTGGTAAGTAAGGCACATGTGAAAGAACTTCTCAACCAAATGACTCAATCGTTTCCTTGATCGGTTCTGTAGAGTGTGATGGAGCTTTACCATGCGTAACTTTATGTTACGTGTTTTGGTGTTTGGTCATTTTTCACCCGAAGCATGATTCAAATTGATCATTTGTTGTCGGTAGCGTTCAGTATCATACCCATATTCATAAAGAGCGAACACGAAATTATTGCGACACCGAAAATGTCATGCCAATTTTATTATAATGTTTAGAATCAAACCAAAATTTTAGGGTAGTTTTATACATATATTTACTTCAAAAATCAAAAGAAATGTTAATCGATGGAGCCTTGAGTGTAAAATTGAACGCATTTTCGCTTGATGCCATCCATCAAAGTCTTTACAGTGTCATCCGGTACCAATTTCTCAGTTTTTTTTTTCCATTTTCTTAACATGTCCTTCTCGTGATTGACTGTCTTCTGGCTCTTCCGAAGTTCCCGCTTCATTATTGCCCAGTACTGCTCCACCGGGCGCAGCTCCGGACAGTTTGGCGGGTTCATGTCCTATGGAACAAAATGGACAGAATTGGCCACATACCACTCCAGGACACTTTTAGAATAGTGGCATGATGCCAAATCTGGCCAATATAGCGGTGCTTCGTCGTGCTGCTGCAAGAACGGTAAAAGGCGCTTCTCGAGGCACTCAGATTTGTAGATCTCGCCATTTACTGTGCCATTTTTCATGAAAGGCTCACTCCTCAGTCCGCAAGAGCAGATGGCATGCCAAACGAGATATTTGGAGGCGAACTTCGACATTTTCTTCTTCTTAAATTTGTCGTCCACATCAAACTTGCTCTTGCCGGTGAAAAACTCCAACCCTGGAATTTGCTTAAAATCGGCTTTTAAATACGTTTCGTCGTCCATCACACAGCAGCCATATTTTGTCAGCATCTTCTCGTAGAGCTTCCCGAGTTTTAGCCGTCGATTGTTGCCGCTCATCGCGGTTTGGGAAGTTCTGTACCTTGTATGTATGTAGTCCAGCTCTCTTCTTTGCATTCTGGACGAAGCTCTGCGACATGCCGATCTTTTTAGCCAAATCACGGCTTGAGACGTTGGGATTTGCTTTAATCATCCGCTTCACCTTTCCCTCCGTCTTTTTGTGCTCCGGTCCCGGTTTTCTTCCAGCTCCTTTGCTTTGGTCCAACGTCAACCGCTCCTGGAACCGCTTCAACACTCTGGAGACGGTTGAATGGTGAATGTTCAACATTTTTCCCAACTGCCGGTGCGACAGGTCGGGAAATTCCAGGTGTTTGGAAAGAATTTGTTCTCTCGACTCGCGTTGGTTCACCTCCATTTTCGTTGAGTCGAAAAACACGACTTCGAGTTTGACAGCATGTAGACAATACACATCAATGAGAAAGTGTGCAAAATTTGGTTGATTTTTACCCAATGGTAAAAAAGTTATGCCCTGTTGAATGTGTCGCAATAATTTCGTGCTCGCCCTTTACTAGATCAAACCTATCTGATCCCACGAAACACAGAGCATTGTCTCCCGTCCATAGAGATTCGGCCTCGCAACCGATGTTAATGGTTTCCCTGGACTTACCCAAGATCTTTGAGGATTCTCGAAATAAATTCACTTTTCATAGCCAGCCATAATGTGACGGAGGAATGGCTTCCTTCTGTAACTGGCGAGCAACATTTCACATATGATTTTTCATTTTTCCTGCTGTCTTTCGTTCAATTGAATAGAATTACCTCAGAAATTTCGGCATTCGTCACGTAGAACATCGCACTTGATGTTGTATGAGATTTCTAAACTGGCAATTTTCTACGACTAAGTTTCGGAAAGCGAGCTAGCGACACCAAGATTCCGTAGACATTTGAAGGCGGCTGAAATTAGCCTGGACGATCCCAATCATTGGATTGTATCGAACGTGTTTCAGTTCATCGTGAATAAGGTTTTCCAAGTAAGCTGTTACAAACCGTTATTGCTTCAGTGATGCCAGTGATGGGGCAGAAGCTTCTCAAAATAGAAATGAGTTGTCAACTGTAGAATACACCTGAGCAAATCGGAATAAGTCTCATCGACAAAAAAATTTCCAGACTAGAACGTGAATCAAATCCGAACCTTCGCCATGATATGTGTAACGCTACCGCGGGAGCACTAGTAAAAAGAAACAAAACAAAAATATCTTTTTTTTTCGATATGTTCGTAAAGAGAAGTCCTATTAATTGATTTTGGTTCAATTATATTTCTAATATTTGTTCTATCCAGATTAAGTTGAGAGAAAAGAAGAATTAATAAATATCATATACACTCTCACAGAAGTTGCCTTGATTTGCCAGAGGAAGGAAAAAAATTCGAAAAAAAAACAAAATCAATATTAACAAATCTCTAAATTTCTCTTCCATGCTTCGGAATTAATCTCGAGTTACAAAATTGAGAAGGCATAGAAGTAGTGGAAAAATAGAAGTATGGTTTTTTTTATTTTGTTCATTTCATACTCTAAAATAGTGGTATAATTCGGGTCTTTCATCAAAGTTTTTCCAATCGATATACAACCAACAAAATGTTACAGTAGAGATAATCATTCGAGAAGCTAGGCACAGTTTTCTCGCATATTTTTCTGTCTAAAATTTTGTCCTTAATAAATTAACTTGTTGCGATAATTATTTGTCGGTTTCAACAAATTCAAATAAAATGTATACACAGTCATAGATAAAAAAAAGTCTATGGCCGGGAGTCTTTTTTTCATGAAGAATTTCTTTCAACTGGTACTGGTACAAACGTATCTACGAACTTGCCTCTAAAGGTACAATGGAGGCATATGTTATGTAGAAAAAACTTAACTTTCAAGAAAAAAAATTAAAACAATATGGTCCCGAAACCATGTATACTATAGAACAAACAATAATTACGAAAACAAAATTAAATTTTTGTGCAAGTATAAAAAATTAACAATTTTTTCGAAAATGTCTAAAAAAGTCATTTTTTGAAAAAGGGGAAAAAGTTATTTTTCGGATAACCCTAAAAAGACAATGGGCACCCTTACGAAAAAATAAAAACAAATACGGGTCTAATATTTTGCGATGAGGAACAAAACTACCAATTTTAACGAAAATCTGAGATCCACTATATCGGTTTGGCACGGATACACAGACGCGCACTAACAAATTTTGGTTTCACGCAAGAATGGGAATGCCAGCCGAAACTGATTCTCACTCACTCAGACATCGTTGTTGAACACGTTGTAGGCCGCCGTGCCTATTCGGTTTGCAATTTTTGTTCTATACAAGCGAAACAGAAATCCGCAATTAAAAATCTGTGATTTTATGTCATTAACTATTGGGCATACGTAGAGTGCGAGCAACAAGCAGCGAGGTACACCATTTTTTGCAAGGCAAAACCAAAATATACCAACCGCCGACAACCGTTCGTTTTCCGTTTCATATTAAGGAGACAACATAACTACAATCAACTGGTTAGGTTAAGTGTTAGTATTATTAATTTGTTACGTTGAACGGTTTTACAAACAGTATAATGTTATCTTTTTTATGAAAACTAACGTTCAGTTTTGAATTGAGTTAAAAGTTAGCATAACTTGATGAGTGGAAGCAATTTAGTTTAAAGGTCGTCGAGGGAAGATTGTCTAAAACAAACTTAAAACTATAGTATATACACAAGAAATATTTAAGCAAAGGTATAGTAGCAAAAAAAAAACTGAATGTGATTGTTTTCTATATATTCAACAGATTTAAACTATTTATACTTATACAACAAAGACAGATGCAATAGCGTTTTACAATAGACTTTTACAGCCGTAAATGAATCAGGTTTTTAGTTAATTTTTACTCTATATTTATAGACAAGTTCGAACAACAATCAAATAATAGATGGGCGCTTCAGATCGCGCCGGAAGGTTTTCAATTTTCTGAACCCATTTGTCTGGAGTTTTCCAGCACATGTGTATAGGTGTAAATCGCAACAAAAACAAACTCACAACCATACAACCATACAACGAAGTGAAAGCGGAAGGAGAAAAAAAACATAGTTTATTGTTTCGTCTATGGCGTATTACAAATTCACAGACAAATAGGAGCATGTCGATTAATACACTAAACGGCAACACTCGAGCAGAAACAATTTTATAGACGTTTTCCTTCCTAAGCAAACAAGAGAGAAAAAAACATTTTAAAAATAAAACAATTTCACTGTGCCAAATTAAATGTACCTCAGTAATTACAAGAGATAGAGTGTGTAAAGCAAATACTACAGACTTCCACACACACTAACAATATACTAAAACACAGCCCAGAGAATCACAAGAACACAAAAACAGCTCACTGTACATGCTATCCAAAGTATACACTCACACTCATCATCCACCCCCACTGTAGTTCGTCAGTTTGTTACTTGTATGTGAATGTCTACCGCAAAAAAGCAGAAAAAATGCAAACAAATAGTCGACCCGCATGACAATTTTTACCTAAATTCTTAAATTCGAAACAAGCGAACTATTTCATCTTATTTGTGGTAAACAAACAAAAAAGAAAAAACTAAAAAACCGGATAGCAAAAACAAAATCTCGATGTGGTGAAACAATTTCATACATTTTACTTATCTAGATCGAACCATTCATGCCATTTAACAAAAAAAAAAAGAAAAAAATAAACACAAAAAAATTATTCGGTGTCGTTTGAAAGTCGCATACAAACCATAAATATAAACTGCAGCGAAACTAGCGAAACTTTCGAGGAAGAAACACGAACAAGGCTAACGAAAAACAGAAAAAAAACGCTAGTTCTCCTGCAGAAGTAATATCGTGAATGTGTGTGTAGTTTGGAGCTAAATTTATCTAGGTAATCATCTCTCTAATATATCTGCGCTTTGTGTGAAACAGAAACCGAGTTAGTACGAGTTGTATATTGTTTTGTTTGAGTTAGTAGTAGTACGTTAGTTTCGGAAAACACGCACAATCGTTTAGTTACATTCTTAAGTGGAACACACTGCCGCCCCTTGAGTTAAATAAGTCAGTTTTATCTAGATAAATAGGCCAGGCAAGACAGGCGCAGTAGGAGCTCGGTCACGTGTTTGTAGTGTACCAACAACGGAAGTGGATAATTCGCTGAAAGGACTCGATTGCAACTTCAGTTTGGTAAGTCATTTAATGTTTTACTCTCACGAACTATCGATTCCGGACAAAGCAGCTGACATTGAACATTGACATTGAACATTGTTGGCGTGAAACAGATATTGTCTTCCAATTCCACACTTTCGATTCATCTCATACCTGCTTGAAGATTACACGCTAACAGCAGGGGATCCTCTTGCAACTTCATTAGGAATCTATCGATTCGTATTAATGTTATGAATTTTATGAGCAGTTAGGCCTCTAGATCCATGTTTGTTCATTTCTAATCTTAATCACACGTTCATCAGTTATCCTCGCTCTGAACGCTCGTCAATTCATTTTTATTTGATGTAAATGGTTATTCTAATTGACGTGACGAATGAATACAAATTTGTCTCTCCATCCAACCCGACTTCACTCCACCACTACTACTCCACCCAGACATGTACCTCGTTGGCCGCGTACACAATCTTATTTTAACGTCCAAATAAAGTGAAACGAAAACTTGATTTCTGGTGCAAAAAAGTAGTTACACCACCATGGATGGCTCCATTGTTTACCCACCGTGAACTCATCCACAATTTGCAAATTGGGGGACATTTCAACATGCAGTGAAGTTCTTCTGATGGTGAAAAATAAAATGTGCCCAAATGATTTTTGATTTATGTTGGCAGAGAAACTACTGGAAGAAGCAAAAATACGTTTCCAATTGAATGCGAAGACCGATGGCATCACAGTTCCCTGGCGATGCTCAGTTGAATATGACTTTGTCGTGCCCTGGTAGGAACACAAAAAATATTGTAGAAGCAAAGTAAAGGGAGTATGACCATGTGGCATTAACACATCATTACAAGGATTTGTTTTCATTTTTAATGGACTACTGTACTACTCAAATGTACATGGTTGACGTAAACGCCAATTTTTCAATTGAATTAAAATAACAAAGATAATAAAACCCGATCCGACCCACTTTTGATCGTTACTATTTATTAAATAGAGACAGATTATGTTATATAAATTGTTCACAGTCATGAATATTCAACTAAATACAAGAAAAAGGCGTTTTCCATCATTGAATGGAGTTGGTGGTTACGTCAATCATGCTTGTTGGGAAGTATAGATGGTTTATTTACAATGATGGATTCTTAACGTTGTTGATTTACATTTTATGGAAGGTTTTTGGAGAATTTATAATTTATATGAATGTTCTCGAGCTTTTTCTCCGACACATACTTTTCCTCCGACACATACTTATTTACGATTATTTTCGATATTTTTGTCCAATCTTTGTTTACCTTTCCAACTGCATCAGTCGATTTAACATATTTGCGAAGGTCTGCCTTCATTAAAGCTCAATCAGGCAAATTTCTGGACAGTTTGGAGGATTTATGCCTTTTGGTACAAATACAAATTTTCAGATTTATACCAAAATATTGACGAAAAAAGACCAGAGAAAATATTTCAGCTACTAGTTAACGTAGAGATTCGCATTAATTGATCCATTAACGATGAATGACTTAGAAATCCTACCACAGGTGCAAATTGACTTGCCAACTCCTCACTTTCTAACCAAATCTTTGTGAACTTACCAATGCTCTGTCAACAAACACTCTGTCCAACTTCTATAAGACCACACTGAATATATTTCGTTGTAACACAAATAGGTAGAACAAGATATTTTCATACATTGTTGTATGCTTAGAATATATTTGAAGTCAACTTCGTTCAAAAGAGTAGTTTGTTATTCATAGGACTTAAATATCATAATTTCAGCTGTCCAGTTTTTATAAGACCATTTCAAGATCCATAAGTATTATGAATGAAAAATTCAAAACAATCGGCAAATTTACATGTCAATAATTGGTAACATTACCATTTCGGTTAAAAGCCTAAAAAATTATGCAGACCGGATTTTTCGATAATTTTCCATGTCCCCGATATAGCGGCCTTGAGCTCATCAATCGTGGTGTACCGCCTTCCCTCAGTGTATGTTCTGCGTACAAGGATCCTCTTAAGATTTTCAACAGGATTCAATTATGGAGAGTGAGCCAGCCAGTTTAAAAAAATATGTTTTTGGTCCTTAATTCATTGCTTGCTGGAATTCGAATTTTTCGCGACGTTATCTACACATAAACGGTATGGGAGACGATTCTAAACCATGTATATAATCCTTGCTATTTGTTTTGAATGATGTGAAAGCTATCTCGAGCTTTCCGGCCCAAACCATGCACAAGCCTCCAGCAAAATCCCAGGTTGAAAAATATGGTTCCTCCCTCCGTAAATCCGGCTAGTACCAGTTGAAACCGTTAGGACCATCCAAATTGAACCTTTTTTCTTCACTGATGATAACCTAATCATTGAAGAGCTTTTCGTTATAGTATATAGCAAAATGTGTTCTTTTGAAACATTTTTTGTCATAACATACCATGCCCCAGATGGACCGACATCTAAGCTTTGGAAAAACTCAGACATCTTCCAATGTGAGATGGTGTAAGATGAGAAGCTTTAACCTTTTGAGCCCTCTTTGTTTGTCGATTTGTCTTTTTTCTCTCTTCGTGAGCTCTTTTTTCGGAATTTTCCAGTTTTATTGATAAAAACAACTAAAACAACGGAAAATGTAACTGGTCTTATAAAAACTTGGCACTTGAAAAAAACAAAAACATTTGTTTACGCTCAGTGCTTGCACACACACATATGAAAATCATGCAGTGTATGGTAGTCACCAATACCAATACACTAAGATATAAATTGAAGCACTGTATGTTTACAATGACACAAAGTAGCAAGATCAGCACCTGGTACTATAGAAGTTAGACAAAGTGCACAAACAGATAATGTAATATCGAGGTCCTGGTAATGGTTTATAGTTCAATTTCAGGAGACATACGTCCATAATAACGCAGTGGTTTTTGTTTCTCCAAAATATACATTTTTATTCAGGCCACCCAATTGTGAGGTGTCACGGTCGCCATCTTCTGATAATAAAACGATTTCCTCTTTGTTCCGATTGACGGTTTGTCGTCGGGGTAACTGTGCTTTCCATTTAGCCCGCATCAAAAGCATTTGCACAATATCAGTGTTGGTTCCCACTCCCAAAGATTTTTGTTGTATAAAAAGGAAATAGTTTTTCTAACGAAAAGTTCAATATCAGTCCCTAGAGACCGACATTTGCCCTAATTTTTCTCAATACCTTCAACTCTTTACGAATTAATTTATGACGTATTCAGTCGCCATATGCCTCGAAGAAGGAGAGTGTCAAGTTTTCAATAACCCCTGGTGGTCTCCTGAGCAACGAAATCTTCGCAACAACCTCCGCAAAGTGCGCAATCATTATTTCAGTTCGAAGAATGAAACTGACAGAGCTAGACTTTGAAATCTTGACTTGGAATACAAGAGTCTCCTTTCTGAAACACAAGAAAACTATCTGCTAATAATTCAGGCAACGGTTAAACAAGATCCTTCAAGTTTTTTTTGGAAAAGGAAAGCAAGCTGTAATATTCGTGGTTCGGTTAGTTACAATGAGACCGTTTCTACCACAAGTTCAAAGACCGCCAACGAGTTTACTGCGTTCTTCGAAAGTGTCTTCAGCAAAGCATCACCGGTTCAACGTCATGATCGTTTTAAGGAAATACCGGTCCATAATATCAACCTATCGTGTATTCAGTTTACTCCAGAGGAAGTGAGGAGAGGTCTCGAGAATCTTGACTCAAAAAAAGAACCAGGTGCAGATAACTTACCGCCCGTATTTTTGAAGAACTGTGCCTCTTCGCTTGCCAAGCGCATCACTGCTGTTTTTAACCGTTCGCTCTCGGACAGAGTATTCCCGATCGCATGGAAATCAGTGTACATAGTGCCAATCTACAAGTCAGGTAGCTAGATCTGTGTTGAAAACTACCGTGGTGTGTCTATACTATGTACTATGCGATCTCGGTGTTACTATTGATTCGATACTAAGATTTCACGAACACATCAACATTATAACAGCTAAGGCCCATACAGTGCTTGGTTTCATCCGCCGTAATGCATCTGAATTTACTGTTGTTTATTGGCTCAAGACGCTATTTTGTTCGCTTGTGCGAAGTATTTTGGAATATGCTTCCCCGGTTTGGCGCCCTTATCAAGTTAAGGTAGGTTTAGAGATCCCGCGAACGTGAACGCGGACAAACACTTTTTTGTTAATAATTCATCAGTCCATATATAAAACGCGAGGAAAACATCTTGAAACGATAGGAAGAAACATTTTCTAGTTGAAAAACATGTTTAAACACAATTCATATTGATAAAAGGGGTTAGTTCAATATTTCACAACGATTCTGAATTTCCACCGTGGAATCGAGATGTTGATGAACTTACCATAGTTCACCGACTTCGGTGAACGTGAACGTGAAAACAGTGGTGAATATAGACGTCAAAATATTTCTCCGTTCATGTTCACGTTCGAATGTCCCAAGGCATTCTGAAAATTATTTCACCGTGAACTGTGAACTGTAAAAGGATATGTTTAGCAATTTTCAAGTTTTCAATGAAAATTTTGATATGGATGCAATTCCATTCAATCGGATCTCTGTTTATTTACTTCACATTTACTGCCGAACTTTCAATATGAACGTGAACGTGAACGTGAACAAAATCATTCTATTCACCACGATTTTTTGAGTTGTTTGTTCGCAATGTAGTTCACCGTGAAATGATCGCACTATTCCACCACCTGTTCAAGTTCACGTTCACGGGAACTCTAAACCAGGCTTTACACAGAGTCATGCGATTGAGCGAATTCAAAGAAAATTCGTGCGTTTCTCTTTGCGCTCTCTCCCACGGAACGATCCGCTCAATCTACCCTGTTATGCTGATCGTTGTAAGTTGATTGATTCAGAAACGCTTTCATCGAGTCACAAAAGATGTTTGTTTTTGATGTTATAATCGGTCACGTTGACTGCCCTAAGCTCTTGGGACAGATTCCATTGAATATTCCTCTTCGACGTTTTCGAAACACTGCATTATTAGATATTCCTTACCACAGAACAAACTTCGGTTACAATAGATGTTTTGACATTTATTTGCGTTCCTTTAATGTTTTTTGTAACGAATTTGATTTAATGTTGACAGGAAACGTGTTTAGTGCTAGGATTAGAGAGTAAGTATAGTTAGTTTTAAGTCAGTCTGTGCGACATAGTCGAAGATGTTGTACTAAACAAATAAAACTTCCGATCGTAAGTTCCTCTAGGACGCGTCCTCGGATCCATCCGAACAACAGTTGCACGTTCACGGAAACGTTTCAGCACATCATATAGGGTGATTTAGCCACTTTCAGCGATTTCGCGATTTTGGAAACGTACCACGACGGATGTGGGTGTCTAAAATCAACTTTTTTTCAAAACAAAGCGGTATTAAAATTTTCACCTTGGAAAGATATGTGGCTTCAATTATTTGAATATGGACTTTCGTGGGATCGGATATCGATTGAAACAACACGCGTAAATGTTCGAGATAAAACTAGTGTATTCTCTACAAGCTATCTTTTTATATCCAAAGTAAAACAATAAAGGAATTCATTTCTATAGTCTATAGTTCTGACCATCAACAGCTTAATGGTCAGACAGGACAATTGAGTATTGAACCGGAACAAATCGATTCGCATTAGTATGGAATCGTGTGCAACAAAACGTGTTACGTTGCGACTGTCACGCAGGGGCTGCAATGATATCTAGCAGATGACGCTACAAATTAGAGATGTGCCATCCGCTCATGAGCTGTTCCGAAGAATCGACTCTTTGAAGTGAGTTGACGCGGAACAGCTCGCAAAAAAAATCAAACAGCTCTTCAGCTCACTTTGATGATGATGAAGGAGAGAAAAGAGCTGTAGAATTGAAGAGAGTGTGTGAGCTGTAAGATTCAAATGAACTGACCGTCTCTCGCTCTTCGTGTTAAGACATCAGTTTAGTTTCATTTGTCCCTCGTCTTTTCAACTGTTATATTCGCGTTGACGGCATTGAGCTTTGTTTACCAGTTTAGGGGGCGCCAAAAATAATAATTGTCTCTCAGGCAGAATGAACACGTTTTTAAAATTCAAATTATTAATGAAAATTAACTTCTGTGTATCAAATGAGTATTCTATTTCAATGAAAAACACTTTGTTTGCAGGCGGTGCAAAAATCTCATAAGATTTTTTTTTTGAAGAAAACTTTCTATTGTAATGTAAAGCCTCAGTAAAAATGTCGGAAATGTTGTACTCGCCGAGTCTGTTATAAATAATAGTCTGGAATACGTGTTTCAAGTAATTAATAATATGGTGTGAAAAATTTCATTTGAATTTTAACATTTTCAAACTGGCTTCGTGGCTATCGAGTTTGGGACCCAAATTGAAAGTCGGCACTGACAACTGAGCTGAAGAGCTGTTCATAAAGAACAGCTCATTTAGATGAGCTGATATGATCAGAGCTGTTCATCATGATGAGCTGATTTGCACACCTCTACTACAGATACATGGTTTCCAAACAACTTGCTGTCAAGACATTTCGGATACACCTACTACAACCGCTGCTATAAATTAACAGTGATTCCAGATTTTTACTGAATCAAACCTTAATGTATGAATGTGCTTCCTTGTAATTCTTCTTGTTGTATTGACACTTTATGAAATTGCATCACGGAAAAAACGCTGTGAAAATTTAATTTTTAGGAATTATATCTTCAGCTTTCGCTTATAATCAGATAAGAGTGTATAGATCACGTTGGCTATGCTTCACTGCCAATTTTTCGTAAATTTGGAAAAATGTCGAACGAAAAAGAGCGTCGTGAATTAATCCTGTGCACTCATTTCGAGAATCCGGAGTTGTCACATCGGGACATCGGTAAGATGCTGGGAATCGTCCAATCCACGGTCAGCAGAATACTAAAACGATACTTCGAGAACCTAACCATCGACCGGAAGGTGAAGAACGGCAAAAATGGATGCTCCGTCAGTGAAAAAGATCACAAGCGCGTAGTTAAGCAGTTTAGACGTGATCCGAGAAGTTCGGTCCGGGATGTCGCCAATAAGCTGAATTTGTCAAGTTCATTCGTCCAGCGGACCAAGCAGCGGGAGGGCCTGCGTACATACAAGGTTCAGAAGGCTCCTAACCGCGACGAAAGGCAAAACATGGTGGGGAAGACGCGAGCCCGGAAGCTGTACAGCGAAATGCTGACGAAGCCGCATTGCCTGGTAATGGACGATGAAACCTACGTCAAAGCGGACTTTCGTCAGCTACCGGGCCTGTTGTTCTTCTCCGCAGAGGACAAATTCAGCGTTCCGGAGGAGATTCGTAAGCAGAAACTATCCAAGTTTGCCAAAAAGTACATGATGTGGCAAGCGATCTGCTCTTGCGGAAAGCGGAGCGCCCCCTTCGTGATGACCGGCACGGTAAACGGGCAGGTTTACCTTAAGGAGTGCCTACAGAAGCGCTTACTACCACTATTGAAGCAGCACGAGGGCCCGACCATCTTCTGGCCGGATCTCGCTTCGTGCCACTATTCAAAGGACGTGTTGGAGTGGTACGAAGCCAACGGGGTCACCTTCGTGCCAAAGGAAATGAACCCGCCCAACGCGCCGGAGCTTCGCCCAATAGAGAAATATTGGGCGATTATGAAGCAGGACCTCCGGAAGAACCCAAAAGTTGTCAAATCGGAGGCGGACTTCAAGAGAAAATGGATTTCTGTTCAAAAAAAAACTACAACCTGACGTTGTATAGAACCTTATGGACGGGGTAAAGAGGAAGGTGCGAGCATACGGGCTTGGGCTCGAAGTATGAATAAAAAGAAAATGTCAAAAGTTGTTTAATAGTTTTTATTTTACTGTCTAAAATTTTCAAAAGGATCGGTCTACTGGGCGAATTTCTACAGCGTTTTTTCCGTGATGCAATTTGATGTGACACACCCTTTATGTGCTTGTATGACTGAATACCACGAATAAACAAGGTACACTGGTAATAAATTCTAGTTTTCCTTCGCACCACTCTCTCGAAAGAAGGTAACCCACGTTAACTACAAATTTTGATTTAAATTGAAAATATTCGTGCATGCATGTGAAACAATGATTGAAAGATTCAAAAAGCAGCTCACCCGATCTCGCGATTGAGAGTGGAATATGATATAGTCAGTTTTAAACTTATTACCAGCTATTGCAACGGAAATCAGAATCCTTCCTCTTCGCAATCACTGACCGAGCTTGAAACTGTCTAGAGAGAAAGTTTGAAATAAAACGATGAAGAGTAGAAGTCAGAGCGGGAAAAGCGTTATCTAATGTGTATTCTTTGAAACGTATTGTACAAATTTTGCATAAGTCAGTGTGGAAGGAATTGGAACAGGAACAGGAAGCAAATAGGAAAAGGAAAACAAAGGTATATGATCAGGTTGCAGAAAATAGATTTATAATTTAGCATTACCAAGCTGTACTTATCATGTCGTACTGCACAAAGTCACACCAGCGAAGTGTAGAATTCTATTTGATGTGGACATTTCAAACTAAACAAGAGGATCCTCCATGGCAAATTATAGATATATGATGCAAGCATACATACAACCAGATGTGTGTGTATCCAGTTTAAAGCAATAATTAATAAAGGTGACAGAGCAGGTGTTTGTTCTAATCGACGCGAAGGTTGCACTTTCGCGAGAAAATAAGGAGATCACACTATTTTAAAATAGTAAAGTATATAAGATATATTTTGTTCAGGGAATAGGCAAAGTAAGAAGAATAGTATTTGTACATCGCATAAACACACACACCATACACTAAGAACACGCAGATACACTTAGAAAGTGGAGGAAAGAGTCAATGTATGTTTTTTATTACATTAAGTACATTCTGGTAAGTCAGGTATGTTTTTTTTTTCGGAAATATGATTTACTTTGGAGCCAGTGAAACAGATTGAAAAGAAGATTCAATCAATTGGAGAGATATGAAAACACAATAAGGTTCCTAACAAAACAAAGCCACACACAAACATAGCCCGTTACAAAATCAGAATAATGATGAATTTTACGATAATTTCCAGCACATTGGTTCGAGTCTCTGTATCGAGAATAATATACATAACATATTAGAGGGGTATTTGATAATTGGCTCTTAAATTCAACTAATAATCTAAAATCATAAGTAACCATTAGACTTAGGTTCTAAATTACAAAATTAAAGTGAACAGAAGGTGGTATGTATAATGTTTCTTAGTTAAGCAAGGCTTAAATTGTAAAATTTCTTGGAGGGGCAATAGACTTAGTAGTTAAATCAATTGCAAAAACAAACAAAAAAAAGTGAAAACATGAAACTCATTACTAGAGCAAAATTTTAAAACTAAGAGATGATTGATAAAGATAAGGTGATGGCGCCCTGTGAGATCCATTCGAGAACCATAAGTTTGTGACATCACAGAGAAAACTGGATAAGGTGAAATCAGGAGAAGGTATGACTAAAATTCTCTTACGAACAAATAAAAATATTTGGTGTTGTGACTTTCTGAATAATGGTGAAACATTAATATACAATAAACTATTATAGCACTATTGACAAAAAACACTCAATGAGAAAAGCATAGCAATTCAATTTCAAATGAGCGAGAAAGAAAGAAAAAAAAATGGAAGCAACACACGCAAATCGAATGAGTTACAGAAGGGGCCGAAAATAAACAGAGAGTGATAAGAAATTTAACATAACGAATGATTGTGATATAAATGAAAACATTGTTTGATCAGAATGGGATAGGTTTAGCAGTAGGCAAGCGGCCACTGGAGACTGATTTATAGTGGAAAATGTGAGATATTTTACATCATCTGACAAAAGGAAACAGTGATCGGAAGAGGCGAGCATAACCTCTCTCGCTCTTACGCATACAAGTAGAAAAATCACAAACACACTCACACACACTTGCATAGCTACACAAGAGGGCAGAGAATAGAAAACTCTTCGAGTGTGCGTGCTTCTTCTAGCGAGGTCGAATGACGGTTTCATCACAAATTAGAGAAGAATTAAAAAATCGACGTAGCGTAGTTGAAACTACAAATACAACTCGCGTGTCAGAACTATATTATATTTTCCGCCCAAAATGTGTTACCATTCAATTAAACTTATATGTACATTTTATATTTCATCGAAACAAAACAAAAAGCAAGATATAAATACAAACAAAGAAAAAAACAAGACTATATTTTAAATTTGACCCAGCTCGGTATTGCAGTCTGATCCGAGCAGATAAACGCAATATAGATGTTGCGTTGGAAAGTGATTGAGGATAGTATTTATAGCCATTTTAGAATGATGCGAAGACGCGATGCATGAAACATGAGTAGGAAAATTTCAGAAGCAAATGAAAAAAAAAACGAAACAAAACACATTGTAATCGCATTATTGCAGCTTTCGGTGTCCAGTTTTACGAATCACAAGAAATGTGCGCGCACACAATGCAACGGTGACGTGTGGGAATCTCCTACAGCCAAACTCAGAAACTAAGTTACCAAAACCGGCTTCAGTTGTCCTCCCAACAAACTACTTACCCACATACCCGAGTGAAGGAAGGTCATAACAAAAACTAGAACACAACTAAACCGTTAAGTTATTTCAATAAGGAAAGAAATAAAACGAAAAATGCCTGCCAATAAAATATATGAACAAGAAAACCGTACCAAATAGTGAAATATTAAAAACAAACTATTTTTACAAGAACTAAAAACAAAACAGAAGCGCATGAAAAAAGGAAACACATAACCACAAGCAGCAAAACTGAGTAAACGCGTTTGATTTCCAATAGTTTAAAGCAAAAGTTCACTCCTGTGGTGAGCTCTTTTCCAACAATGTATATTTTTCCTGCAGTTCAAGCTTAACTCGCCAATACAGACAGGACAGACAAAGCAAGAAGAGACATTTCAAACTTATCAATCCTAAGTACAGTTTTGTTCAAACCAGTTACATGTCACTGTTATGTATATTAGTACCAGGTTAAATTAAATCCAACAAGCGAGCATGCAATGAATTGAAGTGCGAAACAAGAAGCCATGTTACCTGAGGAAAGAATTGATGGAATAGAATTATTTGATCGCGAGCGTCTAGAATACTGCGAGAAGGAGTCTGCAAGAGAAAGGAAATCGAGCGAAAATCGCTAAACCAATGTTACCGCTTTCTGTTGTCATTATACTCCGATTCACACAATCTGCTCTCACCGAAGATTACCGATTACAAAACACACACACACACACCCTCAAGAGCGTGGGTGAAAAATGGTCCACAAACCACACCGACACCCAAACTTACATTCGAATAAACAACAATAAAACAATAATATTTTTTGATACAAGTATTTTTACAAATTTTAAGCAATCAGAAAACAAGAAAAAAGAGAAGGAGAAATGCAACAAAAACAGAACGGTGCATCATGCGAGCAAAATGGGGGAGAGCAAAAACCCACACAACTAGTCGGCAAAAAATAGGAAAGGGCGGAGTTAAAAACCAGAAATGACAAAAAAAGACAGGTATAAACGAGCCACGCAAGCTAAGAACAAAAATCAGTCAGAAATTAATCGAAAATAATAACTCAATTCAGATCAGCTAGGTTTATTTCGTGATTATAAATGTCCAGACTTAAAAAAACGAAAACCAGACACACAAACTCTTATTTACTAGTATCGTGAATTAAGACCGAAACGGTCGGATCCAGTCTAGAAAAAAGTGTAACTTTTCAAAATTGAGTAATAAATCAATTTGGAGCGAAATTGTGCAGATGATAAGACAACAGAAAAAAAAACTATATTAAATTGTGTGGAAAAATTTCTTAATTCTTGTTGTACTAAATGTTATATTTATTGAGAATAAAAAGGAAAAGTATAAAGAGAATGCTAATCGATTGCTCGTGTCAATGTCAATATATCACAAACTCGTAGGGGCGGCTCTTCTCATTCTAACGGGTATTTTAATAGGGACGCTACAAAGGTAGACCGATGGAGACAGCAAACGACGCCATATTTTTTTCCGCTCTCTTGACATTTCTCTTCAGTAAGGTTTGCCATTTCATAAGGGAAAAATAAACGATCCAACAATGTTTAGTCGAGGTTATTTAAAATGTACTCCTTAATTCGGAGTCAATGGCCTCAACTTTAAGAGCGCTACGTCCAATTTATGGTCGTCATAATCGTCCTGCCAATCCACAGGCACAGTACAAAATGTTCCCGTGCCAGTAAGACAAAGAAGTGCCCTTAGTGTCGAGAATATTGCTGCCACTAACGTAAAGTGACCAGACGTCCCGCATTTCAACAAAATGTCCCGCGTAAGATTACGTCCCGCGAAACGTCCCGCATTTGGCAAAAGGAACGAAAATGTCCCGCGATATCAATATATTTCAATATTACAATTTGGCGGTCTTCTCGACAATATTTATCTCCAGCCGATCCATTATCCATTCTCCAGTGATCTTTTGGCATAATGGGCTGAAGCACTTCGTACTTCGTTCGGACATTCCCTTTTCGTCTTTCAGAGAAGGACCTTCTTCGAAAACTTGATGTCCCCTGCCATTCGTTGAATTCTAGCATCAAGTACGTCTCGTCTTCCATTATGAGCACGAAAAGAAGTTTTTCACTTCTTTCGCCGGAAAAAAGTTTTTCACCAGCACCTGAAGCTACTCCTTCTGAGTGATTGCCTGCTGCTCAGATACGGCCGGTCTCGTCTGACGCTCCGCATAAGAATGTCCATTTTGGCCAGATTCTCATTAACCGTTTGGCCGGTTGCTTCGATCTCCCGGCTTAATGAGCGACAGGGAGAAGATGTTGTAAATACCAGATCGGCTATATCTGGCGGACACAATGTGCCTCAGGATGTCTAACTCCTTTGCTATGGGGTGGATTTGGAAGTATGAAAAAATCATCAAGTTGCTTGACAGTGCTGCTGCTACGAATCAACAGCCTTGAATCATTTTTGTTGTAGGCTTAATAAACGTAATATTTAAGGAAAATTTGTTCCAATAAATATTTTTTTGTAGTTTTTGTTTTGTCATCCGAAAATAGTCCATTTTTAATGCATACGTTAACACTAAAATCGATGAAAAATGGACTGGAATTTTTGAGCATATCATTCGGTAATTTGAAGAAAATTGTGGAATGTTAATCATACTTGCTAGGCTTAAATGCCCTGACAGAGCGAGTGATTTTCAGTAATCCACGGAAAAATCACAACTGAGTGACGATACTCAAAAAGAAATAATACAGATCAGGTTTAATTGCAAGGACACATGTTAAGAGTCTCACGAATAAATGAGATTCGCTAAACTATGGTTTATTTTCACATAACGTATACACATAACGTTTTGTTTTTTGTGTCCCGCGTTAGACCTCTGACCATCTGGTCACTTTACACTAACGCATCAATTGAGGAAGACTCTAATCGGTCTCTCACACGTCGTTCTCAAGCGTTGGGCATCACTGTGACGTCGTTGTGGCAAATTTTCCTAGAAGATCTTGACCTACATCCTTACAAGATTATATTGACGCAAGAACTGAAGCCGCTTGACCACCAGAAGCGTTGTATCTTCGTGAATTGGGCTGAGAAACAACTTGAAAATGATCCGGATTTTCATCGAAAAATCATCTTCAGCGATGAGTCTCATTTCTGGCTGAATGGCTTCGGCAATAAGCAAAATATGCTTTATTGGTCAGGTAGCAATCCACACGTACTCCATAAAAAATTGCATCCCGAAAAATTACGGTTTGATGCGGCTGATGGTCCGGCGGCGTCATTGGTCTATACTTCTTCCGTGATGATCCAGACCGGTACGTTACTGTGAATGGGAATTGCTACCGCTCGATAATGACCGAATATTTTTGGCCCGAATTGGATGATATGGACTTGGACAATATGTAGTTTCAAAAGGACGGGGCCAAAAGCCACACAGCGGATATAACAATCGATTTATTGAAAACCATGTTTGGTGAGCGTGTTATCTCACGAAAAAGCCCAGTCAATTGACCGCCTCGGTCGTGGAATTTGACGCCGTTAGACTATTTCCTGTGGGGCTAGGTCAAGTCTATGGTCTATGCCAACAAGCCAGCGACGATTGATGAGCTTCAGACGAATATCGAACGTGAAATTGCAGCAGTATCGGCCGATTTATGCTTGAAAACCGTCGAAAATTAGGTTCAACGTCTGGAATTCTGCAAGCGTGCCTGTGGTGGCCATGCAAAAGAAATCGAGTTCCATACATAATGGCTTCAAATGTACTTTCACATGAATAAACAATTTCATTGATATCCAAAACCGTTTTTGTTTTATTTAAAAAAAACTTTTGTAGCGCTCTTTGTGTTATGTAGAAGCTTGAGCAATTTGAAATGTAATTTGTTTTCCAATTATATAAGAATATAGCAGGGATCAAGTCCAAAAAACGACCGCATCGGTTAACGTAGAAATACTAAATTATTTTTTTTTTAATTCTATTGCTCTTCAGATATTAAACTAGAATGCATCAAAATCATAGAAATGATTCTTTAGTTGAAAATTTTGGTGACACTGAAAAAGGGTCGACAATTTTCGTTGTTTTGTAGAAGCAGTTGGAGATGGATGATTTATGATTCATTTTTGACGATGCATCACCTCCTCAAATTTGAAGTTACGGAAAATCATACCTCTGTGTGCGATATATTCCGGTTACAACAGCGTCGACCTACTGAAATGATTTTGCTCTTGGACTTTGTATCTAGCGAAACCGCTATATGTGATATATCCATTAGGAAAGAACGTTAACCAACCGCTATCTGAAACGAGACTGTGTATTTTAAATCGCGTCATATATAGAGAATCGTAATATATATCGAACAAATTTATCCCATATCTAGCGTCGTACGTCTTCTCGACTCGAGGAATCAAGGATAGAATGGTCACTAGCCGGCACAATTATCAGCTCGTGTAGAGTTGTCATGAGCGGTACAACCTTTGACTCTTGTTGAATGATCAGTGGACTGCACAACCTTCGGGCCGTGTATCTGTAAAGAGTGTGTGTATGTATTGCCGCGAACAATGTATCAATTGAATTTCAAAAAGAAAATCGCGTTTCCATCGACCTAAGCGGTTCGATCGACTGATCCGATGTAGGTTCGAACTCCGGTCGTCTGTATTATCGTTTTGCTGCATGTTTCATTAGAAGCATGTTTCATCGAACATCAGCAATTTCGAGTGCTGATATTCAGCAGTCCATTTTTTGTAAATCCATAAAAAATCTATGGTTTCCTGTAATAGATTGAAATTAAACACGTTTTATGAAATCATTAAAAATTAAAAATAAATTACCATCATCAATGAAGCCATTGAATTGCTTTATTCCTGCAATCAAATCAATATCCAAATTGTTTTGTTTTGGTGATTAATTCAACATTCCATTTTCATCTGTTAATTGGTTATGAGTTTCGCTCATATTTGTTTCGATCCGTTTAGCTTCTCTCCAGCGGTTGCGATGTTTTGTGAGTAATCGACTATAAGAGCCAATTTTTTTAAATTTAATTATTTTATTCTTCCGTATGTGTTCAGACATTGCTGTTATGAAATTAAACTGGTCAATGTTAAAGCATTTCATTGACATTTCAATATGATGTCATATGTTTTTTATTACGATCTAATATGATTTACTGTTTCATGATTTTCTTCAGCATGCAACACGATTTACTACAGTACTGAATCGATTTAAATTATACGCATATACGACACACAATCTGTATCAGCGTAATATACGTATATGATGCGGATTAAATATATTTTACGACAGTGTACATCATAAAATTTATGTTTATTACACCGAATTGCAACTTAATTTGATAATGATATATATAATCGAGTTTTTACATTTTATGCGATTTCAAATATACACGATACATACTTTGATTGATATTATATGCGATTATGATTTATTCTGCCCAGCAAACATTAAGTCGTATGAATAGCTATAATTTGAGGTGATATACATACAACCAAGACACATTTGTATGATATATGATGCAGATAACTAGCATATACACACAAAAGTGGAGGCGATATACGTATATATATACGTGGAGGCGATATACGTACATATTTTGTACGCATATAAAGCCGTATATAACGATATGCGATGCTTTTTGGACTGATATGCGATTTGATACGACAACGTTACCACTCAATCCATCGATGACATGGAAAATCGTGTTTTTGCATTTTATGCGATTTTAGATATATTTGATCGATATTTTGATTGATATTTTATGCGATTGTGATTTGATACGAAATTATATGTGACTTATCATGTGCAAAGTTATACGATTCAATGTTTGCTGGGTGATTTCTTGTAAGACCTAGCACGTGCAAAATTATACGATTTAATGTTTGCTGGGCACCCTGTCCCTACATTAAATCGTATAATTTTGCACGTGTCAAGTGTTACAAGAAATCCTAATAAATCATAATCGCATATAATATCAATCAAAGTATGTATCGTGTTTATTTGAAATCGCATAAAATGTAAAAACCCGATTTTATATACCATTATCAAATTAAGTTGCAATTCGGTGTAATAAACATAAATTTTATGATGTACACTGTCGTAAAATATATTTAATCCGCATCATATACGTATATTACGCTGGTACAGATTGTGTGTCGTATATGCGTATAATTTAAATCGATTCAGTACTGTAGTAAATCGTGTTGCATGCTGAAGAAAATCATGAAACAGTAAATCATATTAGATCCTAATAAAGAACATATTACATCATATTGAAATGTCAATGAAATGCTGATGCACTCGAAAGTTTTAACAGCTGTTGAATTAAATTTCAGATAGCCGCGCGAGATAGCTGGTGGATGATAATCCAGACGACCGGAGTTCGAACCCACATCGGAGCAGTTTTCACCAAACATCAATCGGTGCCATTTTAAACAGTCATATTCCACTCCCAACACAAGTCAATCAAACAATTATTATTTCTACAAACATAAATACTCATATATAAAAATGGTGATTCGTGAGGCTATAATAAACATTTCACGAAAATATTTTGCGCCATTTGTTTTTATTCTATGTCTGTAATAAACCGTATATGAGTATGGCAAAAGTCGTATTTTTGACAATTCTTGAATATATTCATATTAGATCGCAATTCAATTTCAACATAATCGCTATTATAGCCGGTCAAAGTTGCATATTCATCCAAACAAATTCGGTAAGCATTTGCCATGTATGTATATGGCCTCCACTTTTGCATGCATATGCCAATTAAGCGCATTATATGTCAACCAAATTTTAGGGCATATGATGTTATATATACGCTTGTTATGCGATTTAATGTTTGCTGGGTGTGATCAATACTAAAAGACTTACGTAAATTAAGTTTCATTCCACCAGAATGAAGAAAAGGTCAATCAGCGAGTTCTGTAATAGAACAATTCTACGCCAAATTAACCGATCGATTTACACAATTTCGGAACCTTTCGTTTTACATGCTCTACTATTAATGGTAAAGCCCGACCGTTCACAATTATTTTCAAAGGACCGTTCAATTTTTGTGAAAATAATATCAATGATATGAGAAAAATAATATGGATGATCGACCGCTCCCAGACAGCTTAACCCTTTTATTGATCAATAAAAAAATACTCATGGTGAGCGGAAGTGTGAAAAAGTGTGAAAATTCTTGAAAATCTAGAACAGATTTATTTTATTTTGGAACATAGATGTGAATGCATTCTTTTTGAAAATTTACGTGTCCACCTGGAAATTATTCCTACTCCCTCCCACCTCACCGTGGACAACCGTGGACATTGTCGTGACCCCTACACCCTCTAATACCAGGGACATACAGCTGTACTTGCGTTGTACGTGTACAGCGTTGTACAGGTACCATCGTACCATGACAGACATACTTTGTTTGTACATTGTACCGTATGTCAAACTGACAATCAGATATTTTTCCAATTTCCACCACATATTTCAATGAAAAAGGTTTTTATTTAGTGTCTAAACTATCAAACACAACAAAAAAGGTTCCAATCTGAGTTATTAACTTAAAAGAAAGTCAATGAAAAGAACGTTTATCAGATGATTTGATTCTGCTTGTTCATGCTACCCACCACTAACCGTCTATGGCGCTGCGCACAGTACAACTGTAGCCATGTACAGCGGTAAAACAGGTCGGTACAGGTACAGCGATTGTACCGAGTTGCTTGCATGGTTCTAGCGCTGTACATGGTGACAGACATACAATTTTCGAAGTACAACGCAAGTACAGCTGTATGTCTGTCATAAGTATAAAGTTGTCCACGTGGTATGTGGACGGTCCCTAGGAAAAAACGTTAAAATCCATGCAACTTATCTGAATTGGGTGAAATTTCTTCCGACAAATGTTCAATTTTTATTGAGTGTGCAACGAGTTGTCAATCAGCCGGAAGGCTATTGTTTACATTCTGTCGTATGAATTTCAAAATATTGCAGCATCAACAGAAATAGCATATCGTGAATGCTAAAGCTTGTAGAATCAATATCGGGTGATCACAATATCAGAGCACATCTGTGTTCTCATCTAGTGCGTGTTTGATTCGATGAATCATGGAGTCTATTGGTAAAAACTCCAACTCTTCGATATCGCGACCGATGACTAATCAGGAATTTTCAATTTGCACAGATGAAGCACAAACAGATGACCGCCTGTGTCGGAGCCTTCCGATGGATGTGATTTACCGCGGTCTCGACCGGTTTGAGCTGCGTCACTTCCCGGAAGTACGACCCTCGGAGGACCACACCGTTCTGTACAATCTCCCGATTGATCCCCGCGGAGCGGAGCCGCCAGCACCGCGTCGATCGTACAGCAAGTGGGACGCGAATTATGTCCGTCTACCCTGTTCCCATCGCAGCCAGTACCCGGTGGAGCAAGATGACGGAAGCACAGCGCTTGAAAGTCGCTGGGAGCTGGTACAGAATGCGCTACTTCAACCAATCCACACCAGCCGCCAGCTAGAGGCGGCCATTCTTTCGTACAACACAAAATATGCCAACAGTTGGAAATTTAAGTCGCTTCACAAGCTGTTCGAGGAGGAACTGGAAGAGGACGAAAGTGCAGCCTTTTTCGAGCATACCCTCCCGAAAATGATCCAGCTGGCTCTCTCGCTGCCGGAGTTAGTGCCAGGAGCTATTCCGCTACTGAAGCAGGGTTGCAACAAATCGATTTCGCTCACCCAGCAGCAGGTGGCTTGCTTGTTGGCCAATGCGTTTCTTTGTACGTTTCCTCGGCGGAATACACAGAAAAAGAAATCGGAGTACAGCCTCTTCCCCGATATCAACTTTAATCGGTTGTTTCAGAGTACCGGACAGTGCGTAATTGAGAAAATCAAGTGCGTGTGTAACTACTTTCGGAGGGTTTGCGCAAGGATGCCTACAGGTTGAATATTGAATTCGTCAACGGAAGATTAGTAACTAATAATCTATTTTTAAGGGGTTCTCACATTTAAGCGGAGGTACATCAATCCGAAGCAGATTGTGGACTGGAGTAAATGTAATGCAATAATAGCGCGAGACGTAGTTCCGCTCCATGTAACTTCGGAGGGTACTATCGAAGACCAAGGCAAAGGATTGCTGCAGGTATTTTTTTAATTTAATTTTATTCATTTTCGTCAAACAAATGTAGACTACATACTTATATATTAATGTTACAATGTTTTCTTAAGTTAAATACCTTTCCTACGGTACATGTTTCTTTTTAGCTGTTTTTTATTCATTGTTGTGTCAATTAGCTCGCAGTGCTGGCTGAATATACGCATCATGCGATAGATAGGTGCGTTGTTTGCATAATTTGTTGTGGATGTTTTGGTTAGAAACAAATTGCGTGTTCTTAGTTGACGCCCAGGTACATAGAAATTTAATTTTTCTAGTAATTCAGCTGATTGTACTCGTTGCGAAATTAGATCATTAACAAAAGAAAGCATTGCAAATTTACAGCGTTCCTTTAGTGAAAGGATGTTTATGAGTATGCAGCGTGCTTCATATGAAGGAAGTGGGTATGAAGTCCAGTTCAACTTACGGAGTGCAAAAAAGAGAAACTGTTTCTGGACTAACTCAATGCGTTCTTCATGTACGACCATATACGGGTTCCAAACGTTGTTACAGTATTCCAGAATGGGCCTTACATATATGATATGCAAAAGCTTGATTGTGTATGGATCCTGGAAGTTATGTGACAAGCGTTTGACAAAGCTTAACACACTATTTGCCTTATTGATTACATAGTTGTAGTGTTCTATGAATGTGAGTTTACAGTCCAGGACGACGCCTAGATCTCTAACTATTTCACATTTCTCTACATTTTGATTTCCGAGACGTATTACAATATTTGGCACATGATTTTTTCTGCTAATTGTAATGGAGTTTCCTTTTTTTACATTCAGTTTTAGTATATTTTTATTACACCAAGTATGGAATACATGTTTTCGTTTTGTTTGTCGTTTTCATTACCAATTTCCGCAAAAAGCTTCATGTTGTCTGCATACACAAGTACATTTATACGCTTGAGAACGAAGGAGACGTCATTAACGTACAGAATGAAAGGAAGAGGACCAAGATGAGAGCTTTGTGGGACTCCCGAAGTGATTATTACTGAATTTGAGAGAGAATATTCCCCTTTATTCCGCGCGGCGAATGAGGTGAGATGGCCCATGTCCCTGATTCCCGTAGACGAATGGAGTCACTATAGTATATCACTAGATGAGATTTGAAGTCGTGTCCTCATATGTTATCGACTCGAGTATCGAAAAGAAGTTGAAAAGTAATGAAGCTTCCACAATGAAGCGAGGAACTTTGCTATCTCGCGTCACTCGCCGCGTAGAATAAGAGGGATTGAAAATGAACAATTTGTTCACGATTTGTTAGATAAGAATTGAACCAGTTTAAGAGTCCTTGTTCCATTCCAAATTTCTGCAATTTGAAGAGTAGTAATGGAATGTCGATGCGGTCAAATGCTTTACTGTAGTCGGTGTAAAGAGCTTCTATGTGTTTGCTGTTTTCCATACCATTCAAAATAAAAGTCTCAAATGCCAACAGATTAGTTGTAGTTGAGCGGCCTACGAAGAAGCCATGTTGCATACACGTTATTCTATTCTTTACTTGTTGGTAGACTTTTCATTCACTATTGCTTCGAATAATTTAGGAACGCAAGAGATAATGGCAATCCCACGATTATTACGTACGTCAGATTTAGTGCCTGATTTAAAGATCGGTACCAAAAAAGATTGTTTCTATTTTTCTGGGAATGTTCCAGTTTGTAGTGACATATTGAAAATGCAATATAAAGGAGGGGTGAGTTCCTCAGTCAGGTTCTTCCCCAATTGCCCAAAGTTGTTATCAATTTACAACGTGTAATCGATTGAAAATCTTTGGAAAATAATGAATCTTGAACGATTCAGGTACACTGCATTGATTTAATAGATTTTTCACATCTTTTCATTGCAAATTCGATCGGTTATCACCAAAATAAACATGGCTGGAACAAGGACACCCATATTTCTACTTGTTTTATATTTTACCAACAAAATTCATTTGCTATATTGCGATGAGTAAAACAAACGCCGATCAATAACACATGCAATAGGATATTTTCGAGCAAACGCTGTGAAAATGGCGAGAGCCGGATTTCCCTTTCGAAAGCACGGAAATCCGCATTCAACACTGCGCGAGAAGGTCTTGGAAAAGTATTCCAGACCACGTCATGAAAAGGAACCGTTCTCGATGTCACAGAAGGACAAATAGTTGAATGGCTGTTAGCCGAAACAAAAGCTAGATTCCCTGTGACCACAAAGAGATTACTGTTAAGCGTAGCACATTAAGTGAGAAAATCAGCTCGTTCCAATCCATTTAAAAACGGGATACCGGCTCGTAATTGGATCAATGGGTTCATTAAACGGCATCCAGGAATATTGAAACGGGTGCCAAGCGTATTGTCAAAGCATCGTGCAGTTATTTCCAAGTAACAAATCAGAAGCCTGTTTCACGAATTCCATGAGTATTTCGAAGAAGTGCTGGCTAATGTGTTGAAATTTTCGGAACAGATGTTCAATTTGGATGAAACAGCAGTACGCACAATACCTGCAAAGAAACTGGGTATAGCTGGTTCCGGCCAAAAAAACGTCCAGGAAAAGGTAGTTTACATCGATCGAGAATCTTACACTGACTTGTTTTGTGGTAACGCAGCCGTGCAGTTAGCGGCAACGTTGATTCTATACCCGTACAAATCCAGTATGCCAAAAGAAATCTGGCAGAGCTTGACCGAAAGCTCATTCACTCATTCACACAAAAGTCTTCGATGATGTTAGTAAATAATAGGTCTAAATAATAATTTTGGGAATTTTTTACGTGATATATTTGATTAGGACCGAGATGTGCAATTTCGTCAAATATATAATGAAGGGTTTCATTTTCCCCGACGACTGGAAGTAGAATGCATTCATTATCGTTATCGGGGATGAAGTCTACTTTATTTTGATTGTAGTCTCCGTAGATATGAAATTTCACTTCTGGTTCTAGTTTTGCTGTAATTCGATTTGCCGTTTGAAAAAATAATTCATACGACTTTTTATTTGCATGTTCGGGTGGGAAATACACGGTAGCAAATATGTGTACTTCGCTAGCTGTAGATAATTTTGCCCAAACATGTTCAAATTCTTTATGTTTTTCGGTTACGAGTTCTTCAGAAATGAAATTTGCATTAATGGCAATGAGAACCCCTCTTTCAGACTTCTTCTGAGATAACGATAAGTTACGGTCGTGCCGGAATACATTAAAATTATCTCCAAAAATTTCTTCGCTTTTTACGCTTTCGTTCCAGCTAGTTCCAGCTGCAAGAATAACATTGAAAGAAGCGGGTCAAATATTTTGATAAATTTCTTTCATTTTTGCTGGGCTTTTCATGCGATTGAAATTTTGACAATATATTAAAATTTCAGTCGAATTCTGTTGAGAAGATGGAGAAGTTTTTTCAGACAAATTCTACTTACTTCACTATTTTTCGACTACTAATTCCCTGTAAAGGGCGCGTCAGCGTCGTTGAAAATTTTGCGGACTGCAGAATTTTGTTGCTGTTTCCCTAGCATGTTGTAGCCATTGCGTTGCGTTCACTGGACAGAAACGTTCGGTGTGATTTGAAGTCTGCCAAGGCGTCAATACATGAAATTCCCAGTTCTTCGTGCACTTCCAGGAAAATTTCACGCAAAAAGTTTGTGACTGTTGGTAAACCTTCAGCTGCGAGAATTACAGGAAAGATAAGTCCTCACTGTGTCCATTATTCTAGAGTCTCGTAGGTGTGCCTTCAAATAGTGTCTGTCGCCGACTGCCGATTGCTCCGTAAGTCTTACTATAGGAGGTCGCATTGGGTCCAGCAGAGGAGATACTTCTTCAGGTGCTGAATTCGGTTCCACAAGTGTTGGCGGAATGGAATTTTCATTTGACGTTGGTTGGATACTGTTGTAATGTGGCTGGTTTTCTGCTCGGTACGGGTTGATTGTTTCGCCCTTCCTGAAATTGATGAATTTCGGGACCAAGAGAACAGCAATTGGATGGTCGGTGTTTGGCCCACCAGCAAACTGCACTTTTGCTGAGGCCAGCAGTTCCTTATCCGATTTCTCGGCTTATTCGCTTTGTTGCCAATGTGCTGACTGCTGTTGGGTGCAGTTTGCTTCTTCGTTTCCTGTTCAGTTTTGCTTTTTTCTGTGGCGTTTTCTTCAAGCCTACGGATTCGTTGTTTGGCGTCGAATTCCGGCCAGTCTGGTTTCCAATGCCATTTATGGTCAAAGCGGCGCCATCCTGGAGAGGTGTGGTCTTCCTTCGTATCGACTATTTTTATGGATGCGCGGCCTTCAGATAATTCCTTTTCTAAGCTTGGAGTTGGCTTGGCAGTGTGGGAGGCACTTAAAGAAGACAATGCACTTGCCATTTCTTCCATTTGTGTTTTTACTTCACACGGCAGTGTAATGTGTGAATCCCTTTAAAATGTCTCAAAATGTCTATTACCTCGATAATTATTCTGAGTTGTTTTGGGTTCCTTCGCAGGTCGATTTTGCTAATAAGTACGTAGGGGGAGGAGTTCTCGGGCATGGCTGCGTTCAGGAAGAGATCCGCTTCGTCATAAACCCCGAGCTGTTGGTCAGTAGATTGTTCACAGAAGCGCTCAAACCGCACGAAGCGTTGGTGATGATGGGTTCGGAGCAATTCAGTGAGTACAGCGGATATGCCTCAAGTTTTACCTTCGCAGGAGATTTTCACGATGAAACTCCGCGGGATTGTAGCGCACGGAGAGAGTGCTACGTTGTAGCTATCGATGCGTTACATTTCGTACAGGGCAGCCATCAGTACAGGGAGGAGTTGATGCTGCGGGAGCTGAATAAAGCTTACGTCGGATTCTATCATCCGCTTTCATCGCCGGCGCCCGGAGTAGCCACGGGAAATTGGGGCTGTGGAGCTTTCGGAGGGGACGCAAATTTGAAGGCGTTGCTGCAGCTGATGGTGTGCTGTGTACTAAACCGTCCGATTGTCTACTACACTTTTGGGGATCGTGAACTGAGGGATCGCATCGCTGCGATGTATACATTTCTGGTGGACAATAAAGTAAAAGTCTGTAAGTATCCTCCTACAACATATTTTCCATTAGAATACTAGAAACTTCTGATCCACAGCCGACATTTGGCGCTCGCTAAGGGACTTTCGCAAGCACAATCTCGGGGCAAGCAAACTGTACGCATACATTTACCAAGATTTTTACGATCGGCAAAACAACAAAATGTCCTGCTTCCATTTGAGAAGCCCGAAGCGAAAGGACAAATCCCCGGAAGTGATGCACGATCAAATGACAGTCAGTTCGGATCAATTGGACGATGAAAAATTGGCCAACCTGATGAGGGACCTGGTCGACACTGACGACGAGCCACAGTCTGTGGAGAAGCCCTGCACATCCATTTCATTGGCGGCGAATGATAGCCGAAACTTGGAAGCGAATCACCCCCCAGATGAAGTGGTCGTTACACCATCGCCCAAGAAATGTGGTCGAATGTCATTGATTGCTGAGCTGGATCGGAGTTATTATTCGATCGGACCGGGTCCGGCGAAGAAGCTCTGCCCTTCGACGTCTCCCTGCTCGATGAGTTTGAATGGAAACGAGCCTCCACGAGAAGAAATAAGAATACAGATTGAGGACGACGAAGAGCTGACGCCAGAAGAGTTGCCCAGAGATGAATGTGTAGTGGAAGGTGAAATCAGGGCTGAGGAGAGTCCGGAGGAGTTTGTTGATGGAACACCCCCAAAGGAAGTGAGGAAAAAAAGTTACAGCGGATGTAGCGCGAATAGGAAAATTTCGGACTATTTCGCTAAAACCGGTAAGTAGCAAGGTGGACGTGTTGTTAAACTGTTGACAGTGAAATATATTGATATGTTGCCTTTTGAAAGTTTGTTAATTGTTAGTATTCGTAGTTTTTATCACCAAATCTTCAGAGGCAAAGGAATACGAACGGGTCATAGCTCGATGCATACCTCCCTAATTATTGTGTACATAGCTTAGCTAGCAATTGTGCCCTCCTGGATACTTGCAAGGCCTACCCCCCGGTGTGGCTAGCGTTCTCCGGAAGATTGATTATTAATGTTGCCAGCTTCCAAAGCAGCTGCACTATTATTTGGTAAACGCTGTTAAATTACTATCACAAAGATCATAATTTCCAGATCAAATGTTACTATTTAGTGCAAACATTGTGTGTTTCATTTGTATTTTATAGTATGTGTTGAAAATTTGTTACATGAAAGTATAGCGCGTGGCGTTAAAGGGAAATTTGCATATATAGACAATATGGTCGGGGTTCTGCTAAAACGAACCAAGCGCCATTGTTTTCAAAATTGAGTTGCTTTCACCATTGGATGCAGAAAATTATAATCTCTCGACTGTAAAATGACTATGCCATTCGGACAATTGACAACAGCTCCAAAAGAAAAATTCTGCGTAGCAGACTGTAAAAAAAACGAAATTGCATTCAACCAAAGCGAACCATAAACCCACAATATGGCATCGGTGATCGTTTCCTCCAAGAAGGTAGATCCGAAGCTTTAACAGATATTTCTGTGTTGGACAGCTCATGGGATCAGATGTCGTCGGGATCTGGTAAGTAAGACAGTCAAATGGCTGCCATAAAGTGTAGAAGCGTGTTAAGAGGCTGGTCTGCATTTATCTAAATTGCGTTCAACCGCAACGAACCAAGTGTAATGTATTCTTAAATCAATTTATTATCATTTATCAAGATATTATTTTGTCATGAACAGCAAAAGTGAGTCAATATATATACTATTCATGAAATTAGTCCAGAGCCGTTACAAAATATTAATGTGTTGTGTAATGATATTATGTTAATAACTAGCATGTACTTGGTTCGCTCTGGCTGCAAATAAAACGAAGTTTTGCGTGTCAAGCAGAAACATATTTTTGTTTTTTTTTCATATTTCTAAAGGTTCTGAATCAGAAATTGACGACGATGTGTACCCACAGCATGAAAGGGAGTATTATGTTTGACATCCTGTTTGTAACATGTGAGCGATAAAATGATAGATTTGAACCGACACAGTCAATTAGTGGGAGCCCAAACTTCAACTTGAAATATCTCAAAATAATGTTTTTGGCGCTTGGTTCGGTTTGGCAGAACCCCGACCATATATACATTGTATTAGATAAACCATTGATACTCATACTTCTCTTATGTATGGTAGAACCTAATGAAAGACACACCTCGATAAACCTGACCAGAAAAATTGAGGAAATTCGCTCAAAACATTTGGAATTCAATCTTGGCAAATATACAGCGTTACCGTAGATAGCGCAAGGAACGTTGTCGCTATTGGAATGCATTAAAGAAGTCACAATGAGAAGACTATGCGCAAATGACAAATGAGTCAAATAGTGATATATTCGCTGGAGATCACGACGAGGATGACGTTTCCTATTTCTTCGAAACCGTTGATGGTAGTATCAGAATGCATTAGATGTGGTACTCATACCTTCAAACTCGTTGTAACTGATAACACAATTGGATGTCACATTAAGGAGACTGCTATTACATCAACAATAATATAACATACTAGCTAACCCGGCAAACTTCGTCCCGCCCATTTACTTGATTAATTCTCGAGCAATGCAGACATTTGTGTTTTATTTGTATGGCAGCCACCCCTAAGAGAGGGGGGAGGGGTATCTAACCACCATAGAAACATTCATTGCACCCTAAAGTTTCCATATGCCTAATTTGGTTTAATTTGCTTGATTAATTCTCGGGTAATGCCAAAATTTGTGTTTCATTTGTACGGCAGCCCCCTCTAAGAGAGGGGGAAGGAGTATCTTAACACCATAGAAACGTTTATTGCATCCTAAAACCTCCACATGCCAAATTTGGTTTCATTTGCTTGATTAATTCTCGAGTAATGCAGAAATTTGTGTTTCATTTGTATGGCAGCCCCCCCTTAGAGAGGGGGGAGGGGTCTCAAAATATCACGAAAACCTTCCCCGGCCCCAAAAACCCCTACATACCAATTTTCATGTCGATCGGTTCAGTAGTTTCCGAGTCTATAAGAATCAGACAGACAGACAGACATCACTCCATTTTTTTATATATATATAGATAGATAGATAGATAGATAGTTGAAAAATAGGAGTTACAGAATGATTTAGATATGTATGTATGTAAAATAACGCAATATCTTCCATCTTAACAGTTTTTAGGTGAGTTTGACATAAGATATGCTCTACTCACGTGAACACATGCCTCATACAGAAAAAAAATTATAAAACGTGAGTCAGTGTTCAAGATCATATGTTCTCTATCGTAAACTTTCTGGTGGAAAAAGTAATATTGCATTTCAATTCAGTAATACTCACTAGACGTAAGTTATGGAATATAATTGAGGGGCTCGCGGTAAAAAGGAGTCAGCTGCTTTTTTTTCAAATTTCGAGTAAATCGCAAAAAAATACCGCACCGTTTGCACCGCAACGTCGAAGTAGGCGACTGCAAAATACCACGTAGCTCCGCTAGGAGTGCTCCGAACAAATTTTCTTCCGTGCCATTCGATCCGGGCCGTTTTTCTACTTACGTAGCTGTAAAAACTCGCGAAATTTTCAAAAATGCAGCTGACGCCTTTTTACCGCGAGCCCCTCAATTATGGATCTTTTTTAATTAAATAATTTTAATTAAATAAATGTCTAATGATTTATAAACATCGCACTATCTTTACGTAATGTCAAAGCTTATGATGAAGCCTTCTTTGAATCTATTTAAAAAAATGTCGACGAGACAATGCTCGTTCGCTAACTGGACTGGAAATTCAATCCAATTATAGAACCCCACTCGCTAACTGGTTTGCAAAACAACAAAAGCAAAACTTCCAATTGAATATGATACATAAGTGGGCTACAACCTAGTTAGGGGGGACCCCGGTCTGGAAGCTCGAAAAAATATAATTTCGTTTTTTGCATTTTTCGGAAGCTTATGCTAAGAAATGTTGTGCTAGAAAGATTCTTCGATATTTGATATCGGTGTAAAGTTACAGCCAAAAGTATGAGATCACCTCGAGAGATACTGTATTGTTATAAGAATTTTTAAACGCATTTTTCGAAACCATGTTTTTCAGCTGGTGGTATCGATATATCAGAATCTACGCAACCGATTTGGCTGAAATTTTTTACCAGCATGTAAAAATGGATTATCTCATGCGTTCTATTTTTTTTATGAGCTTCTAAACAGCGATTTTCCATTGAAAATAACAAATTTCTAACCAAAATTGCCACCATTTTGACAATTTTTCGAATTTTTGAAAACCTCTATGTAGCGCTTTAGGTATTGTCCAAAAGTTTCAAAATATTCATTGGGATTCGTTCTGCGACACCCCGTTACCTCAGAACCGATACCACCAGTAAGGTACCGATTTTCAGATAGCATCTACGCATCCAGCTGTCAACAGCGCAATAATCATTATTCGAGCACTCAATTCGCGTTGACAGCGGAAGGGTGTCGACATTTGGATATGACATTAATTTGTATGAGGCCAACTATTCAGCCCTAAGACAGTTTTAAATTGCTAAAATTTGTATGAAATTTTTTTCTTGCCTTTTTTTATCTACTAGAAGTACCTTGTTCTGACCCTCATTTAAACAATTTTCTATGAATTTCCAGATATTCTCACCAAAACTAACCATCTTATATATAAAATTCTCGTGTCACGATTTTCGTGGTCAAACTCCTTCGATTTTAATGATATAATACTCAAAAAACTTGGTAGGTCGTAAACTATATATGATACCGCTAGGATACCTATTACTTTATATTTGATACCGGTTAGGGTGGTCCCATGCAAATAAAATCGGAATAACTTTGTTTTCGTATTTTTTTTTTTGCATAAAATTGGCTTGAAAAAAAACTTATAACCACATATAACCAATTTTCACCATCATCTCCTTTTTTTTATCGCGATATATGTATTTTTATATAAACGATACCAAATAATTGATTCGTCGTTCGTTTTTTAAACAGGACGAATTTATTTACGTTGTTTAATGCCAGATGGCACTTCGTCCTCTTCATCGAATTTCACCCTACACATACGCAAGTAACCTCAATTCGACTAAAACTAGGAATATTGCCGGCGAGCTGGAAGCCTTTTTGGATGAGCACATTGAATTATTGAAATTATTCTAATCACACTCATGCTCGGAATGCAAAATAACAGTCACGCTATTGTCGTCAATCCTGATAAAAAACAGGAAGTGGGTTATATCTATGGTATAACCGCAAGGGTGATGTAGGACTATCGTTGATTTAGAGATCATTTGTTTGAAGTTGAATATGAATTCATTCTGAATAAATGAATATTTGGAGAACTTCGAAAACGAGAGCGTTACGTTGGAGGCACAAGGTTTTATGCATCCAATATTGGATACGGAAATATCCTACTGATGGGGAAGAATAATCTTCAGAAGCTATCCTGTTAATTGCGATTGATTGAAAAATCACAAAACCAAATATATTTGGTCACAGTGTTACATGGATAGAAAACATTAAAATAAACTCTTTCACATGAATGTAATTTTAAATTCTCAGAGGAACTGGCAGATTATTTTCAGTAACGATTGGATATTTCCACATTTTCCTCGATACTAGAAGCCCACCAGTGGTTTATGCTAACTCGATAACCATCTGTTAATAGCACTTGATTGAAACATATTTGGTCACAGTGTTACATGGATAGAAAACATTCAAATAAACTCTTTCACATGAATGTATTTTTAAATTCCCAGAGGAACTGTCAGATTATTTTCCGGATCTTTCTCGATGCTGAATGGCATCCAAATGGAAAGAATTCCGCGCGTGTATGCGTGTGTGTAGCGGCTGCTTCGAGATCTTCCCGGGGAACCGTTTGTGGCATCACTCTCCTCCTGATGGATTCCCTTCTGGCCTAAGGTGCACAAACAGGCTCTTGGTGACACCATTCATCCGCGCTTTCATGATAAATGAAGAGCTTCACCACAACAGCGACAACATGCTCCAATCGCTGTTCAATTAGAACTGAGTGGATTTCCGAGCGGCGCTCGCTTATATACCGATTGGTGATTTCAATAGCCTGTTTTGAAAGCAAATTTAAGACTATTGAAACAAGTTTTTGGATCAGAAAGTAACAAGTATAGAACGCGTAGACATTTTATCTTTCGAATGAAGTGTTTATTATATCATTTCGTTCAGTTGTTTAGGAGCTATTAAAGCTTAAAATCTCGGTCTACGGCGTAACGCTTTTGTTTTCGAAACTTTGATTTTACACCCAGGATAGAAATGAAAGACGTAGTCCTTCGTCAAAAGACTTTTCTGGAAAGCTCGCCATGCCAAATATTTTAATCAAAAACAGTTGATCCCCGAGCAGTGCTACATTTATAACAGCAACAGTTTTAGAACTACAAATCAAAATCATCTTAAAAGAAAAATGACGGGTGGGTAATGTTGGGAACATAACCGGAGAGTCGTAGGACTACACCATGGATGTCCATTATTCGAATGTCATGAAGCACAGACCAAATTTTCATGCACAAAATTACAGAAAAAATCAAAGGATAAAACAGAATCTCAGCACTCAGCAAACACTCAAATGTTTAGATTCAAATACGAAAAAATCAAAATTTGTCGTGCAAATGACGTGCGGTGCAAATGTTGCAGGGGTTATTGTTCAGCCGGCAACGAACACACACTTGATGGCAAGCATAATAGGAATTTACCGTCTGGTATCGTGATATAATTTGACTTTGCATTCCTCATGAATAACTGTGTTATACTAGTCAAGTCCTTCATTTGATACCCATATTGATGGGGCTTCGAGAAAATATGTAATCCGCCGTTTTGTAGCGGTCGCTATCTTAGATTTTCAAGACAATGAAATACGCAGTTTTATAATGACTGCAGAGATAAAGTTGTGTTTTTGGAGGCGATCTGGCGTAGTGGTAACATCCATGCCTCTCACGCTAAAGGTCACGAGTTCAATTCTCACTCCCGACATTCTTCCAAAAATGGAAGTAAAAAGTGACGAACCAGCCAAATGAGTTGAAAATCACTATAATACAGATAAAAAAAAAAAAAAGTTGTGTTCCAAATTTTAGATCAATTGGTCATCAGGAAAGGGGTCAAATTTCAATTAGTGGTACAGCGCCATAGACAAACATGTTACATACATACATACAAATATGTCACAGCTAAATAAAACCGTTTGAAAACTCTAGCATTTTTTTAAATCGAGCGCGATTAGCCACACCTTCACCAGGCGCGACGCTTCCACCGCTTTTAACACACTTCGATAGGCTCTCCTGCTCCACATCCCATAGAAACTCCTGATATAACTATGATAGAATGCGGCCAAGCACCACCATCGCTCACTTTATAAATATAGTTAACGTTGTAGCGACCCCCTATATTTTTTTTATAATCTCTTTTGTGTCACCCTCCTTCACCTTGTCCATACCTTCGCCCGTACCCGTGGTTCCCTATAATGAATAGCTGTTTGCCGTGGGAGCGAGGACAAAATGTATTGAAAAATAGGGTATTCTTCCTTCCAAATTTTCATCAATTTGAACTTTATATGGGTGCTCCCTTGGCCGAGTGGTTAGCGTCATAACTAACATGCCGGGTGTTCGGGTTCGATTCCCGTTCTGGTCGGGGGAATTTTTCGTCAAAGAAATTTCCTCCGACTTGCACTGTGATCACGCGTAGTCTAGAGCTTGCCACTCAGAATGCATTCAAGGCGTGTTATTTGGCATAGAAATCTCAACTAAGTACTAATAAAAATGACGCAAGTAAACTACGTTGAGACGGCGAAGTTCCTCTTGGAACGTTAGTGCCATTGAAGAAGAAGAACTTTATATGAGCTGAAACCGTAATTTGTAGCATACAAACAATTGCTGAGGATATTTCCTATCAATGTTTGTATTTGGAACCAAAATCCATTCATTAATGGAGGAGGTATTAGCGTTCAAAAACTGAACACTTTTTCACACCGAAATATTGAAATGGGCCCCTATATTGAACGGTTAGACGTAGTCCTACGTCAAAACTATCCTAGATTGAAGTGTATTGTTATTCTCACATATTGCACATAACGATTGTAACTAAATAGTTAAAACTCAGTAATTTAATTGTTGATAACAAGGATTTCTCAATAGTGTATTTTATCTTAAGGAATCAATGAACAAAGCATCTTGACGATGTTCCTCACGTGCTCAATTTTTCTTTCGGATGAATTGAAGTTGAGTATTGATCGAAGTGTAAATATCGGATTTGGTGAAAAGCTGCACTCTTCTAATTATCCATCGAAACGCATCTTATAACAAAACTCAAAACATCCTCGCGTAAACTGTATTTGTTTTACATCGGATAATTTCGAACGGCATCGACATCGTTTGCCTAGTTATAAAAATGTAAATTACAACATTTATACCAAGCCATTTTTGTATGTTATGAATGAAACAATGTAAAACCTTTTCAGTGTAGAAAGAATACTTAAATCCGGGAAATTTGAAGAAAAAATCTGATTTTTCTTGAAAATTCGACGAATTTCGAACCAAAAATAACAAAACATTATCATTTTACTAGTTGCGCCATCTAGTTGAAAATCTAACGTAGATTCGTCAATTGCATTTTAGATTAGAAAAAAATTGGTGCTGTCCATAATTGTTACACTCGGTTTCTCAACTACGTTAGCCTGCTCGACGCAATTGTACACAATTTGTACGGATCAGATTTTCGCACTGAAAATTCTTCCCTCTGGGGCTTGCGTCACTTTGCGAGATTACGGCAGTGTTGCAATGGCTTTCTTTCTAGGAAACAAAACCATCACCTTTCGTTAAGATTTCTCTCAAAATCATAGGTAAAATATATTTGTTTGCATACATATTCTGCATTATTATCGACTTGTTTTTCGCCAAAAGTACGTTGCAGACCGTCTGAATGAAGGCGATTATTATATATGATTAGTTCACAGCAGCCAATGGTTTTCTGAATAGTGGAATCTTGTAGAACAAGTGTTATTACGGTTAGTACGATGTAAGGATACTGTGAATACGTTCTGTGTATATAATGAAATATGCAAACCATTCTCCACTAACCAACTGTTGACTAGTTCCTTCTCTAATCACTCGTGTGGTGAACTGAAACCCCTTCGCTATGATCTGGAACAAACAGTTCTCTAATCCAAAATCAACTATCAACTAGCAACTGACACACATCTATCAACGTTCACTCGAATCTCGCCGAATTGGTTCACACAATCGCTCCCGTAAGTAGTTATCTAGACGTGATATACTGATTTATTGATTAAAGTGGGATGACCTTCACAATAGTCGATAGGATACACGAACTACACACTGAGATGTAAATGACGCTACACACGGAAGATTTAACACTCTCTATGCACCTTGTCGTCTAGCTATTCCCTAAACCTTATTTAAAATTTCATGATAATACTCGCCATAAACGGCATAGTTGTAGAACGAAATTCGCTTAAATGCCGTGGCCAGACTCTCAACCTCTTCGCCAAACTCTTGGAAGCCTGGCGGTACTGGAATGGGATTATTTGTCCTGAGCACAAGCTGGGTATAAGCCAACAATCGTTTCCACATCAAGTTCCGCACAGGGGATTCCTTTTTGGCGATCTGCAGGATTTGATTCTTGAGTGTGCTTTCCACCGGTTCCAGCAGCTGCGGCTGATGCAATTCCTGCAATCGACCAGCAATTACGGAACGCACATGCAGCCAAATATTCTCGATCGTATCGTCCAAGTCCTTCGTGTTGTTGCAGTTCTGAACCAAAATGATGAGTTCCTTAGCAATTTTTTTGCGAAGATCCGCAGCCTGGGCGATCGACGGCACGGCAGCACAGGTAATGGCGAGCGTTGAGGCACATGTGCAAAGACGGGAGGCACGACCCTGCAGACCAATTAGACGATCTCGATCCATTTCGAGCATCTCCGGAAAGTCGTTTTCCGAGTTCCAATCGATCAGTTCTAAATAAGCGTTGAAAATAGCATCCTTCGAGCGACGCTGCTGATCGCTTCCGTTGGCGTTGGGGGAACCGACAGCGTCGGCAGCAATTTCGGGCACTTGGTTGCGCTTAAGCCACTTTTCCGTCTCCGGGAATCCATCTTTGTACAGCTCTAAAAATTGTTTGAATTTCTGCTTTTCATACTCCACCGAGTTGGCAATCACATCGTTCCTGGCAGCGTCCAGCAAACAGTTGGCCATGTCCAATTTCATGACTGACAGTGCCTCCAGGATGCCACGGAATAGCTCCACCACATCGTCAATTTCCTTCAGCTTGGCAATCTGTTCGTCGCGCACCGGGGCGCAAGAGAGAGCCATAATGTGAATCACAAACTTGGCGTAGGCCTGGAAGTCTAGCGTGCCCTTCTCGGCCTGCTGCCGTATCACAGTTTCGTCCAAAATCTCATTGATTCGCGCCAGGGCACGTTCGTTATTTTTGCTGAGAACACTCTGGAAGGCGTCCTTCACGTCAGCCAGCAGCTGGATCGCCATATCGTAGCAGGGCGGATCGCGACCGAGTTGCTCGCTCAATAGATCCCAGTAGGCCTTGTGCATGGTGTCCTTTATCAGCCGCTCGATCGAGTTCTCTGGCGGTTCGTACGGTTGCAGCTTGAAGTCACTGTTGATGGCAATCTCGTGGGCCAACGTCATGTTTTCGATGTTCTTGACGACATCCTGGACCTCCTCGAGCGTGAGGATCTTCGGCGGGGATCCCGATGTTCCGGGGAGGACAAAGCGCGTTGGGCCAGATCTGGAAGTGGAAAAAATTGGGAAGGAAGAGATAGAATTTTAGTCCTCGTCATTTTATATTTGTATTGGAAATAGACCCTCGCATTAAGAACTACCCTGATGATTCTAATGGCCCCGGCAGAAAGCTCTCCGAAAATTAACAATTGTCAGAGATCTTAGAAAGTATTTTAACTCGGTAGAAATTGTTAAACAAATTGAGCAAAACAAGCTACACGTGGAAATTAAAGACCACAAGCGACGACGACGATGTTAAACTAAAAAGGCTTTAAACTTTTTAAACAGGCAACAAACAAGCTGCTGAAATTACTCAGTGTAAACTTTTTACGGTGGAATACTTGGCTATATTCCTTCAAAAGCGTCACCACAACAAACGAGCTGTGTAATGGCTTGATTGTGTTGGGCAAAATGCAAAGTTGTACGATTAAGTAGCAGGCGATCAGCGACAAGATGTGTGTTGAGGATAAAAGGCTGGTTCTACAACTACAGCATCATCAATGGCCCGCATGGAGGAACACCTGATGTGAAGATGGAAGCCTTCTACGCGCAGCTGCAGTATGTCTACGACAGTTGTTCGCGTCGATACATCAAGATTGTCCTCGGGGACATGAACGCTCAGATCGGCAAGGAAGACATGTACAAACTGGTGATCGGACATGACAATATGCACACCGAGACGAACGGCAACAGTCAACGATGCGTAAGCTTTGCAGCTTCCCGAGGACTCGTAGTCAGAAGTACCTTCTTTTCCCGCAAGAACATCCATAAAGCCACATGGAGATTAACTGACCAACGAACAGCTAACCAAATTGACAACATTCTCAGATTTTTTCTCAGACATCACCAACATACGCACCTACCAAGAAGCGAATATCGACTCGGACTACTATTGGTGGATCAAACCATTGAAGAAGTGGCGGATCCTTCGGCTGAAGGAGGCCAGGATGGTGATAGTTTAGGATTTGGACACTTCTTACACTTGGAAATTAAACACAGGAATACTTCTAAACACTTGTGGTTTTATTGGCGATGCTTATTATTCAAAGGTTGGATTTAGAATAATGAATATTGCGGGTGCTGTATTTCGGGTTTCGCTGCTGGTTGTGGTTGTGTAATGCACCACGCACTGCATTTTAGAAGGAAGGGAGTGGTTTGTATGGGAAAAGGATAGGGATGGACATGAAATTTGGAATTAGGGAATACTTGCTCCTCTTTCGCGCTGTCGGTCGCGAACAACTATCTAGTAACGATTTGTATGCGCTCACAACTGTGGACTGTTTATCAGATGCTACAGAGCCGATCCGATCGGCTCGACATCAAGCAGCTAGGGAACTGCCAAGCTGGGGAAGACTATGCGCAATAACTCGACGCGACACTTCTCACAGTAGAGGAGTTAATCTTGTCTTAAAAACGGTTGGTACAGAATTCGCACAGCCATCAGGGAATCCGTGACGAATACACTAGGAGTGGAGGCACCAACCGGCAGAAACGCCTGGTATGATGAGGAATGCGAAGTAGCGGTGGCGGAGAAAGTTGTACTTGGACGAACTCCCTGAGGGCCTGAGGACGGAACGACATGACAACGATTCGGAGACGAAAGAAGCGCCAACAGGAGGATCGTGGTCATGAGCAGCTGAAACAGCTGTTCCGTATCAATGAATAGCGAAAGTTCTACGAGAAAGTAACCCAATCCCGCAGAGACTAAGTGCCGCAAGCCGACATATGGAAGGAACCCTGATCACGAACGAAGACGAAATGGTCGACAGATAGAAGCAGTACTTTGACGAGCACCTGAATGGCGATGCAGCAAGCGAAAGCGAAGATGGATCTGACCTGGGTGCCTGGTCCCCGATCTACAGTGTGAGATTGGAAGGCTTAAACACAACAAAACCACCGGTAAATACGGCGGTTGACTTGGATCGTGTCATCTTGGCGGCTTGGTCGCCGCGTTTCTTTATACTAGTTAAATGGGGACCTTGACCCTAGAATAAATAAAAAATAGAACTAACGCTTTTTGCTGTGAGGATTTATACCCAAGACGTTTTTTTTCGCGCCACAATCTAACCTAATACACTTCTTCTGAGCGGTTATTTCTGTTACCCAGAAATACTCTCGAGTCCCTTCGAGTCGCACAAAGGCTTAAGACAAGGGGATGTCGCGAGTCGCACAAAGGCTTAAGACAAGGGGATGGACTATCATGCTTGATATTCAACATCGCCCTTGAGGGTGTCATCCGAAGAGCTTGCATCGACATGAATAGCACAATTTTCACACGGCGGTGAAACTGCAAGATTTCGCTTTAATATTAGGCTGTCAAAAAAGTCCTGCGGTATTTTTTTTGAATTTTCATTTGTTCATAAAATTAGTTGCAATCATCTGTTTTAAGTCAAATATGCGCCGTTTTGTTCGATGACTTGTTCCCAACGAGATGCCAACTTCATAATACCCCTGTTATAGAAGCTCGCTTCCTTATTGGCAAAAAACTCGGATAGCCAATTTTCACAGGCCTCTTTTGTGGCTAACTTCTGACTACCTAGCTCGTTCGCCATGGACAAAAACAGGTGGTAGTCACTTGGTGCAAGGTCCGGACTATACGGCGGATGCAAAAGAACCTACCATCCGAGCTCCCGGAGCTTCTGGCGCGTCAACAAAGAAGTGTGTGGCCTGGCGTTGTCTTGATGGAAGACAATGCGGCCTCTATTTAGCAAAGATGGCCTCTTCTTCATGAGTGCTACCTTCAAGCGGTCCAGTTGTGGGCAGTACAGGTCCGAATTGAGCGTTTGGCCATAGGGAAGCAGCTAATAATAGATTTTTCCTTGACAATCCCACCAAACACACAGCAGAACCTTCCTGGCCGTTAATGAGGGCTTGGCCACCGTCTGAGCCGCTTCAGTGGGCTTCGACCACGACCGTTTGCGCTTCACGTTGTCGTAAGTGACCCACTTTTCATCGCCAGTCACCATCCGCTTCAGAAACCGGTCGATTTTGTTGTGATTCAGCAGCGATTCACATGCGTCGATACGGTCAAAGATGTTTTTTGCGTCAACGTGTGTGGCACCCATACATCGAGCTGTGAATCCAAGCTTCTTCAAATGGTTAATAACGGTTTGATAACTTATCCCCAGCTCTTGGCCGATGCTACGGCTGCTACTATGCCGGTCTTTCTCGGCTAATTCAGCGATTTTGTCGCAATTTTCGACGACAGGCCTTCCGGAGCGTGGCGCATCTTCGACGACCTCTACACCAGAACGGAAACGTTGAAACCATCGTTGTGCGGTGGAAATGGAAACTGTATCGGGTCCATAAACTGCACAAATTGTATTGGCAGCTTGAGATGCATTGTTGCCTTTGTCATAGTAGTACTGTAAAATATGTCGGATTTTCTCTTTATTTTGCTCCATATTTGCGACACTATAACTCACGAACGACTTAACCAAACAAAACACTGTTGAGACGCCTGGGATCCTGGCGAAAAATAGCCCAAAAACGAGTTGAATGGAGCCGGCTCCTTGATACAGCACAAACCGACTCTCGCCTGATAGGTCAGCCATTCCATGCCAAACCGATACAGTGGTTCTCAGATTTGCGTGAAAAGTTGTAGTTTTGTACTCTATCGCAAAATATTAGACCCGTACGTTTTTGTTTTTTTCATTAGGGTGCCCATTTCCATTTTAGGGTTGTCCAAAAAATCAACTCAAGGGAAAACCCTTTTTCCAAAAAATATTTTTTTTTTTAAATTCATAACTTTTGAACTGCTGGACCGAGTCAGATGTTTGACATATCAAATTGAAGTGGATGAATGGTCTTCTTTGATAAAATAATACTTTTGAGGAAAAATTGGACCAAACAAATACAAATACAATCCATGATAACGAAAACAAAAAACAAATTTTCTAAAACTGTAGTATTTTTTTTAAAAAAGACCAGCTAATTCGCTTCTATTTGATATGTCGAACATTTGAGAACCACTATATCGGTTTGGCTTGGAATGGCTGAGGTAAGATATGTAACTTTTCTGCATCAGAAATCAAATTTGCTTCATCTGAAAATGAAATGACGAACGTTAACAGTGGAAAAACTGATGAACAAGTGGTGTTTGGCAGCAGATGCGTTCATTGTGGCTCAATAACAAGAGACAGGAAGACGTTTATGGAAATGTACTTGCTCGAAACGAAGCGTCTAAGAAAAAAGTAAATTTTCATGTTTCTATTTGGGAAATATTGGACCCTGCTCACTACATTTTTCAAAAAATTAAACCTTCATCAATCATCTTCAATAATGTTAGTTTCCCGAACTTCTGCATATTTTTTGTTGATGTCGATCGATCTATGAAGGAAGAAATTCAAGTAATTCTGAATCATTGTCGATCGTGGATAATTCCTCATATTTTCGCTTCGAAATATAACCATATCAATTTTTCAAGAATGTGTTTCACTGATGGTTCAAGAATTAACGAATCCACTGGCTTTGGTATCTTTAATAAACTTCACATTAGCTTCCATAAACATAAAGACCATTGTTCAGTGTATGAACTGGCTGCATCACGTAATTAATCACGTCAATGAATCTTTACCCATTGATCACTATCTCACTCTCTCGGATAGTCTACAAGTCATTCACTCCTTGAAACAACTAACGCAAGCATCACACTATCTTGTCAAAATTAGGGATGCGTTGAATACTATTGTTGATAAATTTTTCCGAATAACTTTCATTTGAATTCCTTCCCATTGCTCTATTCCTGGTAACGAGAAAGCGGATTCACTCGCAAAGCTAGTAGCGTATTGCGAATTCTACTCCATTTGTTGACATCAGACTCTTACTAACTGGCAAAATCAATGGAACAAAGATGATCTTTGAAGACGGCTATACTCTATAATCCCCAAAGGTAAGTAGATCCTAGTACCCGTTGAAAACAGATCACTACAGGATCTACAAACAAGGAGGCAGTCACGGCCACTTCGATGTAGTTCCTATGACCCACCCTAGGCGCTGTTCCAGGCAAGGATAATATCGACGAGACAACGAAGGAGTAATTTTTTTCTTTTATGAAATATTGTTCTGTTATAAACTAGTTAGGCTAAGGATCATTATTTGTTTAGATATTTAGACTTAAGTTTAAAAACGTATTGCTAGGTGATTGCTCTTTATCCTCTTAAGCCATAACAAATAAATAATGAAAAACAAAGGACTTACTTATCCGAACTTTCGCTCTCGGTTCTAGCTCGTAGAAGGGCAGCCTCTAGGCTGGCTGGAATATCTTTCGCCTCCGAGGAAGATGATCCCGCAGCGGATTCAGACGAATCCATTCTGTAATACATAAACGATGAAAGAAAGCAATTACAAACTAGAATAAACTTATTTCAATTAATCAATTTTGAAAACTTGATCTCACAAAGGTTAGCAATGTGCATACTGATTATTACGTTATGGGTTCTATAATTCTTTATGCAAATTGCAAATGCAAATTACGAGCACGAAGTAACAAGTGTCGGGGCGGTGTGTTCCCGCTCTCACCGTTCCGTTATTTACCAACATTCAGCTCGAGAGAAAAAAACTTGATTTTCCGCGGCAACTAAGGAGCGAACCAGTGGCAGGCAGTTAAAAATAGACCATCGCAATATTACCTTGAAAATGCATCAGCTGGCATAATTTTTTACTGTTAGCGTCCAACCTCTCACACTTCAGCGCCACTTTTCCTTTCTGCCTCAGTCGTACGTGGTATTTAAAATACTAACGATGAAAAAAGGTATAAAAACAAATTAAAACTTGGCTGGTGAATTTGGCGGTTTTCCCGCAAACGGAAACGCGCAATGTGGATGTGTAGAGGCTTCGATACGCTTGGAATTTGAAGTTACGATTGTTTTCGAGCGTCCAGGTAGGGCACTGCGGCGGAGCCATACCCTTCTACCAACTCCGCACTGTCAACAATTAGACCCGTCCATCAACCCTTTCAAATGTTGGTAAACCATGGCCAGAAGGTACCACACCACACGGTGTAGCCAACGAGGTGTGCGATTACAAAATGTGGAGCTGGCGGTCGCGAAATTAAGTAACGTTTTTTGTTTGGCTGGCAGTCTCGTTCTCTCTCTCTCTCTATCTCTGACCGAATACCAAACGGCAGTGTGTGCTAGTAATATTTTTAATTCCTGGCAACGGTTTCAATCCACTCCTGGCTCAAACAATTTGATTACATGTTGCTGTCGGTGGGACAGAGCGAATGCTTTCAAAAAGCTTTGAGAGACCAACCGTCAAAGCGATGAAGATATGATAACGCAAGTTTATATCTACGATGATGGAACCGAAACCTAGAAAAGACAGTACTTCGGAGACTGGTCTATCGATTCAATGAACAATCTGTTATGTTGAAGGTATTATGTGAATATTTCAAAACAAATGATATATTCTCGAGGCAAATCCCTTGGGAATGCATGGACCGGATGAATTCGAAAAAGCTCAATGTGTACGTGCTGTACCTATCTAGTGTCAATTTAGTTTGAGTCTGAACCTATTTTTGTGAATGTTTTCCAGCGTTCTTATTACATGCTATGTCTAACAAATGTAGGGAGTGTATCGAAAAGTAGTATTAAACATTTAAAACGTTATTACATACAAACGGGGGAACTTTTTTGTCGTTTAATCATTAATTTTGTTTGTCGTGTAATCAGAACACTCTTTGTTTACATGTCAAAAATCGAAAAACAAGTCATTTAGTCGAGATCATAAAGTTATTTTCGAAATGTCGCGGATTGATTTGGAATCTAAAAAGAAAATTCGGCCAATTGTACGTTACTGGGCAAATATCAAAACCAAGTTCAAGAAGGAAGGTATAGTGTCTAAACATATGTCAGAGTTCAAGAAGAATTGGCCTGCAGCGTCCAGAAAGTGCACGAAGACTACTGTGCAGAATATGATGAGAGTAGTTAAATCTAAGGTTCGATCATTTTTTAGAAATCAACAATAAGCTTGATTTCATTGCTATGTAAACTTACTATTCTTTAATAAAATTAACATTTGTAAACACTTTCTGAACGTTTTCGGTTTTATTTTGATGTTTGAAAGTTTAAGACTACTTTTCAATACACTCCTTATTCGGATGGTGTGATCCATGAGGTTTACCAGAGACTTACTTAATGATTCATTTATGTATAAGAATAGGTATCATCATTGTTCATTGGCGTTTAATATTAACATGGTAATGGTTTGTCGGTGCGTCAATAGCAGTTAGAGTCAAAATGCGCAAGAATCTTTTCGTCCGGCACAGAGAATGTGATATTTTATTTTCCGATGATAACTCTTTCTGCTTTAGGACAACCACAACCATAATTTCAGCTTCTTCTTCTAGAATTTCACATAAAAAATCATCACTGGTTTCGAAGAATCAATTGCTTTTTCATACTTGAATCGTCAATTATCTTCATCGGTTCTTATTCCACATGGCTTTTTTGTTTGGGGATTTAATAAGATTTTTTTTGCGGAAACGATATGGCGTAGTGGTTACATCTATACCTCTCACGCAAAGGGTCACGAATTCAATTCTACCTCCCAACATTCTACAAAAATGGAAGTAAAGTGACGAACCAGTCAAAAGCTTAAAAATCGCTACAGTACTAAAAAAGAAACAATTCAAGAAGCTTTTGGCCATTTTTTGGAAGAAAATAACTCAAGATATGATAATGAATAATGAAAAAAACGGTTCTAGCTACTACCGTATACTTCGTGTAGAAAACAGGAAAACAAAAGGAAATCGAACGGCGATCTGTATCGAAATCATCAACATTTGAGTAATTTTCTTGGGGAAACTTTTTCTTTTAAGCGGTCCCTATGCACCGCAATAGAAAGCTTTCAAGCAGTAGACATCGATGAAATCTCTCTCTCATCGCATAATGAATCCGGCGGAAGGATTTTTCAACGACGTAGTTTACATGAACTTTGCAGTTCAACTTCCACATTAATACAAATTTGACCCCCGTCCATTTTGCCGATAGATCTGAAATTTGGAACACATCTTTATCTCTGCTATCATTAGAAAAAAAAAGCGTATTCCATGAACTCCAAGATGACTGCTACAAAATGGCGGACCACATATTTTTTAAAACCCCTTAACCCCTTCCCGTATTATTTCAGACGTCACACATCAAGTGATTTCACTAGCCTGCTGAGCGTTTTAGCTGTTATTCAAGTACCCACGAGTGGGAATCGATGTTATACGGGAAGGGGTTAAATCAATATGGGTATTATATGAAATGCCTTAACTAGTTAAATTTTAAATTAGGATTGGCTTCATCATTGAAATTAAATTGGATTTTCGGCAAAGCTGTAAATTTTTAGTTTGATGCATTTTTTTAATTCATGAATAACATTGATAAACTCTCTGTTTATCAGAAAACAAATATCCGGAGAAATCTGCCAAACTTATAAATTGGATAAACAAATAATCTTCTAGTGGGAAAGCAAATTTAAAATTTTCGTTGTTGTTGCTTTCAATTCATTATTTGGTCTATTGCCTGTATGTGTTATCGTGATAACCATTACCGGATTATTTGTGTAAATTGAAAAATGTCGATACGGGATTTTTCCTCTGATTGAACTATTATTAAATATGATTTTTGATCCCAGGTGTCAACAAAAAATATGAAAAATTGCGCGATCAAATTACTAAACACAGCATTGTCGGTTGAGAAACATTTATTTACATGCTTTTTACGATTTTTGAAGAAGAAGCATCTTTCCTTAACTAGTAGAACGAAGGTTAATCGAAGGTCTTGGATTTATCCTTCAAAACGATCTTGAGTGGGACAAACATGTAAGCTCTCATTGTACTAAAATTTTGAACGGGCTTCGTCAACTAAGGTTGACAGCAAATATGTTGAATTCGAATACTAAAATTAAACTATTCAAAAGTCTGTTACTACCACATTTTATGTGCGGAGTAGTCTTGCTTCTAAACGCTTCGGCTAGAGCATTAGATAGACTACGGGTACCTCTAAATTCGTGTGTTCGCTTTGCTTTTCATCTAACACGCTTTTCTAGAGTAACACATCTTCAACAGCGATTACTAAAGGGTGTGTCACATCAAATTGCATCACGGAAAAAAAATTTAATGTAGAAATTTAATTTTTAGGAATTATATCTTCAGCTTTCGCTTATAATCAGATACGAGTGTATAGATCACGTTGACCATGCTTCACTGTCAATTTTTCGTAAATTTGGAAAAATGTCGTCGAACGAAAAAGAGCGTCGTGAATTAATCCTGTGCACTCATTTCGAGAATCCGGAGTTGTCACATCGGGACATCGGTAAGATGCTGGGAATCGTCCAATCCACGGTCAGCAGAGTACTAAAACGATACTTCGAGAACCTAACCATCGACCGGAAGGTGAAGAACGGCAAAAATGGATGCTCCGTCAGTGAAAAAGATCACAAGCGCGTAGTTAAGCAGTTTAGACGTGATCCGAGAAGTTCGGTCCGGGATGTCGCCAATAAGCTGAATTTGTCAAGTTTATTCGTCCAGCGGACCAAGCAGCGGGAGGGCCTGCGTACATACAAGGTTCAGAAGGCTCCTAACCGCGACGAAAGGCAAAACATGGTGGGGAAGACGCGAGCTCGGAAGCTATACATCGGAATGCTGACGAAGCCGCATTGCCTGGTAATGGACAACGAAACCTACGTCAAAGCGGACTTTCGTCAGCTGCCGGGCCTGTTGTTCTTCTCCGCAGAGGACAAATTCGGCGTTCCGGAGGAGATTCGCAAGCAGAAACTATCCAAGTTTGCCAAAAAGTACATGGTGTGGCAAGCGATCTGCTCTTGCGGAAAGCGGAGCGTCCCCTTCGTGATGACCGGCACGGTAAACGGGCAGGTTTACCTTAAGGAGTGCCTACAGAAGCGCTTACTACCACTATTGAAGCAGCACGAGGGCCCGACCATCTTCTGGCCGGATCTAGCTTCGTGCCACTATTCAAAGGACGTGTCGGAGTGGTACGAAGCCAACGGGGTCACCTTCGTGCCAAAGAAAATGAACCCGCCCAACGCGCCGGAGCATCGCCCAATAGAGAAATATTGGGCGATTATGAAGCAGGCCCTCCGAAAGAACCCAAAAGTTGTCAAATCGGAGGCGGACTTCAAGAGAAAATGGATTTCTGTTAAAAAAAAACTACAACCTGACGTTGTACAGAACCTTATGGACGGGGTAAAGAGGAAGGTGCGAGCATACGGGCTTGGGTTCGAAGTATGAATAAAAAGAAAATGCCAAAAGTTGTTTAATAGTTTTTATTTTACTGTCTAAAATTTTCAAAAGGATCGGTCTACTGGGCGAATTTCTACAGCGTTTTTTCCGTGATGCAATTCGATGTGACACACCCTTTAGGTTGTCTTTTCTATGAGTTTTTCAAGCTAAAAACATGTATTTTATTGCACAAAATAATTAATTCTTCGACACCAACATATTTACACGAAAAGCTTGTACCTTTCAGAAGTAATCGTGTACAGAAATATGTTTTACCGAACCACAGGACGTCCCATTACGGTAATACTTTTTTTGTAAGGGGAATAGTAATTTGGAATCGACTTCCTAACGATATCAAAATTAATGTTTCGTCTAACGGTATTCGCAAAGACAGCATTGAGTGGTTCAACGGGTGGAATTAGCACATCTGAGTAGTAGTTTTCAAATGTAAGGTAAATGTTTAGTTTGCATTCAGAACAGATTATGTTGATTATATCGCGCGTTGCAGTAATTTAAAAGGATCTTTCCTTACACTGTAGCTTTTGTATAAATAAATTTAAATTGAAATATTGCCATGCGAAAATTTACTAATGAAAACAGAAATTATCAATTACTAATGGTTCCGGTTTTTTCTACCACTACAACTCATACTCATACTCAACCCGCTTGAAGTTAAGTTAAGTCCATATAACAAACGGATTTTCTAGATCCACCATTTGAAGTATTGAATGAATTAAATTTACGATTTTACTCAATTCAAAAGCAATTGTCCTCAAATTGTCCTACGTCAAGTTTCAGTCCGGTCCTCTAGGCTCAGACCCTTCTACTTTTTGACGTAGGACTACGTCTAACCGGAAGATATAGGGGGTGAAATGGAAATCTAGGCACTGAACAAGTAGGAAAAAATGCAAGATTTGGAACGATTATAACTCGAGCATTTCTCAATAGATCGCAAAGGTTTTTGCATCAATTGATAGGAAATATATCTACGCATCTATCATTACGAATAACATTTCACTTTTCTTGAGATAAATAATTGAATAATTGTGAAATATCAAGCATTGTCCAAATGCACTATGTGCCCATTTTTGATTGGTCCATTTTGTGCTCCTCAAATCGTACCGACCAAAACGGGCAACCAGAGCAGCAGCGAAATAGAATGAAGCACGATTGGAAAGGAAAAAGAAAAAAACGAAAGATTGGTCGCAGTCTCACACATGCGTAATTCTCGAGCCAGCCAGTCAGCTTAAAAATCCCCGCTCCGCTGCCGTAACGATCATTCTCATCGAAACCGTACACCACATCGTTTCGCATCACATCAGATCAACAAACCAACACAAGCACCCATGGTTGGACATGGCAAAGGAGGAAAAGTGAAGGGAAAGGCAAAATCCCGCTCGAACCGTGTTGATCTGAAGTTCCCCGGAAGGGTAGCTAGGCCGAGCGCGTTAGTACAAAGCTGCTCGCGACGATAAGAAAAACCGCATTCAGAACAACAACGACAAGCCAACAACGAGTGGCGAGTGGCAAACGCAATCGCAAAACGGCGTCAGGTAGCAGAAGAAAAAAGTTTATTCTTTATACAAAATGCTTTGGTGGCAAATCCAGAACAAGGCGGCATCGAGGGCGTTCGAAATGGTTTTTTTCAAAACCACGAGTACTAAGTTTTCTGAATTGGAACCATTCCATGAAACAAGGCGCTTTTCAGGGCCATTAAACCTTCCAAAAAAGAGTTTAGGAAATACAGTTCAATGCTTTCTAAAACAATATCCAAAATAATAATAAAACACAAATTGATTTTTTCATAATTTGTTTGCCAGGATATGATGAGTATGTGAATTTGGCAGTTGTTCTGAGCTTATTGATTTTCACAAATTCTTAAATTGCTTCTAGATTCAAAGTACAGTAATTTACACTTATCTTGATATTTAGCTAATTGGACGGACCTGTAATGCGACATATTTAGTTGGACATTTTTGTAAACATAGAGTTCGGGGTCCAAATTATGACCCCACATTGAAAGTCACTGTACACTGTACCACTGTCATCACAAATGTTCAATTACAGGTTAAAATTACCTCCAATCCGACACTGAGTGGTGGTAATGCGACGTGCCATTGAATGTAATTTACTGTAAAATATGTCACAAGCTGGATGGGAAGAAATTTTCCAACTGTGAAAGCTGTGGCGAGTGGCAAATGCAATCGCTAAACAGCAAGGTTTAGCCGAACAAGATGGGGATATCGAGTGATAACAAAACAATAAACTCTTTAGATTGAAGATAATTTTGTGATCCTGAAAAGGACCCCTTTTTAGCCTGCATGTGAATCCAACGAGCGAACAAATCGTAATGAATGTATTTTTTTGCCATCGCTCCCTTTTAACGCTCATTCGTTCGTCTCGTTGGACTCGCCCCTCTGGCTGAGTCTGCCGATTTGTATCTATCCTGTGAGTGTGTACCGCTAGAGTATAAAACACGCGGACCCCAAAAAAATATCTTATTTTCTTTCAAACCGTAAACCCGTGTGGTTGTACGGCATCGGCATAGTGGACGTAACAAAGGAGGACAAGTTAAGGGAAAGGCAAAGTCTCACTCGAACCGTACAGGTCTCCAGTTCCCTGTTGGTCGCATTCACTGATTGCTCCGCAAGGGTAACTAGGCCGAACGGATTGGTGCCGGAGCACCGGTATACCTAACAGCGATTATAGAGTTTCGGCCGTCGGAGTGCTCGAGTTGGCTTGCAAAGCTTCTCACGACAATCAGAAAACCCGCATCAAGAACAGAGCAGCTTCGGTTCGGCGCTCATCAAGGCAACAATTAGTTTCAGTGAGTGGCAAAGTGTTTCTCCGGCACGTTAAATGTAATTTACTGAACAACATGTCACAAGCTGGATGGGAAGAAATTTTCCAACTGTGAAAGCTGTGGCGAGTGGCAAACGCAATAGCTAAACAGGAAGGTTTAACCGAACAAGATAGGAATATCGAGTGATAACAAAAACACAACACCAAAGGTTCTTTTCAGAACCATCAACATGTTCATAAAGAGTAAACAGTAAACTAATCCATTTTTCAGGTAGATAGGTAGGTATTCACGTAGGAGAAGAAAATAAAACAATATATTTAAAATATATATTTAACAAAAGCTGTCCCCTTTGTATAGTCATACGGCACTCCGGTTATGTCCCCGACATTACCCACCCGTCTTTTATCTTTGATATTTCAATATGGATTGTCCCGAGTTGCTAGAATAGAATGAGAGGATTTCCGTGGTACATTTCTCCTTATCGTTTCCGGATTCCGCCTCATTTGCATTCTTTTCACAGAATGAACTATGGCTTCAATAACTGTTTTACTTGTGTTTGTGATCGTTGAACAATGTTATTGAAGAGTTGAATTTTACCTTTTCATAAGTTGTGTCCATTTGGACTATTTTTTTAGAAAACAATCTGTACGACGTAATCAATTGTGAACAAATGAATAAATAAGACAGCTCTCGGGTACTTAAGTCATAAAATCTAAAAGGTCTACACAACATTCTCGTCGATTGCTCGACAATCATTAACTGTAGTCAGAAGCATTGAAAACGTTTCTTTCTTACCAAAAAAAAAACGGACATGCAGACGTCGTCTTCAAATCCATCATTGTAAAATGGCAAATAATGGTGGAAAAATTTGCACTACACCATCACTATCAGATGATGATAATCTCTGGTGGCGTTTATATATATAGTGAGGAATAGGTACTGGATACAGGGCAGTGTCGCCATGCAATTGATAAAAACTCTCATACCATACTGATGAAGACACGGTCTGGACACCTATGTATTCGAGCAATTTGATTGAGGGGGAGATAGAAAAACATTAAATTACAAATTGTTTGATTTTCTAAAACGTATACAACCATACAGTAAGCCTGAATGTTATTACTGTTGCGAAATAGTGTGTTTATGCAGAAACACTCGTCACGGTGGCAACAGCTGTACGGTATCCAGAGAGACAAGACGGGAATGTGAAGCTAGCCTCATCACGCAGAAATTCATACTAATTGACTAGCGTTATGTAATTGACTAATTGACTAGCGTTACAACATTTTCTAGCACAGAGAATATATCAAAATATAACACATCAATAAAGTACAATTTTCCTGAACATATTAACTCTAATTTCCCAGATGAAAATCACGAACTAGTTGGAGTTGCACCACGATAAAACATAAATGCGCAATTTCGTTTCGTCTGTACCAATAGCGTACAATGGTCTCGTGTTGTTTCTCCATGTCAATGCACAAACTTTCAAGATCGTGAATCATTTCTTTGTTAGCCAACGGCGTAGATCTCGAAATTTCCCGTAACCTCGCGCAAATTTTGGTTGTGCGTTTTGCTCCACAATTTCATAATAAACCCCCACTAATGATGATGCAGTCTGGACGGCGAAACGCTGATATCACTTCTTTGTTTTGCTTTTCTTCTCCGTTGTGTTTGCTCGTCTGGTGGTGGCCAATGTGTTTGCAAACAAAAACCTCCCCAAGCGTATCTAGCGTGCACTCCCAAGAGGGTATGGATCGATAGGGGAGAAGTGTTCACTCACTCACTTGTTTTTGTAACACAACACAACTCGCTACTAATAGATTCTCAACAGTCGCACCTTTCTAGAGCACACGTGTTAACAGCACCGAACAAAGAATCAGACTGAATTGAGTCAGCTATCGCGGTAAGCTCGCTAGCTCCGTGAGAGGTGCACAGCACAGTTTGAATGAAAATATTGCGGAGACAACGGAACGGGTCAGACCAAACCACGACATACAGCGAAATCATATGGTACGCGGTTTGTGTTGGTTCCGATTGTATCTATACACGAGTTGTACGACTGGAGAAAGGCTTGTCGCGGTAGCAAAATAATAACAAAAGCGAGGCGCTTGCGTCTCGCGACCGACTGTAATTGATTCTATACGGGAATCATATGGTTGATGGTGTCAATGTACACTATTTTGAACAAAATGAGCGCTAGGTAAGTGCTAACATAGACTGAAGAATCGTTCTAAATGGCTTTTATGATACAGACTATACAAATAATTTACCCTGAATATATTATTGACCCATTTCATGAGGTTATAAGGTTTGATTCAGTTAGAATCCGGAGTCACTGTTCATTCTATTGCAGCGGTCGAAGTAGGTGTATTTAGAATCTATTGACAGCAAATTGATAGGAAAACCTGTGTCTTTCGACAGTAAAAATTTCACGTTGATCCATTTTGTTTTGAAAAAGTTATGTGATTTTGGACACCCACATTAAAATCTGGCATGGTCAGTTACTAAAATCATGAAATAGCTGAAATTGGCTAAATCGACCTCGTATAATGTGCTGAAACGTTTACATGAACGTAGAACTGTTGTTCGGATGAATCAGAGGACATGAAAAATTCATAATGTTTCTTCAATTAACTCGGTTCGTGGCTATCTCTCTTCAATTCCGCGGATACCCCATGCTCACTGTTCCACTTGACCTAACCCCCTTGCACGCTGTGTTCCTCGTCGTCTCATACCAGCCGGATTCCCAATGAACCCCTTTTTTTGCAGGATAGTTGTCTGACATTTTTGCAACATGTCCTGCCCAGCGTATCCTGCCAGCTTCGTTCACTTTCTGGTTACTGGATTCATCGGTGAGTTGCATGAGCTCGTGGATCATTCTTCGCCTCCATACGCCGTCCTTCTGCACACCGCCGAAGATGGTTCATAACTCACGTCGTTCATGAACTCCGAGTGCTCGCAGGTCCTCTTCGAGTATTGTCCACGTTTCGTGCCCCCAGAGGACAACCGGTCTTATGAGCGTCTTGTACAGGGATCATATTACGCACGATTGCTAAGTCTGTTTGACTTTCAGTTTTTCGTGGAGACCATAATAGGCACAACTCCCATTGATAATGCGTCTCCGGATCACGCGGCTGGTATAATTGTTAGACATTACCATTGAGCCAAGGTAAATGAGTTGGTCCACTACCCCGAACTCATCGCCGTCGAACACTACACTACTACCTAATCGGGTTCTGCCATGGTCGTATCCGGAAGCCAGTATGTATTTGGTTTTAGACGCATTGATTTTCAGTCCAACTCTCTTTGCTTCGAGCTCAAATCTGGTGTAATATTCAGCTACCGTCTCAAATGCTCTGGTGACAATGTCTACGTCATCAGTGGAGCAGATGAATTGACTCGATCTATTGAAAGTCGTATCAGGCAAGTTAAACGCCGCTCGTCTCATAACACCCTCTAGCGCAATGTTGAATAACAAGCAAGAGAGACAATCAGTTTCGCGAGGCCCCCTGAGGGACTCGAATGAATCAGATAATCAGAACAGCACTGTATTCTATCCATCAGTTTTGTAAACTTCCCGGGGAAACCGTTTTCGTTCATGATTCTCCATAACTCTTTTCGTGCTTTAAAGTCGATGAATAAATGGTGCGTTGGTATTCACGGCACTTCTGGAGGATCACCCACAAGATGAAGATGATGTTCAGTAATAGACCGACCTTCGATGCAGCCGGCTTGATAACCCCCCACGAATCTGTTCGTGAATGACGATAGACGACGGAAGATGTTTTGGGTAGGACTTTATACGCGGCATTCAGAACAGTGAATGCACGAATGTTTTCACAGTCTAGTTTGTCGTCGTTCTTGAAGAAAGAGCAAATAACGTCATCTTTCTACACCTCCGGTAGCTGTTCTGTTTCCCAAATTCTGATAATCAGTCGACGCAGACAATTAATTAACTTTCCGGCATGGCATGGATAGCATGGAACTTTCATCTTGATAAGTTCCATGCTATCCATGCCATGCCGTCTCTCCCAGTTGATTTGTTGTTCTGAAGCTGTTTGATGGCATATATCGTTGGGGTGGTACATCTTCATTATTTATTGTACCAACGTAATCGCTTCCATCGTTATCTTGGTCCTCTGCCTGTACGCCATTCAAGAGTTCATCGAGGTGCTGCCTTCACCTTTCGGTCACTTTACGTTCGTTCGTCAAAAGACTCCAATCATTATTCCGACACGTTTCTGCTTGTAGCACGAAACCTTCTCGGAATGCATTGAGTTTTCGGTAGAACTTTCGCGTCTCGTGAAAGTGGTTCGCTGTTCGAGTTCTTCACACTCCCCCTCTTCCTGGCGGCGCTTTCTTTCCCTAGAGTGTTTGCAAATTATCACCCTGAGAATCCATATACTAGAAGGTTATCGTGATTTTTGTGCCAGCAAGCAACCAAAAAGGACGCTGCAGCAAGATCTGGTGGCCAAAAGACGCGCTCGAAAGTTGTACAATAAGGTTTTGACGAAGTACGAAGGATGCATGCTGATGAATGACGAAAGGTATGTGAAGGTGGATTTTAGGTACCTCCCAAGCCTGAAATTCTATATAGCTGCTGCCAGAGGAGATGTCTCGAGAAAATTTAAGTGCGTTTTCGCTAATCAATTTACCAGGAAGTTTTTGATTTGACAAGGGATGAGCAGCTGTGAACAGAAACCTAAGATTCTTGTTACAAACAAGACAATTGACTCAAAAATGTATAGGGAAGAGTGACTGCAGAATGCCTCCTTCTGTTTATTAAAGCTCACAAAGGACCGGCTCCAAATTGCTCCCAATTCTACCCAATCGGAAAATATAGGTCAATCGCATACCATCTAACGGTTGATTATAGTTGATAATTACTTAATATTTTCCTTCGTTGATCGTATTTCTAGATCAACATGTCAAAAGGGTCTATCTTCTTTGATCGATTCTCTTCACCGTCTTTCTCTTTCGATAACCACGACCTTTCAGACAGATTTTGCTCCAGTTTTGCCATGTAATTTTTCTTTCAAATATATTCACGTTGGAGAGCTTTAAGGTGAAGATGGAACGAAGCCATTGTAGTAGTATAGGTAAAAACAAGTGTTTTCAAGGAGTAATAGTGTTTGTGAGAGAAGAGCAAAGCATAACGTTTGTTTTCGTTTTGATCAAAGTATATAGAATAGAAGGTAAGGGATATTTCCTGTGTATACACACGGAGAGCGCATGAATTACACACACAACGAAGTTAGTAATAAAAAATCCTCAATTTGTTCGAAGTTCTGAAGTTTTTTCAATATTTCTCGATTTTAAAAGTTCTAAACATCATAAAAAGTGGCAAAATCGCCGGTCGAGTTGACGGTAAACACGATAGTGTACTTGTTTTTCACTGCAAGTAACGTTTTATGTGAATTTCTATCGATTTCATACTGAATAGTTTTTGTTTACTTAAGCAAAATGTTGAAATACCACGTTCCGCGATGCCGGAACAGAATAATTTCGAATGAGATAAACTAATCGGAGATGTTTTGAGTTATCCCATGCATTCGCTCCTTGGATCGGGAACGAGAACGACACTGCTTCGATATAACCTCTCCACACATTTGTTTATCGGTTTTGCATTATTTCTATAGTACAGGTTCGATAATTTTACTGTTTTCAATTTTAAAATAATTAAGTATACCACTATTCCATTATTTCGAAACATATTTCGAGACAGTTCTTGTGTTATAATTTAAAAAATTAAAAAATGTTTGAATTTATATGGATTCGATATATGGTTAATAACTATTTTTTGCTTTTTTTCTTTGCCTACCACTACTTGAACAAAGCAGGGAGTAGACTACCTTCTTATTCTACGTACTTTGCGTTTTGATCAAGGGATTGCTAAGATGACCGCTTTTTGTAGCCAGCATAGGAAATCATGAGCATAGAAATCATAACCTAAAACTACAAATCAAGTGCTCCGCACGATTCTCCAGCAGTGATTTCAATTGCAAATCGCCAACAAAACTTCCAGAGGGGTATCCAAACATCGCTTGTCGAAAGAAACTATCCAACTTATTCAAACAATACGCGAGCCCCCTAAGCGCGAGCCCTGTTTTATACTGAATACTGAAGTAAAATGTATGAACGATGTGCTCCGATGAACAATTGCAAACATAAATATATATAGAAGGTGTTAAAACTCTGATCATACATAAATATCTGAACTTTGATATTTATAACACATGCGAATTGGGGCTCTTTGGTATTAACAAGTTCTTCCGCACAGTTACTCGATGTTGATGACCCTCTAATATTTTCCTTCGTTGATCTATTTTTTCACATATTTACGTCGGAAAGCTTTAACCCTTCTCTTCGTTGGCCGAGGTGCCATTGTGGCAGCTATTTGTGTTTTCCTTTCACCTTCACCTTAAGTTACAATATTGAAAAAGGTGAACAAAATGCTCGAATAGACACAACAATTCATCATCGAATTGTCCTAATCATTTCACGAAAAATCAACATGCAGTTATTAGGAGAAAAGGTCAACACGTGAGCATAGATTCCAAGCGAAATTTTTCACGCCAATCGAAACTAGGTCAACATACAAACATCGCGTGAATGAAAAACGTGAATCCGAAACATAGGCGTTTTAAAAATAGAATTCGACGGTACAAATTACGCACTCAAACGCATCGATTGGTGTTGAGATTTTGAGGTCACTAATCGTTGGTTTGAGCATTACCAGTTAGGTTATTTTTTTCGTGACATAGGTCATGTTTATGAGAAGAATTTATTAGGTTTTTTTTTATATAATTCTGAACTGTTGTGTGGTTTAAAATTCTAATATTCCTGATTTTCTTCTATGCAACATTGTTGCTATTAGGGATAGAACTAGTAGAGAATAAATGTATAAACAGAATTATTAAAACTACTGCTAGATTAACTACTATGAAGTTGAAGTTCAGTTCACTCAAAAGAGCTTTCACATCGGCAACCAATGGTCATTCTTATGATTATAATTTAAGAAATATCCAACGTAACAACACAGTTGGAATATACAACATCTTTTAAGCTCAAGTTTGGACGAATTTGTGTTATTGAACGTTTGACTGCTTCTATTAAAATGCTTGTGAATTAATTTACATCTTCCAGAATATACTCGAGAGTACACGCGCAGTCAACACATTTCTCCAATAAGATCTTAGACAACAAAGAAAATTATGACGAATGTCCTTAACAAACAAGCGGAACGAATGGAATTCTGAATCGATACCTCCCCCAAGCCAGACTCCCGGGATCAGATAATGCATAAATTTCCCAACTTCCTTCTTGGGAGGAAGAACATACCGAAAAGCGCAACGCAATAAGACGCCACACGCCTGAACTTGTATAAACAAAAAATGACCTTGGAAAAATGACTGAACACAACTGGTGAAGCTCCCGTAAGAGGAGAGCAGCTCCCGAGCAGGAACTCCGTTTTTGCAGCCGATAAACCACCTTCCATTTATGGGAATGTGTTGTATCCGGACATCGTTTGTGAGAACAAAGGGAAGATCCTAAAACCTGTTCGAAGTTCAGCAGCGTGTACGTACCTTTCAACCAATTTTAATACTGATGAATCACAGGTAGTGTTCACAAGCACTGCTGCTGCAACCTATTTTATTCACTGAACACTGAAATGTTGGAATTAGCACGATAAACACTGTTGTTTTGTTGTGTTCAAAACATATTATTGCACAAGTCAAGCTGTCACAATCAGCTGTCTTCGATGGATGGTGCTAGCAGGCGCGAATGCACGCATTGACGGCATTGAGCACCGTGTGCTCGATTTGTGAAGCGAAAATTATAATGGATTTTCATAGAGGCGAATGAACTACAAAGTTTAAAGCCTCTTAAAAACAAAGAAAAAAAGAAAGAATGGATTTTCAGGTGGAATATATACATTTTGGAAAAATACTCATGAAAGAAAATTGTATTTTTTTATAAACCATATACTTTATGTAATATAGGAGCAGTGTTGCTAATGGCCACCATCGTATGACTGTTCATGGAGACGTATGTGCTGTGTCATTAAAGAACATCATAAAATGAACAGTCAAACATCCGTCGAACTAAAAATGTCATATGACATTTCGGCTTTTTTTCGTACTATACATTAGATATCCATCGCCCCGTAATTAAACAACAGTGTTCACGGGGAACGCTCCCCACTGAAAACGTTCATTCAACACATTCGCACTTGATAGGGGAGAGTTCGACGGTTGCTTTGATATAGCAATCCGTCTGAATACCATCCATCGTGTATGGATGTGTGAGTGAGCAGGTGGATGTATATGTGCAGCTACGCTTGAATGCAGAATAAAGGGAGAAAAAGAATGCACACCACTGCAGTTTTAATGTCAAATGACATTAAAACTACAGTCATATTAGCCGGAATTGAGGGATGGTTATGAGCACGAATGGTAGAATGGAAATATTTTCATCGCTTTTCTGGGTACGGTCGACAGAAAGACAAAACATATAAACGTTCAATTGATAGTCGTGTTTGCGGCTGTGCGTTTATTTCTGATGTGACTGTTAGAACCGAGCAATGCATTCTTGGTTACATTCGCAATACATATTGAGCCGTAACTCATGAGCAAGGGCAGTATGTGATGGTTGAGAGAAATGTCGACCGTTTACAACACTGTATAGGAGCATGTTTTCTGCAAAAAAATGGCACATTTTACTCAATAATTGTGTCTAATAATAATTTTATGTTATGATTATGTGTTTTGTTGAAATATCAGAGAATTTATGAAAAATGGTTAAATAAGGTTTAGTACTTTGTGCTGTAAGTAATCACAAAACATAACATAAAAATTTTAATTCAAACTTTAACAATTAAAGAGTGTTTCCGGGCCTGCTATTCTAATAGAGATTCATGTGCCTCCCTAAATGAATATCGCCACCAGATGTCAACACTGTACATTCGCCATTGCGGGCATTGGATGCAGTCCGAGATAGAAAATGTAAGATGGAAAGATTTTTAAATCTGTGACGTCACAGATTTTGTTTATGTATGTTGCCTTTCTTATAATAGTCCACTACATAGAAAAAGTATTGTTATTAGAAGCAGGAATAATCAGATGAAATGAACGAACTATTTTTTTTCCTTAAATCAATGCTAGCGTTCAAAACCATAAGAGCCCAATTGACATTTTAGCAAAAACTGAAATTTCAGTATTATTGAGGTGTTCTAAACTTAATTTCAATTCAATTTTACTTTTCATTACGTCGCCCAAAAACGTAAATGAACAAAGTCAGAGTTACAGTATCGTTTGTTTCTTTGACGGAAAACATTTGACAGTGCATGGGAAAAAAGGTTGAATGTTTTTTTTCGTGTAAAACGCACTTGAAAAATAAATTTGATTGACTCCATATGACCTAGATTGAGACGAAAAGCTTTCCGCTTGCGTCCTAGTTTTAGACGAATGAAGTATTCAGCACCCTTAGAGCCTCCGCACACTGCAGACTTTCAATTGCCCGATAGTTTGGTCGGTCTCATAATTTGTATAATGTATATGTAACACATATTCGGCTGATAGTGAATCGGTGTAATGTGCGTACATGCATACCTCCCCATACTGATTGAGAAGCCGACCAAACTGTCGACCGATAAGAAGTCTGCATTGTGCGAGGGCTCTTATTGTGAAAAATTGTAATTACAATTGCTGACAAGAGATAAACTTCCATGAAGCTGCTCTAAAATCCAAACATAGTAGACATTAGAATACTAATTCTGATATAAGAAGAAATCAAAAAGAAAATTAAACGTGTTCTGTTTATTTTTTCAATGATTCAATGAAAAATATTTTTTTGAAAATATGTAATTATTTTCTGTAAACCCCCTTCAACGTTATTCGTTGACACATCCAATTTTGTACCATTCGAATAACTCAATGTTATGCCTGGTATGTGAACTTCCTATCTTCCTGGCTACTAATACAATCAAAGTTTAACACAGCCAAAACCCGTGAATCTTCCCACTCTTCTATTCTTCATCTCGGATGCAGTCTGTCGATGATTTTGAAGACATTTCAGTATGATAGCGTAAGTGGGTTTTCGAGAGATATTATTTCCATGGAATTCTAACTATTGGCCGAAAATATCGTCAAAATAATTAGGGCTTTTGTCTCAGTGTTATTCGCTCGCTTTTTTAATCAGTGTCAATTGTTTACTTTTGTTCCTAGTAATCAACGGAGTCTTTTGTCTCGGGGTCATTCACATGCTTTTTTCAAACTTTCCAAGCAGAAAATTCACAAGCATATAGTCTGAATTCAACAACAAAGCGACTTTTGCTTCAAATTCTGGAGAACTTAAAGCGGTCTGAATACATATTGTCTTTAGAAGACATTAGTTCATTTGCGCTCGAGAATTCAAATGATTGTGACATTATGTTTTAATTTATTTTGAACTCATATTATACAATAGATTGACCTAGATCTTTCATACGACCACTTCACAAATCGAAGGTTTTCCGGTTACAGACCGTTTCAATAATTAGTTTCATGGATATGATTTAAATTACAGCTAAAACTTCACAGCTGAAATAAACAAATTGAGATATCACAGTTCCATTTTTGTGGAAGAACTGAGGCTATATTCACTAAATCAACAGTTTAGCAAGACAATTATCATTTCTAAACTCATGAAATGGGTTCGCAGCTGCGAAATATATTGTTTGTTCACATTTATTGAATAAACTTCTAAACCTCGAGGTAAGTTTAATGAAATGCGCTAATTTGTAATGAAAATTTTAATGAAAATACCAATTAGAATAAACGTTGAATAAGCTATCATGCTTTGTTCAAAAGTAAGTTATGAATTTTAGTTTCCTCTGATATAATTGTGAAGACATTTGAAGACATTTTTTCGTATCATGGGAAGACATTTGAAAAAATCACCTGGCATCCATCACATCATACTGAAATGTCTTCGCATATTGTGCGATTCACATAGAACGTTACGGAGAAGAACGCCTACGTTCCGTCAACGTCTCCACCAATTCACACATGCAGTCAATGCTTCCATCAGCACCGTCGCGTCAAATGTCAAACGAATGATTTAAGTAATGTTATTCATGGTGTCGCCACCTACAACAATTTTAAATTACAATGCCCTCTTTTAAATCAGCATACCTAGAATCAGTTCTAAATTTTTAAAAATTCAATGAAAATCATTGAATTCAATTATTTAACTGCTTAAACTCCGTAGTCCGACCCTTATTCAACAATAATAATAAATAGAATATTTCTCTCAGCTAGTCGCGAATGATTTTCACTCCGAAAGCTAAGAGCTAAGGAGCTTGGAGCTAAGAGATATGTTGGCATAAAAAGTACAGTAAGTTACTTATCATGCGATATGCTGAGGCACCATTCAGTGTCGCATTGGAGTCGATTTTGACCAGTAATTGGACATTCGCGACTGGTGGCGACTTTCAATGTGGGGCCTTAATTTGGGCTCCGAACTCAATGTTTACAAAAATGTCCAAAAAGAGGTAAAAATTTCCAATTAAACCTATTGCATCACAGATCTGTTCATTTAGCTTAATGTAGAATTAAATATAAATTACTGTACAACCAAATCAAAACAAAAGCCGGGACACAAAGCCCAAACAAAAACTAAACGAGCCATCCGTCTTCGTCAATTATTCTTTTCTACAAATCCTGCCGGTCGTTTTCGTTGAACGTATGATGACGGGTCGTTACGTTGCCGGTGTATGTGAATGTTTCCATAAGAAATACATGGTAGAATAACTGACGTAACGTGACGTGACGGAACGTGGACGTGACGTAGATGTTGTATTTGAATCGCACTTATTTCATGATGCCTTCAAAATGTCTTCACAAATGCTACGTTTTTACCGTACTACCCAGCAAACTTATATCGTATGAAATTCCAAAATTGGAGGCGATATACATTCATCCAAAACACATATGGATGCTATATTATGCATATAACTGGTATATAAATGCAAAAGTGGAGGCAAAATACGAATATTCCGTATTATAAACGTGTATGAAGCCGTATATAAAGATAGTCCGATGCATGTTACACTGAAATGCGATTTGATCCGGCAATGTTATATAAAATGAATAGAGTGTGCGTATATAATCATGCAGGCAGCTATATTACGATGCCTGTTATACCGATGTACGACCTAATCCATCAATTACATAGAAAATCGAGTTTTTTACATTTTATACGATTTCAGACACTCAATGAATTTTTACTACGTTTAGTATGAATAAAAGTAACAGCTAAGTATTTACTTTTACAAAATAGCAGTTTACCTGATTTCGCATGAATAAAGCAACATTTATCAGGTATTTACTTCGTGTGCTCATGAGCATACTTTGCGTAGAAAACACTTTCATTCATCCGATTTATGTTGAATCATGCTATCTTGCGCTAAAAGTTAAACAAGCTAACATGTACTATGACACGTCAACCATGTAGTTACCAATAGTTTGTGACATTGGACCTGAATTTGCGAAAAATCGAATTACCAAAACTTAAAAACTACGCAGAGAGGAAGATGACGACAATTTTAGGCAGTTGTATAGGTTTAGTCGCGAAAATGTAATTTTTCTTTAACAAAAACAGGAAGTGGGTTATGTATGTGGTGTAATCGCAAGGTTGACGTTGGACTATCGTTGGTTTAGTCATTGGTCATTGGTTTGAAGTTGAATCTGAATCAATTCTCAATTATCAGCAACGATGACATCTTTTCGGTTTCTTCTCCATGACGCTCGACGCTCTTGATTGAAAAATTACAAAACAAAATGATCAATTTCATTTGTCATATTATATTATATTATATTTTGAAAAGAAAACAAAATAAGCTCTTTTGCTTCAACACAATTCTAAGTTCTAAGCTCTTCTGGAAGATTATTTGTCAGCAAGGATGACATCTTTTGGAAACGAAATGAGTTGTGTGTGCGTGTATGCGTGGCGGCTGTCTTCAATGCCTCAAGTCTTTTCGATGCTGGTGCTTTCTTGGTCGCCTTATTCCGATGGATTCTTTTTTGGCCTTGGGGAGAACACTTTTTGGTGCGTTTTCTTCGACCCTTCCGAACTCCCTCACAGTTCGAAACATATTGAATGGTTTTCGCTACTAAGCCATTGCTTAAATATGCTTTTTGTTGGTTAATGAATCGAGAGGAGCTGAGAAGACAAACTAGAGGCAATTGAACTCTCTGAGTTTGAAGCCTCCAGCGACTAAGAAATAATTGGTGAAAAATTATGATTGAAAAGAGCGACTCGAAAGATTTTCCGATTATCATTTAATACATCCAAATTAAAAACTGACGGGGAAGAACAATCTTCTGATGCTTTCCTGTCAATTGCACTTGAATGAAGAATCAAAAAATATATACATTCCGAAGGAAGAACGTCGGGAGTGAGAATTGACTTTTAACGTGAGAGGTACGGATGTTAACCACTACGCCAAATCTCCTCCACATTCGACAGATTTTTTTTGAAAACATACTAACTTGTTATAAAAAAAATACAAATGAGAGAACAACATACAGATTCAGGCCAATTTATTTACAGAATTTTTATTACAAGATACTCTCGAAAATTGAAGCGACAACTAGTACATGTACTTTGCATAAGTGCTAAAGTTGCTAAAAAATTCGAAGAAAAATATTTTCAATGCGATGAATTTCATAAAATATTAAAATTATAAGTTAAGTTTTAACAGTAGAAGCAGGGAGACTTCACTTTAAACCTCGACCATGCCTTTGTAGGGGTTTATTCCCGATTGTGATGAATTTAACCCTGTATGCGAGTGCAAACAATGCTCGTTGGCCAATTAAGTGAAAGTTCTCAGGGTAACTTTATTCAGTAATCTGAGACAAATGATTGTGAATGTGAATTTATAAAGTAAAGTGTTCTACTAATATGGGTTTTTAAACTGTGGATCTTGATTTCACAACGAAAGAATATAGTATTACACACATATCATCACCAAATTATGTTACACGGCGTCCGTGCTAATCATATCTAATTCAATAACGCGAATGACGTGATTATAGTTTGTCATCAGATGAGATTTGAAGTAGAGTTCTCATTTTTTATCGACTCTGACATCAAATAGAAGCTAAATATATGGTGACTTCTAGACTAATACTAGAATTTTTTCAGCAAACCCACGTCACCTACGGCGCAGAATAAAGGAGAGTGACTCGATCCATCTCGCGTCATTCGCCTTGTAGAAAGAACATTTTTGTTATCTTACGTCACTCGCGCTGCAGAATAGGGGATTTTTTTCGAATTTGGCTGCATCCCCGGTTGTATTGACACCGGATCTATACCCGTACGCCATCAAGCGGTCGCTAGTTGCACAACGACACTATCAAAACAAAGCCTAAGCGCAGGCGTACGAAAGCACGTGATTGCGAAGGTCCTTATCAGTTCGTGTTGATTCTGGGTGGAATGCACAAACAAACACCAAACAGAGGGTGGTGGAACACGGGAAAACTTGTTACAGCCCGAAGGCGAGTGCATGTTAGGACTGAGGTCGCTCGGAAAATTTCAGTCGACTACAGTAACTCGACCAGGCTAGTTGGAAACGGAAAAAGCTCCAGTAGCAGTTAGAAATAGCCTTACATAATGGTGAACTGAAGTGAAAAAGAGGAGTGTTCTTGTTCAGAGTTTGTGAAAAAAGTGGTTGCGAAAATCAATCCAGTGATATCGAACGGATTAAATCGTTACGAATAAGTGACAAGTGTGTTTTCTTGCGCGTTATCGTGTACAATCTATTTAAAAAGGGGAATTAATGTGTGATGAAATTATTTCACAATCCAGAAACTGGTAAGCCAACTCTCTGATCCAAATAGTGTTTTATGCAAATTAGACGCCCTTATCAATTTCTAGCCAATTGGGTACGGTTAGCACGTGCTAGTAGCGCTGATTTTAAGCTGCGTGGGTGGAATAAGTTTCGCTGTGTCACAATACAGTAAAACCAGCGAATCGCTTCGACTGCCATTATGGCCGCAAGAATGGAGCGTTGCTGGAAAAATCAATATTTTCACCGATCTTCACACTGAACCGCTGGGTGTATGTGTATGGAGGAAAATATGCGCTTGTGTTAGGAACTTCCCATAGATACTACGAATATAGTATTCTGTTCCTACGCGTATTGTGTTGTTCTTCACCGCCGGCCTTGAACTGAAATCTGAGATCTTTTTTGGTCAGAAATGGGGCTCGACTACAGCTGATGGATAATAGTCACTCAAGGATAGATAGTTCATATAGATTCGAAAACGAGAAACAGTGACAATACGTGACAAATAAATAGCTGAAATATCCAGGTTACATTCGTTTGGTTATTAGGTTGTAGATGGAAAATACACGGAAATCACAGAAAAATTAATCTGCCAGTGTCATTCGTAACATATGTGCATAATTCGTTTTAGATACAAATCAAGTAACAAATCAAGTTGAATTGGAGTTTGACGTACCTTTACCAATTCAAACGCATTACAGTGTGTTATAAAACCGATCAGATATAATGTGCACATTTAGCAGTTATTCAAACGAAAAGAGAGCTGAAGGTCCATTTTGAAACTGTTTCGTTTTCTGAAAACGCTGTTTTATTTCTGATGGATATAGAATCTGCATGACGAATGACATGAATTGACTCTAGTCACAGTATTCCCGACGGCGGATGGAATGTGTATAGTAATCTGTCCTTCCTGTTCACGATTCGGGAATAAAATAGGAGCTACTCCCAGAATGAAGAGAGTGACTTTGTTATCTTACGTCACTATAAGTGCTATAGGCGAATAAGGGGATAAATCTACCAGAGAAGATTCCGATGAACATCTTCCAGCATTGATAATGCGGGCCTTTTCATACTAATTTACTAAAATTTTGTAAAAAAAACCTTTTAGCGGACCCGAAAGCACTATTGTGGATGGGTGCATTGTTTAGATATTTTTTTTTGCTTAATTTTTTTTGTTTTATTTTGGATTCGCCGGTCTATTTCGAGGAAGGATTTCGTAGAAAATCTCTTCTCCGTATTTTTATCGCACCACGTAGCGCTTGACTGCCAACATTTTCCCTTTCGACAATTTTGCCCAATTTTAACGCTCGTACAAACCACAATTTGCGCACAATGGCACGAGGTGTTTTCGAGGAAAATCCTCCGCATTTCCTGATAGACGTTGAACGTCCGACAGCATGATTATTTTTTGTCAAGAAAAGGGCAATCCAAAATGGCTTATTGCTCTCTGAGACATGTCTTCTCAATAATGGAAAAAGGTTTTAAAATTGAAATAAAACACAAAAATAATGGCTGAAAAAGGTGCGGAAAAGTATAATCTGATGAAAAAATTTCTGTTATTAATGATTTGAACAAAATATAATTCAAATAACTACTCTCGATTACTATGGCGAAAATGGTGATTCGTAAGTTGACCTCTAGAACGTTAGAACGCTCAGCAGAGTAGTGAATTCACTTGATGAATGATTGATACGTCATACGTCATAATACGGGAAGGGGTTAACATAACACCCGAAGAAAATATTTTAATGGTGTTGATTCACACGCATTCATTTAACTGAAACTTTTCCAACTTGGTCGGCACTAGGTACGTTGCAATTTTATGTTATTAGTTTTTTAAATACTATGACGACTGACTTTTGAAAGGGGCTTATGCAAAAATGGTGTCAATCCTAAAAATAGAGTTGTTAGAATTAGCCATAAAAATTGTAGAATAACCCTCATTTGAATTCCCGTGATACCGTTCGAAATGAAACGGACTGGAATTTTATGCTTCAATCCAGATTCAATAGATTAGAGATTGAGAGCTAGAGAGAATCAGAAGAACGAGAACTGACCGATAGCCGATAGTGTCCACTATATAAGCAGTATGTTTGTAAAGCTTGACCTCTTTTACCAAATATACGTTCAATATCACAGTACGGTCTCTTCATTTTCGTTGGTCGGTCGATGACACTGGACATTGTCCTTTTCGCGTGGTTCTATTGTGCATTGTGCACAAGTTTTGGAGTGCGTGCTTTTCGGTTGCTAGTATCATCTAGCGAAGAAGTCCTTCGAGTGCGGTAAAGACGAGTATATCGTCATCAAGAGTATAACACCAAAACGGGTTATTCGATCGGGATTGTGTCTTAGGCAAAGTTATACATTATAATTTTGCGGTTCTGGAAAAAAAAGAAACTTTTTTGATCGAAAAAATTTAAAATGGAATATCTCAAAAATTTGTTTTTTAAATTTTAATTTTTGACACAATAAAGACACAATAGACATGATAAAGCCCATAATTCTCCAATACCTGGTTTTTCATTTGATCCTGAGCAAATGAAAAATGATTTTTATGGCGTTTTAAAATTTGCACGTTTTCTACAAATTTTTTTATAAAAATTTCTAACTCACTAACTTTCATGTTTCTTTGAAAAAATTGCAACTAATCCTAATTTTTTTAATATAGTATATTTGACGAAGCTTTAGATCTTATTAACACTAAACCGACCGATGTTTCATGTATACCTATTCCTACCACAGATGGTCAAGTAACCCTTTATAAATAGTTAGTGAATAAATTACTCGATTTAAACAGTTTTTTTTGAGCAACGTGGTATACCATATTTCTCCTGTATATTTCGACATTTCGAAAACAATTATTAGCAAAATATTAAAATAACAATTTTTGATACGCAAAATAGCACTGTAGCTTGGATTGGTTACTGTTAGCTCGCTTGGATAGTCAGCAGTACAATTAATTCTGATCATTAATTATTCATTCACAAATACAACAAAATATATAAAGCAATGGCAAACAATGTGTAATGCAATGGTTTTGTATCACAACCACACATTCAAATCATTCTGATATCATATAAATGTTTGCAAGGGTCAAATGACTCGTTGCGGTAGTTGGGGCAGATTACATATATTTCTCAGTAAAAAAAATAACAAGAGAGAAGTAAACACTGAAAAATTCATTCGATGTATGTTTTAGGAAATGGCAAATGATGTTGTGGAAATGTAATTTGCAAGAAAATTTTGACTAAAAGTTTAAAATGGGTCATTTGACCCCTCGTGGTAGGTTTGGTGTTAAGATATGACCTTTTGTCGAAGATATCTATTATCTTCTATAGTTTCTGGAATATATATTCATATTTGTATGAAGACTCCTGAAAAAAATAATATTTCACTCGTAATATTTTCGTGTGTAAATTTTCGCGTTTACCATGTTATTGAAGTGTTTCTAAATATAATATAATTTATAATTTATATAAATATAATTTTTCAAGGAAAACATGAAAAAGTTGTTGTCAGGAAAACTTTTTCCCTGTAGCAATGCCTCTCTTATGATGTATGGATGACTCGTTATTAGTTGTATATATATTCAATTGTATATATACCATTTTGTTTCATATTCCGAACAGTCTCAAATTTCGAACACTTCATTTTCAAATGTAATTTACTAAATTTTTATGTTATAAATAATTGAATAATGAACACAGGCATTCTTTGAAATATAGGCTTCATTTAGAAATCATTTACAGGTATCGATACAGCCTATTAATTGTAATATTAAGCATTTGCGAAAAAGTGACAGTCAAAACCAATGATAAAATATTTGCGTTAGCAAGTTCCGTAAAAAAAACAAGCATCGTTAATTGTTCAGTTTTTGTAGTTGTTTCAACTATTCTGTTTATTGCTTTCATGTTAAGTGCTAGAAATGGTAAGAATCTACAATAAATGGATGGAATAAGATGATATTTTATGCAGACATCTTCATTAAAATAAGTGTTCGGAATATGAATCAAGTTTCTACGCAAGATTCAAATTGCGAACACTTCACTTCACACTTCATTTACAGATATCGATACCGATACAGCGCCCTTGGTACCGAAACCATGTAAACTATAAGAAACAAATACTATCAATAATAACAAAAGCAAAACCCAATTTTTTTGAGAGCCTAACATTTTTCCAAAGAAGACTAGCTAATTGACTTTAATTTGATTTATCGATCATATGAATCGGTACAGTAGTTTAAAAGTTAGAATTTAAAAAAAATGCATTTTTGCTGTTCGGAATATGAGTCAGTGACAAAAATGGTGTTCGGAATTTGAGACAAAAGTGATTAAACATATTTTTAGTTTTTCACCATGAATATATATTTGTAAATCAACTTGATTGTAGTCAAATGAAAAAAAGGCTCTATTGTATCCAGAAATAAAATAAATTTCGCGAAAGAGTACCATTTTGAGTTATGAGACACTGTTTAATGGTTTGATGTCCATTAAACAGTGTCTCATTACTTAAGTGTTCGGAATATGAGACAAAACCGTATTCATACATATTTTTCAGAATTAAAAAAAACATATTTTTGAGAGAAATGAATTTTTATTTTCAAAATATTTTATTTCAATGATTTTTTTAATTGTTTGATATTTTGTAATGAAAGCGTAAATTATTTCCTACATTTAATTCTTCAACCAACATTTTGTAGTCATTTGTCAAGCGCCAGAATTTGCACACAAAAATATTACGAGTAAAACTTATTTTCAGGAGCCCCCATAGAAAAAGACCATAAACAGGAAACCCCTTTTTGTGCGGTTTTTTTGTGCGGTATATGAAAAGCATATTTGACGACGATTTCGTCCGTTTAGTTTTTTTCGATGTTTCATATGCATTTCAGTGCGAAAAAAACATATTTGCGTCTAAAATATCCACTTCTCAAATCATTCCTATCCTTCCATCAAATGCTCTAAGTTGTGCATGACATGATTTCTAATAACAACAAGTTCCGACACGCAACTAACTTCTTTATGCGGTCCCTATCTACCACAAAAGAAAGTTTTTTTTCCAAATTGTGTACCGAACACGATTTTTTAAAGCTACTGGTAAAGTTTTGTACCATATTTTTTACGCGATTTTTTGTTCGGTCCCTATCCCCCGCACAAAAAAAAAGGTTTGCCTGTACAGTTACCTATCCCTTACTCGATGTTCTGTAACTCGATATTTTCCCTAACCCGATGGATTTCATGGCATCTTTGATTTATTTTACAACCATTCTTTTCCCCTTTCTTTTCATCTCTCCATGAGTTTTAATCTTTAAAATATTTTTTTCAGTGTAATTTCATCAAAAAAATGGAATTTTATTAAAATTAAAACAATTTCCTACATTTAATTCATTGACCAGCATTTTGTAGGTATTATAGATTTTGAATTATAAGTTTTTCCAAGAATAAAAAGAAAAAAAAACTTTGGCCCTTTTCAAAAACCTAACCTAACCTAACCTAAGTCTAACCCTTTGTCGAATATTTCAAGTATGCAAAGTGGATTAAATGACTAATGTCTTTACATCCACAACCAGAGACGTCAACCTTTCTGAATTTTCAGGATTTTCCAGGCTTTTTGGCACGTTCCCTACTATCCTGACAAGTACTAAATTAGATCTGATTTTTTAAGAATGATTCGTATTTTCCTGATTTTGTAACTTACTTCATCAGAATAAAATTATTCCCTGAAAAATACACTGGAATTCTTCTCAAAATTTTCCTGGTTGGAAAATTAACACATGTACGAGGGCGGTCCGATAAGTACTTAGCCTCATCGCCCGATGGTGTCAGTATCGCAAGAGAGATTACTATTGTGTAGTACATTCTCATAAACAGCTACTGTCAAAATTACAGCCGAAGTTATTGATGAGAGAGTAATATATGAATATTTGGATGATTCCATAAACCTTATTAGTGGCCGTTTTGAGTGGCTCTACTCTGGCATGAAAGTGTCTGAAATAGTATTCTTGATGTTATTGGTTCGTATAATAATTCCTAGTTATATCAATTTAAAAAAATGATATTCATCGAAACATCCATGAATCTCTCTGCAAACTGATTTTAATTTAGTGATTTTTCAAGATAACTTTCAAGTTGAACTTCGAAAAACCGTTTCAACTTACCCCAGTGTACCTTAATCAAAAAAAAAAAATTAAAATTGAAAAACATCCAACAATTCATTTACTAATGATATACTTTCCTTATTTGGTGAGTAAAAATGCTTTCCAATGTATGGAAGATGAATTCAAAAAAATCTTACAATTCACTGTGGCGATCAAACGATCATAAGACCCCTGCAAAATTTTCTCAATGGCAAAAACTTCAACTCTATGTGCAGCATAAGAAATATATTGCACAGTTTTCGACGAGATAACACACAAGTATGAATAAATTGAATAAATGTGAATCTGCCTATGGAAATTATACTTATGTTTTCTCAAAAACTCTTCACGAACTTTTCGGACAACCCAATATGAGCTGTTCTGATTTCTTACTGATTTTTATTTTCTTTCTTCCTGATTGTTTAACATATTAAGAACCGCACGTTTTGGGGCAAACTTGAACGCTTCATTAGTTCGGACTCCACGAAAGAGATCGTTTCCATCGATGAGGATGAGACGAAGTCGAGCCATCGGTAGGCCTTGTTAGATTCTTGGTAAACCAAGGATTTAATTTTCAAGTGAGAAAACACGGGTTATTTCGTAATCCATCCGCAACAGACAAAACGCGAAACACGATAAAACTCGTGAGCGGTCCGCAATATGTTAAAAATTATAGTTGGCAATGCTGCCCACAACGATTCACTGTAGATACTGCAGCCAGGAGTTGGTATTCGTCATATATTGAAAAAAAAATGGAAATGCCAACATTCTGCTGTCGAATGTCGAAGCACCATTGACGAACTTACGCAATGCTGAATCAGCTCATGCGACACCTACTTTAGAGCTCAGAACCACAAAAGTGATGATGTTTGTTTATTCTACGCACTTAAAAGCAAGATTCGGTTGTGATTCTTCATTTTATTTCAATTTGGATTCATTTCAACCATTAAATGTCGTCAATATATGATAAGAAAGTTAGAGTTTTGTATATTTACAATGGTTTCAATACGCGATTTGACCAAAGTCACAGAAAATTTTAAGTTTGATAATGCACACATGTTATTAGTACTGAGGATAATGGTAATGAAATCGATATCATATTAAATTGGCTGATGTCATTGATTATGTAGGGGCCGATACGAGAAGGATTTTCAGTACTTTTAGCGCAACAAATGCTAATCATCGTTTACCAAGTTGAAAAAAAAATTAAAGTTACAAAACAACCGAGCCATTCTTCATAATCTACATACCACATTGTAAAATGATGATTTTCCAAACTTTTCAACGTGGAAAGAATACTTGAATCCGGGAAATTTGAAGGAAAATTCGGATTTTTCTAACAAATTTTAACGAATTCTATACCAAAAAAAAACATCATCATTTTACTCGCTGTGCCATTTGGTTGTAAATCTAACGTAAATTCGTCAATTGCATCCTGAAAATGGCACCGATTGGTTCGCTTTATACTCCATTTTTCTTCAAAAATTATTACGACTAGAACGTAACAGTAAATGGTGACCACTAAGGGTCCACGTGAACTCCCGGCCCCGTGAGGCTAACGCCATATGAGCCTTGATAAAAATATATATTTTGGAAAAAAAAAGGGTCCACGTGTGTACTTTCAATGTGGGGGAGCTGTATTTCCAACAAGACGGTAGAACATCCAAAACACGCGTACTACAACTGCTTTATTGATGGAACGATTCAGCGAACGAATAATATCACGTAATGGATCCGAAGATTTGCCTCCAAGGTTATGCGATTCGCTATCGTTGAACTATTTTTGTGGGGCTATGCGAAGTCTGTGGTCACACTCCGTAGAAAATTGATGCCTTGAAGTCTACCTTATCTCTTATTTAAGTGCGATTCACATACAACATCCACGTCACGTTCACGTCCCGTCACGTTCTGTTACGTCAGTTATTCTACCATGCAATTCATATGAAAACATTCACATACACCGGCAACGTAACGACCCGTCAGCATACGTTCAACGAAAACGACCGGCAGGATTTGTAGAAAAGAATAATTGACGGAGACGGATGGCTCGTTTAGTTTTTGTCTGGGCTTTGTGTCTCGGCTTTTGTTTTGATTTTGGCTGCATTTTTTTATGCCAACATATCTCCCAGTTTAAAATTTCTCAGTCAAAATCAATTCACGACTAGCTGAGAAAAACAGTCTAGATATTATTATTATTAAAAAAGGGTCGGGACTACAGGTTTCAGGCATTTAAATACTATAGTTCAATGATTTTCACTGAATTTTTCTAAATTTAGGACTGATTCTAGGCATGCTGATTTGAAAGAGGACATTGCAATTTAAAATTGTTGTAGATGGCGACACCATGAAAAACATTGAATAAATCATTCGTTTGACATTTGACGTGACGGTGCTGGTGCGAGCATTGACTGCATGTGTGAATTGGTGGAGACGTTGACGGAACGTAGACGTTCTTTTCCGTAACGTTATATGTGAATCGCACATTACGGTCATCATTGCTGCAAAAAGGGATCGAAATTAGGACTTTCCGAATCGACTTCCTCCGAGTCAGTCAGATAGCCATATGTCGTGGATATTCAAATGAAAATGCAAAAGTATTATCAATCGAGTAAAGCCATGAGCCATGAAAATATTTAAAACGCAGACAGTATTTGTCTGCATTTTAAATATTTTTTAATCCGATGTCTCTATAAAAAAAACTATAAGTGTATCGCACATAAATCTGGTTCTTAAAACTGGAAGAACGGTTTTGAAGACTTGAATGTATAAACTTATAAGCCTATAAGTCTATTCCAAATAACCTCAAATACCAGCGTAGCTATGTCAAAATAATCCTTCCATTGCAACACAGGAATTTATCCCTCAAACCGGGTTTCTCGGTTTTCCAAAATAACTCTGATAAAGCCGAAATGTCGCAAATAATTCAACAGACAATAGGTAACATTGATGGTATAATTCTGGCAGATTATATTACCCGCAAGCTCATTTTGGGCGGCATCAATTTAACCCGTCTGAAAGCTACACATCGTGCTCACAATATCACATGCCCACTGGCATTAGACGCGGACCGAAAGGAAGCAAACATTTGACCCGCATTATTGCTCATTTTACTTCCCAAGAATTTCGCCCTAACCCATTCTTCCCCCTGGGTGGGTGCTCGAATGTAGTTCATGGCTGTGCCCGCTGGTATCAGGAAAACCGATAAAACGCTTTTGTTGTTTGGATCATGAAGCTAACAGCGTGCGATCCGTAATGTGGGCAAACATCCACTCAATGGCAACGGTCCAGCATCATCTCTGCACATCGTCTTTGTTCGGTGGCTAGATGACATTTTATCGCGTTGAGCATTTAATTATTATTGTTGACTTTAATTAGAATAGAAATATTTCCTGCTCATACCATGCAAGTACATGTCTGTCTCGTGTGAAACAAATGGAGACGCACTGTTGCATGTTTGTTTTGATGGAGATGCTGGGAATGCGCCAACTCATTTAGCACAGTTTTGACGCCCTCATATATATCTATCTGGAAATCAAACAATATTCGCTTCTTTCTGCTTCACTGACAACAGTGTGCATCAAAATGGTTTGCTTCCACAAAGCTTGTTTAGTGTAGCGAATAATGCATGGACCCAAAAATCATCAATCCCGGAGAAAAATTGGATGAGATTAGTTTGTGTCTTGTCTTGTCCTCTTATTTCTGGGCCAAAAGCTGGTCGAACAGAAGGTGCTAACCCTGATCACAATACACAACGCTGTAATACTGATGGCACTTGAGGTAATGACAGCCATTTCTCATGATCCACATCTGACCACTTCCTCGAAGATGTGTTATTTTTACTAATCTCGAGTGAACCGCGGAGAATCGGTCGGATCTAACTAAACGTGGAACTTTAGTAAACACAGACACACATTGTAAATCCATTAGTGCGACTGAGTTTTACAAATCAATGAATTGAAAAAAAAACCTAATCTTGGCTATGAAAATTTAGATGTATTATAATTTCAACTAAGAGAATAAGTATGTGTTCTTAAAGATAGCATATAACATAAATATTTTAGAATGAAATAAAAATAAAAAGTGGTTGTCTAGAAATAAATGCAAATGTTTAAACTTCAAAGCTCGAGTTGTGATGATTCAATTGGGAAAGGTCATAGATTTCTCAATTCTCTCGTTCAATTCAGCCTTTCGTTAAACCACAAGTAATGAAATATTTAGCATCAGCAGTCAAAGCTAACATTTCTGTTTTTTATATAGTCTCGTTAATGCACTGCGTTTCGCAACTTTAGAACCACTCATTTTTTCTGAGTTTCTAGAGATATGTAAGAAGTCGGTTGAATTGAAGTATATAGTGGAGAATACAACTATCTTCATTCATAAGACTGGCCAGTTCAACTTTATTGTTGTGTTCAGGCGCGAAATATTTTAAAAACTAAAATTCCAGTGTTTCATAACTATAGAACCAGATGGAAAAACTCTCACTTCTTTACAAAATTAACGCCAATTTAACATGAATTACGATAAGTTTCTAATTCGTAGGTCATCCTTAGTTCTCAATCAGTTCAAACAACCCACTCGGGTAGTTTCGACCAAGCTGCGCCATGTTGTAGTGCGTTTCTCGTTCTGGGCAGATGATACTGCTCGTTTAAGCTCTTCAAATCACTAATACTGCTTGTAAACTGCATCTACTATTCGTCCGATCGCTGCTCATAAAAATCCGATCCAAATCATAAAAATTCCATTTTAAATGCTGCGAGCCCAAAAGCTAATCTGGAAGCTAATCCCATGGGATTTTCTATTCCAGGAGAACTTCTCTGATAAAAAGAAATTCAACTTGAATAGAATTTCTTCATACTGGAAGGATTTACGGAACGTGTCATTTAATTTTTCAACTCGTAACTTTGCAGGTGGCAGTTTGATGATTTGGGGAGAATTTTCTCAAAAAGCACTGGTTCAGGTAGCTCACCATCAACACGAATGAACATTCAAAAATGCAACGAAGTACTTCAGAATCATTTACTGTTGTTTTTGCATCAAAAACAATTTGATAATTGGGTAATTTAGCATCCATTCATACAATCCAAAAGGTTATGGTATGGTTTGATGAATAGGGACTTCAGATTCTGGATTGGTCAGCTTGTTTGATAAATCAAAACTCTGTTAGGGACTGCTGAGGAGTGATCGGACGAATAGTAGATGCAGCTTACAAGCAGTATTAGTGATTTGAAGAGCTTAAACGAGCATTATCCTCTGCGTAGAACAAGATACACACTACAACATGGCGCAGCTTGGTCGAAACTACCTCGAGTGAGTTATTTGAACTGATTGAGAATTAAGGATGACCTACGCATTAGAAACTTATCGTAATTTATGTTAAATTGGCGTTAATTTCGTAAAAGAGTGGGGGGTTTTCATCTGGTTCTATAGTTATTTTTTGAATGTTTCACTCTTGAACACAACAGTAAAGTTGAAATGGCCAGTCTTATTAATGAAGATAGTTATTGTATTCTCCACTATATACTTCAATTCAACCGACTTCTTACATATCTCTGGAAACTCAGAAAAAATGAGTGGTTCTAAATGTGTGAGACGCAGTGTATCTTTCAATATCATCCAATAACCAATACCGTGGAATTTTCGTACAGTCTTCGCTTTCTATCCATGTCTGAAAAAATTGCCCTCACGACACGCGAGATGACAGCGAGATTGATTAAACATAGTCGCAGGTGCGTTCGCCTCTTTTATCATTTCCCATCTTACATGTGAATATATGAACATATGATTCAGCTCATGTTATAACAGAACTCTTGCGGTTACACTCTGGAATGAGAGGCGTTATTGTAAAATTTCTTTACGTTCATTCAAAATATAACTAAATTATGTTAATAGTGTATATATCCACAAAGGACATTGGCTGAAATGAAAATTATTTGGTCGCATAATCGATTCTGTACATTTGAAGTGAAAGTCGATGACTACCGGCTAGTAAGTGTGGTTCGTTGAAAAAATCCACTGTATGTGGTGTCCTGAAAGCAACTGGCAGCTGATCATAAAACTCATTTGAAATAATATGTTCAGAATGTTCTGAAGAGGGCTAATTCGAGATGTTTTACAACACAAGTTGTACTAAACCGTAACGTAAAAGAGCTAAGAGGCAAAGAAGTGCTCAAAAAAGCTCTACGAGAATTTGCTGATGAATTGTGGTTACGTCGTAAATGATAATGAAATGAATAGCAACGCCGTTTTCAGAAAATTTCCTGGATAAAATGGACAGGAGTTTCTGGATAAAATTCTAGGAGTACCCTGGAATAATGCAAAATATAAAAAGAGATCAAATTCCTCAATAGAATTCCTCGTTCGACACGCAATGTGTACCTATTTTTGGTCCCAAAAAATCTTTTTATCTGTGTTTTTTTCCCCAAAAAATGTGTATCGAAATCTGTATTAACCCTTTGCGGTCGTTTGTCTGCCTTCAGCCACCACAGCAAAGAAGTATACTTATATTATCATTTATGCAACAATGTATCAGTTCACACTTTTTCTGGACGAATTTTAATGTCTTGTGAATTTATTCACTAACCAAAACGATACTATTATGTATCATAGAGAACGGTAATCAGTATAAACATAAGTTTTCATCCATGCTTGAGTAAAGGATTGGTGAAAAACTCCATGTATTGCGGCACTGTGTAGATTTAAAGAGCATTGGTCTGTATGCTTAAACAGAAAAATAAAAGACGAAAGACGCTAAACTATTTATTTTTGTGATACATGCCAAAGATATCACACGATGCAGAATTATGGCAAATATTTTTTAAACATAAACATAAAAACATTGTTTAGTAAATACTTATCAGAAGTTTACAAAAAATAAAAAAACTTTGTTCATCTTTCATAATCTCACAAAGTTATACATCACTGCTTTTTCGTGTAAAAATATTTGCGATCAGTACGACACACACATCGAAATTTAATAGGACCGCAAAGGGTTAAATTTATAAGTTCAATCTTGAAGCAGAATCTTAGCTTTAGTATCATTGATTGACATAGTTATGATTAACTTGACGATGTTGAGTGTATCCACGTAAAAAATCGTATTCACTGTGCTTTAGTAGGATTAAGATAAACAGTGTTATTTATTTATTGTAAAGTTAGCCGATGACGCAGACTTTTGCATCTTTCCGCCTTAAATTGATCATAAGAAAGCAGTACTGCACGCTACATATGAATGATAAAATGATTTCATTCAGACTGATTGAGATCAAGCCATAACTGATATTGGATCGTTATTTTGAAAAATCTGTAAATCTGTATGAAAACCAAAAAAATCTGTAATCTGTATTGGTTTCAAAAAGTCTGAAAAATCCGTATAAATACAGACTATTCTGTAGATATGGTAACCCTCATTCCATGAGTTTATGCACCAAAGAACTAAATTTCAAATCTAGTTTTAGGAGAAAATTGAAAACGTTATTAGAATAAGCACTAGTTATACCATAAATTCCTTGAATCGAATATGATGTTTACGCACCAACCTTTGAGAGGGGTGGATTTGAGAAACAAGAATCATCAGTTGGAGAATATTTTATAGTTAGATTGGCTTGTTGTCAGTTAAATACTTTTGTGAAGTGACAATGATCAATTAAACTAAATTCAGATCCATTTCAAAACATACAAATGAACTTTCTTTTATGTTTTGTCAACAATAGATGAACGTAGATTCCAGAATATAGAATATTGTCTTGCCTCGACTTTCGTTTTGCCGATAATAGTATTGAATGAAAAAAAAAGTATGGAAACCCTATACGATATGGGTATTGGATGAGAGGGGCTTACCAGCGAAGTCGAATATCGTATTCCGATGCCATTTTGGAATCAAGGATGGTGACTTCCGGTTCATTAAAAACGGATCTAAAAGACCAGAATGGCTCTCAATACGATTGAGAATGATAGTGTTGGTATATATCAATGGGTGCGCGTGGAAGAATGAAAACAGAGAATAAAGTTCGATAGTGAGCAGATTGGATTTAAGCGAGAGGGCGATAATGTTAGAATGGGAAGAACATAGCCTCAGAGCGACGCGTGTGGAGTTAGACAAAGAAAGTGCACATACAAATGCAAATCAACGTAAACGTAAAAGTCATCTTCAACACGCAAACATAAACGCCCTTGCACAGGTACGCGCACATGCACAAACAGATGCATACAAACAGTTAATCGAAAGTTTCTGATAGGTAAATCAAATGCGTTCCCCCGGTAGTTGGCGTCGCTCGATGAGCCAGGCTCGTGCGAGTCCTTGATGGCAAGCGCCAATTTCTTCTTCGATGGCACTAACGTTTCAGTGGAACTTTTGCCTTCTCAACGTAGCATTACTTGCGTCATTATTATAACTAGTACTTGGTTGAGATTTCTATGCCGAATAACACGCCTTGAATGTACTCTGGAGTGACAAGCTCTAGAATACGCGTGACCACAGTGCAAGCCGGAAGAACGGGAATCAGACCCGAACCCCCGGCATGATAGTGTGGGACGCTAACCACTCGGCCACGGGAGCGCCAACTTGAACATGTTAAATAATCACGATGTAAAAACTGGAGGTCGGTTTGATACTTATTGACTCAAAATTTTTTTCCATGGCTCAAAAAATTTTCAAACCTGTTTTGAAAAGCTATTGAAACAACAGAAATCTATAAATATTGATGAAATTCCAAAAATCTATAAACACGTTTTGAAATTCCATCCAAGTCAAGATTGGTAGCGGTTGGTGCACGTATTTGGATGGCCATGAACTCACTATAAATATTGTGCTCGCTCAAACCAACCTCAGTTTATATTTTATAAAGCCTCAGAATTCGTTCTGTTTTGTAAAACGACGCAAACCCATCGGTCCTTTTCAGGGCCACCAAAACTTTCGACTAAAGAGGTATTTTAATAATTCGATGCATCCACATATAATATCCGATGCAATCAAAACTGAATTGATTTTTATAAGAAGAGAGTTTTTTTCGCTGGCAGAAAGCTTCTGTGAATTTTGGATCGTGTTCGGATTTATTGGATTAATGATAATGATATTTTGAATTATAAAGGCCTTCAGACATACTTTCTTATTTCATTCGCTTCGCCAAAAATAATATCAATTTGGAAAACTGAACTCGGCCTTGAGAAAGGCCGTTTGGAAGGCCTAGTTAACGCTGCAATTTGGTCGCTTGCAGGATGACTGATAAATCGCGAATTTTCGTGAATTCGAGTATTGTTTCCGGCTTAAAAGTGGCGTCGAAGTGAAGAAAGCATTTCATTCTTGAGGTATAAATTATATTGAACTAGCCGGCCCCGCAAACGTTGTTCAACCATTTCAATTATTTCTAGAGAATAGTTTGATTAGTAAAAAAATAACGAATATAGTTTAAGGGGGTATTCTAGTGTGGAGATACGAATTTCGGATGTTTTTTCGAATTCCGTAAAAATAAATCTCTTTTAACAATAAAACAAAAATTAGTCGAAGAAAAAATAATCATAAATAGTACAGCTAAGAGCTGATGAAGTGAGAGGGTCCAAAAAAAAAGTTGTGCCATGGCGTACACGATTCCAGCCCTTCTGGTTATCTGAAGCAAAAAAAATCGAACAAATTCTGAATCAGTAAAGATGCCGCTATCGCACAAGTAAAAAATATCTTTTTTGACAAAATGGCGGCCGTTTGAAAAACAAAATGCGGTTTAAAACGTTTTTTTACGTTTTACGTTCTGTCGATCATGAATTGTTGATACAGCTCACGACATCATATAATGACATCATACGATACACATAAAATCCATCGAGCGCACTCCTTTATTTTATTTGTCTGATATAGCTATTCATGAATATTATTTAAAAATGAGTAATGATGTTCATAATGACTGGAGTACCTGTGGCAGGATCACGTTGTCTAATGTTTGTGCAATATTCATCTTGTTTATTCAGAACGGTCGTGCATTTTTCTTCAAAGATATTTCCTCTGACTTGCATTGTGGTCACACACATTCTAGAGCTTGCCACTCAGAATACATTCAAGGAGCGTTGTTCGGTATAGAAATCTCAACTAAGTACTACTACGATGAGAAGGTTAACGTTGGGAACGTTAGAAGAGAAGAAGAACATGGAGAAAGTCGTATGAACGATGTGCGTTAACGATTAATTCCAGAATATTGTTTTTTCTTCGAATCACAATTTCTCGCGTCATTGTGCAGACACCTTCTATGATTTTAGTAACGCTTGCGCACTGAATGACAATAACGTTGTCGTTGTCGATTGGTAAACCGAGCAAGTGTGATTTGAAGTATTTCAATAATTCGTTATGCTCATTCAAAAGTACAACCCGCTTGCCGGCGATATGCCTGGCTTTAGACGAAGTGAGGTTACTTGCGAATGTGTGGATGGAAATTCGATCTAGCGCCATTCGTCAATTACCAAAAAAAAATAAATTCTTTCTGTTTGAAAAAAGACCGATGGTTAAATTATTTGAATATTGTTTGTACAAAACTACATAAATCGCGATTAAAAATAGGGTATGAGGGTTTAAATTTGTGGTTATATGTATTGTTTAGAGCAAAATTGAAAAAAATGATCAGATTTTTTTTCTGCATAGAGGCACTCTAATCGGTATTAATAATTTAGTAATCGGTATCCTAGCGGTATCGTATATAGTTTACAACCTACTCTCATGCATACCACGTTTTTTGTGCATAATTTCATCAAAATCGGTTGGGCCGTTTCGGAGGAGTTCGGTAACAAACACCGTGACACGAGATATATATATATATATATATATATATATATATATATATATATATATATATATATATATATATATAATATAGAAAGAATAGATAGATTGTGTCGACTCATGCAAATTCAAATGCAAGTAAAACTGAATGGGTATGTCTGACAGCTTTAGTATGTTATAGAACGAGTTGATCTTAGGTTAACCCTTTCCCGTACAACATCGAGCCTCACTCGTGGGTACTTGAATAACATAGGGCGCTAGAACGCTCAGCAGAGTACTGAAATCACTTGCTGTGTGACGTATTAAATAATTCGTGAAGGGGTTATTAATCTTTAATGTATGTTCATTTTTTTTTAATAATAGCTAACTTGAGTAAGTTTGCAAACGAAAATAAAAAAAATATGAAATGCAGAAGTGTTCATTTTTTCCTAGATACTACTATACATCGGGTTCAGATTAGATAGTTGACTTTCGAGATTATAATTTCGGATATTTAGAATAACTATCTCCAAAGAAGGATGACACAACTGAGTCGAGAATTATCTGCAAGGGGCTCTCATGCCACCATCTTACTATAGCTCGCATAAAAAATCATGGGCATAGCAAACACCGCATCCCACACTTCTATTGCGGAACAAAATAAAACAAAACTTTTCAGCACGACTGAATTGATAGTTTAAGCCCTTTCTATGCTACATACGCTCAATTTGTATTAGTTGGGATAGGAATGCCAGCCTTTTGGTTATCTGATGTTATTGACATATGATTATGTCTTTGATTTCTATATAGGGGGGTAACTCTACGAAAAATGTAACGATTCATTAATAGTTTTCAAACGCATATTACTCACAATATTCATTGCGACATATGTTGTGTTGTATACCATTAGATTTATCCAGCAATTTTTTACTTGAAATGCAAACAGAAAATGTTAGAGGTTCGAAAAGGTATACTCACGCATATTAGATTATGATAGCTTGAGTATGTATTTCTTCCTTAGAAGCCCGGCTCCCCATTCACTGGCTCGAACGGCATCAATATTCTCGTCGAAACGTCTTGGTCGTTGTCTGGACAGATGACTGGCATTACCAACACTACCAGACGATATAAATTTGGCATATAATCGACGTATAGTGTTGTCTCCAGGCGATGTTTTAACTTTATTTTTATTTTTCCACGCACGTTTAGTTAACACAATTGAGAAGTTATTTTGAATGTACAGCTGAACAACTTCAGCGCGTTGTTTAGGTGTGTATTGGTTAATTGTACTGAAATGACGCTGCCAACGCGGTATGACATTTGTTAATCTGACATCTCTGTCAAAAGTTATGGGGTTGCCAGATACTTCCACTTTAAATGGCCCACCCTGTATTACGGAATGAGAAACCATGGTTATATGGATAACCCAAAAAAATTGAAATTTAATTTTGTGGAAAGCTTATCTTCTGTCGAATTCGTCGTGTACCCGTGTCATTTCGGAGAATCCATCAATTCACTCAGCACAAAGAAACCCTTTTCGGGAATTATCTTTCCGGTACGTAGTACTTTCGATGCTTCTACCACCCCCTAGACGGGATGAGCAACAATTTAACACCCCGCACTTTTTTTTCTCAATCCTTCCGAGAGAAACAGATACGGTTGAAAAATCGATGGATCCCAAGGTCGTTTGTGCGTTTGTGCGAACGTCTAAACGACAGCGGTTTGCTTACCGAGAAGATGAGGCTGAGGAATGTAGAGACAGTTCATCTAGGAAGGTGAATCCAAAGATTGAACGTCTATTGATGTTTCGACTTTTTATTAAGCTGACTCGATGTTCCTAAGTGAAGGTAGACTGTTCGTATTGGAAACTGTCTCACGTAAGTTTTCCGAATGCAACTTCTTGCTGCTTGCACATGACTTTAATCGGTTGTAGAAAAGATTATATATTTCACCATGATGTCAATGATTTCCATCTTCCATGAACTTCATTTGTCACCCTTTGAACGTCACCGCTTCCTCTTGGATAAACTGTAATTACATATTCCCCCATGGTACAAACTTATATGTTGTCATCCAATCACGAGGCCTTCTGCTTCACCAACCTTGAGAAATAATATCGGCTCAGAGTGTTAAGGCCGAACAGCGGTGAGCGTTCATCTTATCCCCTGATCTGAGATAATCACTGTTGGTGGAAAACTTATAGAGAAGACAGAAAAAAATAGTTTAATATTTTAATGACGTTAGCGCACCAGGGATGTGTTTGTTAGGTACATGGTAACTCATAACGATGAGAGAGAATGTAAAATACCCACAGTCTGTTGAGGTGCAACAGAAGATAGTTATCCTTTTTGTTCGACTGGTTCATTTTATGATCCATATAACGCACGCATTCAAATCTGATAATGCCATTTCTTCTTGTTTTTCTCTTGCTTCCAGATGACATGCGGATGGCAGCGGCTGGATTGCGTGTTAATTACCACCCACAGTCAACGGAGCGCATTGCAGAATATTAAGGCCAGCGATACGCTACAACCCGACGCCCACACACTTTCCGACGTCACTAGACTGTGTCGTAAACGAGCGCAGCATGGAATGGATTTCCTGTACACATAGATACTGCTAGGAGATCCCGTGGGTGACACAATCAACTTCCAGTTAAACACAGGAACTTATATCTATACAACTCGCACGTCTGTTAATTGACTCGATTGCCGCGGATATTCCGAAAGGGTGAAAAACAGAGAAACAGTCAATCAAATGGCCGAACAACAGCAACGTGATTCACTGTGCCCTCGGTTGATTGACTATCTGGCGATAGTGGGCGCACGGTCGGCGGTCGTGACACGGCCTGGTAACACATCGGGAGCCACCGGAAACGCTCCGGGACTGCCAGGGGCAGGACCAAATGCTCCTCCACCAGTGCAGGTTCGTTAACTTGTTGATCGAAATTGATTGGTGGAGTACATGTCCGTAGCGCTACTCGGAACGTGGCTATTGTTCTGGGGTTATTCTTCTATTGGGTGCTATTTCCACGCGGTTCATTGACTTGTAATGAACGTCTTTCACTCGTACGATAGATTATTGAATCACCCACAAACAAAATGGTGCTCCCGTGGCCGAGTGGTTAGCGTCATAACAAACATGCCGGGTGTTCGGGTTCGATTCCCGTTCTGGTCGGGGGAATTTTTCTTCAAAGAAATTTCCTCCGACTTGCACTGTGATCACGCGTATTCTAGAGCTTGCCATTCAGAATGCATTCAAGGCGTGTTATTTGGCATAGAAATCTCAACTAAGTACTAATAAAAAATGACGCAAGTAATACTACGCTGAGACGGCGAAGTTCCTCTAGGAACGTTAGTGCCATTGAAGAAGAAGAAGAAGAACAAACAAAATTATGTGCGTGCTTTATCGAAAACATGGAAGGAAACTCATCTGTCGATTTATGACCAACATTCACCATAATAAACATATGTGGGATATTGTTTATATCTGACCTGTTCACAATATTGAACTCCTCATGTACTCATGGTATAGTGGTCGCTTGAACAATTGAAGGGGATATTGATTCGGCAGGACTTCAAGGCGTTGTTGTTTACAACAATGTTGTTTCTTGGAAGGAGTCAAAAACATATCGATTCACGCCCATGGAGTCTGCCGGATGGATGAATAAAGCAATTAATCGCTTAAAAATATTTTTATTTTGGGAGAAATATAGACATTCATCAATTAGATCAATTGGAATACGGTAACTTAACGGATATAAATGCGTTATATTTGTTTCTTCATTGTTTCCAGATAAGTAACACTTTGGTGCATGAGTATAACATTACAGATAACGCCACTCAAAGATCTAAAGTTAATGACATTAAAAGTTTGATTATTTGACCTTCACCCAAGTGAGCGATAGTGGGCGCACGGTCGGCAAAATACCGATATGCACTTCGGTGTTCATTTGAAAACCAGCATCAATAAAACAGGCGGCATTTTCAAACCGATGGATGTAACCAATCGATGCTGAAGAGCTTTTCATCGGAGAACGGGATTATCATTTTTTCGTTCTTCAACAAAGAAAGCGATCTCTTCAAACGAGCCACTCGTAGTTCCTTTGCCAGCCCTGTCAAGTGGAGTTGCACCCTAGCTCTGGAAAATGCGTACAAGTATTCTTCGATGATTCTTCGCATGGATTTTTCCTGAAATGTTGGCTTCATTGGATCGTTTCCTGATCCTCCTAAATGTGATCACTTTTGGTGCACGTTCAAACCACGAACCTCCACTTCCCGGCTTCCGCTGCCTAGGGCCATCCTGTAGATACTTTTTGATGCGATAAATTGTGGCCAAATGACATTCAACCACCGTGGAAATCTCCGACGGCGTCTTTTGGGCGAGCAGCTTACTCGTAATCACTTCATTGGCATACATTATTAAAAAAAAATGGATCGCCAAATGTGTTGCTAAGCGCAAAACCAAGAAGGAATCGACTGATTTGAGCCGTCTTTGTTTCGTGGTATTCGTCACTGCTCGTAGATCAATGTTATTGTGAGAAAATATTTTGAAATTATTGAAAAACTTCGAGGGAAAGTTCAAAAACGAAATATTCCTTTATGTTCTACAATGGCATCGTTGTTAGTTCAATTGGATTTCGCGTTTGCGGAATTAAGCTTCGTGTTCCGTTGGTATGAAGCGAGAATGACAATAGATTTTCAGATGGAATAACACGGTTTCAAAATAAAAATTATGAATGAAATATTACGTTTCTGTGACAAACATGTATTCCATGCAACGGAGAAACATGTTATTTGTAAGTAAACCAAGAATCTTGAGCGAAGATTGTGTCTGAAAATAAAATTCTACACCCAAACTAGCGTTGCCAAAAAGCATTGCTTCTTCGGCGGAAAAGATGCCTTTTCGTGCCCTGAAGAGTCAAATGAAATCATCTGTCTCAAAAGCTTAAAAATGTGAAAGTGTTTTCTATGGGTAAAAAGGAGAGCATAAAAGAGATCTGTATCTATCTCGGCCTGGGCCGTGTGTACGAAAAGCTTTCATATGCTTTCATTTCAATGTGCCTCTTGTTTCGCTTGCTTATATTGGCTCATATTGGCTCTAGCATATTTATTATACAAATGATATACACGTATTGTGCAGTAGTGCATTTTCAGTTTTTTTAGGCTCATTTAATGGAATAGATCGGGATGACATGTGCTAAAAATTGATTTTATGTGTTTTACTATGACGAGCTTTGGTAGAATTACTAGGAAATTTATAGTAAAAGGAAATTATAAAGGCCCATTTAGAAGAACAATCAATGAAGTGTCCTTCGATTGAACCCACGAACGTTTACTCAGTAAGAAAACGTGAATATTCTAAAGAATTCATATCAAGAAATAAATTTGCAATACATTTGCAGCTTGCAATTCAACAAATTCGATGTTCTGATGCAGCACTTGAAAATAAAAGCAAACAAAAACACTGTCAACGGAAATGAGTCATTAATTACACAAATTTACCCAATAAACATTTTCGCAGTTTTTCCTGCCGCATCCTGTACATCCTCTCCAATTTAATGATGTGGGACTATGTTTACCGGGAATATATGGGAAGGTAAAATGAAAACCTAAACACAGAACATGCAGGAAATAATTAAAGATTCCGAGTGTATAGCACTCGAATATGTCTCAATAGATCGGAAGATGTTTGCATCAATTGATAGAAAATATTTCTATGCATCTACCACAATTAGTAAAATGTAATTTTTCTTGAGATAAACAATTGAATAACTGTAAAATGTTAAGCGTTATCCACAAATCTCAGGTTGCACGCTATTCAATCACGCTAATCTGCATATAAACGGGTGCTCGTTGGGAATTCTACTTAGTTATTATTGTGCAGTGGCTCAAGAATATTTTCGCTCGTTCGCCAAAGCATTATGCTCTTCTTCTCTCAATCCCATTTCTATTCTGCTACCGGTCTGAACGGAACCTCTAGTAAACACGAAGTATCGATGATAGTTTGATATAAATTGCGTTCAAATGATGCCAGTGGCTATGGATTCGATAGCGGAGAATACAAGATTTGGGTATGAGGTAGAGAATACTTCACCATATCAGAGAAACCGCATTGTTTGATAAAAGCAATCCCAAGCGACGAAGCAAACTTTTTTCTAAAGAGCTAATTCTCAAGTTTCGTTTCACTCTGAATTCACGTTTCGTTTTCACCGTGAAGTGACGTTTATGATCAGGCCCAATATCCGAAGTGCTATTGAGCACATTGACTGAAACAATTTCACAGTCCTACGTCGAAAATGCGGACCCTCTATATATTTTTTCGTTGAAAGCATTTTTCTGAATAATAATGTGATTTAGGGCGGTGTTCAAGACACGATCACATTGTTAACGTAGGACTACGAAATTATTATCGTCGAGAACAAACACAACAACTGATGAATGAGTGTTGATATTTAATTGCCTGAAGAAATAATTCACAAATTATACTATGTGTCTCGCACGCAAACCTATGTGTCATTGATTGCCCGGTTAGTTTGAAACATAGGATACGATCCTCTAGCAAGATCCAACTGAGCTTTAGCGAGCGTCGGACGACATACGTTTGCCTGACGAATTCCGTTTGTCCGGCGCAAAACCATAACTCGTATACATACTCGCGCACGGTATCACAGACCGTCTTCTACCCATGATATTTTTCCCGCGCCACAATATTTCTAGACTACTACCCTTTTTCTGAGCGGTTGTTTCTATTGCAATTGCTTCCTGGTACGATTTATTCCGGGAACCCCGAAAGGCATATCTTCTGCACCATATTCAAACATTTCTAAAGCAGTATGAAAATAGCCATCATCTGATAGTAATGTTTATTGTTCAAAATGGTTCTCATAACGGCGTCCACAAACCATTTATTATTTTCAATTATTTCCCAACAGATCCCGGAGCTGCTGCGTCGCTACCCTCCCACGGACCATGCCGACTTTCCACTCCCGCTGGATATGGTGTATTTCTGTCAGCCGGAGGGATGCGTCAGTGTTTGCCAACGACGGACAGGAGCGGCCATACGCGACGCCACCTCGTTTGTATTTGCCCTGACCGATAAGGACTCGAGCAAAACTAGATATGGAATTTGTGTGAACTTCTATCGTCCAGTTGAGAAGTACGTTCCAGGCGTTACAAATGCGGGTAACATTGCCGGCAACCGGAAGACTCGGAATTCAACCTTTAGGCGGGAATCTTGGCGGAAGAGTATGGAGAAAAGTTCGGATTCGGCTTTTTCAAGGTCAGTTTCCGGTGAAATAAAAATCAGAGGGTGTACATTGAGCATTCAATCATTATAGTGATTATAGGAGCAGCAATGTAGCACCCAGTGATTCATCGGACCGTGACTGCCCCAGCAGGCGAGACTCGGATCCTCCCAACACGGCGTACCACGGAGGAATTCAACAGCAGACACGACTTGGAGTGACCGGTCCCTCGGCTGATTCAGAATCCGGTGGAAGTCACTCCCCATCACCGCGGGCATCTCGGAAGCGCTTCAAAATACGAAGTCACTCGTTGACCTCGTTGTGTATCCTATCGCATCACCCCTTCCTATCGACCTTTCGGGAGTGTTTGTTCATCTTGAAGAAGCTGATCGATGCGTGTAATGACGCTTCAAGTCCGAAACGTGTTGGAGTTTCTCGCCAAAACGGACGAGATAGCGTGTGGAATGTTCTGACGAGTCAGGTAACAGAATCAACGCCACCCCTTGTTCTACATGACGTGAAGGAGATCGAAACTTGGATATTGAGGTTGCTCTCGGCGCCGGTACCAGTGCCGGGATCTACCAGAGTGGAGGTAGTTTTGGAAATGGTTGCTGGGAAACATGATTTGAGTTCATTTTTATTCGCAGGTTGAAGTACTTTCGCCACTGATTCAACAACCTTTGATGTTCGCTTTGCCTGACCATACGCGCTTCTCGTTAGTGGACTTCCCATTGCATCTGCCATTGGAACTACTGGGTGTTGAAACATGTCTAAAGGTGTTAACGTTGATACTTCTCGAACACAAAGTCATCATTCAATCGAGGGACTACAATGCCCTGTCGATGTCGGTTATGGCTTTGGTTAATCTAATATATCCGCTGGAATATATGTTCCCCGTGATTCCGTTGCTGCCGACTTGTATGGGAAGCGCCGAGCAGCTGTTGTTGGCCCCGACTCCCTATATCATTGGTCTACCGGCGACTTTCTTGATGTATAAGAAAAATTTCAGGTGATTCTTCCGAATTATGTATGTATTCGTCAAAATAATATCTCTTTTCTATCTGTCTATGATCCAGGCTTCCGGATGACATTTGGCTGGTAGATTTGGATACAAATAGACTGACACCGGCATCAGGAGAAGCCGAACTGATACCACCACTCCCGGAACCGGAAGGGACCATACTCAAGAACCACTTGAAACAGGTTTGAATCCATTGCAATGTTCCTTTAATTACGAGATCACAATACGTCACAGCACCTCCGACTATAAACTAATTCTTGAGTCTGTTTCACTTATCCTTTCCCTTTATCTGCTGTCTCCCGTTCTTTTGCTGCGTACATCGATACCCCTGCACTCACACATACATCATACGTGGCACCAATGCTTTTTTATCATGGGTCAACTGTCACACTTACTGTTACACCATTCGACAACAAACAAAAAATCGAGAACAGGCCATGCAACTGTTGGATCAGGCAGGATGTGGCGTAAATATCTTTCGATTAGTTGAATACCAGTAGTTTTTAGTTTGTAACTTTAAAAAGTTGACTCAGAAACGTTGGTTTTGTTTTGTTTGAATGTTTACGATGTTACAAATTTCTGTCTCTTTCTATTTATGTGTACATATGGATTTTATTTTCACGGTATCTTGTTCTTTTTTTCTTTTTATCTTGGAATTCATCAAGAACATAAAGTTTATGACATTGGGCCCTATTAAAGAAATCGAGTTGATAATAATTTTACATTTCCCTCTGAAGTTATTGCATCTCCCAAGTGTCACATTTCTACATTATGTTTAAAAAACAAACAAAAAACCTTCAATTCAGACGTTGCAAAATTGAGTATATAGTTCAAGTTTTTCTTAAAAAGAAAATTGAAATCAGTTCAGAAATGTTAACAGATAACAACAATCAGTCTCCTAGTGTTTGGTATGGCCCTTTGGCATCCAGCACCGTCTGCAAGCGCCGAGGCTAAATTTTTAGTCACTGTAAGCGGAATGCTCTCCCAGATCTCCTTAATCGTCGTTTCGAGTTCTGCTTCGCTCCCTGGATTTTTATTCTTCAGACGTTTCTTTATTCCCTACCATAGATGCTCAATAGTGTTCAAATCCAGTGATTGCAGAGGTGTTTTGAGTTGACTGGGACATTATAGAGTAGGCACTCCCGCACGATGAGATCGGTTTGCTTCGGGTCATTATCCTGTGGGAAGTAGTAAACACGAAAGAGACCCAATTTTCTGCACGAGACACTGAAGGTTATTTTTTAGGATGTTCGATGAATCCGTCTTGTCCATCGCCGAATCGATAAACCTCATGGTTACAGTTCCAGAAGCCGCCATCGTACCATACATCATCTGACTGCCGCCACCGTGTTTTGCTGTGGGAACCAAATGCTGATTTTGGAGCACCAATCCTGGTTTTCTTCACAGATTGGTTTTCATCTCATCCGTATAAAGGACCTTGTTCCAGAACTCCTTAGTTCTGTTAACATATGCCTTAGCAAACTGTAGTCGTTTTTTCATATTTACCTTTGAGATGAAAGACATTTCATGGCCAACACGACCTCTCAGATTGTTCCTGTATGCTACTCTCCGGACAGTGTCTGTGCTGACAGGTCTTCCAATGGTGCAGGCTACCTTGGTAGTCAATTTAGGAACGTTTGTTTTAGGGTTCTTTCGAAATGTTCGCCCAATTATTCGTTCATCATCAGAAGACAGGATACGTTTGTGTCTTCTACTCGGGAGATTTTCCATAGTCCCTTCGTATTTCCACTTGTTTATGATTTTCTTTGATGTCTAGTGGGTTCTTCCGAGCATAGCTGCTATTCCTGCAATGTATTTCCACGACAATTCTTACTTATTATCATTGTATATCTATTTCTTTCCTCTAACTTGTAATTTTGATTGAAAAAAAATTCAAACATCAATAAAAAAAACCAACACTGCCTAAGCAATGGTTAAGTGGTGACACCAATGAGTGATGAAAAAAGTACACTAATTCGCAAAGAAACTTACAAGACTAATTTGTTCGGAGAAATTTTAGCTCATTCACAATACCGATTGCCCCTGGCTCATTGGTTTTGAAATCTGTTTTATAGAATACACAGATTCCAGTGTTCGTACATCAACCGCTGCGCAATCATAACTCCTCTTAGGGAGAGTTCATTTACATACAGATATGTGTGATTTTAATAGCCTGTTTTCAAAGCAATTTTGAGGCTATTGAAACAAGTTTTTGCACCAGGGCGCTCCTCATCTTTGAGGTCAAAATGACCACTTTTGAATCGGTGAAATCAAGCTCTACATGTTGGTTCTGACTGAGCATGCTTGCCGTAACTTTCCACAAGAATCCGATGTGTCTCAGCTATTTTCTTCTTTTGTTTGCAGTAATGCAAAAGAATTCCCCGCAAAAACGGCTTTTTCGGAACGAAATTTTCCATTTTTGAAGTGATTGGAAAAATGTTGTTTTGACTTTGAGGATTCAATACGCACTGATACTTGAAGCCTCAAAGTTGTGTTCTGTGTTGTCCGACGTGAATGTTTGAAATGGCAAACGTATTGCGACTTATTTGTATACCCAATATTTGCTTCAACACCACCGTTATTCCACATACATACACAAAATCTGTTTTTGTGCGGTTTTTTATGCGAATTTTTTGTTGTGCTTTTTTTCGTGCGGTCTCTATCCCCCGCACAATACAAATGAAACACACATTTCTGCATTGCAATAATTGTTTCTATGGTGATTAAACACTCCTCCCCCTCTCTAACGAGGGCCTGCCATACAAATGAAACACAAATTCCTGCATAACTCGAAAACTAATCAAGCAAATAGAGCCAAATTTGGCATGTGATGGTTTTAGGGGGCAAAAACGTTTCTAAGGTGGTTTGACACCATTCCATCCTCTCTAAAATACAAATGAAATGAAAATTTCTGCCTAACTCCAGAACAAATCAAGTAACAGGAACCAAATTTGGTATATAGTGGTTTTAGAAGGAAATAAATGTTTCTATGGTGGTATGACACTCCACCATAGGAACATTTAGATTAGAAGATCAATCAATGAACAGTTCTGCAATTGGACCCATGAACGTGCGCTTAGTAGGAAAACGTGGATGTGATAACGAAAAATAAATTTTGGGTGGGACGAAGTTTGCCGAGAGAGCTAGTTTATTATAAACATAACCCTGCGCTTCAATCTAGCATTCACAACGCAGAAAATTTTGGAGGCTAATGTTCGAGACTGGATTGCATAGTAGACGTAGGATTATGTTATGCTATTTGTTGTTTGTTGATTTTGAATATTTTAAAAAGATACGCGGTTACAGTTGATCTCTCGCAGCAACCTCCATGTCACTACTGACTTCATCCTTTGCTTCACTTTTCTCAATTTTTCGTTTTTTTCTCTTCTCTTATCTATTTTTTATAACAAAATTCAAGATTATAAGTGATTTACCTTGCTCCTAGCCCTACATCTTTATTGATTGATTTCTTACTCTTACTCATTTCTTACTTATTGATGTTGATAATGATTCTCGCGTCACTTTAATTCTGTTTACACGTGTCATTCCTTTTGTTTATTTCTACTATTAAAACGAAATCCTACTTACTGAAACTAATTGATCTAATTGCCTAGATTTCGTTCGGTTATATCATTCGAAGGTTGGCAGCAACTCCAGATTTTTTCAACCAACGATTTATATATAACGTTTTCATCCAGTTTCGTGTGTTAGGTGGACTCTTTAGGATCATACGAAGAATCTTATTTTACATTTTCTGAAGTCCTAGTCTATGACTGTTCGCACAGCTCTTCCAGATCAGCACGCCATATTCAATTATTGGAAAGGATGATCTGTTTCTATACAACAAGCCTGTTGTTAAGTGACAGAAATGAGTAGAGAGTCAACATATGTCCCAAAGTGTAGGTTGCTGTTCATAGTAAGGCCAAAGTGAGTCCTCGCCAGACCACTCCATCGCAGTACCGTTGAATCTGACCTAAACATCTTCAGCCAGGACAAGTCGGGGAAATTTTAAGTATGGAAAATGATGCTCAGGGTCTTCTCCGCAGTGATATAAATTTTTCAGTTGTTGACAGGGCGCCCTAGCCTCTCTGAAGCTTGGCAGTGAGAACCCTAGTTACTTTACCATTGCAGGTGATCACGGTGTCATCAGCGAACAGGACGTCATTGTCCGGGAAAAAAGGCAGAATGAAGGCTCGTACCATTCACAACGACCCGGATCATCGTATCGGGAAGATAGTGTTCGAACATCTTCACTAGGAAGATGGGATGTACCGATCCAACAGACCATCATGCCATCATACCACATTGTCGAAAGCCTTTTCAAGCCGATAAATATATAAAGGTATAATGGTTTAACACGTGAAAATCTGGACACCAAATTCTTCTTGGGGTTTAAAAATAGGGTTTCATATTCTGAAGTACAATGTCATAAATATACATTAGTATATTTTTGCGCCATTTTTGCTGTATTAAGCGGACCTTACACGGTCAACTTTATTGACAATATGATGACATTTGAGAGCATAATGACAGCTGAACATGGCCGACAACGCAGAAATCCGGATTTTCTGATTTTCGGGCATCAATATCGTGACAATTCATATGGATGCATGATGTTGACGTTTTACCTCACGGCTACTGAGTTGCCAGATTTGCAAGCGGACATTTAATTTTTGTTAGTTTTTTTTGCGATTGCAATTAAAATTTATACACTTCTGAAATTGTAGGAATCATAAATGAAAGCATTACAGGTCTGTCCAATTAGAAAAATGACGCAATAAATGTAAATTACTGACTTTAAATAGCAAAATAGTGTTTCTTCACACTCCGCTGTAAAATTTGGAGAATGAGAAGATCTGGGAAAATCTCAGGTGAAAAAACATCACGTGTTAATTCAAGTTACAGTAGAATCCCGATTATCCGCGGAATAGTCGGGTAAACTCACCGCGAATAACGAAAATCGCGGATGACCCATTAAAGGACCAAAAAGAAATGCAAACACGAAAAAATATGTTTCAACATAAAAACTATGTTTTATCAATACAGAAATCACTAAACTATTCATCTATAAGGTGTATATGGCTAAATAATGCTAAAGCCATGACCACAACAAAAGATCAAGGGCCTACAACTCACTAACAAATTCCGGAAAGGCCTATTGATTAACTATGGAACTCGCAGTCGCGAATAATCCGCACGGCGGATCACCCGCTCGCGGATAGTCGGGGTTCTACTGTCATAGTCTTATTTATGGAATAAAAACATTTGCTTGCAGATAATATAACTTGCATATATTTTCGCAAACATAAATAATCTGGCATCTCTGAAACTGAAAGGAACAGTCTGTATTTGTGAAGCGAGTATTATGAAGTGTTTTTGAGAAGGAAAAACGAGTTTCAAAGTGTAAATTATGAAAGAAAATTAACTTTTCCGAATTAAATTAGTATTCTATGTGAATGCAAATCACTTTTTTTTGCAAGTGGTGAGAAAATCCCATACAAAAATTGTGTCCGAAATTGACGTTATATAATAATAATAAATTTTAGTAGGAATATCTTAAAATTCAGAGGAAATAGGTTAAGTTACGGTTAGGACTACGCACTTCAACTAATTAAATAATACCAAGTAGATATTTTCATTCAAATTTTATCAATTAAAAATTGCCTTTTAGCCTTCTAATCTGATGGAGAATAGTTTGGATCCCAAACTCGAATGTCGCCAGTAGCCATCGCGGATATTTTCGTTGTCTCTGGTTGAGGGCGATATTGACCGTGTAATGTGGCAAAATATTGATTGAGGTTAGATCGGATGTCGAAAGCCTAGCTGTCACGATATTGAAGACACTTATTGTCAATCAGTTTGATCGTGTAAGGTGCCCATTACTGTTTGGTGAAACTCGAGTAGTGTCAAGTCCGACCAGAATAGGCAGCCCACCTCAAGCTGTTCCAGAGAAAACCGTAGTCTCTTCCATAGGCACTTCTCCTGTTTCATGGTTCCAGAAGTGATGACAGTTCCGCTTTTCAGTCTACAACTGCAGATTCCTGGCCAGGGAATGGAACTTTTTCGGGAGTTTCGACTTCTTCTTGATTTTACATTCATCCGGGCATTCTTCCGGGATACCGAGAAATAAATTTTCTACCCTGAAATTTGATCAAAAACTACCAGCCTCGTTGTCCATAGCCACGCTGTCAAATTTTGTTAGAAAATTTTGCGTACATTTTCCTCGAGCGCTTGTATGCCTCTCAGAAAACTGCTTTGTATTCCGGTCCGGCACAATCTGACAACCAATGCCTACTGTGATTCTTTACACTCAGCTTATATTCAGTGATTTGTTTCAAAGAATGCCTTAAGGGAGTAGCACACTATGAACATCATAACGAGTATGTGATTTTCGTGATTTTTTTCAACGAGAAAATAAATTACTATGATTAATTTGACATCACAGTTTTATTAGGTATATATTACCCAACAAAAAAAAAATTGGCGTCAATTGGACTGTCCCCAGAATAACCGCAACCGGTTTGTTGAACCCTTGCAGCCAAAACCATGTAAACTGGTGGGAGTTCTAGTGGACCTATTTCAACCGTTGATTTTTTTTACATAATCTTGGATATCATTGTACGCAGAATTTTTTCAAAATTTTGATTTTTGACAAAATTGCGACATTTTTTGTAAAAGAATTGCGTTTTGTCTCAAAAATCGAGACGAAAACATTCACCAAAATTGTATTTTTCAAAATATCAGAAAATCCTACGTGCGATGAAAGGAAATTTAGTGGAGAATCTGGGAAAAACTATTTCATCAAAATCGGATGGACCGCTCCGGAGGTAGAATTCCCACCAGTTTGCAAAACTTAGTTTCGAGAAAAACACGTTTCAAATTTTGAATCCGCGTTCCTCACGCAAATACTTAGTTTTCATAGCTGTTAATATTGAATTCAAGATTGTGGTAGTTTACGGAGTGCTTTCTAGATTTATTTTCTAGAGGTTCCATTTGCGGAGCTCGACGAATCTGGCTTGAATGATTTGGGAAAGATTGTTGGAATTTGTATTGAGAAAACGAAGGCTTGTCCTCTGATACTGCCTCCGGTAGATGTAATAAATTCAAAGAAATGTGTGGAAATAGAATCTTTGTTCAGGAGGTTGTTTATCTGAGGAAGCTTCTGCACGTGCTATTCACGGGCTAATTCACTCGCTTGTTCGACATCCTCCAGCGATCGGTCGATGTTTTTCGTCGTCGTAGAAACTCGCTCAAAGTCGTTGACTTTATCCACGCGTCGTTTAAATCTGTCCCACTTTACTCGGCGATAATCCCTCCATGTTTGAAGTGTTCAAACAGGCGAAAATCTCCTAAATACATTAGGATATGATTAAGCAATGAGCGCTGAAAATTTAATCTTTTTTTTCGTGATGCAGCCTATTTTAATTCTACATTTTGTACTCTCAATAAGTTCTCGAAAGATGTGATCCTATGTCAACACAGCAACAATGTGTGCGTGTGATGCGAAAATGCAAATAAATAAACAATCTCCACCAGACTGTGTGAAAATCGAAGTTATGTATCATTTTTATCAAGCTTGGATTTCAGTTCAAAGACTGAAAACGAGCTTTGATGCTGCATCCTAGCCACACCACTGACTCTTCGGAGTGATTCTGCTCTCGAACTTTGTATCAGTCTGAACCGCTGTGTATGACATCCTCCTAATGCGTGATGCCAGGTTTTGTTTTCTAACGGAGGATGTCTCTAAATACCATAGCTCGTTGATTTTTTATCCCACTATTTACAGTATTATTCAATTACTTTTTCTTGTTTTCCAAGCGTCTGTTGTTAACACATTGCGTGAATTGATTTTATTGCTTGTTAGTTTCCTAAACTTCCACTGCTGCACACTTCGGAAACATCCGAGTCATTTGTAGTTGAAGGACTCGTTCTGTATGAACTACTAGAATAAGTCAGTCTCACTAAAAAATTCTTTTCACAGACCCTGAGTTCCATGGCGTCCAACAATCAGCCTCCATTGCCGCTATCGGGGCATACAAGTCAACCAGGATCGAACCGAGAAAGCTTTAGTGGACCAAATATTCCTAATCAAACGTATACACAACAAATTACATCCTAGAAAAAGATCGCAATCAACTCATCAACCAATGTTTTCCATTTCCAGCTCCACACAACCTCTTCAAGTGCCAGGATCAGGAAGCAATAGTCAGCGGAGCTCGTTCTCTGGCGCAGTGGAAACGCCCCGCCATCCGAGCCCCGTCGGACCACCACCGCAGAATCCATTCCTCTACGGAACGGACGTCGATTCGGTGGACATAGCAACACGCGTCGCAATGGTGCGCTTCTTCAATTCGCAGAACACGCTAGCGAACTTCTCGGAGCACACGCGAACCCTGCGGCTGTATCCCAGACCCGTGGTGGCGTTCCAAATAAATAGTTTCTTACGTTCGCGTCCACGTGCTTCCGCGTTCTTGAACCGTTTTGCCCGAACCCAGGCGGTTGAGTGGCTGGCGGAATGGTCCCTAACTCCAACCAATGTTGCATTCCTACGGGTCCAAACGGGAGTATTGGATCCGGCGCAAGTTGGCGACAAATCGAAATGGTACGCGCACACGTTGACACCTATAAAATTCCCGGTTTGGGACGATAACAGCTCCCTGAACGGAGCCTTGAAGGGGATGAAACAGGTGGACAGTCAGCCGACCGATGAAAGTGGTTCGGATTCGGAAGGTGCTGGGAGCACCAGTTCGTCGTACTCTTCGCTGAGCGATTTCGTATCGGAGATGGTCTCGTCGGATCTCTCGCCCAGTCTACACGATGTCTACGGCAATCAACACCATGTGCATGTGGCGCCAAAAACTTTGTCCTCGAACCTAGATCCTAAGCTGGTATACCGACCGCCGAGTTCGCTGCGCTATCCAGAGGGCATGAAACCACCCCAACCAGAGGTCGATGATGCCGACCGACCGGATTCCCCTGCGTCAACCTCATCCAGCCGATCGGATCTCAGCAGTCCAAGCTTCAATCGAGATTCGGAATTCGAGTTCAATCCTAAGGCGCGCAACGAAGCGCAGATGAACGCTCCGAAACCTGCCGTCGAACAGGGTAGCTTCGAGAACGAGTCGGACTCAAACTCTACGACCACTCCGAAAACTATTGTTTCGAAGGAAAGTGGGGCCTCGCTTGATGTGGAAGGAAGGAAAAATAGACTGGGGAAAATCCCACCGCCACTTTCACCCAATCTCGGCCGACAGCAGAGTGGAAGCAACATCCTCGCCAGAACTTCCAGCTCTGGTTCAACTGGTTCTAGCAGTCATCCTCCCTCGTTGGGTTCGGCCGGTTCGCAGCGGCAGAGTTCGCAAGGCTCCCTGTTTGAAGTACTGACTTCGCAGGCGAAGGATTTGGTTCGGGAAACGGCGAGACAAAGCAGCCAGGATGGTTTACTCGCCCATGTGGATAAGGTGAGACATCGTGGTCCATCTTGGGACCCGGTTTGGCATGACTAACAACTCTCTGTGTTGTCTTTCTGGTGTGTTTCTATCTTTGGTAATCTACACAAATTTTTGTTTTTTATCTTCCAAAACTACTGTCAACCGTATCGGTGTTGCCTTTTCGGTTTGGTGTTGTTTATTTTACGTCCAAACATGAACACGAAACCATACCACCCCCACGACGCCAATACCACCAATCATAAACAATACAATTACACATAGTTGAAGGGACAGGCCAAGGAGTTGAAGGAGCATGCCGAGGAAGAGATGAAAATCCTCGCTCCTCTGGAACAGGTTTGTAAGAACACAATTGATTTTGGTTTCATTTCTGTTTTTGCCATTTGAATGTCGTTGAACGCATGATTGTGTCGCTACACAGATGTCCAGTTCATGACGAATTCCGGCTTCTCTGTATGTTATCTGTTTTTTTTCGATGCACTCGATGGGTTTATGTTCGGTTCTAAATGTGTCGTTGTTTTCAGTTGACGCTTCAGGCCAAGAAGGCCGCTGAAGAAGCATCAAAGCAGGCACTGGAGGCATCCAAGCAGGCTGCGGGTGTTAGCAAGAACACGTTCGATGACCTTACATACGTTGGCAAGTCTACGCTTGGTGACTTGACGAAAACGGCAAAGGAGGCTGCTGCCAAAAAGGGTCTGCTACATCAGGGTGGTCAACAGAACCTACAGAGCCCCCAGAATATGTCTCCATCGGGTGGAAGTACCGTGGCTACTACAAATCAATCGCTGTTTTCGTCAATCACGAGCGACTTCAACGGAATTGCTCAATCAACATCGAGCATGTTTTCCGACTTGTTTGGGAACAAGCAGAGCAAACAGGCGGGGCAGCAGCAACTCCGTTCGGCGGGTGGCAATCTGCAGTCGAATCAATCGCAAACACAAACCAAAATCAAGGATAAGCTATCGTTCGACTCATTCCCCGGTCGGAAGGGGTTGGTGGAGCGAACGCCACTCATCAAACACACAGGGCCGAAGCAAACACAGGAGGAATTACAACGACAACAGAACGCGGAGCGTTCTTCCAGCAACTCGGAGAATCAAACATTCCTGAAGGACCTGGTCAACCAAGTACTCGCGGGCGAGGGCGTCGGTTGGCTTAAGCTGAATCGCTTGAAGAAATTGATGGAGGATGAATCCTACCGGATGCTTGTGCTGGGGAAGCTGAACAGGACGCTCGATCGGAAGATAGGACCGGACGACCACATCGATGACGTGGTGAGTACGATTTTTCGCATTCCAGTTTTTACGAACAGCTCGAAATTGGGAACTCTCTCTCTCTCTCTCTCTCTCTGCAGTGTATTTCTAAGGCGGTATACAAAGGTACCCTCAAGTGTTTGCTGGCAATAACACATGGGCTTGAGAATACAGTCGCCAATTTTGGTCTCGGTGGAATGGCGTCCGTATTTCAGATGATGGAAATTGCTCATACACACTTTTGGAGTAAGGATCTATCGGACAATACGACCGACATGCCCACGAGTCTTATGTCCAGTAGGGTAAGTGTAGTGCATTTCTTCTTTTCGGGGATTTTATTTTATTTGAAACTTTCTAACACAGTCGGTCAGTCCTATGGGCAGCAGAGAAAACTTGCGATCACCTCAGAGTCCGGCTGAGCCGACTGAATGGAGCCCGGCGCCTGGTGGGCGTAAAAACTCGGGCGTACTGAACGAACCTGTGATATCTCGACGACCCTCGGAAAATGAGAACGAAAACCAATCGACGACGGAGATGTTCAAGGACATGTTGACACAGAAGCGCAATATGCTGCTGAGCAAGTTGACATCATACGATTCTGAGGTGAGTTGTTCAACTTTGCTGTCATATCAAGTGAGTTTGTAGGCTTGTAATACTGTATTATATTTTCATGAGCTTCTATACATGTTAGTAGTTCCATTATTTGCATCTATTAGGAGGAAATCGTCGGAAGCTGCGATTTGTTTCCGACCTTCCAGTGAGCTTCTGTTGTAAATAAGTGTTTTATTGAATGTTTGTGCTTCTGATCTGTGCAGCCTGGTGGTGCGGCCCATGGATCTTCGGGTGCGCTGTCTGTATCCAGTGATGTACTACCGCAGCAACAATCTGGTGGGTCACTAATCCCATCGATCTCATGTCGTTCGACCGTTTCTGACACGGAGTATGAGAGAGTAAGTTGTACTATATTCTGAACTTTTCACTGTGTGCGTGAACGTATGCTGACTGTGTTTGACTGATTCTTCGTACTGAGGGTCTTTTTGCGCGTAGATAGATGTAATCAACATGCTCTCCTTGAACTCTATATAGCAAAACATGTTCTTTCAACGAGACAATTCTCTGATTTCCAGCATCCGAAGGGAACGTCAACACTGAAGGACGCAAAGAAAATGGCCGGCGGCCTTTTCTCAGGCAAATCATCACTGAGCGCTGGATTCCGCTACACCGGGGGTAACCTGATTCCGACTTCCAATTCACCCTCACCGGATGCACCCCGAGTTTATCTGTTCGAGGGGCTAGTGGGTCGAGAGCGTTCGACGGTATGGGACACAATGCAGTTCTGGGAGGATGCTTTCTTGGACGCGGTAAGCCAGGAACGGGACATGATCGGGATGGATCAAGGCCCCGGAGAGATGATGGAAAGGTACAAGTCCCTATCCGATTCGGAGAGGAAACGTTTGGAGCATGACGAGGATCGTCTGCTGTCCACAATGCTGTACAATCTGACCGCGATACTAGTCATGTTGAACTGTAACAAGCTGGAGATTAAACGGAAGATTCGCCGTTTGCTCGGCAAGAGTCATATTGGGTTTATCTACGCACAGGAAGTGAACCTGCTTCTGGATCAGATAAACAATCTGGTAACTTGCCCGAGTGTTCTAATATCTTCATCAATACTGATACTTATCCAATCTTCAAATAGCACGGTAACGATATTGACCTGAAACCCCTCGGATCGAGGCTCTTGCACAGGCAGAGCTTCACGGTCCATCAGGGAGTGGATGCAACTGGTCCCCTGCGATTCATGGAAGTACGGGATGATGGACTTGTTCTGAGGTCCGTCAACGGGACAATCGTTGAACGATGGTGGTTTGAGCGACTGGTCAATATGACATACTCGCCGAAAACTCGAGCACTTTGTTTGTGGCGACGAAACGGTGGTCAAACGCAGCTTCACAAGTACTATACCAGGAAGGTGACATATTCGAATTGATCCTTTTGTATGTCCATTTATCCACGTATACCCTTTTCAGTGCAAAGAGTTATACGGAGCAATCAAAGAGGCGATGGAGCGAGGAGGTTGTACCGGACAGGGACCGGAACTGGGCGGTGAGTTTCCGGTGCAAGACATGAACACCGGCGAGGGAGGATTAATGCAGATCTGCTTGGAGGGTGTTGGGCTACTGTTTGCTAACAGCAAGGTGGGCCGATTGATTTGAAATATTTTTTATTCGACTTTCAACATTCTCTTTGAACCTCATCTCAGCTCCCTCTTCTCTTTATCTATTACTTTCATGTCTAATGTCTACTCCATTATTGCTAATATTTAGTTTCCTTCTGTTTCCGTCACTTTTCAATGGCATCGTGTCTACTTGTGTACTAGCTATCAAGATATACATAACGTTTTTCTATCGAATAATCAATGTATTATCCATTTAGTTTTGAGAGGAAATCTGTAGTTGTACTTCGCGATTTATATTAATAGATGTGTCAATCAAAGGCGAAGTTAGTCCAAGATCACACACAAGATTATCACGTTTAATATAAAAAAAACTAAATGCCATCGTTGTGAACCGCTCTTTGGGTAGCTTCTTTCCAAATGTCGTTTGCATTCGAGCGAAAGGCAACCATGTCAGACAAGACTAGATTTTTTTTTAGATTTAAATCCCTAGTTGGATGTCTTGGGCTACTATTTGGAGCATCGTTTTTTGAGTCGTCCACAGCTCTCGCTCGCATTTAAATCACCCGAACTTAACTTATCTGGCACGATCAAACGTGAATGAGGAATTTCGAAATTCGTACTGCGGCCTAATTTGATACAAAAAATAATATCTCTGACTGATGCTCGAGACCTCGCAATCACGCTATATCAACTTATCCCGAAGATGCAAAAATTAAGGGTGTTTTACTTGTTTCGAATCTCAAGTTGGTAACTGTGAGTAGCTGTAAAAATACTGTGAGTGTTTCTTCATTACCCTATAACTGAATCTAATGGAATCGAATGGAGTTGTAATTGTCTCACTTTCAAACACCAAAATAAAACTGAAAACGTTCAGAAAGTGTTCACAGAAGTGAATTTTATTAAAGAATATTAAGCAATATACATAGCAATGAAATGAAAAAATCAAGCTTATTGTTGATTTCTAAAAAGTGATCGAACCTTAGATTTAACTTCACCAATTAAATTCTGCACAGTAGTCTTTGTGCACATTCTGGACGCTGCAGACCAATTCTTCTTAAACTCTGACATATTTTTAGACACTGTACCTTCCTTCTTGAACTTGGCCTTGACAATTGCCCAGTAACATTCATTTGACCGCAACTGGGGACAGTCAGGTGGATTGAGGTCTTTTTGACGAACATGGTGTTGTTTTCCGAAAACCATTGTAGAGTGGATTTGGCATAATATGTCGATGCCAAATCCGGCCAGAATAGAGGAGGAACCTCGTGTTTTCTATAAAGTGGAAGCAATTTCTTATTCAAGCACTCCTCCACATCAATTTGAACATTTATAGTTCCTTTTGTGAACAAACGCAAGGGGTTTTATCTAGGACACGACCGCATATTTTCGACGTAGAATTACGCAATCATATTATGCAATACACTTGTTTACCACTTCGAATATTATTTTAGAACGCATCGAAATTTTTGTAATAGTAATTTTGTAATAATTTGATCTTCGTTACAAGTAAATTTGATTAACGTGATTAACGTGTTTTACATTTCCCTCTGAATTATTGCACATCTCATGTTTATGTAGTTCTCGAATTGCGAAAGTTCATTCACCTCTAGTATCTGAAATGACGATTTTCCCAGGCCTCTCAGTTTAAAAGTACGTTTTAGAGAAACATATTCCGGTCTGCACAACGACAAACGAATACAACATTACTCAACACCAAAAAATACCCCCGACTTGCATGTACTTGCAAAGCGGATTCCCCAGACACATTAATTTTGAAGTCCGTGTCCGACTTGCATGTTTTGATGAAACGGATTCCTCCAAGCACATTGATTTTGAAGTTCGTGTTAGGGAAACACAGCTCAGTGGAAACAAAAATACCCCCGACATGCATGCATATTTGCAAAGCGGATTCCCACAGGTACATTGATTTTGAAGTCTGTGTTGGGGAAACCGTAAATCGGGCCAATCAAAAATTGTTAGCGAAATGTAATGTATAGCATATCAAACAAATCTTAGAGAATTTCCGATTCGATTGGTATGCAAATCATGAGTATTCGTTCACAGTGAAAATAGTTATTAACGTTAACTTTATTTCATAAAAACGTGACCTGTTTTCTGATCGATCGCATGTCACACGTGCAAATGGCTTGCTAATCGAGCACTTTTTGGCCGAATTTTTCCATCGCAACAGTCGTATCAGCAAATGGCACACTCTCTCCAATCGATTTGATAAAAAAATGTAGGTCCCATGTCACACGCATGTCACACGTGCAAATGGCTTGCTAAACGAGCACTTTTTGGCCGAATTTTTCCATCGCAACAGTCGTATCAGCAAATGGCACACTCTCTCCAATCGATTTGATAAAAAAATGTAGGTCCCGGCAGCGTTCTGGAATCTTCTTTGACGTATGTTTCTTCATCCATGAGAATGCACTGGTTGGGATTGCTCAAAATACGCTCATATAGCTTTCGATCTCGTATTTAGCGCGATCTTGCTGCTCCAGTGTTTGGCCACTTTTTGCTTTTAATAGGTCTTTAGACCATGTCTCTGTTTAATCCGCTGAATCATCCCAACAGTGGTTTTGAACTTCTTGGCCAAATCACGAATAGATGCAGACCTGTTCTTCTGAATATAATTTACAACTTTTCGGTCCAATTCGGGATTACTTGGTCCGGGTTTTCGTACACTTCTGCTGAGATCCTCGAAAGAACACTCATTACCGAACTTTGCGACGAGTCGTTCAACACTTTCTGGGCAAACTTTGGATTTTTTTGCTATTTTGTGGTATGCAACAACCCTTTCGGTGCACCAATTGTGCAGAATTCTCTTTTTAGTTTCCAAACCAATTCGCGACATTTCAAAAAGAACTTTATGGCCGCGACTAAATTACTTGTATTTCGATGTTTGACATGTAAGCAAAGCGTGCTCTGATTACACGATAAAAAAAAGTTCACCCGTTTGTGTGTAATAACGTGTTAAATGTTTAAGAATAATTTTCGATACACTCCTTATACCGTCCACATTAGTTGAAGGAAAAACCTTTATTCTCACATATACTTAAGTACTTTATTAACATAGTTAGAATGGATCGATTTGTGCATCAAATATGCACCTTTTTGTTTTGAAATCATACCGTTATGTCTCTCTCGTAGAAACAATGATCATTATTGGCGAAAAACAGGGACAGTCGATTTTCACAATCTTCACTCGAGGCGACCAACAAAACCATTCGCCGTTGACAAAAACAGATTAAAACCACATACACCGGATGAGAATCTCCAGACCATACCTTCGGAGCTAATGGCGTGTGGCTGTCGATATGAATGGCCTTGCGTTGTCCAGGTGGAGCATAATTCCTTTACTATTTTGAATGGCTTCTGTGCAATGTTCAGTACCTGGACAATTGTCGTACTACACAATTTTCATTTCAATTTCTTTTTCTTTTATCTTTGACTGATGGGCTTTGAATTGAATCGAAAAAACGTACGATAGATGGGCATATATTTTTAAACATGGGACGAACATTCAAGTGGAGAACCACAACAAGACTCAAGGAATTGTTGGATGAAAACTCATTATAAATTTGATATATTTTTTCAGATGCCACATAATCTGATAATTCCACAACGGTTGCGCATTAAGCGTTAAGTGATTCGGGGAGAATAACCCCTCCTACTCTTGTCGCGCTTGATCTAAAGTAAAACGGTCACACTCCTATAGATTAAGCAGATAAATTGAGAAAAAGCTTTTGATTTTTCAAAGATCGATTCTTTGGTACCGATTCAATAAGTGGATCGAATCCTACGCCGTTTGGAAAATCGATTCGACTAGATCGATCTTTTTACGAAGATCGCCCAATCCTAGTTTGATTGTACACTATGCTTAGAGTGGTCATCTCACCCCGTCGTCCCCTAATGGCATCTAGTTTAGATCTTGCCAAAATATTAATGGAGTGTCAAGGAAAAACTATTATGGATAAAACTCCGTTTTGTAAAATTCTGAGTTAATAGTCCTCTTCGGCACAAACATTCATTTTTTTTTGCTACAGCTGCATATAAAACAAATTAAAGTCCGACATAAACCTTGTTATCAGTTTTTTTGTTATAATTTGTCTGGAGTTGGCTTTTACATATGTTCCATCATCCATTAAGATACATGCCTTGAGTTTTTTCAGCACCTGATATTACAACCTGTTGTGACTTAATGCCAAAAGGAACAATGGGTTACGGGGATAATCGAATAATATACGCTTGAGAATACTAAGGACTTGTCTTTATATTTTACTTCTTCTTTCTTCTTAAATGGCACAAACGTTCCTAGAGGAACTTCGCCGTCTCAACGTAATATTACTCATTTTTATTTGTACTCAGTTGAGATTTCTATGCCAAATAACACGCCTAGAATGCATTCTGAGTGACAAGCTCTAGAATACGCGTGACCAAGTCCAAGTCGGAAGAAATTTCTTTGGCGAAAAATTTCCCCGACCAGAACGGGAATCGAACCCGACCCCCGGCAAGTTAGGTGTGACGCTAACGCTAGAATTTTTTCGGGATGCGGGTAAAATAGTCATATTGTGGGAGTAAAACAAACAGGTTTGTGTAATACGAAGCGTAGAAGTTTTTCGTTCGCGAGACGAATAAAGTACATTACATTATCGCTAGCCACTACTTTTATCCATCATTCTGGCAATTTACGGATTCCGTCACGAAAGAAGCGTTCATCTTTTGAAATGAAGAATGAATCGATCCAACTTACCAATGATACTGTTTTGTCTCAAATTTTGAACGCTTAAGCTTTGTTGGCCATTAAACAGTGTCTCATTACTCAAAATGGTGCTTTTCCGAGATATTAGTGTGGTTTTTGGATACTTTTCTTTCATTTGCCCGCAATAAAATTGATTTACAAATACATATTTATGGAGAAAAACTAAAAATATGCTTGATTACATTTGTCTCAAATTCCGAACAGCAAAAATGCAATTTAAAAAAAATCGTAACTTTTGAGCTACTAGACCGGTTCAGATGATCGATATATCAAATTAAAGCCTATTAGATTTTTCTTTTCTGGAAAAATACTATACTTCCAAAGTTTTGATTTTGTGCTTCGAAACTTGATTCAAATTCCAAATTTGCTAACGCAAACATTTTAAGGGGCGAACACGAAATTATTGCGACACCGAAAATGTCATGCCAATTTTCTTATAATGTTTAGAATCAAACCTAAATTTTAGGGTAGTTTTATACATATATTTACTTCAAAAATCAAAAGAAAAGGTAATCGATGGAGCCTTGAGTATAAAATTGAACGCATTTTCGCTTGATGCCCTCCATCAAAGTCTTTACAGTGTCATCCGGTAACAGTTTCTCAGTTTTTTCCCATTTTCTTAACATGTCCTTCTCGTCTTTGACTGTCTTCTTGCTCTTCCGAAGTTCCCGCTTCATTATTGCCCAGTACTGCTCCACCGGGCGCAGCTCCGGATAGTTTGGCAGGTTCATGTCCTTTGGAACAAAATGGACAGAATTGGCCTCATACCACTCCAGGACACTTTCAGAATAGTGGCATGATGCCAAATCTGGCCAAAATAGCGGAGCTTCGTCGTGCTGCTGCAAGAACGGCAAAAGGCGCTTTTCGAGGCACTCAGATTTGTAGATCTCGCCATTTACTGTGCCCTTTGTCACGAAAGGCTCACTCCTCAGTCCGCAAGAGCAGATGGCCCGCCAAACGAGATATTTGGAGGCGAACTTCGACATTTTCTTCTTCTTAAATTTGTCGTCCACATCGAACTTGCTCTTGCCGGTGAAAAACTCCAACCCCGGAATTTGCTTAAAATCGGCTTTTATATACGTTTCGTCGCCCATCACACAGCAGCCATATTTTGTCAGCATCTTCTCGTAGAGCTTCCGTGCCCGAGTTTTAGCCGTCGATTGTTGCCGCTCATCGCGGTTTGGGAAGTTCTGTACCTTGTATGTATGTAGTCCAGCTCTCTTCTTTGCATTCTGGACGTAGGTCTGCGACATGCCGATCTTTTTAGCCAAATCACGGCTTGAGACGTTGGGATTTGCTTTAATCATCCGCTTCACCTTTCCCTCCGTCTTTTTGTTCTTCGGTCCCGGTTTTCTTCCAGCTCCTTTGCCGTGGTCCAACGTCAACCGCTCCTGGAACCGTTTCAACACTCTGGAGACGGTTGAATGGTGAATGTTCAACATTTTTCCCAACTGCCGGTGCGACAGGTCAGGAAATTCCAGGTGTTTGGAAAGAATTTGTTCTTTCGACTCGCGTTGGTTCACCTCCATTTTCGTTGAATCGAAAACCACGACTTCGAGTTTGACAGCATGTAGACAATACACATCAATGAGAAAGTGTGCAAAATTTGGTTGATTTTTACCCAATGGTAAAAAAGTTATTCCCCGTTGAATGTGTCGCATAAATTTCGAGTTCGCCCTTCAGCAGCTCATGGTGGATCACACCCTTTCGATCCCATCAATTACAGAGTTTTTAATTTGGGCACCGTGGATATTCATCGCAGTAAAAATTGAACGCAAAGCAAAAATTCAAAGACATGTAACTAATACGGAGACCGACACTGATATTGTGTAAATACTCTTCATGTGAGCTGAATGGAAGCGCAGTGAGAACAACTTCTCGTCTTCCGATGTTTATGACAATCCTTTAGAGATTTTTTGATGCGATAAACTGTCTTCTAGGCGAGCAGCAAACTCGTAATCACTTTATTAGCGTACATTTTCACAAATTTGCAGTAAAACAATTCCGATGTTATGATGCAGCACTTGAAAGTAAACGTAAACAAAGTTGACAGTATAACAGAAATAAATCATAAGTTACACAAATTAACCCAATATTAAAATTTAAAGTTTTCGCATTTTTTCCTGCCGCACTCTGTACGTTAGCAGTATTTTTGTTTCAAACAAATACATATAAAAAAAATCGAAAATTCTTTAAAAGAAAATTATATACATATTTTCTTGAGTCCGACACGACACCACAAACCATCAAACTCTTAGAAATAAGTTAGTTTTATTATTAAAAGAACGAAGGGGGGGGTGTTTCAGATATCCACTACAATCCCTTTCTACTAAACATCATTTAGAAATCATTTAGAAATTAGTTTTAAATTGAACTTCCTGTTATAAAAAATGTTAAAACAGATGAATTTGAAAACGAAACCCTTGAGAAAAACAACAATTTGTTGTTTTAAGACTTTTATTGTTAAATTCATTAAAGTCATTGGACCTTTTCTATTGCCGCACTTATTTTTGAATGCTAATAATTAGTTGAACTCCCTGCACGTTTAATAACCTGGAAAATTATGTACTGAAATTGCGAATTTATTGGGGAAAAAAAGTTTTTCATAATCTGATAAGCTCATCTTGAATACACACCTTCAAACCAAGTTTGTATGAGAACAACATCAATGCCAAACAATTAAAGAACTCTTCTTAATCACACGTGGAGAAGTTTTCGAGATCCATAGATCTCGCCATGATACTGGCAGGAACAAACCGTTCAGGAACAACCGGGACCGTTCAAAATAAACTTCTTTTCATTGGAAAATTCCATCTGCAGTTCAAAAACAGAAAATAGAATGATTGCAAGGGGAACAAAAGCTTAGGGAAAGCCACCATACCTTTTCTCCTTCACATTACTGACGTTTTTATTTGTGTATTGGAATAAGTTCATTTTTGATCGAATTATATTGTGAACACTGCGAAGTGTGTAGACTATACTGTGCTATACACCCAAAATACATATTTAGCATATCTTTTGACATCCTAATCCGTTACCTTAAATGAGCTTAAAAGTAACAAAAAATGTTCTGTCCACTCATAACTTTTCAAGAACACGACCTCATTGTTGACGTAGGACTAAATGTTTCATTCAATTCGATACATAGTTAGCACTGCGGATACTTTTGGAAAGCTTTGAGTTCATTTGCCTCTGACCTGTGAAACTATTGACTGGCTGTTGGCCCATTGACTTGAGAATGAAAACTGTGCCCCGCAGCTAATGCTCGTATTTGCGACACGAGTAGGTTAGCACAAAAAAGCACAAATCACACGTATTAGTATACGATCACCATGCAAATCGTAAAAAAATTATTCCAAAAAAAATGTATCGACGTTATAACTGTTTCATGAAAACGTGTCATGTCTTCTGATTTGAAACACCTTATGGAAGACGTAGTCCTACGCCAAAAGAACAACATAATGACCTTAACATAATGAAAATTGAAATTTTGGGTGGCTGCAACTATATCTACAAAGCTTAAAAACGATCTAAGATGGTCGGGGCAACGGTTAACTGGGTAAATCGGATAATGTATTGACTATAAATTGTGAAATGCTTCCTTAAACGTATAACACGGCTGTCAATGACCGTTTTCAATTCATACTTCCCACATTGAAAACATAACGTAAATATTAGATTTTTACGACTACAACATCTTACAGGAATACACTTTTCTATGTTTGAGACCTTTCTTTTGAAACTACTAAAAATTTGGATAGATAAGCTCGAATTGAAATGTATGAGTGAGATTTTATCAACAGTTAAACAGTTAAAATAACATGAAATTTTTCTGGGTCTGATTGATTCTTAAACCTTTCTAAATGACAACAGAAGCCGTCAAAACAAAGAAATAAATGCGCTGTCATGAAGTGCACTATGTGTTCTGAGATAGAATGAGAAAGACTGTATAGCTTTTAGATTTTAAAAACTAATAGCATGGGATAAACATATCATGGATGTTATTTAAATCTTTTCCTTTGTCTCTAATTTTTTTTGAATATGCATGTGAAAATGAATTCCGATTCCGTTTTGACTCAATGGGTGATGAAAGAACAACTTTTGTGTGAATCCTTGATGTTTTGTTTTCATGTCACTTTTAAATCAACGTTTGTCTATTTCTCAATATATATAATATTAGATAACACTCACAGTTTAGGGATTAAATTTTTTCCACAAAGCTGTGTTCCACTTATTACAACAAAGCAACGTAAGCAAGCGATATGTAGTATGTAGAATGGATTGTCAGTCAATTCTGACCAAGTAAATTGTCTAATTTATCAAACTAAACGTAACGCATCTGATACCATGTCAACATATAATTACTACCCGTGAGTGGAGTCGCAGTGATATCAATGATTGTTCAAGTTTTTGCCTTTCAATTATTTTTTTATTCACAGCAAAAATGTTTTCTTATGTTATTTACTGTTCAGTTTTTTGTTTCGGAATAATACATTTCTTATTTATTTCCCCCCGGAAGAACTGTGCTTGCAATAAAATCACAACAAGAAAAAGTCAACTAGTCTGGGTAACAATCAATAAAGTTGTGTTATGAAAGAATGAACTTTTGAGATGGTCTTTGCGTGTTTGTTTTTATGTTCCTCTAGTTTTGTTTTTTTATGTTTTGATTGTTCCTTTTATGTTCACCGTTTTCCTTGTAAAAGAATGCTATCTCTGTCTCTCATGATTTCTTTGATTCTCTTATTGTGTCTAACCGATGCAAATGCAAAAAAACAAATCGAATCAATGCTGGAAAATGCAGAAGGAAAAAAAAACTAATCATGGTTTTGTTTTTTCTTTTTCTCTTTTATTCCATCTGTTACTGTCAACCAAACAAAAACAAATTCATCTGTCTAACGTAAAATCGTCAATCTGGCGGCAATTTCTTCTCAACGAAATTAACCAAAATACGCCAAATATGTGGGCAAACGATTCGATTATGATCTTGACCGAAATACGTATTCACCTGTCATTCGAACATTTTGCAAAAAAAATTGCGGATGAAAAGGACTTTGAGGTACAGTTTAAATTCCTTCTCACTTATCACCTACTTTTAAGGCGTAAAATCTGTAACGTATAAACCACACCACACATTTACACCAAATTTTGTAAAACCTGATACAGATAAACGCCAAAATCGATATAGCGTAATGATTGTTGCAAAATCTATATGTATCAAACTGATGCTTTTTAATTTTTTTGTTTCGTTAGGAATATATTTGTTTGGCCATAGAAAACGGCCGAGATTCTGTGGTCACTTTTCTGAGCATTAATTAGAACTTGGACACTTTTTTTTGAAGACATTTTTGCAAACAAGTGGTAGACGTTTTTCAACTGAATGAAGATTCTGTGCAACCCTGTTTTGGTTAGAAGTATTACTTTTCTTTTATACAGATATACAGTAGTTGTTCGTAGTTGAACTTAGTAAATTTTCAGTTAGTGTTTCTCACTGGTAGTATTTTATTTTTTTTGCCTTTATTTTCCATCTGTATCGTTACGAATACCTGAAGCTAGATGTTAAATTTTCAGTTTATTTTGTACCGATAGCGTTTGCGTATCAGACACGCAACTTTCACCCGAATAGTGTGGTTTCTTTTGTAGTGGTGGTTTGTAGACCTCCCCGAAATCTACTTCAGCTCATGAGTACTTTTTACCATTATTTCATTAGAAACTCTCTGCGTCACCCGTGTTTTAAAAAACTTCTTTCTTAGTGGCATAAACCTAGATAGTTTAGTGTACTCTATGATGAAAAATCACTCAGCGACAGCAGCTATCTTACTCTGTGGAAACATTTGTAATATTCTGTTTGAGTTTCTACAACGTACATTCACTTTCCCCGTAGCGCATGTCATTTATTTCATCGGATCGGAGGAAAGAAGATAAATGATTCTCATCAGTAGTTGTTTAGTCAGATGAACGCACTCTTAGGCAAGGCGCAAATTGAGACGCATATAGCGCGAGTAACTTGGCGCGATATAGCGCCTGTTTTTGTGGCTAATGAAAACAGAAATGATGGCGCAAATTGGCCAGATGACGCGAGATGGTGGAGCGCTCGTGAGACACTACTCGCGTGAAGCTGTGGCTGAACCACAGTTTCTCGTGCTGGTCGTGCCGGTTGTAGTGGTTGTTTTGGTGAACAATCATATAGCGCCGTGAGTTTTGCACTGTATGGTTGTACCGGTCAGGTTATTGTGTTAGTAAATGAATATATCGCGCAACTCTGTGTGAATCAGACATTATATGTGAGTGGCACGTTATGGCACCAAACTGCGACTCAATATGCGCTCCATCACGCTACGTTTGTGGCACGTACGAGTAGTGTTGGTAGCCTCGTGTTCGCTTGCGAGCGCTATACGCTTCTCAATTTGCGCCTAGCCTTAATATTTATCATGCGACACCTACCTTCATCCTCTACTACATTGTTTGATTTCGAGCCTTCACTCTGCCATCTGTTACTAAAACCACGTACCAATATCCCACATTAGTTCCTTCAATCGCTGGCCCACCCCCTCTCAAATTTGGTTTCCAACTGTACTCCTTTCCTCTATTGAAACCTTTGATCAATTTTTAATTTATTTTTATTTAGAGACCATCTCACAAGTGCTTATGTTGTATTGCTTATTTGATCGAAACACAGAAATGACACCTTTTTTGTGATTGTTCTGAAAAAGTTGTGTTCTGTTAAAATCACAAACCCTCCGAAAAACAAAACAGCGTACTGAACCAGCGAAACTGAACCAACTATGCAAAGCTTGTACAGCAAGAAAAGCAATTCTCTCCACACTCACATCCTTCCGGAACGCAATGCATTTTTCACTAGGAAGGTGAAACTAATCCAAAATACACTGAGCTTCCATCTAGCTTTAAGCGTTATTTGCCTGATTTGGTATCATGAGACATTTATTTTTTTTCGGTTCATAGTGAGTCTTTCCGATTTGGGTTGCCTTATGAGTTTCGTAGTTCTCTTTTTACGGTGATTGATTTGGACACTAGATGCCTATTCATTGCTTGCGCGTAGACTGTAGCAACGTAGAACTTCCGTTCTTTATTTTTGTCCGTAACAACTGACAGAAGAATGAACGTCAACAACAGCTGTCATCTGTCTGTTCAAAGTGATACGAAAATCACCCCCGGCATGGTTGCAAATGTCACCGGTTGTACCACGATGCAGTACAAACGTGTGAGATCTTCAACCATGTTGTAAGGCTTTTAACTTTAGGAAACTGTATATTACTGTAATTTAAACTTAACTGAGCACCCTAAAATAATGTTTTACAAAAGCAAAACCAAACAATGGAAAAATACCACAAACGAAACACAAAACATTCAATTGACACACTTAGACTTTGTTTGATTTTGAAGCAATTCATTCGTTATGTCACGGCACGTGGTACTAAAATGTCGATTTACTGTTTTTTTTCTTCACATATAACCTCCCACCGAACAGTTTTTCATCCGATTGGAGCACATTAGGAAATGTTTCACCCAAAAGGGGGGAGTCTTCATACTGGAAGAATACAGTAAGTACCAACTTTACGATCACAGAGTCACTTAACTACATTGTTTTTTTTCTACCTTCCATTCTAGATCCCAAGACGCGTCAACTGGTGCAGAGGAAGTTTATGTCAAATTTGGTAACTATGCTTTCCTCACCTGAGTACTCAAGTTTATCGTTCGTCATAATGTTCTTCATGGATTGTTCTAGTGCATTAGTTTTGCATGGTGTTTCATGTGAATATAATCCAAATAGTTTGGGTTGTCTATATTTGCAGACAAGAATACTGTGTCATGCCCAAAACACTATCCACTAGTCGACTGTTGTCTTCAATGGAAATCTTCAAAGAAATATTGAGCACGCCAAATCAGCAGACCGCCAAGTGACGACTACCTAAAATCCGAGTTTTCATCATCAGGTGCCCATTTTATATTACGACTGATTTATTTTTTATTATTTTATTATGTGGGTTGTAAAAACGTTTAAAGTTTAATTTAATTTTTAAGTAAACTTTTTTGACGGTGTATTTAAAACGTTATTCATTCTAAACAGTTCATTGATTTCAACAACTTTGATGTTTACCATATTTCAATCAGACATAGAAAAAAAATCTATGATTTTGAATACGCTCTTATATAAAATCAGTCGTAATATAAATTGGCCATCTGATAATGAAAATTGGAATTTTAGGTAGTTGACATCTTACGTACAAGGTTTAAAAAATTGAGGCCTCCGATTCGGCCTTTTTTAGGGTGATTTGGTGTGGAATGGCTTTATTATAGACGTGAAAACATTCGTGAAGGATAATAAATTTTCATTTTCTCCAAAAGATTTTTTGCCAGCTTTGGTCAAACAATTTGCAAAGTCAAAAAATACGGGTAAGGTCAAATGGATTTTTTTGGGTTTTCCATTAGTACCTTGTGAATTTTATTATTTCTAGGGGTCTTCGTAGCCAAATGATTGTATGTGTTCATTTAGTAAGAAATATGAGATATCATTCAAGCTTTGAGAGCTGTTTATCGATTTGCTGATTTTTTTTCTTTCATTTTTTGTTTATCACGCGAAAACACGCACAAACAAAACTAAATGTTGTAAACCAAGAATTTTGTGGCTTTAAAATGTTGTGTGCTTCATCTCAAGAGTTCATTTCAAAGAAACTGCAATGTTTCAAGAACCACAAAATTTTCTCCATGTTGATTTTCGCGCATATACCAATGAGAAGTAATGATGACTCTCGCAATGTACATTTGGGCAAATTATTACTCAACTATCAACACGAAACAATGTCATAAAAAACAAATTACAAGGCTCAAGGACACCACCACCTATTTATGGATTTTTAAAATTGGTTTTGAAGCCATTGCTGTGCCCATTGGTATTCCTTATAAAACTGTGTATTAGAAAATTCTTAAACATAGAAGAAAAATGCCTAAAATTATAGAACGATCAGCTGAACAGATAATTATTTTTTTGTTGGTTTCACAAAGTTTGAAATAATTTCTGTGTTAGTCTTCAATTTTTAATCTAAATTCTTTCATTCACTTCGAATGAAACATTTTGGCATCACCACAAATCGCCACAAGTCACATGTTGCTTTACATAGATAAGGCTCGTCTCCAAAAAATGAACAAACCGTTAAGGTTCGTCTTGAGTATTTGATGTATCAATCAGACAGCCCCATAGTTGATTCGTGAATAAGGTAGTCCGAAACAGAACGATTTTCGCTGTTGTATATGACGAATTTCATTCGATAAGAAGGCTCGAAGACTTTTTTAAATAGGTAACATTTGAATGAAAAATTATACTTGGTGTTATTTAATTACTTGAAACACGTAGTCCTGATCCTTCGACATATCAAATTCAAGCCAATATATTCACCCTTTACCTTGAACGAACGCATAATGTTTTTTCGCCTGCGGTTTTCCCAAATCTTCTCGTTCTCCAATTTTATACACAGAGCGAAATATGAAGAAACACCCAACCTAGACTAAAGTGGCTGCCTCGGTTGCTAGCGCAAAAAATGACCGAATTCAGAACGTTAAAAATACTCATAAAACGCTGTTCCGTTTCATTCACTCTCTCGACATCACATTATCGATTTACCTTGATGTTTTGATTTGTATTTTGTTATTAACAGTTTTCGTTTCAGTTTTCCAAATCAAATGTAAATGCAATCCTAGAAGTGTTTCCTAAAATTTCAGAAGTTTGTATAAGTTTGTTTGTATATTGCAATCGCAAAAAAAGGCTATACAAAAACTCACTTTCGAAATCCGTGGGGTGAAACGTCAACAACATGCATTTATGTGAAATGTCATGATATTGATGTTCGAAAATTAAAAAAAATACGAGTTTATTCATCAATATCGATCGTTGGCTGTGTTCAGTTGTCATTATGCTCTCAAATGTCAACATATGGGCAATAATATTGCCCGCGTAAGGTCCGCTTCAGGAGTTGGCAGCACCATCTCAGATTGCGATGAAACGTTGTGGGTTACACATAAAAAAAAGAGCTACTTTTCGAAAAGTACCAAAGTTTTTTCCTGAATTTTTACGAAATTTTCTTATTCAAAAACTATAAGACTAACAACTTTTTGATAAAAAAAAATGTAGGAAATTTTTTGAATTTCAAATGAAAAATACCCCAAAAAATCGTTTTAAATTTTCACTTAAAAAAAATTAAGATCGAAAGGTAGTTTTGAAAACTCCCATAAATTCTGCACAAGGATAATTTGTTACTTTGACGAAAATAAAATTATTTAAATGTTCTGCATCGATTTCAAAACAGGATATTCATAGTGCTTTACAAAATCCACTGTAATTCTGCGAATATCGCAGTAGGTTCCAATGTTTGCAGGCAAATTTTTAGCCTAGAGTATTCCCTAAATATATGTGAAAGTTTCATATTGATACGTTTAGCCGTTTTTTCTAGCCGATTTTTCAAAACATGGACTAAATTAGAGGAGTATTTAAACGTAAATCGTATCCGAAGTACAAAATCCTACGCGGCTCCAAATTTTGAAAAATCTTCTAGGAAAAAATGGGTGGGTTATATCTATGATATAACCGCAAAGTTGACGTGGGACTAGCTTAACTTAGCAATCGTTTGTTTTTATTCATTAAATTTTTGATTGAATGAAACAATTTCCGGATTCACTCGAATTCGATATATTTGCTTTGTGAGTAAAGAGATTGAATAGATGCCATGTAAAGTCAATTCATGCATTGTGATAATTTATGTTCTTCGTTACAAGTAAATTGATTGACAGTCCTTTTACGTTTAGTATGATGCCTAGGACAAAATATGTGAACGGAAGAATTATCAAACGATTATTTTATTTTATATTTCCATCTGAAGTTTGCATCTCTCAAGTGTACGTACTTTTCGAACCGCGAATATGCTTGATTTGATGAACTTCAGGCACTCAGTGCCAGAAATCCAGTGAGCAGAAGATATGAAGCCATATACTTCAGTGCAATCTTGAATAACCGAACCAAAGCGTTGTGTTCGTACCCGTTTTTGTAATCCGTGTTAGGAAAATACTTTTCGGAGTGCAAAAAAACATGCGAGTACAAAAGTACCCACGGCTTGCATGAATCAACAACTTCAACTTATACTTTTTATATTATAGAGCCTTTAAACTTGTAAGTTCATTTGCCTCTAATATCTGCAAGATTTTTCCAGGTTCCTAAGTTTAGAAGACCATGTTAAGGAAACATATTTTAGTCTGCACAAAGGCAAGCGAGTTCGAAAGTACTCGCAGTTTGAATTTATTTGCAGTGCCGATTTTCCCAGACACCTTGGTTTAGAAGTCTGTATGAGGTAAACGCATTTCAGTCGGAACAAAAATACCCCCGACTTGCATGAATTTGCAATGCCAATTTCCCCACGCTCCATAGATTTGAAGTCTGTGTTAGGGAAACACATTTCAGTCGAAACAAAAATACCCCCGACTTTCATGTATTTGCAATGCCGATTTCTCCAACACTGCTTGATTTTGAAGTCTGTGTTAGGGAACACATTTCGGTGAGAACGAAAATCCCCATACATTCATGTATTTGCATTGCCGATTTCCCCAAGGCTGCTTGGTTATGATGTCTATGTTGGGTAAACCGTAAATCAGGCCAATCAAAACGAGGTAGTTAGGGCGTTTAGATAACGCTTAACATTTTACAGTTATTCAATTGTTTATCTAATGAAAAATATCATGTTATCAATTGCGATAGATGCGTAGAAATATTCCCTTTCAATTGATGCAAACATCTTTCCAATCCAGTATGAAATGTTCGAGTTATAAGCATACGGAATGTTTCATTTTTTCATGCATGTTCTGTGTTTAGGTTTTCATTTTACCCCCATATACTCCGGTTAGACGAAGTCCCACGTCAAAAAGTTGCTGAATGTATCAACATGAAACGTTCACATATATTTAGGGAATACTCTGGGTTTAGAATTTCCCTGCAAACATTAGAACTTGCTGCTGTATTTGCAGAATTACAGTGGATTTTTTTTGCATTTTTTTTAAATCGATGCAAACATTCAAATAATTTTTTTTTTCGTCAAAGTAAAAAAATATCCTTTTGCAGAATTTATTGGAGTTTTCAAAACTGCCTTTCGATTTGCGGTGCGATGCTCCGCATAAATCTATTCAGTTTAGCATTATATGTACGGGTAACCACTTTGCCGCACTAGATGACCACTTTACCTCCAGACAAATAAAAAAGTTCGATTTTTCAACTTTTTTCTAATGATGAAAAATGTACTATTTTAATTTTTTATAGTAAAAGTCTTTTGCTATCTTGAACAACAATAAGTTGAGCTACAATATTCTTCGAAAAACGGGGATTGAAGCGGTATGTGGACGCTGGAAATGCGCATGTTTCTTAGGGTGACCACTATGCCCCTATAAAATATTAGGTGTGCCACTTAATTCGTTCCGTTTCCACAAAATGGCTCAAGGTGCTATAAATAATCGACGGCGACAGCTGAATTTTGCTGAACCGAGAAGTGTCGACATCTGTCAATCAAATATTGTTTACAAGTCGTTGAGTTTTGCACAACAAGTTCAATTTTTAGTGCGTTGAGAATGTCGAGTTTCGTTGCAAATAAGCACCATTTGCGGGAGGTTATGCTTTTCCGTTTCCATTAGAAGAAAAGAGCAACTGAAACGCATCGATTTTATGTGAAGCTCGACCAACCAGGAACATCAACGCCGAAGCCGAACATCTACTGTGCCAATATAATGTTCTCTAATGCACTATAAGCAGCTAAAACTTGTTCAGACGATCAATGGAGACTTCTACATACCCACGCAGGCCACAGAAGGCAGTTTTCAGCATATTTTGTTCTATTTCGATCTATTGTGTACACCATCCAACGACTAATCTGCCGTACTACGCATAGTTGTCCCATGTTCCAAAATCAGCAACTGAGAAAAACGCAATCAAAGTTTTCTAGCATATTTATCTACCAGAAGACTTAAGCAATTTAGTTTAGCAATATACCGGGTTTTTTATAAGCAGTAAACTATTGTCTAATGAAATGTGAAAAGTTCCCCTCACTCGAATCAATCAAGCTTGATTATAAGTTTAAAAATTCATGGTGGGACAGATATGCCTAGAATATCAACATGGGAAAATTTAACTTGATGTTGTTTTTCGAAATACTGGGAACAAAAAATAAGTTTTTCTGTGTTTTTTCGAAAGATTATACATGAAAACATCGTTTTAATAATCTCATTGTTATTAGGTATTCGCTAACAAGGTGTACACGTATTCTGTTAAACTTTTTTTTTATTTGTTTGAGAATAAGTTCGTTCTTCCAAAACAGAAATGAGTGCATTAGCCCTGATGAAAGTGTGACAAGTGTGTGTACTTCAACCGATTAATTTATTATGGATATATGGATCTCTAGAATATCAACATGGGACAATTGTGCTTTATGTTGTTTTTTTAAATGCTGGAAACAAACAATAACTTTTTCTGTGTGTTTCCGGAAGATTAGGCATAAAAACATCGTTTTATGAAGAGAAGTGAAAATTGTCAAAAAGTAACATGGGACAACTATGCGTAGAACGACAGTAATCTCCATGCTTAAGTCATCATTACTCGACTGTACCATTGACGGAGTGAACAAACAATTCCTAACAATCGGACTGAATGGCCCTTTCCAGGGCCGCCAAATTATGAAAGAGTTTAATAATGTCATTTATTTTTATTTTTTCAAATACATCCAAAATCAGTATGAAACAAGTAGACTAACGTAATCTTACGCCAACTTACGGTCGTGTCTTGGATACTACCGTCCTGTAGGTTTTTTTTTTTTTTGAACAATCGACGCTTTCAAGAATACTACATACACTTTCAGTGAGAGTGAAAAATCAGAAAAAATGACACATTCTTAATAAACACTTGTAACGTTAATTACTATTTTTGCTGTGGAGTGATTTTGATGATTTCCTCCAATAGAGTAGCAATTCAGCCGTCTTCGGACACAACTCTCTATTATTTGTTTCTGCCCCATAATTCCATCTATAGGAATATGATGGATGCAAAGCACTACACTCAAAAACATATCCTCCATAATTAATTTAGGGCGGAAACCAACTGTTAAAATAAAAAAAATACGGCTTTGTTACAGAGTATACAAACGGAACAACGGTACAGCAATGGGTGTCAAAAGACGAAATTAACCCTGTCACACATCATGTGATTTACTCCATTCATTTCAGAATGGAGTAAATTAATCAAGGGGAACGGATTTGCATTTTTTTTTTGAAATTTCGCATTGGAGGCAATCAGTCGATAACATCTCCAGTCCAACACAGACACATGACTTATGCTTATTTTCTTGCGTTTTTTTCTTTTTTCCTCGTATGTGTGGACACTAATGTCCGACTCTTAATGTAAACTTCTCGCATTAAAACGTAATCTTGAATCACGAAACGAAATCAAACCACACACCTCTATTATCTCCACAAACGACTTGCTCCCATTTGTGACCGAACCAAAAACTACCGAAACAAAACGGCAAATTGCTGAATCTCTGAAAATCCTTGAAGGCAAACGAGGCTGCACTCTGTCTGCATCGTATTTTTTCCATCCGCCACGCCAAGATGCTCCTACAGGACCAGCAGCACAGACGGGCGGAGCTGCAGAGGTTGTAGTTTTCCTAGAACACGCAGCTTAGTATAGACCCACACGAGCCTTAGGGCGTTAGGGCAGTTTGTTCCCAAAACGCGGTGCCTTCCCATCCATATCGATCGAACACACTTAGCTACCCATCTGTAAATCAACGCCTGAGGGAAAGAGAGTCGAGTGTCGTCGAACCCTGCATGTTAACTATGTGTAAATGCGCGTGTATAGTGGGTGTGAGCAATGTCTCCTATCTATCTGTCTCTCACTCTGCTGAAAGTAAGTTCAAGCCGTTTAAGTTAAGTTATTTGTTCTCGGGAAATATTATTTTGATTTTGATAACTCTCCCCCCTAACTATCGTTTGCTATTTGTACGAGTTTTGAGTTTGTTAGAAAAGTAGTATTTGTTCCAATCGGCCTCAATAGCCTCGTTAGTGAATGTATGACAATGCGTGAGAAACGATCGGTATGATGTGACGTTTTTTGAAAACCATTTGATTTTTGTTTGTTTGAATATGATGAGTTCTTGTTTTTAGAAGATAAAGCCATGCTCGTGGAACCTGCCGCGACTATACAGCAAATATTAACCTTGAAATTTTCTAACTTCCCATTATTTCATTGAAGGCCGACGACATATGCTATTCGGTTTTGTGTGTTTTCTCGTACGTTGCTGCCGGGCAGGAATGGCAGAAGAAGTATCCCGCCATCTCGATAGCGGGTACGACAACGTTAGCCACTCAACAAGTGCCACCGATGACGACAACTGTGGCCCAACAGCAGCAGCACGTATTACACCAGTCACCCCCGGCGGCAAGAACTGCCTCACAACCTGTCCAACCGCCAGCTCAGAGCATTCCTAAGGTTCAACAAACACATCTGCCCCCGCAAACCTCTCCCAAGCTTCAAACAATCATCAGTAAACCAATTCCTCAGCAACAACAGCAGCAATCACAATCACAACAATCAATACAACGTACGCCACAAACCCACAAACAGGTATCGAATGACAATGACGCTCCACCTAGTTTCTCCCCGCAAGCGAAACAGCCTCCAACTCTTCCGGCTCGACCGAGTTTGTCGTCTTCAACCTCGTCCGGTTCCTCGTCGGAACCTCCAAAAATGAAAGCCCCCGTATTACCAGCATCTTCAGTAGCATCTTCGGTCAGCGCAGGCCGCTTACCACAGCAAACCTCGCTTCCCAATAGGGGGCCTCCGCCCGCTATTCCACCCAGAATCGGACTCGGGCAGCGGTCCGGCTCCGTACAAATACCTTCCAGCTCCGCTGGCAGTGGCCAGATGCGCCAGCTTAAGCGACAAACATCGGCAGCATCGCCGCCGAACCAGTCGCCACCCCAAGGGTCAGGCTTTTCTCACAATCCCCTGTCACAAAGACAAAATTCCAAAGGAATGATAAATATTTTTCGGAAGAATTAGATACGAGTGAGTCTCAGTAGGGAAAAAGGGAACGTGTGTAGGTGAAAAATGACGAGAGCCTCGCTGTTGCAGAAATGGTGGTGAGTTTGGATTGATTTTCGAGTTATGAATCCCACTCTTAAATGTGTTGAGCTACGGTTGAGCAAAGTGCATATTGCTTAGAATTGATAAAAAAATCTTATTTTATAATACAAGTGCAATGTTTTTATCGTACAGTATGCAACAACGACATTCGCATTTCAGAATAGGTTAATTTATGGCCGAAATTTGTTTACAATGACAACTTTGTGACGCACCCATTGTTGGGGTGCAAAACCCAAAACTTAGTTCCACTTTTTTATTTGTTTAATAATCTTTCGAAAAAACTGCACAACATACACATCATGATTTATATTTACTAACATTTCTGACGATAACTCAGAGTCAAGGATCCCATGCGATTTCGCCAAACGTCTTCACACATTACTACAGAATGGTTTTACCTCGTGTAAGAGACAATACATATTTTAACCAACTTCTGAAAAAGGTTGCCAGTGTGTTAAACTCTTCAGATCGTCTAGCACAGTTATTTTCAACCGGAGGGGAATCCCCCCCTAGGGGGGAATTTGGTCATTAAAAGGTCGGACTTGTGCACGGGAATATTGCACAATTACTTCGCCTTGAATAGTGATAATGATTAGTAAAAAGTGCTACAAAAACATTATTGGATACGCGAAAATTTACGATCCTCGGCAAACATCTCCAAATATAAAACGTAATGTTCAATTTAACAACTTCGCAATGTTTGAAAGACTTTCGTCAGTGAATGATGATGGAACAGACGATGAAACAGTACAGAAGACCATAAAAAAGGAAATTATTACAGCATTTGTCAATACTTTTTACAACAAGTTAAACTTGAAACAAAAAACGAGATTTGGACATGGGAACAAATCACCGTAACAGAGTGGATATCAAAGATGTGCTTTTCGACAACGTTCTCAAGAATGACGATTTTGGTGGACTGACTTGCCAAACTTTATATGCCTTTTTTTGTAATCAGATACAAATATAAACTTTGTAACTATGAAAAAATGTTTGTGTTAGTAAGCTCTAAAAGTCTTTCGGAGACAGTTTGCATGTCAAATTTGAAATATAAAAGTTAGAGCAAAAAAAAGTTTTTTTCACGGTGACCCTAACGTAATTTAGACAGAAGGCGCTATTTTGGTTATTTCAAGAGATAGAGAAAAACTTTGTTCTACAAAGATGTCTCAAATAATTGGAACTACAACATTGCCAAACTATTTTTACCTCTATCTTTAAAGATAAGAAAGTTAGATTTTTTATTTCATCAACAATTTTGGTCACCCTATTTTTGACAACATAAAAACGAGCGCTCTTTCATGAGTAACAACTTTGTCTAAGACAGTTTTTGTCTAGAGATAAACGTCAAGCTCTAAATGCTAATTTCCACTTAACAACTTCGTCGCCCAGAGCGATTTGGTCGAGTTTCTTGCGGGGCCCAAATGCAACTGTCGGTGCGCTAGAGAAATATGCGGGCAACGATAATAATGAATTCAGGTTCGATTCAGGACTACTTTTATGTTGAATCCGAATGAAATCAACCGACCGCTGATTAGAAAACTTATAAAGATAAGTTTTCAGTCAATTATACAGTGTTGGAAATGATAATAAAAAATGAAATTCAACCGAACGTACTTGCTTTATATACTATATTCGATGGCGACGAATAACTACAATTTTATTGGATAACTAGCCGACCCGGCAAACTTCGTCCCGCCAAAATTTGGTTTTTTGTTATCAATACCTTGAAACATTCACTTTTTCTTATTATGAGCAAATTCATGGGTCCAATCGCAGAACTGTTCATTAATTGATCTTCTATTCGTCTCCGTTGAATTTACTTTTTACTATAAAATTACTAGTATTTCTACCAAAATATCAAATTATTTTCAGACACAATTCTCGTTTAAGATTTTTCAACCACTTGTAAATAACATGATTCTCCGTTACATGCAATAAATGTTTTATACAGAAAATATGATAGAATAAAGACAGTCCTAAATCGGACAATTCCTTCCTCGAGTTCTGCTCTTATCGACACATCTGGCGATCCTTTTTTTGGTATAGATAGAAGGAAATATAGGAGTGCGTTACATCACATTAAAATTCATTTCCAGTTTCGAACAAAGATCAATTTCGCTAGCGCAAACATCAAATGCACTAACAGCACTTGTCACTAAAGGGTGTGTCACATCAAATTGCATCACGGAAAAAACGCTGTAGAAATTCGCCCAGTAGACCGATCCTTTTGAAAATTTTAGACAGTAAAATAAAAACTATTTTTATTTTATTGGCATTTTCTTTTTATTCATACTTCGAGCCCAAGCCCGTATGCTCGCACCTTCCTCTTTACCCCGTCCATAAGGTTCTGTACAACGTCAGGTTGTAGTTTTTTTTTGAACAGAAATTCATTTTCTCTTGAAGTCCGCCTCCGATTTGACAACTTTTGGGTTCTTCCGGAGGGCCTGCTTCATAATCGCCCAATATTTCTCTATTGGGCGAAGCTCCGGCGCGTTGGGCGGGTTCATTTCTTTTGGCACGAAGGTGACCCCGTTGGCTTCGTACCACTCCAACACGTCCTTTGAATAGTGGCACGAAGCGAGATCCGGCCAGAAGATGGTCGGGCCCTCGTGCTGCTTCAATAGTGTTAGTAAGCGCTTCTGTAGGCACTCCTTAAGGTAAACCTGCCCGTTTACCGTGCCGGTCATCACGAAGGGGGCGCTCCGCTTTCAGCAAGAGCAGATCGCTTGCCACACCATGTACTTTTTGGCAAACTTGGATAGTTTCTGCTTGCGAATCTCCTCCGGAACGCTGAATTTGTCCTCTGCGGAGAAGAACAACAGGCCCGGCAGCTGACGAAAGTCCGCTTTGACGTAGGTTTCGTCGTCCATTACCAGGCAATGCGGCTTCGTCAGCATTTCGGTGTACAGCTTCCGGGCTCGCGTCTTCCCCACCATGTTTTGCCTTTCGTCACGGTTAGGAGCCTTCTGAACCTTGTATGTACGCAGGCCCTCCCGCTGCTTGGTCCGCTGGACGAAAGAACTTAATAAATTCAGCTTATTGGCGACATTCCGGACCGAACTTCTCGGATCACGTCTAAACTGCTTAACTACGCGCTTGTGATCTGTTTTCACTGACGGAGCATCCATTTTTGCCGTTCTTCACCTTCCGGTCGATGGTTAGGTTCTCGAAGTATCGTTTTAGTACTCTGCTGACCGTGGATTGGACGATTCCCAGCATCTTAACGATGTCCCGATGTGACAACTCCGGATTCTCGAAACGAGTGCACAGGATTAATTCACGACGCTCTTTTTCGTTCGACGACATTTTTCCAAATTTACGAAAAATTGACAGTGAAGCATGGCCAACGTGATCTATACACTCTTATCTAATTATAAGCGAAAGCTGAAGATATAATTCCTAAAAATTAAATTTCTACATCGTTTTTTCCGTGATGCAATTTGATGTGACACACCCTTTATGTAATTGTAGAACAAACGGGAATTTAATTTTATTGAATTTTCTCTTTTTCCTTCAGAGTTTTCCAAAAATTTTCAATTGTCATGCTTGGCTGGAATATTTTTGGTTGAAATATGTGTAATATTTTTATGGGAACCCCTCGCCATTCCAGAGGAGGGAGAGGTGTCATACCATTATAGAAAACTTTCTCGTGCCCAAAACTCTCACATCCCAAATTGTGCTTGATTAACTTTCGAGTTATGCAGAAATTTGTGTTTCATTTGTATGACAGCCCACACTTAGAGAGGGTGTTTCATTTGTATGGCAGCCCAGTTTTATAACGACAGCAGAGATAAAGGCGGCCTCCAAATTTCAGATCAATCGGTCAACAGGAAGGAGGTTAAATTTCTATAGATGTGGGACAACCCTGCAGATAAACATACAAACATATTTATAGTAGGTAATGCTAAATAAAACCGTTTAAAAGTATAGTATAAAAACTATATTTTTATGTTTTTGATTTTTGATTATTCTTCATAACCCATACTTACATTTAAGTGCCCATTCTATTAAATTCCGTTTGAAAATCCTATTCAAATTGAACGAGAAAAGTGTCACCCACATCTGGGTGACGGGGTCTCCCAGGAAATACATCCGTCACCCAGATCTGGGTGTACCTCTATTTAATCTTCTACCTTCTCCATGTGTGGAATTTTCCATTCCATATGGAAAATTCTTACATTAACATTGGAAAATCCTTGGTTGGATTTCTCCTATCTATAGTAGGAATCTTTCCCATTAAAATCATAAATTCTTATTGAAACTTTTTCCTAAGGCACGCTTCGTCCGTAAAAATTCTACCTTTGAATCACACGATTCGTACAAAGAATCGTGCGTGTAAGATTTATTTCTATGATAGGGCTTGAATTCGGGTAAACTGTATTTGAGGTCACTGCACCCATAACGATTAAATGGATTTCCGAGTGTGCGCCAGCTTATATACGGATTTGTGTGATTTCAATAGCCTATTTTCAAAGCAATTTTGAAGCTATTGAAACAAGTTTTCGGGTCTATAATTAACAATCAACAACTTTTCACATTAACAATATTGAACAATTTTGTCTTTCAAATGAAATAGTTATCATACCACTACGATCAACAGGTAAAGAGGTACTAACGTTCAAAACCTTCCACTCCAAGCGTCACTCTATCGTTTTCGACACTTTGAACTTACACTCCGGCACAGAAATGAAAGACGTAGTCCTACGTCGAAAGGTTCAGGTTCGGAAAAAAGCACTAATAACTGCTGAAAACCATTGAAATTCGGCTGAGGTTGATCGCAAGGAAGTCCACAGAATGGTTCTGGGCCAGTGAATGGTGAGTTTGAGCCGTTCCTGGCAAGTTCATCTGCTCGCTCGTTGTCCTCTATACCGCAATGGCCAGGAATCCAGTGCAATTGTACCGAACTTATCTGACTAAATTGCCGTAAAAGGGAAATGCATTCCCAGACAATTTTTGAAGAGCATTCGAAAGCATTTAGAGCTTTAAGTGCCGCTTGACTGTCTGAGAATATGCAGATGTTAGCATGTCTATATATTCTTTTGAGGAAAACATTTAAACATTTTATTATTGCAGTTATTTCTGCCTGAAAAACTGTTGGACAGTTTCCCGTAGCCACAGAGATTTTTGTTCTAGGACCGTACACTCCGGCACCTGTTCTTATTCCCATTTTTGACCCATCAGTGTAGAACATGATTGAACCATTACGAACGTTGGGGCCACCCACATCCCAAACTGAACGAGAATGTTCGATCACTCTGTATGGAATGTCATAGTTAGTCCTAGGTTCCATCCAATCACTGTTCATCTCTGAGGCTGGTCCAATGGGTAAGAGATTCAGGATGCTCAAGCTACCAGTTTTGTCCCCGTCTAGTATTTTTTTTCCATCTTTTAAGCTTTAGAGCGCTTTTTTTAGCCTCTAGCTGAACATATTGGTTCAAAGGTACCAGGTGAAGGATAGCCTCCGATGCCTTTGAAGGTGTACTTCGCATTGCTCCAGTAATGGCAACGCATGCTAGTCGTTGGGGTTTGTTTAGCTTTTTTGTAGCTACAGTCTCCTTAGTCTTTGGCCACCATACAAGTGAGGCATAGGTTATCCTAGGCCGCACAATTCCAGTGTAGACCCACATAACCATTTTTGGTTGAGGGCCCCATGTTCTTCCTATCATTTTAGAGCATGCAAATAGGGCTGAGTTGGCCTTGCTGATTATTGAAACTAAGTGCGCGTTCCAGTTTAGTTTGGCATCAAAGATAATGTACAATTTACAATAACGTGTATTTTTAGTGAAATCGTATTACTCTGCAACCGAAGCCTTAATGAAACTTTGTCCTCTTATGGTAAGAATTTCAACATTTCTCGTCGTCGATTACTTCCTCTGGGGGTACGTGAAAGATCGCCACAAAATTTGGAGGAACTTAAAGAAGAAATAACTCGGATTTTCAACAGCATCGAAGTCGTAACGTTGCAGTTGTGCATGAAGAATTTTGTTCACCGTTTAAAACGCGTTATCGAAGAAAGGGGTGGTCACATCGAAAATTTCCTAAAATAAGCTTTATTTTCGTTTAATCTGAAAGACCCTGTACAATATTAGTATACAGGGAAACTTCGATATAACGCACCCTCGATATAACGTCAGTCGATATAACGTACACATTTTCGTAGTTCAAAGGAAAATTTTTTTGAATATTGTTTTTCTGAAATAACAATAAATTATTTGTATTTTGATACTAAATCTTGATTTGTATTTTGAACCAATTCCGAAGTACAACTGTTTTGTGATTCCGGATTCTAAATGAATCAAATTTTAATCAACAGTACGAAGGGAAACATTTTGAGAAAAGTTGGCTTCGTCTTCTAGTTGAAATTATTCATTGACCTTACTCAAACAGCAACACAATAGTACTGTACTGCGATATAACGTACAATTCGATACAACGTGCAATTTTGAAAGTAAAATGTACGTTATATCGAAGTATCGTTATCCTTGCTATGGTGGCTGAGAGCAGACAAACGATCGCAAAAGGTCGATTTGTTAATGAGAGTGATTTTTTAAGGCCCTCGTCATCATTTCGGTGATTTATCAAAACATCATGAAATATTTTATGCACACACACGGATGGTCTTCATTTTGAAGACATTTGACTCATTGTGAATACCACTGATCTAGGGAATTTCTAATATCCGACCATTCCACTTACCACGGACTAATTGCTCGTTGAAGACTGATTTTTCGTAATATTTCAGAATAGTGTGTTGAAGCTACTGGGCTGAACCTTTTCATGGTTCAGTAAGAAACAATACTGAACAAAAAGCATCACGACATTGACGCATATGTGATCTGTCACACAATCCCCACTGAATATATATATATATATATATATATATATATATATATATATATATATATATATATATATATATATATATATATATATATATATATATATATATATATATATATATATATATATATATATATATATATATTCAATTAGGGCTAAATGAACTAACCTGTATATTTGAGTAAATTTGTATCTGAGCGTATGTTTAAGAACTTTCTGAAGATGCGAATTTGTCTAGTCTCGTAAATCAAACAACCAAGCACCACCAACTTCTCCTACAGTGTGAGGCGAATTTTAAGCCAGCCAAGGCAGCGTAAGCTTTGAAACTGAACTAGCACAGGAGGCAATTGAAGTGAAATACTACCATTATAACCTCATCCAATATTTTGTGTCGTCGGAATTTATCTCACTATACTGTACATAGAACTTGGAAAAACCATCAAACATCAAACTCGTAGAAACAACCCAATGTTAGGACTGTTGAAAATAGGATGGTTTGAGTATAGATAGCCAAAAGAAAAAAAAACAAAGCTGTAAATGTTCATTCAGTTTCTGAACCATTACTGAAGGTGGTAATCTATGCATGTCATGTTTTTTTTTCGACAGAAAGTTTAAATATCTGAGAGACTATTTCCAACAAATCCTGAAAAAAGTTGGGCATATTTCGTTGTTTCTATTAGGGAGTATTATGATACATATGATGACCATATCATCAGAGATGCTTTCACGATATGCTATTTTAGATCGATCCCTACCGAAGAAACTCAAATAAATATTCAAAAGATTTACTCGAAGAATAGGCGGAAAAGATAGGAACCAGCTCGGAAGCTCGTTATGTTGTTGACAGAAAAAATAAACTAGAAAGAATTTGATGAATACAAAGATATGAACTGCAAGAAATAGAAGACATGTTCGAAAACAACCCAACCTGGAGTTAGCCAATCAAATATCACAAACCCTCGCCAGTCCCCAAAATCGAATTAAATGGAATTTCCTCATTTTAATTACCACCACCCCTTCATGAATACAAAGTCTCACTCAAATGAAGAGATTTCGATTGCCCGAGCCATTCGCGCACACTATTTGATTGCAGCAATTAATCGATATGAGCACCACATATTCTCCGACTGTTTATGCACTACAAAAACTATTAGGAAAGCCAACAGCGTTTTTTTATGCGCGTTTAACCTTGAATTCCGTAGCAGCTGGACGGGGCAGGGCGCGCGGCTAGATAACAATTGCGCACTGGCTGCGCGAAGAAATACTCCCGCGACAGGTCCCAAGGGCCAAACCGATTATCGGTGAGCTCGAAAACGGTCAGTTGCATTTTCATTCATCATTACGACGATTGCATGTGAATATAGTGTTGGTGCATAGCGTTTGATGAAACAATTCGCAATGCAACGCATAGAATCCGATGAGACAATACCGGCTATTGGCTAGGGGCTCGTGAGACCGGTGCAAGTTCATTGTGATTACATTTTCCCTTGCTGATGTTTTGCTGTATGAACTATGGGTTTGAAGATGAACCTGTTATCTCCAGTTCAAGCTTTTTCTATCGTGTACTTATGTCTTACGTTGAACTTGACACCAGCCACAACAATGCAAGTAAAAGTAAGTTGAATGCTAATCGAATAGGTGACCATGAACAAGTATTGCGCGTAGTTGAATTGATCAGGTGAACATGTTTGGTTCATGTGAGTTGCACGCTAATCAAAGAAAGTCAGATAATTGTTATTTTCTTTTTGAAATTTTCAAAATATTACAAACAAGCTTTGATTCCAACCCGATACAGTTTCTTTCTTCGGAAACTGAGAAGTACTAATATTATTTCAAATATTTTGGCCGGACGTAAGCTTTTAACATCACTCTATGCCGTTATCAGCGACATTCCAATATTAGCCGCAATAAAGTCTTGTCTTCGTAAAAGCTCAATACGGTTAATATATCGGATAATGAAAATAAATTCAGGCTAAAGTCTACACAAAACCCGACCACTCTACTCCACTCTTTGTTTTTTAAGAGGCTTTAAACTATTCAGTTCATTCGCCTCTAGGAAACCCGACCAGTCTACACAACGATAAAATGAACACGTTGAGCCCCGTGTCTGTCCCTAAGGCTCAACCAGTCTTCCGAAAAACACTTACACATGTCCATTCGATGTGAAAATTCCATGTTTTTGTTTGAATTCGAACATGATTGTCGCTAGTATTTGATGTCTATCCCAAACACGAACAATGATACACAAACATAAACATGTGTAAACAAACACGATGTTTATAATTCAAGAACATCATGTACAAACATATCACCCGATGTCGCAGTATTCATTGCTTTCGTTTCGTTTCATGCACGGAAAGAAATAATTCATCTAAAACATTTCTTCGTAGAATACTTTTTCACAGAAACGAACTTGAAATTTAGTTCGCATTACAAAAATAGCATGAGGCTATGAGTTCATGCACATTTTGCAAGTCTGATTAAATAATCCTTGGTTTCGTGCAAAGAAAACATTCTCTGTTTTTTTTTGCGTGCATATTGCCAATTGAAGTCTGGGGAACCGACTGCACAGCGGACGACGTCGTACAAACGCCGGCCAAATAAATAAATAAATACCCAAAAATTAGTTTTGGATGCATGTCTTCAGGAAGGTTTACAGATATTCTTGATATTTTTATGAAAGTTTGATTAGGGCAGTCCAAGTTAGCATCAAACGCATAAAATAAGTTGAGCTGAAACCAATTGTCACCTGCAAAATTATCATGGAAAAATCTGTACCATATTAATGATTAGCTTTTGCGATGACGATTTGTGAAAGATTTTTCAATCAACCCTCCTTTAACACTTTGTGGTCGTATAAAATTTGGGCATGGGTGTCGTACTGGTCGGAATTATTTTTCCTCGAAAAAGCAATGATAAATGAAAGATTATGAAAAATAAACATTGTTTTTATTTTTTTCTAAACTATGTATATGTGTTAACTTAACAATGTGTTTTGATATGGTGTTTTTATATAAAAATTATATTTTATAATTCGTTTTCGTGTGAAATCTTCCGAAACCATCTCCAAGAGTAAATCATGTGGAGTATAATCAACACATGTTTTTAGTTTTATTATCCGTTGAATATGAGACACTTTTACTATTGATGTAATAAATGTGTAATTAATGCCAGCAATGTGTATCCGAAAATATCAATACTTTTCTCTTTTTTTTTATCCCATCCGTTTATTAGGCTCATTTAGCAATTCAGCTGTCACAGAGCCGAATTTATTCGTATACATTTTTATGTTAAGATAACTATTGTTGTATATTATTTAGGCTTATGATTCCTATCCATCGATAAACATTTGTTTTTTTTATGTATAACACAGTAGCTGTTTTAGGCCTAAGAATATTCCAATTCTATCGATACACAACACATGCCGCCTTTTTCGGCGTTAGAATATTCCTATTGTTCGAATGTTCACAGTTGGACTGTTCACAACGGGACTGCTGATATGAGGCTTCCATTGCTGTGTTAGAATTAGCACCAATTACCGATGCAGCAGATCGTAATGTGAGCGGTAAGGGACTGGGATTACCGACACATGATGATTGTTGCGTGAACGTAGTAGCTAGAATAACACACAAAGATGGTCAGTTGAGGGGCCCGTACTTTTCTCTTTTAGCAAACAAAGGTTTTTTCACATGAGATTATTCAGATCACATGATACACTTATGCAAATAAAAAATCTATCAAAACAACTACTTCAATATAATTTGAACCAATAGTTACTCAAATAATAATTTATGTGGTCTGCTTTTCGTTTTAGAAGAACAAAGATTTTGTGGCTTGAGACACTTATGCGATTATTTAAATAACATGAGACACCTCTGCAAACAGTAGTTCTGAACAATCATTTCCATCACAACGAAGCGTTACAATGGCTAAATTCTGCTGTTATGATTTTTGTCCCACATTCCTATGCAACAACACACTGTGCGTTGTCTTGTGTTTGATACTGAGTACCGTTATCTATTACTCATATGAGCACCGTATGGATCCGTGAACAGGTTCACTAGACATCAAGCTTCGATTAGGAAAAGCATAAACTAATATTTGGTCGAGTAAAATATAAGATTAGCATGGTTTCTTGCTGTGGTGGCTGAGAGCAGACAAACGACCACAAAGAGTTAATCTATGTTGTGCATCTCGATACTCTCCCTAATATATTCTTACCATAATTAACCCATTAACGACCAAGCTGTAAACATTATTTTTTTGACGAAAGCCATTGTTGTATTTTCGATTATTAACGCTAAAGGAACTCCAATGTTCAAGAATTATTTTTTTCCCATCTTCCATTTTCTGGGAAATGACTGTTCGAAAAATCGAACATTGGCCGAAACCCGCACTTTTTTTTGCGAGTACAAACATACTGCAAACTAAAAGTCACTTCAATTAGCAAATATACGTTATTCATAAATGCATCAATTTTGGATTCCCGGAAGAACAAGAACAGGAGAATGGAGGTCTCTAAGTATAAATCCAAATTAATCCACCTAAGGTGAGATGTGGCATTTCTTATTTCATGTAATTTTAACTTATTACTGACATGCCTTTTCTTTCAAACGAAAGCATATACTGTTATTTTTATTGTTAACTGTGGAGAAATGTCAATGCTTAAAAGCTTAGTCTCTCCAATAATCCATTTCCCGAAAAAATCGAACATTTTCCAAAACCTGCAAGGTACCAGAGTACTGTTAAAAAACTATGGCATAGAGGGTTGGGAGGTTATTATTCGGTCCGGCGGAAGAATATTCACACAAACAATCTCATTAGAATCCTCGTTACACGTAATGATCATTTCCTCCAGCTCCCTCACAAAAGAAATTCTACGGGCCGCCATCACTTAAGGTTGTTACGAACAAAAAATCATACAGATTTTCAATAAGATTAGCTGATCGATATTTGCAAATATACACAACTGAAAATGCAAGAATAAATGAAAAACCTTCCGTCTTCTAAAGTAAACAAATCAAAATGCGCAGCGGAGGTTAGATGTGTTGGTGTTGATTCAGCAGAAAAAAATGTTCGTTATGGCCAACGTTCGATTTTTCGAACACTCAATTTCTCCGGCTGTTATTTTCGTGTATGCGGCTCAATCGAATGTTTTCGCTCTATATCAAAATGTATGTTCTTTTATCAAAGCAATACTGTAGAAAACTTCACATATTTTTGTATTTTTTTTGGGGTTTTTAATTGAAATTGAAAACACCTTCCAAACATACTTGCTTTAAATCGAATTGATTAGTTACTCAAAATTGAATGAAATCGATGTAAGTGGTAGCTAATAAATTAAACTATCTTTTGGTGCAAAAACATTACCATTTGGTTCCTGTTCAAAGACATGAAAAATTATCAAAGTTGCTGTTCGATTTTTCGAACGCTTGGTCTAAAATGGGTTAATGGGCATTGGAGGAAAGGTATACTGCACAATGACAGGTATACTGCACATAGAGACATATCAGTCGCCGTAGCAAGCCATTAATTTCTCGATGTTATCACAAACTGAATGAAGGAAAAAAATAAAAGCTACACTTGCACTACACTACATATGCTATGTGTGTATGCGATTGCATCATCTTTTCTTCTCCTCTTCTTCGCTCGTTTTATAGCACGAGTCACGTTCGTCGCGAACAAGCAGTTTTAGCCATTTGTAAACATTCAAAGATCCAGTCACGTCTAACATGTCACTGATGAATAAATCTGGTACTTTATATTCTATTAAAATTATAGAAATATTGTAATCAAAATTTGTTGTGGGTAACTAAACATCTCGGCCACGCTCTATTATCTAGCACAAATAGCTGATAATAGCGAATGTTACATGAATTCAATATATAAATTGATGCGTGCATGAAATAATGATATCAATTGTGAAGAACTCTGATATTAATCGACGTTTATTTTGTTCAGAACAGATAAAGAGGTTTATTTTATTTGCCCAAAATTTTAGACGAAGCACTTATTGTCATGATAGGAAAGCATTTTCTCCATGTCAACATACCAACACACCACGTCTTGAGTGGTGGTGCTGTGGTGTCCTATTCGCTTCTTCTACTCTACGCACTGGTGCTTGGGATAAAAATCATGTGAACATCATGTGAAACATCAGGATTAAACATCGTATGCCCAAACATACTACGAATATATACATGTCACATTTTCAAACATAGGTACGAAAAAATCATGTTTGTAATAGATGATGTTCTTCGTTGCAAATAAATTTGCAAATTTGCAAATAACGTCCTTTTACGTTTGATATGATGCCTATGACTACCAAAATATGTGAACGGAAGAATTGTCAAACGATCATTGTATTTTACATTTCCCTCTGAAAATATTGCACATCTCATGTTTACGTAGTTCTCGAACCGCGAAAGTTCATTCACCCCTAGTATCTGAAATGACGATTTTTCCAGGCCTCTCAGTTTGAAAGTACGTTTTAGGGAAACATATTCCGGTCTGCACAAAGACAATCGAGTACAAAAGTACTCGACACAAAAAATACTCCCGACTGGCATGTATTTGCAAAGCGGATTCCCCCAGGCACATTAATTTTGAAGTCCGTATTAGGGAAACCCAGCTCAGTGGGAAAAAAGTACCCACGACTTGCAGTGCAGTGTTGGTTTTGGCAACCGGCTCTCACGTGTGCTTTATGGGGAAATTCTTCGAGTGGGATCTAAGTGCTTTCGAACTCGAAACGTATTTCGTGCTAAACTGATGGAATGCAGAAGAAGAGACTCAAACTACGGTAGGCAACACTTTTAACTTCTCGAAGTTGGAAGAAATTTTCAAAGCTACAGGCAGAACAAGTTATTGCCAAATGAAAAATTAAAAACACAGAGAATGCTGTGCATTGTTTCCGGGTGTTAGGTGGCTTCAAAGGGCGACGTATTTCAAGCCGGATGTAATAAGGGTATTTTTGTGGGGTGAGAGCTGTGTTCTTCGGCGAAAACTGAAGAAAAAAGTTGGTTCCGCAACGCTTGTCCTCGCCTGCAATCTTTTTTTTTAGTCCTACGTTAACAATGCGATCGAATCTTGAACACCACCCAATTTACGAAAAATAACCCCTCTCCCTCTTGTCACGCACAAGGACCTTCATCTGTAGTAAAATTGGCCGGAAACAATAATCCTATACGGCTGAAATCATATAGCCATCTCTCCCCTTGTGATGGCCAACCTTACCTCGCATGATTTTAGTATCATCATTTCATCACATTCTGACACTCAACGTGATTGCGTAAAATATCCTAATTATCGATGCTGACATAATGAAATTCTTCAATTTTGTATGCATTATGTTTGATTGTACTCCATGCCTGCCGTTTTACCGGGCCGGTACTTTGGGAATGGCGGCTTCAACCACGAGCGGTCGATAAAGTGTTAATGACGCTGTAAACAAACTAAATGACAGATCGTGCTCAAAATTGACATTGAGACCACTGACAGTAATACCAACTTGGAAAAAAATAGGAAAATGTTCAGCGGGAAGATTTAAAATTACAAATTCCCGGTATATGTTTGACAAAATAGGGGAAAAGCGGTTAAAATGAACACCCTATGGAATATGCCCATTTACTGCGTCCACATACTGCTACAATCTCCGTTCTTCGAAGAATATTATAGCTTAACTAATTGTTGTTCAAGATATCAAACGGTTTTTATTATAAAAAATAGAAATAGTACATTTTTCATTAAAAGAAAAAAGATGTAAAATCGAACATTTTTTAATCGTGCGGTTAAAATTATCACATGGTGGTGGTAAAATGAACAATTACACATATTATGCTAAAAGGGATAGATTTATGCGTTGTTCCTTATCAAAATTTGTTTAAATAAAAAAATCATTAAATCATGAAATAATAGGTACATGTATGAATCAAGCTGAGCTTACTCACCTAGAGTAGTAATTAGAATTTTCTCACACATACAAAAATGTAGTAAGAAACACATAATGCTTCACATATTGAGGTTTGGTTTTCATTGAGGCAGCATATTTTTTTATGGTCAAAACCACAAAAGGAACCCCTTGAAAAGCAACATGTGATGAGGGAGATCAGCTTTGGAAAACATAACATTGTTGGTCGTTACCCAGTGTTGGCTCATTTTGCCCCAACCAACAAAGTAATTTCGAATGCGAATTAATCACTGAATCTAAACAAAATATCTGTTTAGCACTCATTGAATATGTGAAAGTTGTTGAAACTGACGATTTGTCGAAAATATCAGGTCGAATAATTTAAATTGCACGGTAAATTCCTTAAATACGATGCGCGCAAAATTACATCCGAATGGCTCCCGTGAAAAAAATTTCTGTTTCATTTATTATTTTTTTACGTTTGACAGTTTCATGCACAACAGGATGTCTTAAATAGATTCAAATGTTCTAAGAATAGGATAATGGAGAAGTATCAGTTGGTTTTTAGTTAAATAATCGAAGTTTGATCACTGGTTCATTTTACCAACCCTGTTCATTTTAACCGCATTTCCCCTATATATTTTTTCGACATTTTAAAAAATGGTAATCCCCCCGTTTGATCTCAGGAATACCGCTACCTATCGTAATTTACGGTAGTGTTGAAGAGACTCGCAAATCAGATTATCACAAAGCTGACAATCGGTAATATTGGCAACATATTTTCGGCTCTCTCCATTCTTTGTCTTAGACGGTCAGAGTAAGGTAATGTATTTCCTAAGAACACACATCACTAAGAAAACCTTATAGTTGTAGTTCACTTTTTATTAAGTCATACGGTTCCTACATAGAGAATGTGACAAAATATATTAATCACGATATAATACATTCCATAGTCAGATTGTTACCGACTGCTTTCGGATGTGACAAATGAAACGCAAATTTCTGCATTGCTCGAGAATTAATCAAGCAAATGAAATCAAATTTGGCAGGTGGAGCTTTTAGGGTACAATAAATGGTTCTATGGTGGTTACACTCCTACCCCTCTCTTAGGGCATGAAGCATACATTTCTGCTTTATTCAAGAACTAATCAAGTAAATGGAACCAAATTTGGCATGTGGAAGTTCTGGGGGCAAGAAACATTTCTAAGGTGGTTCAACACTCCTCCCACCTTTCTAAAGGGGGCTGCCATAGAAATGAAACTTAATTTTCTGCATAACTCGAGAACTAATCAAGTCTTCGTTCGAAACTGGAAATGGATTTTAATGTGATGAAACGCACTCCTATATCGTCTTCTATCTATGTAAATAAAAATGGATCGCCGAATGTGTTGATAAGAGCAAAAATCGAGAAAGGGATTGTCCGATTTAGGGCTGTCTTCATTCTATCATATTTTCTGTATCAAACATTTATTCCATGTAACGGAGAAACGTGTTATTTGTAAGTGGACGAAAAATCTTGCACGAGAATTGTGTCTGAAAATAATCTGATATTATAATGTCGAGTTTTGGTACATGTTTTGAAATTTTAAAGTAAAAACCCTATTGCAAAGCCATCGGAGCGCGGGAGTGATGATAACGGACAATGCGTGTACTTTATTGGAATTCGAATGATTCCATCGTACCGATAACGTAACATTCGCAAATGTGCGGTGGAACCCACGTTGTCAGTGGTTTGATGAGAATTGTAATAAACCACACTTACTCCTGCTTACCGTGAAGCGTACATTAATCATTCCGATCTCGTGCGTGAGACCCAATTCGGCAACCCACAATTTACAGACACAGGTTAACCTCTGCCGCAAAGTTGCCGACGACTTGTTAATGGAAGCGAACACACACCAACACTTGTGTCATGTTTCAATTTCAATGTCAGCTGTAGTGCACTTTTGAAAAATCAAGAGCGACTGGAAAATTCGCATTTCCAAAATAAGACAAACCCCAAGATTTTGGGGTTTGAAATTCAAAATTCGAACATGAGAACATTTTGTGTTCGAATCACGATTGCGGATTTTAGAAACGAATTCAGTGCCGAATTAATACGCAACGTTTATGAATCATAAAAACTGTCATCAAAACGCACGCCAGAATACTTCTGATATCAGATTTTACGAAGGGACGAACGCGTTGCATACTGAATGGTAATAAATAACGAAGAAATGCTGTGGACTTTAGTCCGAGCGAAACACTAAACGGCTGCTGGCTGAAAAGCTACGTGACTGGAATTCCAAGGCCCGAATCACCTGCGTAATACAGTTCTCCAAAAGTCGAGAAAACTCGGGTTTTCAGTACACGCTTCCATCGAACACGTCAACGCCAATGTTACAGTTACACAACTCGAAACGTTTTGGCCCAAATTGCCGGCAATCGCGTACGGTGCAATGTTGCAGTTTGTTGAGTTAGGTTGAGCCGTATCTGTCAAGGTAAGTGGAACCTGTCGTTCTGAACACAAGAAAAGTAATTTCACTTTCTATCGGGGTTTCGAATGCTTTTGTTATCGTTGTTTGGAAATATGGAATTTTTACAGAAATTATATTGGATTCTGATGACCAATCTGGATATAGTTGAAGGGCAAGTGGCGGTAAGAAAGACCTGTTAAGAAGAACTTCAATTGTATCTTTTAAAACTCGTGTTTCCCAAAACTTGAACACAATTTCTTTCATTTCTATATACTCGTTTTCGGAATAATGAGCCAAATGTTTTACAAAAAAGTGTTATTCAATGATTTTTTACTGAAATTAAAACATACCAAAAAGTAGAACATTTCTTTCGATGCGGGTAATATGTACATTAGCGTACCTATGAAAATGGTCATCTCGAATTTCAAAAAGTTACCCCACTAGTAAATGAAATCCGATTGAGCTAATATTTCGCATTTGGTAACGTTTTCATTTTTAAAAAATGACAAAATTTGCCGATTTTTCGTGGGTTTACCTTCACACGCACTGACGAAACTACCCATGCAACATCAATCATAGTAGCAGAAAAAAATTGACAGCTCTATCGGTCGAACTCTAACCGTGATGGCGAAAACAGTGAAGCTACTCTGTCCAGAAGAGTGCGCGTTCAAAGAACGGTACCCCGCCGCGTCGAAAACGGACGTCGTGCGGCACTCTGTGGACGCCGGATACGCCCGTTCCGGCTTCTACAACATCTTGGCACTATTGGACAACAATCAGAGCATCGAAAGAAAGTCCGGTTCCCGACGACCGACGACCCTGAGCGACAAGAAGCTCCCGAGGATGCTGAAGAGGAAGATCGAGGGAAAAGTGGCTACATCGCTGCGTGTGCTTGGTCGGGAGGTCGGTGCAATCGGCCAAACAGTGAATAAGTTCCTCGCGAACATGGACATACATGTCAGGAAGCGGAAGTCCCGTCCACTGGACCACGGCCAGCTCCAGGCAGTGACGTAGCGGCAGCGGCTGAATAAGATGGTCAAGCCGATTTTCCCGGCGAATCGCGACGTGACGGTGGTGATGGACGACGAGACCTATCTCACCCTGGATGGCAACGACTGGCAGGGCACTTCGCATTTTACTTCCCCCACGAAGGAAGTGAGTGAGCTCCGAAGTGAAGTTTATTTCACACACCAAGTTCCCTAAGAAGGTGCTGCTGTGGCTCACAATCAGCAAGAAAGGGATGTCAAAGCCGCTCTTCTTTAGCACCGGACTAACCATGAACGGGGAAATTCATAGTACGAAGTGTTGCTGGGTCAGGTGTTGCGACGTTCATCAAGAAATACCATAAGGGTGAAGACGCGGTGTTTTGGGCGGATCTGGCGTCGGCCCACTACTCGAAGCGATCGCTGGAGGAGATGGAGCGGCTAAATATCGATGTAGTACCCAAGTCAGCGAACCCGCCCAACATCCTCCAGTCGCGTCCCATCGAGAATTTCTGGGCAAACCTGAAACGTAAGATATACTCCAACAATTTTGTCGCGAAAACTGAGAAGAAATTGATAAATGAAACGAAGAACTCAAAAACATTCCTACACGCATGTTTTCGTCCGCCATGACGAATGTTCCGGTTAGCTGCCGGAAGCCGCTCACAAGGGCGTAGATTTTTTTGCAAGTAAGCTAATATAATTACCTTCCATGGAAAATTTATCAAACTCAATTATCTGTCATAGTTTTTTTATCACCATCCGAAAAAAAAATCCAGTTTTAATGCAAACGTTATTTTATGGTATAAATCAACATTTGGCACGTTCCTGGCGAACATGGACATGCATGTCAGGTAGTGGAAGTTCCTAATGAAAAATCGAGATGATCATTCTCATTTTCTACCCTAAACCATACGTTTTGATTCGTATTCTTAAAAAATATTCCCAGAATGTCGATTTTCAACAAAACAAAATTTCGAGATGACAGTAGATCTCGACGATTTCCTTTATTCCCCCTTGAGTGATTTTTTCGATTTTCAAAAACTTACCCGCTTTGAGCCACTCTTCCTTAAGTCCGATTGAGCTGATATTTTGCATAGGATGTTTTTTGTGAGGTGGTGAACATTTTTATGGGGTAACTTTTTGAAGTTTTAGGGTCGATTTTTATTCCATACATTCATATAGTGGGAGGAATATGGACAAGCTTATTTATTCAACCAAGGTCTGAACTCATCAGGAATGTCCGTTAAACGATGAAAAAATCGAGTTAGTCCACCAAGTGATATTGTGCGTTTCAGCAGTGTAAACGGGCAAACCCTCAACTATTTTGCCTTCAGTTCCGGTCATTTTCTAGACAGTTGACCTTTGGTTTGATTTTAGTTTATAGACGCTGGGTATTCCTTGGGAATAGAATAAACAGACCATCTCACTCCTACTGGAAAACCTCCGTTTCACCCCACTAGTACAATTATCACAATCATGAAAATTTTCCACTCACAAATGATTTTACTTTTCCGTACATACCCAATATCACTTCTCTGTTAACTCACAAACCGAAATATATAAATATCATCGAATTGAATTTTGAAATTAAACCACTCAAAAAGTTTTATATCAAAGCCGCAAAAATTACATCCATACGCGGAATCATGTTTGATTTTCGGTTTTGTTTCCCATTTCCACTTTTAATCAGTACTCATTGTCATAGGGTGATTTAAATATTATAGAATAGCATGTAGAAGGGATTCTCATTAATAGAAATTTGAAATGTATGAAGTAACTATAAAAATCAACCACCTGCCCATCTTTCCCCCATTGTCCGTCTTAACCCCACCTCCCCTAAACACCGAAATCTTGCAACTGATGTAAATTATTTACAACAGTAAAATTGTGCACGACTTATTCACTGAAAGAACACTTAAAAAATAATCACATACTTGACTATTTCCTACACGAAAACTAAGGATGAACGGGAAAAGTTCCCATAAGATTATGGACCTTCAGAGGACTAACAAACAATGAATTTTCATAGTTTTTTCATACGTTTTCGTATTCCAGCATTCTATTCACTCATAAAGAGACTTGCTTTGGGTTAACTACGAATGAAAGCAGTCTTGACAACATTTCATATCATCACATATCAGTGTCTTCATTTGTCACGAAGATAATACATAATCATGCGTCATAAAATTGTGTGACGATAGTCGGTAGAGGTCAACGCGCGTTATGTTGAACTAGTTTACAGTTTACGCGTAATGCCGGTTTTTGTGAATCTAGTTTGAAAACATCGTGCGTTTCATACCGGAATTGCTCCTCAAAATGATGACGATCGGAAATTTCTACAAAAAATTCCAACTTCAGATGGAACCAAAATTCCAACCATTTACCCTATAGCAACTGCGGGAAATTCTCCCGCGCAAATATTTTCCATTGTTGCAGTTCGATCGCACATATATCATACCTTTTCGTATGATCGTTCTTTCGATGGCGTATAGATGCAATTGACAGTGCGCACTGGATGGTTTCACAGAAGCGAATTACTTTGTTTTGCTCTCTCAAACAGTCAGGAAATTAAACGAACGTCGCCGGTGAAGATATCTGAAGTATCTGAGTATGGCATATTAACATCATTGCTACCTTTCTGGTGATAACTCGCATTTGGCCATTCCCGATGCGGGAATCTTGTTTTAATATTCCACCGGGCAAACGTTTCTGAATTCGATGGGGAGTGTCTTTGCTTCGAATGCTGATGAGACAAAGTTGGTATTTTGATCATAGGAAAGTACGTCAGAGCACAGAGATTCCCCTTACATGTGTGTGGATTACATTCTTTCGCGATCATCTGTGTCTTATTCTATAATACCACTCAGCGGATCATACTATCCAGCTGGTGTCAAGATTAACGAATTATTTAGCATAGAATAAAATCATACAAAAAATCGATTGCACACAAAAGTGTACTTTCAGTAAGACACGCTCACCTTAACATTGATCTTGCACCTTGGTTTCGCTGAAAAATGTCACTGCAAAGCGTAGGGCCTCTCGATCGCCAAACAGCATCGAACGGAGGGCGGTCCGGCTAATCTCGTTCCTAGATGGAATAAAATTCATCTTAGCTGAAACGCAGAATTCTGTGAGGTAGATGAAAGTGTGGCAATTATTATAGCAAACGGTCATTTTGTGGTTTTGATAAAACATAAAGAACGTTTCCGTTTGCCCCGTTCTGGCGGAAAGCGAATGAAGAAAGCGACTTTGAACGCAATCTCTGTTGCGTTAAGCCTAGTTTATACGGTACGAGTAAGCATACGAGTCGGTCAAGTCAGTTTCTGTAGTGCAGCTACTCACACCATGTGAACACATCATACCAGTTAGTGTCATGTGTGATCCGGCGTGCGAACTACTTTAGTTTTTTTATTTTACTCGCACTCGCATCCCGCAAAACATCAAAAACAGCATTTAACGTTCGAATCAGGGATGCCAAATATAAAAAATGTCTCCTTTTCGAAGATATTTAAAAATATGCAAAGATATGAACAGATTTGAAAATTATTGGAAAAACAAATAAAACCCTTAAGTTTTTGCACACTGGCAAGTATGGAAAAGTTCATTCGCTCATTTCTCCACACCTGATTATAAATCACTCTAGGGGATCATCATCGTAGAGTTCCTTCAATATTGTATTTGTTGCTCCTTTTCTTTGGATCCAATTCCTGGCCCAAATCCTTTTCCCGTTATGTTTTTTTCGGATAGTACCTTCAGTTCGAAGAAATTCAGCACAAAGTATTTTTAAACTCGGTTAGCATGTATTTCGCGAAAAATTATGTAATGATAAATGCAACTGAAGACCTGAGACGAAAACTGCCAATAGAGAAGTCGATATCGAATCAATCATCTGTCAAATTCGGACGTGATTGCTGTTTCTGACTATTTGATGGACATTTCGAAAATCAGCTGGCATCCCTGGTAAACCCATGCTGTAGCAAGGCGGCTAGAAGTATATCCTAAGGTGGGTCAATATGCTAAAACCACTCTGCAGCCATCTTGGAAGTCTACTGTTTTTTGTTTGTAAATTTGGCATGTGTAGGTTTTAGGGTGCAATAAATGTTTCTATGGTGGTTAGACACTTCTCCCCCCTCTCTTAGGGGGGCTGCCATACGCATGAAACACACATTTCTGCATAACTCGAGAACCAATCAAGCCAATCGAACCAAATTTGGTATGTGCAGGTTCTAGGGAGCACGAAACCTTTCTATGGTGAATCGACACTCCTCCCCCTTCTCTTAAGGGGGGCTGCCCTACAAATGAAACACACACTCTCTTTGCTGCCATGCAAATGAAACACAAAGTTCTGCATAACTTGAAGACTAATCAAGCAAATCGAGCCAAATTTGGGATGTCAGTGCACCCGTGGCCGAGTGGTTAGCGTCTCACATTATCATGCCGGGTGTTCGGGTTAGATTCCCGTTCTGGCCGGAGGATTTTTCGTCAGAGAAATTTCCTTCGACTTGCACTGTGGTTACGCGTATTCTAGAGCTTGCCCCTCGGACGACATTGAAGGCGTGTTATTTGGCTTAAGAAATCTCAACTAAGTATTAATAAATGACGCTAGTTAATGCATTCGTTGAGACGGCAAAAGTTCCACAGAGAACGTTAACGCCATTCAAGAAGAAGAGGGTTTTTGGGTACGAGAAATGTTTCTATGATGGTATGACACCTCTCTCTCCGCTGGAATGAAGAAAGGATTCCGTAATAATAATACACATATTTCAACCAAACATATTCCAAGCAAACATGACAATTTAAATTTTTCGGAAAACTCTGAAGGAAAAGGGGAAAATGGGGAAATTCGGAAAATACAATTCGCATATGTTCTACAATTACACAGGGACAAGCGTTGCTAGTCCATTTAGTTGCTTGCGCTAACGGAATTGATCTTTGTTCAAAAATCGAAATGGATTTCAATGCGATAAAACGCACTCCTAAATCTTCGTCTATCTATGTAAATAAAAATGCATCACCGAATATGTGTTTGTGTTATTTGCAAGTGGTTGAAAAATCTTGAACGAGAATTGTGTCTGAAAATAATCTGATATAATAATGACGAGTTTTAGTAGAAGTAATAGGAATTTTATAGTAAAAGGTAATTTTAAAGGATACATCAGAAGATCAATCAGTTCTGCGATTGGACCCATGAATATGCGCTTTGTAAGAAAACGTGAATTTGATAACGAAAAATAAATTCTGAGCGGGACGAAGTTTGCCGGGTCAACTAGTCTGTTATAAATATTTCTCATGAGAAGTTTTTTAAAACAGTTTTCAGCACGTTCTTGCTCATTACAAAATGAAGCTTCTTCTTAGTTATAATGCAGCGCTTCATTTTGGCCCTCTCAGTGGTCAGATACGCAAGCCTTTTACAGTGTTTTGTTGTTTATAAACACTTTTGCTTGGTCAAATTATTTCACAGTTTACACAGTTTACGACTCCAATTAGCATGAAACTTTTTTCGAACTCTTGTCATATTGTCCCGTATCAAAGATCGTGCTCAAATTCGCATTCTACAATCACTTTCCACCAGAACGAACCAAAAGTAAAACTACCCTAGGTTTTATCAAAACCACAAAATGACCATTGTGTGACTCTTTTTTCTTCTAGTATCGGCACACTTCTAACTGACACAGTTCCACTTTTTTCTGCAAGTTTTCAGTGAAAACAAGTTGCATCACGTCTAGCAACGCTACCTGAACAAGATTAGACAGACAGCCCTTCGTTCTGCACTGTTCGTCGTGAGCGTTTCTACGATCTGCAGAGACATTTTACAGCGAATCCAGGGTGCAAGATCAATGTTAAGGCGAACATGTCTGGTTGTGAGTGCACTTTTGTGTGCAATGGTTTTTTTTTTTGGTATATTTTTTTAATATGCAAAATGGTTTTTTGGATCACTCGTGGTACAGTGGGACAGTTCATAGAATGAGACAAACTCACCCGGATGACCGCGAATGAATTTAATCCAGTCACATACAAGGGAGTTCCTATGTGCTCTGACGTACTTTTCAATGATCAAAGTACAAACTTCGTCCCATCGGCATTCAAGACAGAGACACTCCCCATCGATTTCAGATTTTTGCCGGGTGGAATATTGAAACAAGCTTCCCGCACCGGGAATGGTGGAACGCGGATCATCACCAGAAAGGTAGCATTAATTTTAATATGCCGTACTCAGGAGGTACTCATTGCGGACGGAAAAGATAACACTGCATCTTCGCCGGCGACGTTCGTTTAATTTCCTGACTGTTTTAGTGAATAAAACAAAGCAATTCGCTTCTATGGCACTATCCGGCGTTTATTATCAATTGCATTTATCCGCCATCGAAAGAACGATCATACGAAAAGGTATGATATGTGTGCGATCGAAGGAAACGATTACAAAAACAATGGAAATATTTGCGCGGGAGAATTTCCAGCAGTTGCTATGAGGTAAATGATTCGATTTTAGCTCCCATCTGGAGTAGGAATTTTTATAGAAATTTCCGATTGTCATCAGTCCGAGGAACTATTCCAGTATCTAGTGTCCGATTTTTGGAAACAAGCTACAAGAAACCGGCATTTGGCGATTTATCGCATGAACTGGAAACAAGTTACAACACAACGCGCGTTGGCCTCTACCGACTATCGTCACCCAATTGTATGACGCATGATTATGTATTATCGTGTGATATCTTCTTCATAAATGAAGAGACTGGCATCGGACCACTGATATGAAATTGCATACAAGATTATGTTGATCTGAAATGCACTCACAATAGACAACTTGTGATACAACGCTGGTAACTTTGGTACAATGTTTTATGCGCTACCAAAATTCATTGTTTAGAATAGAATGAAGTTCACATTACAACAACGGATTTCTTTTCTTCCTATTTCCTTTTTCTATTTTCTTCTTGCTGGTGTGTAAACCAAACATTGTCCATGTTTTACACACAACCCGATATCGTCTTTCGATGTCATTCGAGGCATTCGGAACCCAGGAAACACTGCGAGTTGAAACGAATCAAAACGTTTGGATTTGGACGATATACGTGCTGAAAACCTGAAACTAATAACGCGATATTGTTATAAAAAAAATTTAAGCAACCTTTAGCTTTTATGATCCACCAATATATTAGGCTGTCAAAAAAGTCCTGCGGTATTTTTTTTTAATTTTCATTTGTTCATAAAATTAGTTACAATCATCTGTTTTAAGTCAAATATGCGCCGTTTTGTTCGATGACTTGTTCCCAACAAGATGCCAACTTCATAATACCCCTGCTATAGAAGCTCGCTTCCTTATTGGCAAAAAACTCGGATAGCCAATTTTCACAGGCCTCTTTTGTGGCTAACTTCTGACTACCTAGCTCGTTCGCCATGGACAAAAACAGGTGGTAGTCACTTGGTGCAAGGTCCGGACTATACGGCGGATGCAAAAGAACCTCCTATCCGAGCTCCCGGAGCTTCTCGCGCGTCACCAAAGAAGTGTGTGGCCTGGCGTTGTCCTGATGGAAGACAATGCGGCCTCTGTTTATCAAAGATGGCCTCTTCTTCATGAGTGCTACCTTCAAGCGGTCCAGTTGTTGGCAGTACAGGTCCGAATTGAGCGTTTGGCCATAGGGAAGCAGCTCATAATAGATTATTCCTTTACAATCCCACCAAACACACAGCAGAAGCTTCCTGGCCGTTAATGAGGGCTTGGCCACCGTCTGAGCCGCTTCAGCGGGCTTCGACCATGACCGTTTGCGCTTCACATTGTCGTAAGTGACCCACTTTTCATCGCCAGTCACCATCCGCTTCAGAAACGGGTCGATTTTGTTGCGATTCACATGCGTCGATACGGTCAAAGAAGTTTTTTTGCGTCAACGTGTGTGGCACCCATACATCGAGCTTCTTTGTGAATCCAAGCTTCTTCAAATGGTTAATAACGGTTTGATGACTTATCCCCAGCTCTTGGCCGATGCTACGGCTGCTACTATGCCGGTCTTTCTCGGCTAATTCAGCTATTTTGTCGCAATTTTCGACGACAGGCCTTCCGGAGCGTGGCGCATCTTCGACGACCTCTACACCAGAACGAAAACGTTGAAACCATCGTTGTGCGGTGGAAATGGAAACTGTATCGGGTCCATAAACTGCACAAATTGTATTGGCAGCTTGAGATGCATTTTTGCCTTTGTCATAGTAGTACTGTAAAATATGTCGGATTTTCCCTTTATTTTGCTCCATATTTGCGACACTATAACTCACGAACGACTTAACCAAACAAAACACTGTCAAGGACTATATTATAGCGCGCAAAAATACCTTTCCAACAAGCTATAGTATGACTCGATACAATGAATACAACTAGAACTACGCGCTTACAACGACACCTCGCGGAAATACCGCAGGACTTTTTTGACAGCCATTACTATGATTTGGTTTAATGTTGCTATTTTTGATTGATTATTATCAAGCGGTACTGTGCCTGTTTTGCTTAAAACATTTTCATATGTAAATTCTGTAAAAAATTTCCTACAGTTTTTTTCTAAAAGGTACACCGGAGCATGTTGAAACACGGATTAAAAAAAATTAAACGGATGATATCAAAACTATCAGTAATAATGAATGAGCACTTTCATAATAAACTGATCTAAAATGATATCATAACCGACCACCAGGAGCGTTTCTGTGATATGTGCAGTAAAGTGCCAATGAGAATGGTCATCTCAAGTTTTCAAACGGGACTTTGTGGGGTACTTTGAGGATTGTGCGACACCACTCAATGAAATCCGATTGAGCCGAAATTTAGCATAAAGCCTATTTCAGTTAGAATTTGGTCGCATAAAGTAGGATATTTCTCAGCATAGAAATAACGTACAAAAAGGGAAGGATGTAATTTTGTATGTTCATTAATGAATTTTAAGGGATAAAAACATAAACATGAAACAGAATTTTCGAACTTCTCGTTTCATCATTTCCTGCACGCTACTGCTGGTAACCGTATTTGCTGTCTTGTTCCACTACTTTTCCATTTAAGCTGGTTGTTTGATGGTTATGCCATATTTCTTCAGTTTGCCTTCGACATTTGCCCAATATCGCTCGATGGGACGAAAATCCGAACAATTTAGTAGATTGTCAGCTTTTGACGCAGAACTACGTCTTTCATTAAGGGTGTCAAATCAAAAAACAGGTCACATTTTTATGAAATAAAGTCAGCGTTAATAACTATTTTTGCGGATTTGGATTCAGATTCGGATTCTAGCGATTTACATGCCAAACGAATCGGATCCCTAAGATTTGTTTGATATGCTATACATTACAATCCCATAGTCTGTATATGGCTTAAATTGATGAAAATTGGAGGCATTCCCATTTCCTCATACATTTATTCTGTCCATTTATGAGCTTTCCCGAACAGAGCTGTCAATAACGAGCAACTAATCGACGAGCAACGAAGGGGAAATCGTAAGATGTAAAGTCTCCGTGAACGAGAGAAAAGAAGAACGAAGGGGAATATTTGCCTAGAGTATAAACAGTAGATCTTGCTGAAGCAAACTTCATTCTTTTTGAAGACACCGACTGGAAAACACCGTTGCTGGGCGAGCTGGACGGAGAGAGATCGATTGGTTTTCTTAAGGCGATGGGGATGGAGGAGTAATATGAGGAAAGAGAAGAGTTTTCCAAGGGCCTTTTTGAAGGCTAGAGACGAATGAACTGAAGAAGTTTAAAGTTTCTTTAATTCAACAAGGAAAGGAAGGAAAGGCAAACTTTCAGTATCATTCTAGATATGAAACAATGAACATCGCTTGTTCTTCCAGGTTTTGCGCCATCAGATGTCTTCGTTTTGGACTGAGCTGTGGACGCGACCAAATTACTCATTCGCTGATGTCTATGGCAGTGCAATCATTGCATCAAACTGACACCATTCCATTAATGTTTTGGGCTACACAATTGTATGGGGAATCATCAAGCTAAGCTATCGTCAGCTCACCAGGAAAATAAATGTTCTGGAATTTTGTCAGTGATTTGGTTTCGCATGACGGTAGGAAAGCTCTCCCCACAAAGGATGACAGCTAAGCTAATCTAGACTGCCAATATTAACAGAAAGGAATTCTGTTGAGAAGAGCGCAAAACAGAGATAAGTGTGTGTATATTTAGTTGCTTCAAGCCATCGATATATGGATATTTGTGTGCGTACCTGCGTGCTTCATAACCCGTACGTAAAAATAGTGCATCTTCGCTACGCTGAAATCCCATTTATAATGATATAAATATAAACTAGGAGGGGATATAGCGGGAGGGAATTATTTACGCTAGGGTATTAGTATTGAATATCTGCTAAGGCAAGTATTCAGCCTTTTTCCAAGCATTTAACATTGTTTGATTCCTGTCATCATAAAGGCTTCGTTGGTGCCTTTGACATTGCATCAATGCATTGAACTGACGCTATGATGAAGCAGGTGTTAAAGTTGTGCTCCAAAAAATTATTTGGGGAATACCAAGTTATTCTAAAAGTTATAAGAAGTCATTAATTTATTTGGGATCGCGTGCAGATAGAGTTTATTTCGCTTATTTAGTCACCAAGAATGTAAATTTCGTTCTGGAATTCTGTATGTGATTTGGTTTCGCTTGCCAGTAGCAAAACTTTCTACACTAAGGATGACAGCTGCGCTTATCTCGAGCATGTATTGTTATGCGAGCACCAGAATGAATCATCAAACAATTATCGTCAAATGATTCTACAATAAAAAAAAAGTAATGGGTTGTATCTAGGACACGACCGCAGTTTTTGACATAGAACTGCGGAATTATATTATTCAATCCACTTGTTTATCACTTCAGATATTATTTTAGAATGCATCGATTTTTTTGTAATACATTTTTAGCTATTTGATTCTTTATTGCTTCAGTAGACTCGAAAGAGACGAGTAGAGTCGAAAGCTATCAGTACTTCTCGTTTATTTGGTTCAACTCGCAACCGACTTTCTCCTTCCCACTCAAATATCGATCACAAACTATGAACCCTTTTGCTTCTATATTCCGCTTGAGATGTGATCGAACCCCACAACATGCAACAGTATGGTTACCCTGCTGGAATTTGAAAGCAAACTTTCATGAAATATACGTTTATCTAAATAAATGCAGTGTATATCTATATTCCAAAATTCGGGATACTCTTCCATATCCGCACTAGTACAAGAAATTTTCGTATTCTGCTCTTCTTTGTCGTAGTACACCTCGATACAAAGGGCTTCCTCTCCTTGTATCGAGCTGTGTGTTTATGTGTGTGAAATCAGCATTAGGCATGAATGATATTCGCTCGTTGTGTTATGCTAGCTCACTCGCATCTATGTTTTCATTCTATTCTATTTTTGATTTCCGCTTCTAGGGCCCTTGTGGAAAGAAACTCTATTCCATACTCCTCCTTCACTTGACAAGAAAACAATCCTCTCCTGCTCAACGCTCTGCGGCAACCATGTTGCTTCAATGACCACCAAATGAGAAGTGGTGTGGCTTCAATTCGGTGATGGCTTATTTAAACCAAATATGTTGAAAACGGGCAGAAACGAATGTATCAGTTACTCGTTATTGACAGCTCTGTTCGGGAATGCACACAAAGTTGCAGAACAAATGTATGGGGAAATGTAAATGTTACCAGTTTTCATTAATTTAAACTGTTGAGGCATTAGTGGATTGTACTGTATAGTATATCAAACGAATCTTAGAGAATTCCCGATTCCATTGGTGTGCAAAGTATCAGAATTTGTTCACTGTGAAAATAGTTATTAACGTTAACTTTATTTCACAAAAACGTGACCCGTTTTTGATTTGGTACCCTTCCTGAAAGACGTTGTTCTACGTCAAAAAACATTTCAGGGCGACCGAACTGGTAGAATGGTTATTTCAATATTTTCGTTGCATTTTAAAATAATATCCGCAGTTATAAACAAGCGACTTGAATTAAACTACAGCGTAGTTCTACACTCTGTCAAGCTTCTATAAGACCACCCTGATTATATTTCGTTGCAACACAAACACAAACAGAATTTCAACAAGATACATTCATACATTGTTGAATGCTTAGAATAAAGTATATTTAACGTCAATTTCGTTCAAAAGAGTTGTTTGTTTATTTATTGTGCTCAAATATTATAATTTCAGTCGTCCAATTTGTATAAGACCATTTCAAAATTCATAAGTATTATGAATGAAAAATTCAAATCGATCGGCTGATTTACATGTCAATAATTGGCAACCTTGCCGTTCTGGTTAATAGGTAAAATTCGTTTTCGAATACTATTTACCAAATGGTACTGATCGAATTTCTCGATATTCTTCCATGTTTCCGAAATTGCGACCTTGAGCTCTTCAATCGGGCTTTACCGTTTTCCCTCAGTATAGATGTGGACTGCTCGAAGATTCCGGTAACTTTATATGTCGTTATCTCCATCGACAGCGGGCATCACAGAGGAGTACATCCGAAAATGTCGAAATATCTTGAAAAAGGCTACTTCCGTTTTGTCCTCTATATTTCTCTTCTATTACATTCATGAACCACACAGACTGATAGAAAAATTAGATATCTGCTCTACAGTTTTAAGTTGAAGTCCCAAAAAAAACGTATATTTTAGATACTTGATAGCTTCTACAATTGTGGGGGTTTAGGACCACACTTCCCTATTCTTTTTTCGTGAGAGAGTATCTTATTCACTTGACACCTACTTCTTGGATGGCGTTAACGTTCCCAGTTTTGCCGTCTCAACATATACATTAACTAGCGTCATTTATTAATACTTACTTTTAGATTTCTTAGATTTCTTAAGCCAAATAGCACGCCTTGAATGTATTCCGAGGGGCAAGCTCTAGAATACCCGTGACCACAGTGCAAGTCGAAGGAAATTTCTTTGACGAAAAATCCCCCGGCCAGAACGGGAATCGAACCCGAACACCCGGCATGATAGTGTGAGACTTGACACCTTATAAACCTTATATTTCTACTTAAATCTTTATATTGGATAAGTACATTGCCCGCGATTGAATTCGACCACCTGCTTACAGGGCCAATCTCACAAACAGAAACATGAATGTCTAAATATCTGTTACAAAAAAGTTATTTTTATCTCAACTTGAATACAATGCGATGTACCACATCAAGCATATCGGATTTCCATTCCGAAATTCACCTGACCCCTCTGAGAATTGTTCTCTAATCACGCCGACACGAAGGTAACAACATTTTGCATACACCTCCTTCTGCACTTATCGAGCAGATGCAAAATTCAGTGCTGCTGACACTGGAATGAATGCGGTTACGGGCGGCGTCGACGCGGGGTGGCTTATGACAGTGGAGGCAAATAGTCATATGCTTTGAATATCAACTAGAATCGAATTGCGCTAGGCCTCTTCTTGTATGTGCCTCGAGCGCGATCGCGCGCATTCGCTTAGATCGGCCGCGACTACTAGGGACCAGAAATATGTAGTCACATGGACGGTATCAAAACCGCGTCAGTCTCTATCGAGCTGTGGAACGGAATACGTTCCCTAGGTCGGGGGTGTGTGAAAAATCGCGTCTGCGAGTGTGTGCTGTTCTAAGTTCTCGGGAAAATCAGTCAACCCTCGGAAGGATTTTCGCCGAGTCACGTCGCTGAAGCTGAAGAAAAACAAGCTTGTGGGTGCATTGAAAGTGAAACACTGATATGTAGGTGTGATGTGACAATATAAGAAAAGTTTCTAAGAAGAATGAAACAAAAATTTCATGCATTACCGCATCTGTGATAATCAGCTGTGCTGAGCTAGTTCTGACTACGAGCGCCTCATCCTGTGAAATAAGTATCAAGTGTTGCCCACTTATAGATGAAGTCATTTGAAAATGTATGTTGATCTAGTGATTGGTGTTCTGGGCCTGGCAGCAGTCTGTTCGGCAACGTTTAGCGACAAGCGCCAACAGTGTGATACTTTGTTAAAATCATGTGCTCTGGAAGAACATGGAACGATCAAAAGTAGGGAACGGAGTCGAAACCCTCTCAACATGTCAGTGCTGGAGTGGAGCACACCGCTACTGGTGAGGAACACAACAGTGAAAAGTGAAAACTCGAGCGAATTCGATGAATACCTACAACACAAAATAAAGACAGAGTTTGTAACGGCGACGAACCTGATCGATGAGGACAAAATAGAAATTAGTGCTGAGGAAGCAGGTGAGACTCAACATAAAATAAGTGCCAATTCATAAAAATTAAACTACAAATGGATCTATAAAATTTCAGCAGATAGTATCAGTAAGTTTTGAGAAAAATATGAAAAGTTTAGATTTTTGATGAACTAACAGTTCACTGGTTACAATTAACATTTTAAGGACCGGGAAGAAATCTCTAAGTCATACGCCTGGGACCGCACGTTTTGACTTGTGTGAATTTGCTTGTTTTGCTTGCAAGTTTTTAAGAGGCTTTAAACTTTACAGTTCATTTGCCTCTATGTGTGATACAGAGATGCCAGGTAATTTTTTCGAATGTCTTCATATGGAACGAAAAATGTCTTCAAATGTCTTCACAATCATATCTAAGGGAAACTAAAATTCATAACTTACATTTGTAAACAAAGGATATATTGCGCAACCACGAGCAAAATTTTGTAAGTTTAGAAATGTGATAACTTAATTTGTTCAAGAACGTCTGACTTTTGATCGGAGGCGATGATCCGGAAAAAAGCCGTTAGGTTCTTACGGTTCGCTAGCGAAATAAAAAAAAATAGGAGGTTGTATTCAAGACTCGACCGCATTGTTGACGTAGAACTACACTGTAGTTTAATTCAAGTCGCTTGTTTATAACTGCGGATATTATTTTAAAATGCTACGAAAATTTTGGAATAACCATTCTACCAGTTTGGTCGCCCTGAATTGTTTTTTTTTATTGTAGAATCATTTGACGATCATTTTTGATTATTCATTCTTGTGCTCGCATAACAATACATGCTCGAGATAAGCGCAGCTGTCATCTTTAGTGGAGAAAGTTTTGCTACTGGCAAGCGAGACCAAATCACGTACATTCCAGAACGACATTTACTTTCTTGGTGACTAAATAAGCGAAATAAACTCTATCTGCACGGGAGCTCAAATAAATTAATAACTTATTATAACTTATTGAATAACTTGGTATTCCTCAAATAATTTTTGGTGCACAACCTTAACACCTGCTTCACCATAGCGTCAGTTCAATACATTGATGCAATGTCAAAGGCACCAACGGCCCTCCCGCTATCTCCCCTCCTAGTTTATATTTATCATTATAAATGGGGTTTCAGCGTAGCGAAGATGCACTATTTTTACGTACGGGTTATGAAGCACGCACGTACGCACACAAATATCCATATATCGATGGCTTGAAGCAGCTAAATATACACACACTTATCTCTGTTTTGCGCTCTTTCTGTTAATATTTCCAGTCTAGATTATCTTAGCTGTTATCCTTTGTGGAGAGAGTGTTCCTACCGTCATGCGAAACCAAATCACTGACAAAATTCCAGAACATTTATTTCCTTGGTGAGCTGACGATAGCCTAGCTTGATGATTCCCCATACAATTGTGTAATTCAAAACCTTAATGCAATGGCGTCAGTTTGATGCAATGATTGCAATGCCAGAGACATCAGCGAGTGAGTAATTTGGTCGCGTCCACAGCTTAGTCCGAAACGAAGACATGTGATGGCGCAAAACAAGGAAGAACAAACGATGTTCATTGTTTCGTATCTAGAACGATACTGAAAGTTTGCCTTTCATGCCTTTCCTTGTTGAATTAAAGAGACTTCAAACTTCTCCAGTTCATTCGTCTCTAGCTTTCAAAAAGGGCTTTGGAAAACTCTACTCTTTCCTCATATTACTCCTCCACCCCTATTGCTTTGAGAAAACCATTCGATCTCTATCCGTCCAGCCCAGCAACGGTGTTTTCCAGTCGGTGTCCTCACGAAGAATGAAGTTTGCCTTCTATTCCGTTCTTTGTTTTTGAGACCAGTTTGCCTCAGCGAAATCCACTGTTTATAATCTAGACAAATATTCCTATTCGTTCTTCTTCCTTTCCTTTGTTCAAGGAGACTTCACATCTTACGATTTCCCCTTCGTTGCTCGTCGATACGTTGCTCGTTATTGACAGCTCTGTTCGGGAAAGCACACAAATGGACAGAACAAATGTATGAGGAAATGGGAATGCTTTCAATCAATTTAAACCATATACAGACTATGGGATTGTAATGTATAGCATGTCAAACAAATCTTAATTTCCGATCCGTTTGGTATGTAAATCGCCATAATCCGTTCACGGCAAAAATAGTTATTAACGTTAATTTTGTTTCACAAAAACGTAACCTGTTTTCTGATTTGGCACCCTTAATGAAAGACGGAGTTCTACGTTAAAAAACAAAAGTTCAAATAAAAATATACAAATACTTACCGCTTTGGTCATCCATACCTACTTGTGAGACAAAGTATGCTGTCAAAAAAAATCATCTGTAAATCTAACCAAAGCTGTACTAAACCTCGTCAACTGGTCATTGAATTTCCGGCCCAGAGAGTGTGAAAAAAAAGGAAAAGTAAAGCTAGAGAAAGAAGAAGAATTATGAGAAGAGAGATAAAAGGAAAAGGAGCCTTGGAAAGAGAAAAGGGAGTCGTAAAGCAATGAAGAAGCGAATCGACTCCTTCGTAGGTACCGGACCGTCAAAGAAAACGCGGCGTAAATTTATAAACGGATACTTTTATAAGAAGTGTGCTTGTAAAAGATCCGTGCGATAGATAATAAAGGTGGTAAACCTCGTGCTCCTGGGAACCGCAACGGTCGAACGAAGTTCAACCCTCCTCGCGTAATTGGTCCGACGAAGAACGCACAAAATAAGGCAGTGCCGTTGGTCAACGAGCCCCAACGTCATCGATGCCCCACATGGGTGAGTCAACCGGAAGTTTTTGAGGGGACAGTACGGACAGGACTGGTTGACCCTGGCTTCCGTCCACCGTCGCTGAAACCGATGAGATTGACTTCCGTTGGCGGGCATCATGCGTGAGTACAAAGAACCTAGCTCTCTTCCTTTCCTCGGTCTGAGGGCCCCATCGATTCCTGCTCGGTCGCATCGGATACTAACAGCTGAGAGGAAGCAAAAGAAAAATATATTTAAAAGATATTTACCTTTCTCTTCTCATACCTGTAGAATCTTTTGTATCATCAAGATCTTCCTTATCTACTCGATTATCGTGAGTCTGCTTCGTATTGGTGAAAAGCCGACCCTGAGGTGAATAATATCCTCTGAGCTAGCCGCTACTTACAAGGTCAACGAAAACAATCACAAACGCGTGGTTGGGGCCTTTGAACGGAAACCGAATGCCTCAGTTCGAGATGTGGCTAAAAAGTTGCATGTGAGCAAGAGTTTCGTAAAGAATACCAAAACTCCAACTAGACTACGTACGTTTAAGATTCAGAAGTTCCCAATCCGTGACGAGAAACAGAAAACGGTCGCAAAAATCGCGCACGGAGGTTGCACAACCAGAAGTTAATGAAACCAGATTGCTGCGTAGTGGATGACGAGTCTTTTGTGAAGGCGGACTTCAACCAGATTCCAGGGAATATGGCCAGGGATAAGTTGGATGTTTGTGGAGGCGATCTGGCGTAGTGGTAACATCCATGCCTCTCACGCTAAAGGTCACGAGTTCAATTCTCACTCCCGACATTCTTCCAAAAATGGAAGTAAAAGTGACGAACCAACCAAATGAGTTGAAAATCACTGATATAAAAAAAAAAAGTTGGATGTTCCCGAGAACCTCCGGACACAGAAGATATCGAAGTTCTCCAAGAAGTTCTTAGTTGGTAAGTGATTTATACTTGCAAAGGAGTACACCTTTCGTTGTCGCAAGCACCATGAATGGGCAAGTGTATTTAAAAGAGTGTCTCCAAAAGCGACTACTGCCTTTCAGGATAAGGCTCTGGACCAGATGAGCGCAATTTTACTAAATAAATGTCCAACACACACTACAATATAAAAGTATCGTATCATCTATGCCCTTACGTATTGGTAAATTGAAAAGTGAATATCGGCTTTACTGAATCATTGATCCCGTTGGGTAAATTTTATCCATTGGTACTACGATGCAATATCTGAGACAAACCAGCTCCAATATAGTGATCCCTAGAGTCGACCTTCCATTTGGAAATTACAAAGAGGTACATTTTTCTCAGGAACACAACTGATCTTAATTAGTTTTCCAAATCATTAATGGATCCGCACCTCTGGTGATGATCAACGTTTGTTCATCTTCGGCATAGGCAGATTGTTTTAATATTCCGCCAAGTAAACTCTTCTAGCTTTTTCCTCCCCGATGGTAAGTATCTTCTTGAATGCTAATGAACGAATACGACATTTCGATTATCCGTCCGTGATCGGATAAAATTCTTTTGCGTTTATGCGATTGAGATTATTTCTAGAATTGTGATACTAGATTATACTGTTCAATCAGTTCAATCAGTTATCACGAACTAATAGCATAAAATTAAACAATCGATACGGTTACTAGAACGGAAACGTGTGACAATTAAGCGTTTCCGTTCTAATTAGCAATATTCGAATGCGTTAGTGGGGTGCTGAAAAATCTAGCACAGAAAAGTGCACTCTCGCTCAAACATAAGATCACGTTTTTGCAATAGTCAATACGAAGTGCAACAAGACACGCTCACCTTAACATTGATCTTGCGCACCTTGGTTGCCGCTGAGAAATGCCGCTGCAGATCGTAGGCTCACTTACAACCGAACAGTACAACAGTCTGCGGCGGAGGGCGGTCTCTCTAATCTCATTCAGGTAGAGTTATTAGACGTGAGGAAATTCATTTCTGCTGAAATATTGCGGAAAAATAAAGTAGAATTGTGGCAGTTGAAGTGTGGCGATTATTGAAGCTAACCAACAGAAAGTCACGCAATGGTCGTTTTGCGGTTCTGACAAAACGGAGGGAAGTGGTTCCTTCAGGGGAAAGTGCACAATCTTTAATTCGTGACAATGTCCCAGAAATTCTAATCGACTTTTATGCGAGCGAAGCATCTCACTCCGTATGATGAGGTTGTTGGTTTGTTGAACTGATCAAAAACAGTAATGTCATCGTTGAGTATGAATTCATTCTGCCTTTAGTTCCAGAGCAACAAAATTGTTGTTCTTAGCACATAGTTGTAACCTGTTAGTGTAGTATGCATTAGTTTGTGATAATTAGGCGGAGAAAAATGTTTACGTTAATGAGACATTAATCGAACGCTACATGAGGTGGTTCGAAAAACATGGATATAACGAATACAGAGCCGAGAAATTATTCTTTGCAGCCTCACAGTCACTATTATTATTCCATACTAGCTGACCCGGCAAACTTCGTCCCGCCCAAAATTTATTTTGACGTAGGATTACGTCTTTCGGGAACATATTGGGGTACAAATTGAAAATCGAAAATCGAGCACGTCGTGAAAATTGTCCGGCGGGCCCCTAACAGAGACATCGAAACCATGCTGCCTGGGGGAAACCGGCATTGCAAATACATAAAAGTAGCGGGAGCTTTTGCTCCCACCGAAATGTGTTCCCTAACAGAGATATCAAAACCAAGGTGCCCGGGGGAAATCGGCATTGCAAATTAGAGGTGGGCAAAACGTTTCACTTTAATGAACCGTTCAGTGACGAACCGTTCACTTATGTGAACTAGTTCTTTTGAGCAGTTCGCTCATTCTTTCGTACAGTGGATTGATATGTCAAAGCAAGTATAAAATAAGTGGGATGTTATGTAGGACATATCATTCATGAAATGCCGTTTTAGTAATTGTTCGACCGAATTTTGTTAAAACTACAAAATATGAAATCAAAATTTTATTTGATAAATAATCAAACAATTCAATTTAAAACCATCGTATCCTAAAATAAAGTATCCGTTTTTTATGAAAACGACAATACCGACATATTATTTTTGTTGTTCCATGGGGCTATCGTTTGTTTCCATTCGTTAATTTGAGGGCTATTCACCTTGCAGCAAAATTCATCTATCACTCGTTCGTTTTCTTTTCTCTTATACACCGCTCACCGTATACAGTTCGTTCTGAACTGCATGCACAGTCCAGCCAGCGGTCATTTCGTTCTGAACTGCATACACAGTTCATTCAGCGATCATCGCACACAGTTCGTTCTGAGCCGTATATGCAATTCGTTCTGAAATGTATACAAAGTTCAGTCAGCGGTCAGTTCGTTCTGAACTGTATTATCAGTTCAGTCAGCGGTCATTTCGTTCTGAACTGGGTATACAGTTCATATGAACTGTTGCCTAGAAAAAAAGAACGACAGTTCGTTCACTCTTTTTGGTGAACTAGTTCTTTTGATCAGTGCATGAACTGTTTGCCCATCTCTATTGCAAATACACCCAGGTTTTTTTTACGCGGGGGTTACGTACCTCGTGAAAGAAAACCCGCGTAAAAAAACCGCGTTAATTACAAAATCCGCGTAAAAAACGCGTTAATTGGAAAATACGCGTAGAAAATTTAAATTCAATTAAAATCCAATTAAAATTCGCATTGGGTTGAATAAACATTCAGAAAGTAAAAATTATAAAAGAAAATTACCTTTTCATTTCAAATATGTTTTCTCTATATTAAAGTAACATGTTTATACTGATGAGAAAAATTGATAATTGTGTTCGGTTAGGATCACAGAGTGCGGTTTCCATTATATCTCGTTCCATTTCGGTATGTTTTATCTGATACGCACCATCCAACGACTGTTTACCATCCTTCTGTCGTCATTACTCGGTAAAATCAGGTGGAGTGAACAAACAATACCCAACAACCAAACAAAACGGTCCTTTTCAGAGCCACCAAATCATTATCAAATAGTTTATCGATGTAATTCTTCAAACATATCCAAAATCAACAGATAGCCTAACGGAATCCTACGTCAACTATTCGGTCGTGTCTCGGACACAACCCTCCTGTGACTATTTTTGTTATCAATACGTCCAAACATTCACGTTTTCTTACTTACGATCATGGGTCCAATCGCAGAACTGTTCATTGATTCATCTTCTAATTGACCCTTTACTTTACTTTTAATATAAATTCCCTAGGACTACTACCAAAACTCGTCATTATAATATCAGACTATTTTCAGAAACAATTCTCGTTCAAGATTTTTCAATCACTTGCAAATAACATGTTTCTCCGTTGCATCGAATAAATGTTTGATACAGAAAATATGATAGAATGAAGATAGCCTCAATCGGATAATTCCTTCTTCGAGTTTTGATCTTATCAACACATTCGGCGATCCATTTTTATTTATATAGATAGAAGAAGATATAGGAGTGCGTTTTATCACATTAAAATCCGTTTCCACTTTCGAACAAACATTAACTTCGTTGGCGCAAACATCAAATGGACTAACAACGCTTGTCACTATGGAATTATAGAACATTTGGGAATTGAATTCTCTGAATTTTCCCATTTCCCTTCAGAGTTTTCCGAAAATTTTCAATTGTCATGTTTGGTTGAAATGTGTGTAATATTTTTATGGGACCCCCTCTCCATTCCAGAGGAGGGAAGGGTGTCATACCATCATAGAAACATTTCTCGTACCCGAAAACCCTCACATCTCGAATTTGGCTCCATTTGCTTGATTAGTTCTCGAATTATGCAGAAGTTTGTGTTTCATTTGTATGGCAGCCCCCTTCCCCTTAGAGAGGGGATAGGAGTGTCGAACAACCACATTTCGTGCCCTTCAAAACTTCCACATGCCAAATTTGATTTCATTTGCTTGATTAGTTCTCGAATTATTCAGCCCCTCTCCCCTTCAGAGAGAGGGGATATTGATAAACTACCATAGAAACATTTACTGCCCCCTAAATCCTCAACATGCCAAATTTGGTTCCGTTTGCTAGATTAGTTCTTGAGTTATGCAGAAATTTATGCTTCATTTGTATGGCAGTTTCTCCACCCCTTAGAGAGGGAGGAGGAGTGGAGTGGATACACCCTAAAAACGTTTCGTGCCCTCTAAAACTTCACATACCAAATTTGGCTCCATTTGCTTGAATAGTTTTCGAGTTATGCAGAAATTTGTGATTCATTTGAGAGAGGGAGGAGAGGTAAGAGTGTTTATTCAACATAGAAGCATTTATTGCACCCTAAACCCTCCACATTCCAAATTTGGTTCCGTTTGCTTGATTAATTCTCGCGTTATGCTGAAATTTGTATTTCATTTGTATGGTAGCCCCCCTTAGAGAGGCGGGAGGAGTATCTATCCAACATAGAAACAGTTTTTTTGCTTGATTAATTCTCGAGTTATAAAGAAATTTGTGTTTCATTTGTATGGAAGCCTCTCCCTTAGAGAGAGAGGAGAAGTGTTTATCCAACATAGAAACATTTATTGCATCCTAAAACGTCCACACGCCGAATTTGGGTTCGTTAGCTTGATTAATTCTCGAATTATAAAGAAATTCATTGTATTCATTTGTATGGCAGCTCCCCTTACAGAGGAGGGAGAGGTCACGAACTATCGTAAAACCCTTCCCCGGCCCCAATAACCCCTACATACAAATTTTTACGTCAATTGGTTCACTAGTTTCCGAGTCCATAAGAACGAGACAGACAGACAGAAATCCATTTATATATATATATATATATATATATATATATATATATATATATATATATATATATATATATATATATATATATATATATAGATATGAAAAAAGTTCTAAATTAATCACCATATGTCTAAAAATATGTAGATGTTTATCGATGAGATTATTCATGAGAATGAGATAAAACGAATAATAACGTTGTAATTACTAGCAGACGAAATCATAAGCAAAACATATGACTCGATCAGGTAACTTGAGAAAACGAACAGATCTGCTTTCCCATTCCAAAGCGGCTCCAACCAGGGACGGAATGTAGCTGATTATAAGCACTCCATTCTAATAGATGTATAAATATATAGCGGCATTACTTAACACTTCGCGTTGACATGTACGGATGTACAATAGCATCACATAATATCAAATAACCTTTCCGTCTTACATACTATCGATAGTTTCACATTATAATTGCTAAATTTAAAAAAGTATCCTCTCTTACTTCCCGCAGCATTCGTCTCCACGCTAAGTCAAAAGTTTTTCTCAATCCACTCACCATTCAACCCGGCCTACAGTGAACACGTGTCCCAAGAATGCAAACGTGCCTCCAAAGCGTACCTGCACTCCCTTGGCGCGCTAGAGATGTGGGCCCTCAGAAGTAAGTTTTAGCCTGATCTCTCAAATAGTAACGTTGATAATGTGTATGTGTACTTAACGTTTGCGCTTCAATTGTCGCAGTGCACGACGCCAGCGGGAAGCTCACCTCCGGAGTACTCAACGGAAACATTAACCAGTTTGGTGATTACGATCAGTGTCTCAGCGTCCGCAGCAGGAGCAGCAGCGGAACCGACGATGACGCACTCCAGGGTCGCTACTGCCTGGCCGGGATACAACCGTCTGTCATGCCCGGTTCGATGCTTCTGCAGCATGTGTTCAACTTGGCGCAATCGCACGGGATGCTCAAAAGTCAGCTGGATGATGTAAGTGTTATCCGTCGGTTTGGGGTTGTTATAAGTGCATCATTTTCCTACTTTGAGCCTCTGTTTTAATTAACGATAAGGTTGCGTACCTAACTTTTGCATAGGAGACGCGTTATTCCTATTACGTATTGAACCTTGTGCGAATTATCGCATAATGTGTTCACGTTAAATGCGGACAATACAACGTTTTAGGCATCAATATAGTGATCAGCATATACTGTCCCATAAAGGGGAGAAATAAGCATTTGCATTGGAAAATTATTTGCATAGGAAAATTATTTGCATAAAATTATAATCCGTTCCATATGAAATTAAATCTCTTTCATAACACGATGCCGATAATCTCAATCCATAGCCTATTCCCTCCGGTATCGCACTTCCTGTTACTTCCCGAGCCATAATCCACGTAATCCAACCGCCACATTCACTGAATTTCCTCTCTTTCCCCTTCAAATATTTTCATTACATAAATGTCACTCTATTTAAAACCTTATTATGAAAAAAAAATTGTCATTGAAAATAGTTTTGTATGATCAATAGTGAGCTCCATAGGAACATTCGAAGAACTTATGTTGTTCTATTTCTATGGTGATTTATTATTAGGCTTTTCCCTTTTTAATTAAAATAACTGAGGAAATAACTGAATTGCGCCTAAATTCCATTAAAGTTTATTTTATTTCAAGTTTTATTAGCTGTAAACTGCTGTATCAGCTTTGCTATGTTTCATTTAGTTATAAAATACTTGTGAGTAAACAATTTTTTTGTTTTTCCATTATCAGCGAAGCTGTCTTGATTGCCAATACGGAAACTCGTAATGTACTGTTGACCAGGTGAGGAACAGTCCGCATCTGAATATAAACTACACAACTTCAAAGATTGATTTTGAGCTTTACTAATTGTGATTGCAAACGCCAATCGAATAAAAATAAATGGATTTAAAATTATTTTCAAATACAGTTCAGGGTTTTTTCCACACTTGCATTCTATGTGATATCAACACACTTTATGCACAGATACAATAATGTTAATTTAAGCGCACAGCTTTATTTCAGAAGTGTACTTATTCCATCTAGAAATCCACTAACATAAAATTGATGAACAGTTTTGAAATATTCTATACAAGACCCAGCGTTCCAAAACCCACTAAAAATTTTCAATGTTGCATTCTGGTCCTTTATTTTTTTTGTTGAGTACAGATCTTTGCCCACTCCGGAATATGATCGATCATTTGCTGTTTTCATCTGCCATTTGCCGATTCATTTTCACTCTGAGTTTCTGATTCAATTTTAGTCGGTAGTGCAATACAAAACCTTTTCCGCCATAGTTCAGAAAATTTTCAGAGGGCATTGAAAGCGTATCAAAATATTTTATTATTTTTCAAATCCTTATAGACCATTCTGCAATTCATTTACCTTTTGCGGTCGTATGTCTGCCCTCACCCACCACAGCGAGGAATCATACTAAATACTTTATCCAACCGCATGCAATAATTTACACTACTTTTGTACGAATTTTAATGTCTAGTGAATTTGATCATGAATTAATACGCTGTTTCTATGGATAATAGATAACGGTACTCGGTGTAAACAAAAGATTATAAGCGTGGAGAGATAAGAGAATCATAGCAAATTATGACGATTAGTGGTGCATGGATCATCTTTCGCAAATGTAAATATTAAATCCTAGAATTTGAAAATTTCCAAAATTTTGAGAAATTGTTACTCTTCCAGAAAAGTAATACAAAAAATGGTTTTACACGTAATTTTGCATGAAAAACTATACAGACATTTTCATTCTAAAACTAACTTTTCTCGAGTACGAAAAAAATCTATAGAAAATCATATTTGATGAATAAACCATATGCGTAATATCATGAAAACTCAACCATTGTGGAATTGTTTAATTTTTAATTTATTTTTGGTTATGAACGTCTATGTATAGCCCGTAACTATAAAAGTCATAGTATCATAGGAAATAGCTCGGTTGTTCACAGCTTACGTGAGTTATTTTCAGAATATGTATTTCAGTGAAGTAAATATATATATGAAGCACACTCAGTAAATATCTGATTCTCAACTCAATCAGTTTATTGATAATTACGGAATACTCAGTTTGGGCGGAGTTTTGAAATTCTTGAATACGGAACAGTTTTTATTTAATTTAGAGTGTATCGGTGATTATACATATTTGAAAAAATATTTATTCTTCGTGTCCACGTGGATATAATCTACAGCCCCTTTTCTTTGGATAATCTCCATCAAAGTTTAAACTCTTTGTTGGTGAATCTCAGCGGTCATTTTAATCCACGATCGCTTCATGTCTACAGCATCTCTAGTCACTTTGGCACCCTTCTTCAATTCCACTTGACAATTGCTTGGCAATTGTGTGAATCTTTTTGGAAGTCTTTTTTCAATGTAATCGACTCCATTGCCACGGTACCACTGAAGAGCCTCTCGAGTGTAGTGGCAGCTCGCCAAATCCGTTTCTGCAGGCACTCTTACCTATACATTTCGAGTCCGTTGTTTTGTTTATGTCGAGTACCTTGGTTTTTCACTCCACAGCTGCGAATCCCTTGCCAAATCAAGAACTTCCTGGCAAATTTATCAACGAAAACGAACCTAAATTAGATGGGGATATCTCCTCTGGCAGTAGCCTCATAGAATTTCATACTTGGGAGCTGTCCAGAATCCATCTTTACGTACGTTTCGTTATCCATCAGCATGTACCTTTGTACTTCGTCAGAACCTTGTTGTACAACTTTCGAGTGTGTCTTTTAGCCACCATATTTGCTCCGCTTCTGTGTTCTGTTTGGTTGCTTGCAGGCACCAAACGACAACCAACGGATTCTCCGTATGTTACTTTGGTTAGAGTTGTGTTTGTTTGGCGATCTCGTAGTTCGAGAATCTCGGGTTTTCCCCGCATGGAATTTACGATTGGAAGCTAGGGTTGAAGGTAATGAGAACAATCATTACCTTCAACCCTAGCTTCCAATCGTAAATTCCATGCGTCCTCTGATCCATTCGAACAACAGTTGTCCGTCCACGGAAGCGTTTCAGCACATCATACACGATCGATTAATCCACTTTCAGCGATTTCGCAATTTTAGTACATGGCCATGTCGGAATTTAAATGTGAGTATCCAAAATCCAGTTTCTTCTCTCGGTTTTCATCATGCACAACTTTTTCAGAACAAAACGGATCTACGTGAAGTTTTTACCGTCGAAAGAAAAGAAATGTTTTTCAAACAATTTTCTGTCAAAAGATTTAGATAAGCCTACTTTTTTTTTGTTTTGATGATGATGGTCCCACCTCATTCCCCTACAAAGGTTTGAGCAGGACGAGTTATCTTTTTGATAATAATTGAGTTACTGTATTTCTTTATTACATCATACTAACCAGTGAGCACATTAATTTGAAAAGAAAACGGACTGGTTATCCCGCAGACATAGATTACTAATCGAAAGAACAATTTAAGCCTTTATCTAAAGTATTCATTCCATGGCATGTCGAGAGAATTTCCAACCCGGGAAGACCCTAGACCGATCGGAAATTGAACCCAATGCCTATGTCAGGATTAGTCATGAATTTACAAGGGAAATCCCACTTTATCAGATCCCTGGCCACGGCCTGCAATTGCGATCGTTTCCGAGTTTTAGTAGCTGAGCAAACCCAAGCCTAATTCTAGCCGGTATTTCAGGCCTTTACTTTACATATCCCAAGGCATGTCAAGAAAATTTCCAACCCGGAAAAATCCTTGACCGATCAAGAATTGACCGCAATACCATTAGCCTTGCAATATGCATTAGCCTTGAATTTACAAAGGAATTCCCGCTTCACTGGATACCCGACGACGGTCTGTTAATCGTTTTCGAGGCCAGATAGCTGAGCAAACCTAAGCCTAATTCCAGCCGATACTTCAAGCCCTACATTCAACCTGGGGTATAAACGTGTCAACCTGAATCTGCAATGAGATCTGCCACAACACAGAAAAGTCTTGATATAATTATCTGTTGAGAAGATGAATTTACAAGTATTCCAATTGAACTATCCCTAGCTTACCTCAGGTTTCCACATTGAACCCCTTGGAATGACTGTTTTATTCGATCAAAAATTCTTTTGCTTTTGTTCAATCTCACGTTTCTCTATGTTTGCCAACGCGCGCGGGCTCAAACTATTGCAGACTTCACAATTATTTTTTAAATTTAATTGAATAACTAAGATAAATATAATATAAAAGCAAAAAAAAAATACCATCATCACCAGAGTCTTGATATGAAAAACACACGGACACACATACACACAAAAGACAATAATTTCTTCTTTTTATGAAATAATAAAATAATGATGATGGTATCGTCAAAAAGTTTGAGCTGTACTGGTTCTCTTGTTGATCTTTATGTAACAATTATCAACATAAACAGTAAGCACATTGAAGTAAAAAACAAAACAAACGGACTGGTTATATTTCAAACATAGATTCCTAATTGAAGAACAATTTATGTTATCAACTATTTATTCCATGGCATGTCGAGAGAATTTCCAACCCGGAACCTGCTACGACCGCTGCTATAAAATAAACAGTGAACAGTGAACAGGGAAATAAATCGCGATAAATGCAATTCTTATCAATCTACAATTCAGAGTAAGAGGGGGGCAAGGGGGGGATAAATATGCGCTACGAAGTTGTTCAGTGCAGTTACTTATGTACGAGGAGACCCACGTAAAGATGGATTCTTGACACATTTCAAAACTTCTATGATTCAGCGGTTCAAGGAGATGTCCCAAGCAAGTTCGAATTTGAAAAAAAAAATCAGATCAGGTAAAGCATATGCAGCTGCGAATAAAAAAACGGAGACTTAACTACAAAGTGGACTATGAAAAAACGACTAGCTGCCACTATAACAAATAATTCAGTGATTCCGTAACAACGGGACCGTTTTAGTTGAGAAAGACCTCTACATATGAAAAGATTTTACATGCTTCAGCGCAATGACATACATTCATTTCAAGCTGGCTCGTAATACTTCTTATATAGATTTTCTTGCAACATAACGAAGATCATGCTTTCTTATCACGTATTTTGTATCCAAACTACGCATCCCAAATAATATAATAGCACATATTAATTGCCTTCCAATTCAAAGCCAGGTCACCGAGTACCCCGCTTCTCCACCATAAACTGGGCACTGTGTGTTCCCTCCGCATGTTCTCCGAAGGACATCCATCTATCACTGGCAGCGTTTCTTAAGGACTACACCAAAGGCACAGGCCTGCAGCTGGAGGTGAACGTCGAACCCGAGCTTTGCGGAGTGAAGAACGACGTTTGGGACCGCTATTACACACCATCTACACCGAAGGTTTGGATCGGATTCATTGCATACCTCGCGGTTGTACTGGTATCTACACTCTACGAGTGGAAATCGGAAACAAAAAGTAAATTTGTCTTTTGAGCCTGAAGAAACGTTGTGTTGCTAAACTAAGGTTCTTCTTTTAAGATCAATGGTTGACATCATTTTCGCTGATACGAAACACTCGCACAATATTCTGCGTCAGGGAAGATCCCAACGATGTTGCTTGTATCCACGGAATACGATTCCTCAATGCACTCCTCCTAATCATAGCTCACAAGTCGATGGCGCTGTTCTTCAATCCGTACACGAATCGAACCGATATGAGCGAGGTGAGTTCAACTATGATCCAATATAACAAACCAAAACACATAGTGAGAACTACAGCTCTCGCTAGCAATCAACCGTAACATTCAGGAAAATAACGTTCACAGACCCTAGGTCAACCGTGGACTGTCGTTGGGCGAGCTGCATCCATCTTCACCGATCCGTTCATCATGTTCAGTGGGTTTCTCACGACCTACACCCAGGTCGGTCGATTGCTGCGGGGCCAACGAGTGAAACTCTACCAGGAATACCTCGGAAGAATCCTCCGGATAGCGCCACCACTCGGTGCCCTGATTCTGTTCTGTACCTTCGTGCTGCCTTTCCTGGGCAGTGGACCACAGTGGAATCTAGTGGTCACCAATCATGGCGACATTTGCAAGAAATATTGGTGGCGTAACATGCTGTTCATCCACAATTATTTTGGATTTAAAAATATGTGCCTCACACACACACACCACATCGGAATCGATACGGAGCTCTTCCTAGCATCGCCGCTTTTTATATGGCTCATTTGGAAGTACCCCCGAAGGGGTAGCTGTGCGCTGATAATTCTAGCACTGGTAACCACAGTACACAGATTCTTCGTGACCTACGAGCTGCGACTGGCGAATTATGTGTATTTTGGCACTTCGTAAGTAGAAACTAGGTTTAATTGTGTGTGAATAATATAATTTCTACGGCAAAGCGCACTTTCAGGGTCAAGCAACTGTTCGACACGGCGGACTACATGTACATCCTGCCGTACTATCGACTCACCGTTTATCTAATGGGTGTCATACTGGGCTACGCGTGCCGGACCTACAAATCTTTACGTCTAACGCCGGTAAGTCAACCCAACAATCGGTGAACGTTAGTTTTGTGCATTTGCCCGTATGGTAATTCACAGCACAGCACGCGACGTGATTACCCGTTCCAAATGGCATATTTGTGCAAATTGGTTGATGCCGAAGAGCACGTTTCTGCTGATTTGATGGGTAACTCGGGGATTGTGCAGTTCATCATTGGTGATCCCCTTGCGGACGCAGATGTTCTCGGGTGTCAATGACCCATTGATTCTCTTTTTCCAGAACCAACTTCGGCTCGGATGGTACGTCAGCAGTTTCCTGATGGTGCTGGCGTTTTTCGGTCCCGCTCCGATGGGTTCGTTGGGGTACGTGTATGACCCACTGCATGCCGCTAACTATGCTGCCTTCTCACCCATCGCGTGGTGTATATTCTTCGCGTGGGCCGTGTTCACTTCGCATCTAGGCTATAGAAGTAAGTTTGATGGGAAATGGGTCGGCGTCGCGATTCACAATTAACTATGATTATTATATATTTTTTTTTTCAGATACACTCACAGACCTGTTCTCCTGGAGAGGATTTCGGGTGACAACGAAAATATCATACGCGGTCTATTTGACGCAATTTCCCATCTTCTTTTACAACGTTGGAAGAGTCCGGAATGCGCTACATTACAACTTCATCACGTCGGTTCTGGTATGTTAGAAATGGACGTTAAATACTAGTATATGACTAACGAACCTGCCCATAGCTACAATCTCATTTGACAAATACACATTTAATAAGAGAATTTTACACGCATTCATATTTTCCTAATTCAAAATGGAAAATCATGTTGCTTCATTCCAAAATTATTTGCCCCGGTGAAGAAGCCAGGAAGACATACAGTATTGGAAATAAAAAAGTAAACAAAAAAAAACAGGAAGTGGCTTATATCTGTGGTATAACCGCAAGGGTGACGTAGGACTATCGTTACTTTAGTGATCATTTGTTTTTGATTGCATCTGAATCAATTCTGAATACAGGAAAACCTGTTTTTGTGCGGTTGCTTTTTGTGCAATTTCTCATTTGTGTGACTGTTTAGGTGCAATATTATTATTTGTGCAATTAGTTTGTGTGATTCAAGACCCGATGTCATAATAAAATCGTACAAAAAGAGTCCAACAAACGAGGAAGCACGCGAAAAGGGACCGCACAAAAACAGGTTTTCCTGTAAATGAATAAATTAATATTTAGGGGACTTCGAAAACGAGAGCGTTACGTTGAAGGCACAATATTCAGCAAAAGAAGCAATCACACTAATACATAATACATTGCTTTTATTGTGATATGATTTGTATTTCATTTCCAGTAGACAAAATATCTGTTGCATCAAATCAGTCTACATGATTTTTGCGTTCGCTCATCCTTTCTCACAACACCCATTTCTCGTTTGAGAAATTGTTGAGTAAACATCGTTTGCGCGTAGAGCGGGAATTCCTTCTCAAGATTCATTGCACCTCTAATAAATTGCCGAAAGACGCTGTCTTACGTTGCTCGCACTTGATTGAAAAATCACAAAACCAAATGTATTTGGTCGCAGTGTTATATGGATAGAAAACATTAAAATAAACTTTTTTTTATCTGTATTATAATGACTATCAACACTTTTGGTTTGTTCGTCACTTTTTACTTCCATCTCTTGGGAGAATGTCGGGAGTGAGAATTGAACTCGTGATCTTCAGCGTGAGAGGTATGGTTGTTACCACTAAGCCAGATCGCCTCCTCATTAAAATAAACTCTTTCACATGAATGTATTTTTTAATTTCAAGGGGAACTAGTAGATTATTTTTCAGCAACGATGACATCTTTCCGGAATCTTCCCGATGCTGAATAACAACCAAACGAAAAGAGTTCCGCGCGTGTGTGTGTTTGTGTGGCGGCTGCTCCGATGCCTTAAGTGGAACCGTTTTTCGATGCTGATACTTTCTTGGTCGCCTCTTCAGTGGCATCACTTTCCTCCTGATGGAATCCCTTCTGGCTTAAGGTGCATGTTGCTTTCGCAACGAAAGGAAACCAACTTCCGGAAATTCAACTCGTTTATTCGGAACCGCTCGAGGTTGAACGGTTAAAAATCTCCTACAAGTTATAAACACATTATTTAATTTAGCTCTATATTATATATCACTCTTCGCTATCTTACGTTTTGTGGGTTTCGTTAACTCGTCGACCGGATCTTCAATAAATCTCCTATTCTGTGCGTGTGTACAGTGTATTCTGCATGTAGATAATTGCACAATCTATATATACATTTTTTGATTCACTCAAATTCATTTGAAAAATACCTGCTTTTAGCTTCTGCAAAATTTCGATTCGCTGATATTTTCACTTGGAATACTAGAAAGACTTTCCGTATATTTAAACTTTCAATTCCTTCACCGTACCAATTTAACTTTGATGGCTATCTGCTTTTGTCTATCAAGTGTCACGTTGTATTGTGAAGTTGGTTATGAAGCATACAGTCGTGCATCATAGGCAACTTCACAACACAACGCGAAGCGCTGCTGTCTCAATGATGTTGATAGGTAGGTGCGGCGGTCAGCGAATGTTGTACGCAACAGTCCCCCCCAGTGGTTGAACCCTGGTTCGACCCACTTCCATTCGCACCTACATCTAATACAGCCAGCTTGGTCGCGGGTCTCTCGTAGACTCCGGTGTTAGTCTGGACGACCGCCGATCGAACTTGTCCATCTGCAGAGGCTTTTACAGACACCACCCGCCCTTTGGGCCAACAGTTCCTCGGGAAATTCGGGTCAGCTATCACGACGACATCTCCTATTCTGATCGGTTTAACTGGATAGAACCACTTTGTTCGACGCGTGATTGTAGGAAGGTATTCCGCAACCCATCTCTTCCAGTAGAGGTTGGCAAGAGCCTCTGATGCCTTCCACGAGCGGTGTAATGCCAATGGGCACTCGGTATACTGAACCAACGGTTTCGACCCATCCGACGACCCCAACAGAAAGTGGTTGGGAGTGAGCGCCGGCAATGAACAGTCATCCACGGGAACGTGTGTCAGAGGTCGACTGTTGACAATATTTTCGACTTGAATCAAGTAGTTTCTAAGTACCTCTTCCGTCGGTACACGCTGCGGTTTGACGTTTGCCAGAATTTTCTTCACCGACTGGATTAGCCGCTCCCAACAACCACCCATGTGAGGAGATGCAGGAGGGTTGAAGCGCCATGTAGTCCTTGTCGTGTTAAATTCTGCCATTAATTGGTTCTGGTCCAACGCTGCTACTGTCTCTTTCAACTCTTTGTCCGCACCTACAAAGTTTGTCCCTCGATCGCTAATTATCTCCAACGGAGTTCCTCGTCGAGCAAAACAGTTTCTGAGTGCAAGGATACACGAACTAGTGTTCAGAGAAGCGGCCAACTCGAGGTGTATCGCCCGAACGGTAAGGCACGTTATGATGACACACCAACGTTTTTCATGATGACGACCAACGCATACAAGGAATGGTCCGAAGAAGTCGACGCCAACATAAGAAAACGGGCGTACAAATGCAGCCAACCTAGCCTTCGGAAGAGGAGCCATCGCCGGTGGTGCAGGAGTGGCGCTCTGCAGCTTACAAAACTGGCACGCCCGTCTAACCCGATGGTAAACAGCTCGAACTCGTAAAATGTGGAATCTTTTGCGCACTTCGTTCACGCATGTTTCGTGACATTGATGGTGATATCGTAAGTGAACATCACGCACGACTAGCAACGTGACAGGATGATCCCGAGGGAGCACGATAGGATACCTGTTGTTCTCCTCCAAGAAGTCACATTCACCCAACCGGCTGCGAATCCGCATCACACCCTGTTCGTCGACGAACGGATTTACTTTGTATAGACTACTCTTCTTATCGAGGCGACGATCTGCTACTGCAAGGATTACGAGTTCGTTTGCAAAGCCATCCTCCTGCGCTCGCTTTATGTGGAGCACCTCCGCTTCGAACAGTTCCTCTCGTGTCAGTGGTCCGATTTTCGACTGTTGGCCACCTTTTTTCAACCGAATGTTATCGACGAAACGTTGAACAAAGGCTGTAACACGTCGCAGACGGTTCCAGGAAGAGAAATTCTGCGGTAGTAGAATGGTGCGCACCCTTCCTACGGTATGGTGTAACATGCTCGAACGAATTTCCTCGACGGTTTCTATACCATTCAGCGACGATTTCGGCCACTCGCCTTCATGTTCCCATAAGAACGGAGGTCCATTGAACCAACGACTGGTTGACGAAAGATCCGGTTTATTCTTCCATTTCGTGCCATCGTCGGCCACGTTCACCTTTGTACCCAGCCATCTCCACTCTGAAATATCTGTCGCTTCCAAGATTTCCCCCACGCGAAATGCTACGAAGTGTGAATACCGCCGGTGATCTGATTGAAGCCAGCAAATAACGTCTCGAGCGTCTGTCCAAAAATACCGACGTTCGATCTTTATAGAATGGCCCGCCATGATACTGTTAGCCAAGCGTGCTCCGATAACCGCCGCTTGGAGCTCCAAGCGGGGAATGGAGACGAACTTGAGAGGTGCCACTCGGGTCTTGCTTCCGACGAGCGCACAGTGAATGTTTCCGTTCGTTCTGAAACGGAAGTAGGAGACTGCTGCGTACCCAATCTCACTAGCATCGACGAACGTGTGAAGCTCAATCCTCGCTTCGTCAATATTTGACTCTGCCCGATAGTAACAACGGGGAATTTCCACGGACTCGAGTTCCGGCAAGATGCGCAACCATGTACGCCATTTTACAAGCTGCTTTTCTTCGATTTCATCGTCCCATCCTGTTTTTGCTCTCCAGACCTCTTGTAGGAGAACCTTTAGGTACATTAGATAGTGCGCTATTAAACCCAAAGGATCGTATATGGCCATCAGCGTACGGAGCATGTCCCGTTTGGTTGGGTTTTTGGTTCCGTTCAGAAGCTCCCTGTTGCGATCTGCGCAAAGCTTATATCGGAAAACATCCGTCGTAGTGCTCCACCACATGCCGAGAACCTTCTCCAATGCTAGATCGGAGCTCATTTCCATCGATTTTTCTTGCTTTGAGGTCTCGCCTAAGCCTTTCAACACGGCCTGTGAATTAGAGACCCAGTTCCTCATGTGAAATCCGCCCTGCTGATGGACGTATCGGACCTCGTTCGCCAATTTGATCGCTTGCTCCTCCGTATCCACGCTTGTCAGCATGTCATCAACATAGTGCCGGTGGCGGATGGCGTCGACGGCGGCGGGATACTTGCTGGCAAACCGAGTTGCGTTTTCGTTTAACACGAACAGTGCCGTGCTGGGTGAGCACGTAGCACCGAAGGTCACGACCTGCATAACAAAGTCGCATGGCTCCATTGTGTGTTCATTGGCACACCACACGATACGCTGACTATCTTCATCTTCAGAATTTATTCTCAGCTGATGAAACATCTCCGCCACGTCGCCTCCTAGACCTATCAAACGCTCTCGGAACTTATACAGCACGGGCGGCAGATCATTCAGCTGATCTGGGCCTTTCATCAGAAAAGAATTCAGAGATACACCTCCGAAGGAGGCGGCCGCATCGAAGACAATGCGAACTTTCCCAGGTTTGTTGGGATTAAATACCGGGAATATCGGCAGGTACCATGTTCGATCTCCGGTCCTTCGGCTCTCTTCAGATGTGAGCTTACGGATATAGCCCTTTCGCTCGTAGTCCGCCATTTTTGACCGCAATGTCCCTGCTAATTCGGGCTCGCGTTCCATTCTTTTCGTCAAGCAACGATGGCGTCTCAACGCCATGGAGCGGTTGTTGGGTAATCGTACGTTGTCATATTTCCAGAGCAAGCCCACTTGATAGCGCCCGTTCTTCAAAGTTGTAACATCACGCAGTTTCTCCAAAGCTCGTTCGTCCTCCTTGGAATGAAGGTGGTTCTGTGGGGCGCATATTCCCAAACTGTCGAGAGCAAAGAATTGTTTGACCGTCTCGTGCAACATTTCATCCGATTCATAAGAGTGGAAGCAGATATGATAGTTATATGGAGTAATTTTCGACACCTGGCCATCTTTGAACAAGCACATCCCATAAATCGTCCATCCAAGGCGTGTCTTTATTGCTACGGGTTCATTTGACTCCCCTTCACGACTCTCCAATGAATGTACAACACGTAAATTGTTAATGCCAATCAGTAACTTAGGTTGGATGTTTTTGTAGGATTCTATCGGCAACCCATCAAGATGAGAAAACTTTTGGGAAAGCTCGTGAACGGACAGAGATTGTGACGGAAGCTTCAGTTCCTTAACGGTGTAAACATCCGTCTAATTGCATTTGGGACTTCCACCGCGCGTACCGGAAATGTCGAAGGAAACACGCATAGCATTATTCTCGTACCGACAAGTGTCAGCCGTCCAGCGTAAACATAATGGGTGCTTTTCGCCTTCCAAATTCAGCTCCTTTGCCAAACCTTCCTCCATCAGTGTGAGAGAGGATCCACTGTCTAAAAAGGCATATGTGCGCAACTCGACATTGTTGTTGTACAACGTAACAGGAACGTACTGGAATATAACAGCTTCGCATCCTTCACGATGAGTGTTACATGAATTAGTTTCCTGGGAACGACCAGCAACAGCGTCTTGTGGAACTTGAGTTCTCCCTTTAAAATGCGACGAGGTTGATGGTATCGACTTATTCTTGGCATCGTTATGCATAAGCTGATGGTGCTTGTACTCGCAGCCATTCTTCCCACATGACTTTCCGGTTTTACATGGACCACGATGACTCCCCAGACAACTACGACATAATTTGTGTTCCCGGAGTGCATCCCAACGGGCAGATAGATTCATCGAAAGGAAACGCTTACATGTTTCTACATCCCCACAACTACCATTGCAGATGATACATCGATTTCTTGTTACTTCATATTGTTTGGATTTAGGAACTGATTCGATATGCGCATTCAAGTATCCATCATCCTTCCTTCCACGGCGAACTTTGTTGTCGATGGGTGCCGAGAACGGTGGCATCGTTACCATACTTGCTGCTTCTGCCAACTTATACAACCAATCGCTAAAGTCGGATAACGTTACCAATTGTAGAGACTGACGATGGGTCGCCCAGTTTAAACGAATCATTGGGGGGAGACGTTCAACCAGATTGTGCAAAAGAGTTAAATTACAAAGATGCTCCTCTAACTCACAGGCTTTCACGGTAGCTACCATATTGCGAACGACTAGCGCAAAATCGACAAGTGTAGCCAGCCGCTCCGCTTTGGGTGCTGGAATACCACTTATCTTCTGGAGTAACGAATGAACAATAATTTCAGGACGACCGAAAAGCATTCTCAAGGTGGAGAGAACCTGTTCCACATTAGTTGGATGTAACAGCTGACATTTAACCGCTTCTAAGGCTTTGCCTCTTAGACATTTCTGTAGACGGGCCATATTCTCCTCGGGCGAAAATCCACACAGGTTCGTTGTGTTCTCATACGTGGCGAAAAACAGCGGCCACTCTTCCGGCTCACCGCTGAATATTGGTAAGTCCCTAGCGACTGCATGACGTGCGGCGATTTGGCTTCTATTTAGCAGCGCCGTTCCTCCTATGGCGGAGGGAATGTCGTGAGAATCGAACGGGTAATATCCTTGAGCAGTATGACGCGGAGGGCCAGCATATGGTGCAAATGCGGATGCATTCGGGCGCATATAATTATTCGGTATAGAGGACGACGGAATATGCGGAGGCAGATCGACACGAGGCGGCGGAAAGCACGTTGCATTCGGTCGGTGAAAGGCTGGTGGTGGATTAGATGTCGGAATATACGACCGTTTGTTTGTTCGAGGAGGATCAATCGCCGAAAAATTAGTACAATTATTGATTGATGGTGGAATATACGTTAGTTGTTCTCTTAAATGTGGAACGAAATTTGCCTCATTACGCTCTCGCCCCATAGATGAAACAAACGGTAAAATATCGCGGCGGTGACCATTCATTGGTGACGAATGAGAAACAGGAGGATCTCTAACATTATTACTCGCTAAACCTATTCTATTGTCGGTTCCCTGAACAGTTGGAACTGTATGCACTGATGATTCTAGCAAAAGCTGGTACCTACGTAACAGAAACTTTCGCTCGATGGCTTCTTCTTCTTTTAACAACTGGATACGAAGCTCATCAGGAAGCTTGTTCAGCAAATCGGGATCGACCGCTACCTCTCTGGCAACTGGTGGCACAACACGTTGCATACTCGAAGCTGGTGGAGTGCGTGGGCGTGGAGTGGGTGGTAAATTTGACGTTCGTGGAGTGTGAAGACGTGGTGAAGGCACTGGCATGATCGACGTTGGTGGCGTGGGATGACGAGGGGCTGGTAATGCTGACTGAAGGTGTGGTAATGGCTCATCTGTGGAAGTTCTCGGATGCGGCGATTGTGGAGCAGGAACTCTGGCATTGATGCATTCCTGGCAGCTCCAATCATGATTGGCTACATCTTCGTTCACTCCGACGCAGCCGAAGTGATACCAACGCTCACAGTCGTCACAGCTGACCATTTCGTCGGAATCTGGCAAGTGGCACAGCGGGCAGGACTGCTGCAGACCGTTTCCCTGTGCTGCATCTCTTGATCGATCTCTTCGTGACATCTCCAATCGATCCGGAAAACGAGATTTTTAAACAACTGTTGCTTTCGCAACGAAAGGAAACCAACTTCCGGAAATTCAACTCGTTTATTCGGAACCGCTCGAGGTTGAATGGTTAAAAATCTCCTACAAGTTATAAACACATTATTTAATTTAGCTCTATATTATATATCACTCTTCGCTATCTTACGTTTTGTGGGTTTCGTTAACTCGTCACCCGGACCTTCAATAAATCTCCTATTCTGTGCGTGTGTACAGTGTATTCTGCATGTAGATAATTGCACAATCTATATATACATTTTTTGATTTACTCAAATTCTATTGAAAAATACCTGCTTTTAGCTTCTGCAAAATTTCGATTCGCTGATATTTTCACTTGGAATACTACAAAGACTTTCCGTATATTTAAACTTCCAATTCCTTCACCGTACCAATTTATTGATGGCTATCTGCTTTTGTCTATCAAGTGTCACGTTGTATTGTGAAGTTGGTTATGAAGCATACAGTCGTGCATCATAGGCAACTTCACAACACAACGCGAAGCGCTGCTGTCTCAATGATGTTGATGGTGACACCGTTCATCAGCGCTTTCATGATAAACGAAGTTAGCTTCACCACAACAGCGACAACATGCTCCAATCGTTGTTCAATTATAACTGAGTGGACTTCCAAGCGGCGCTCGCTTCTATACCGTTTTGTGATATCAATAGTCTGTTTTCAAAACAATTTTAACGCTATTGAAACAAGTTTTTGGATCAAAAAGTAACAAGTATATAACGCATAGACATTTTATCTTTCGAATGAAGTGTTTATCATACCATTTCGTTCGGTTGTTCAGGAGCTATTAACGCTCAAAATCTCGTTCTCCGGCGTAACGCTTTCGTTTTCGAAACTTTGAACTTACACCCCAGTATAGAAATGAAAGACGTAGTCCTACGTCCAAAAATGGGTGGGTTATATCTATGATATAACCGCAAGGTTTACGTGGGACTACGTTTGGCTTAGTAATCATTGATTTATTGAATCAATTATTGATTGAATGAATCACTTTTCGCATTCGCAGTAAAGAATTTGAACAAACGCCATGTAATGACCACAAAAAAGGGGGGAATTATGCAAGGGAATATTGCACACTTACTTCGATGATGACATGAGGTGTGCTTTTCTACAACCTTCTCAAGAATTACGATTTTGGCGGAAAACGTTCAAGCGTAGGTGCCAGGTTGACAGATTTTATATATCTTTTTTGTAATCTGATACATGTATAAAATCAAATTTGTTGCGAATATAACTTGAAAACCGTTTATATTCTTTTACTATTTTACTGATACATTACAGGCTATCTTCCGAAATACTGATAGGGGGGAAAGTACTGTGATTAATTTAGGGAAAGGAGGAAATGGAGCAAAAAAGGTTGAAAACCACTGGATTAGACGTTAGACGAGGAAAACTTAAAGTCGTCACTCAAGAAAATGAATATGAAAAGCTATATTTTCCAACAGGACAATGGCCCCAAGCACACCTCGAAGGTTGCGAAGTGCTATTTCCACTCCAAAAAGATTAAAATTCTTTAGTGGCCACCACAATCCCCAGACCTCAATCCCATTGAGCATCTATGGACAATACTGAAAGAAAAAATTTCATTAGATTCGCGGAGAAATCTTAGCGATTGAATGGGTATGCAAACTTTTGAATGTTCGGGTCCGTGATGCTCGTTTTCTTGGTAGACCACGTGGTGTCAACATGCTTGATAACCTGTTGCAGATTTTCATCTCTGCAGGATTTGGCTTGAAAGGTTCTAAACGAAACTGGCAAGGCTTCCAGGTACTGGTTCATGATGCTGCGGTTGGTGTTCTCGAACTTACCGTTGGCAATAACATCCTCTTCCGGACGAACATGCCGATTTATAAGGCGGGGCAGGAGGTCCGCGTGTCTGAGAGTGTACGTGGGGATACCTTTTTTCGATCCGAATAAAACGAGCAAAGGCTTGTGGTTGGTCTATGGAGCACGAAACGGCATCCGCATATCATCCGGTGAAATTTTCTCACGGCGAATATCAAAACCGAGCTTTCTCGATCTGGCTGTAATTACTCTCCGCTGCTGTCGAACAGCGCGAAGCTTGGCAAATGGCTTTCAAGATGTCATCCGGAAATTTGTGCAAGCTGGGCTAGGATTGGGCGATCTTTAGATAAACACCGATTTTCTAAACGGCGCAGAGATCGGTCCACTGGTTAAATCGGTACCAAAGAATCGATATTTGGCTAATCAATCGTTGAAAAATCATATGCTTTTTTTACAATTTATTGATACATTAATGAAAATTATTCTTAGAAATTCAACAACTCGTTATTTCTTCAGAGCTCAGCTAGCAACAATCCCATAAGATCCGTCCGAGCCATACGTCTGGGATTTAGTCGCTAGACTGTAGCGCCAGTTCTAGAAAACAATGTTTCCGCTTGAACTGATGTCATCATTCAATTCTGTCACCATTTTCACTGCTAGGCTCGTAAATGTGATGGTGTAAATATAAATTGTGACCGCTTGTTCTGTAATGCCCGAGCTTACACAACTGCTTCTCCTAGATTTACGACTAGGAGTTTGGGCAATCTTTGTAAAAAGATCGATCTTGACGAATTGATTCTCAAAACAGTTCAGGGATCAATTCACTGGTTAAATCCTTATCAGAGAATCGGTTTTTGGAAGATCGAAAGGCTTTTTTTGAGTTTATTTATGTTTAACTTTATTTATTGAAATATAAATCTTGGTTTTAGCATCAGTTCTATGAAATGGATAATGTAGACGCAAATATGCTTTTTCGCTCTGAAATGCATATATCGAAAAAAAACCAAATGGACGATAACTTCGTCGAATATGTTTCTTTTCATATACCGCACTAAAAAAGAAAACCGCAAAAAAATCGCACAAAAACAGGTTTTCCTGTATTTCGATGTACACTGAAGAACAAATCCACAAAAAGTTTTTCCTAGATCGAAAAAATTGATAGAAATAGAGAAATCTTTTTTCGGTATTATTTATTTTAGTGATAACCGATCGAGTTTGTAATTTAAAGATATGTATTAATTGAAGAATTATTGAATCAAAGCAATGTACCTGTATCACTCAGTTTTTATTATTTTCCTGAAATTTTTAATCGTTTACACTTTGTAAATTGATAAAAACTGGGATCAAAGAATGTTAGCCACTTTACTCAGAAATAACGCTTGCATTAAATAATGGACTATTTTTGGATGGCGATAAAAAACTGCAAAAGATAATTTAATTTCGGAACTTATCTCCTTGGTGGGAAAAGTAAAGTAGCAGCTTTATCTGTTAGTAATTCGCCGTTAAATTACCATTTTCCATCACTTTCAGCCTTTGTTTCTGGGTCACAGCTTGCTGTTCCGACAACCTTCCATCTTCAGCGTCAATTTACGATCGCTTAGCACCGTCGGGCGACCGGAATCAGGATCCGTTTAACACTCCCATTCTTCTTCAGGAGTGTAATGGAGCTTCCAGTACGCACGAACGAATGTGATGAATTATAGAGGTTTTAAACTTTTCAGTTCATCCACCTCTACCAGTACGCACAAGCCATGAAGCGCAGATGTTTTAGAGCCCCCGCATACTACAGACTTTCTGTCAACCAACAGTTTGGTCGGGTCGGCCTTCTGGTGCAAAAACCGACCCAACTGAATCGGCGTAATGTGCGCACATGCACACCTCTCCGTACTGATTAAGAAGCCGACCAAACTATCGGCCGACAAATCAGTCTGCAGTCTGCGGGGGCTCTTACTGTTTTCGCCAAAACTCTCGCAATTCAACTGATAGCGATGTCTAATTTTGTTTGAATACTCATGGGTTACTACGATTGACGATGCACAAGTGGTATCATTACAATATTTGCTAAAATTATATAATTAGGTGTTACTAATAGTACTAGTTTGCTAATTTCGCGAATAGTAATATTTATGCAACTAACACAACATAATTTACTAGCTGGCCCGGCAAACGTTGTTCTGCCATATAATGTATTTCTAGAGAATATTTTGGTTGGTAAAAAAACGAATATACTTCAAGAGAGTTTATTTGTTATCGTTCAGATCTGTCAAATTGATCTAAATGATGATTTTCACAGCGAAACATATATATGCGTACCCCTTATTTTCGAATTTTCCCTTTTTATTTTAAATGCTCTTCTTATATATAGTGAATATGCATAGTCAATTTTTTCGAATTTTTCAAATCATCTCAAATATATTCTAAAGTACTCTATCATTCTAATTTGGGTCAAGACAAACTCACAAAATATATGGACGACGTAGATCAGATCACCGGTCTCCCGTGATGAAGAGTTATACGTACGTGGGAAAAACTCTCTTTTATATATAAAGATTAGCAGAAATCAGTTAGCTAGTGTGAAACACAGTATCTATGTCAAGTGAACAGAATTAGACACTGAATGCAATAAGAATGTATCGCGGTACATTTTTCATGGTCCAAGCGATAGCTTCCATGACGGAACCAATATTCATTTTATTCGGAACACCGATTAATACATTTTTTCTCTTACTTTCAGCTGGACCTGAATGAATACATCGTAATATTCGGGGCATCATACCTTCTGACGGTGCTGTTCGAGACACCCTTCGGCAACATCAAGAAGCTCCTCTTCGACAGCAAAAAACCTAAAATATCCCAAAGATCATTGCCTTCCAACCAGGAAGACCCAAAAGATACATTCGACATCAACGAGAATAGCAGTAAAACAATTGTATATCCCTCAAATGAAACCAAGGATTTGAAGGACTGATGAATTAGAGCTTAGAAGATTCATAACAAATTTGGCTTGTGGATTTATGTAAAAAAATAATCATTCAAAAATCGCGTTAGTCTGTAGTTTATTCTTAACGTATCCGAACACATATTGCCCTTTGTTCGAAAAATAACAAGATCTTAACAGAGAAGCAACGTTTTTCAATAGGCTGCACCGAATCGTACAATAAATAACTTAACACAAGGAATGGTTTGTTCATGTACATCTCACCTGAGGAAAGCTCGAGTCATCTACGTCGGCAGCTGTGTCGCATTCAATTCGTCTCGGTTCAAAATCAGCATCGGTTCGTCAACTTCATAACGTTCGATCATATCCTACATTGAGAATGAACAAAAAAAATACAAGGGTCCACCAGAATCGGTCAAAATCAAAGAACCATCACTCACCCTCCACTTCTTAGGGTTCAACCCCAAAATGGCCTGCGTTGTCTCATTCATCCGCTGGGCCTGTTCGTTTTCCTTCTCGCTGGTGGGCCTCACGAGTGGCTCGTGGTTTTCGTCAACCAACAGCGCCACCTTGCCGTCCCGAATCAAAAACGAAATCTGGAACGCATTGTCCACCGTTGTCATGAAGTCCTGCGGGTCAGTTATGAGTTCATAGTACGGTAAAGGCGCTCGTCGCTGCTCGCAGAGTGTCACAATCTGGTTGAATATGAGATTTAACTTTTGCGCGCTTTTCTCCTGACGCTGCAACTTATCCACCGTGTCCGGTTTTTTCGCCTGGCCGAAATCGGTGCGCTGTCGCTGTGCGCGTTGCTTCACCTCCTTTTGGGTGGCAGGCTCCGGTTCTGATTCGAACGTTCCATACAGTGATTGATTGTGCTTGCTCATCCGGAAGATTGCTGCCGCATCGCGGGTCAGTTTGTCCCAGTTTTCGACTCCCTGTTCGACGTCGAATTTGGATAACTGTTAAAATAAAAGACCAACAGAACATACTTTTATTATTAAACTATTATTTATCAGCTACCAATGATACACCACTCACAATAGCACCAACGAGCTCGTCATCGGAAAACTCCGAATTTCCCATTCTCTGCATCGCGGCGTGCACGACGTCATGGCTCATTTTGACCACCTGAGCATCCATCAACACTTCGGTGGTAGCTTCGGCCCGGTCCTTGATGCGTCCTTCGCTCTGCAGTACATTCGATGCTTCCAAAATGTGGGTTACCGCTTCGAACGTCGCCACCGGGTCAGCCGTTTCGGCACGCAACCCAAGCTGGGCACCTTCCTCCAGTAGTTGCTTATATTTCTGTTTGCGCAACATACGCTGTACCTTGACTTGTATATCCTCGCGATCCATTGTATGGGAAATTGAATTAATTTGAACCAGCGTAATTCGAGCGAGGACTTTCAACGCACACACAAATCAAAACAAGCCCGTTTATAAACAAATCAAAATACGGTGTCAACTTGTTGAATTAGCGAAAGATGCTACGTAATCCTCACTATGAACAGGAAACGAGAGCAGGTCACAATATAACATTATTCAATTTGATAATTTTAGACGAGACACTTTACTTCAAAAATTTTACAATACAAAATTACGAAATTAAATAAATCTTACCGGCTCATAGAAGTTCCCAGTGAACAAAATATTGACATTACGACGCGATGGACGTTCGTTCCAAAACAAAACATACGCAGCGCATACGGCGGCAGGTTACAAAACATAATGGCTCGGATCGAGGGGTGAATGAATAGCATTCGATTTTTTTTTAATTTATTCCACAAAGCGTTGTTTTGAATTGTTATTCTCTCCAATTTGAACATTTGAACAAAAATAACAATATAACGTCGGAGAATATTTGAGCATTCACCATATGGTTAAGTTTAATTTGATGTAAAAACATTTCAAATCTATATGAATTGCTTGTGTCATTTAGTTGAGATATCTATGCCGGATAATACGCCATGAATGTATTCTGGAGTGGAAAGCTCTAGAATACGCGTGACCACAGTGCAAGCCGGAATGGATTTCTTCGACGAAAAACCGAACCCCCGGCATGATGATGTGGAACGCTCACCACTCATCCACGGAAGCACTAGTGACTGGGACTGACAGTTACATAATAAAAAAATTAGATATATACGCGATTCACATAGAACGTTACGGAAAGGAACGTCCACGTTCCGTCAACGTCAGCATGCCTAGAATCAGTTCTAAATTTTGGAAAAATCAATGAAAATCATACAATTATATTGTTTAAATGGTTAAAACCTGTAGTCCCGACCCTTATTCAACAATAATAATATACAGACTGTTTTTCTCAGCTAGCCGCAAATTTTTTGAAACTAGGAGATATGTTGGCATAAAAAATGCAACCAAAATCAAAACAAAAGCCGAGACACAAAGCCCAGACAAAACCCCAACGAGACGTCCGTCTCCGTCAATTATTCTTTTCTACAAATCCTGCCGGTCGTTTTGATTGAACGTATGCTGACGGGTCGTTACCTTGCCGGTGTCTGTGAATGTTTCCATAAGAATTACATGGGAGAATAATTAACGTAACGCGACGTGACGTGATGTGAACGTAACGTCGATGTTGCATGTGAATCGCACTTAATTTATAGTGTATACCACCTATTTCATTTGGAAGCCCCTAGAATAACTAGTATAACTTTCACAATGTGGAAGTTGTTCTGTGCGACTCTTCGACCTGAAATTTGTTCCTAAAATTTTAATATTTCGGATATGTTAGCTTTACGAAAAAACTTGTCATTTTTATGAAACTCAAATACATTGACTTATCCAAATCCTAAAGCACGAAACAATACGGTATAAATCATACGACAATTGTAAAAATGCTAAATGAGATGAACAAATAAACAATATGCTGCTAAAGGTTGAATTCTATATTTTACTTCAAAGAAAAATACAGTCAGCTAGAAAAGGCTGTATACATGTGATTTCTCAATGAATTAGAACTTAACAATATTATTTCTTTCGCTTGCAGGATATTTTTTTTTGTAGTACCGGCGTCATTTAAAGTGAAGGTGGAAGCTAGCCATTGTAGTAGTATAGGTAAACCCACGTGTAAAAATGGGGTAATAGTGTTTGTTAGAGAAGAGCAAAGCACCCGTTAATAGATTAATTCACTTATCAGACTGTGTGGCGCTACATTGACACGAGTCTTTGAATAAATTTGAAAAAAAAATTACAATTCAATAATAAAGTAAAATGTATGAACGATATGTTCCGATGAACAGTTGCAAATATAAATATATAAAGAAGGTGCATTTGCAAATGAAGTAAAATTCTGATTATACGCGAGCGTAACATGAGCAAATTTATAACACATGCGAATTGGGGCCCTTTTGGTATTAACAAGTTCTTCCGCATAGTAACTCGATGTTGATAGTTCCTTAATGTTTTCCTTCGTTGGTCGTATTGTTTTCACATATTCACGTTGGAGAGCCTTAACGCTTTTCGTTGGCCGAGACATTTTGATTGAATGTAATACTCTTCCGTTTACTGTTTTTGAAAGCATAGGCAGCCGTGACAGTGTTCCGAGCTCTGCAATATAATTTTCTTACCCAATGTTAAAGTTGCTAAAACTTACATTATAGACCCATTAAACGTAGAAATAATAATTGTATTGATATAAACACAATTTTATTCTATTGATTTTAATGACATGAAACGCTATGACTCAGGAATAACATTTTATTGTGTGGTTTTTATAGCTGTTTCGATGATGTTGTCTGGCATCAGTGTCGAAAAAATAACGATGCTTTTACCAATACAAACAAAACCATTGCCGAAGATTGAAAAATGAAATTTTAACTTTCAGAGCACAAGCTCGAGTTTTCCGACGTTATTCACTATACTGTGCGACAGCAGATGAAAATTTAATATCTTGTGAGTATTCGATTAGAGTTTGGTTGATATTACTTGATGGGAAGTGTGCGAAAACGATCATTTACCTCTCACTGTTTCGCAAAATTATTGATTGAACCGATGTTACACCAAACTGAGACTGAATTTTAAATGTACACAATATATCCTTTGATCGATTTTACATATGATTTTGATTCGATCTTACCTTATATGTAACTTAAAATATGCCAAGTTATGCGATTTAATGATTGCTGGGAATAGGATTTACGCACTTCAATAAAGGAAAGGAAGGAAAAATATCACGAAACAGCTGAGGTAGTGATTGTGCAATGCTCCTGGAAATTTCCGCTGTTTCACTACAGTTGTTACCCTTTGTTAATCTACTGCTGTTTTGAACGGTCACTACTTGATTGATAGTCTTCTAATTGAGAACCGCTGAAAATCAGCCGATACTCTTCGCTAGCAAACAGTATCCGCTGCTTCCAGTATCCACTACTTTGGTTTAATATAGCAATCGTGACGATAAAATTATGTAGATGTAAACGTAACCTATTATTTATGGTTTTCTAATGAACACCTATTTCTTCTTTGAAAATACAATTTTGATAAAAAAAATCGAACTCTTACCGCATCGCAATATTTTCCAGTTTTCCACAGCCCCCAATGTGATATTTAAGATAGTTCAATAACTCGAACTACATTCAATTACTTTAAATCCAGTACAAAATACGTTTTTTTTATGTTTCCACTATCAGAACCCCAACAATCACATCTGACAGATTTGTACCTCCTTTCACTTTCACCTAATCAGTGCCACGGTTTTATCCAGGCCCACCACAAAGGAAGAGCGATTACCAAATAAACAGGTTTGTTTGTTTTTATGTTTTTAAGATGCTCTAAACTTCGCAGTTCATTCGTCTCTATTAATTAAACAGGTGATACAACTCATTTTCACTTTTTTGAATTCAAGAAGCTTTATTCTCCGCAAACTCCGTCTGCGAATGACGGATTTCTAAAGTAGCATGTCCGAAAAAGAACCTGAACTATTGAGAACCAGAGCAGAGGGTCCAAAGCCCTTAAGTTATCCATGGTTATTATGCAAAAAATGAAATGGATAAACCCCTAATCATATCACTCACCACAGTGAATCCTGATTGTCATCTCTCCCCACTAACAACTATCCTTTCCTTGATAATCGCTAGGGAACCACGCTGTAGGGGCGACCCTTCTGGCGGCGAATATCATACTAACATTCCTTCCCTTCTCCTGGAGACTGTTATAGCGAATTCGTTTTTGTTCAGTTTCAACCCCAGTGCCGCACTAACTGCTGTCAAAACGTTTTTTTATTCACTCAGTTTCAACCTGGTGTCGCACTAGGTTCGCCCCGAAAGCTGTTAGTTTCGCACTGAGATGTTTCACTGGTTGTCACTCGGATTCACCAGCTGTCAAGTTCCGAGTATTGTTTTTTAAAATCTAAAAATAAAGACTATGAAAATGGAAAACCTGCTGCTTTTGCTTTTGTATTATTGGAATCGTAATTCAATTCGAATTCTGATTTTGAAGAATAAATTCGTGTAGACGGCATTAAGCTACGTGTGCTTTCATTGGGAGGCGAAAATAATGATGGTTATTCAGGTGGAATAAACATGCTTTCAAAATCAAAATTATGAATGAAAATTTACTTTAACGTAACGAATATTTATTTTATGTGATGAAATAAGATGGTTTTTTTCCGATATAGCAGAAAAATATTGAACGAAAAATGTGTCTAATGATGATTTTATATTATAATAGTAACAATTTGTGGAACAAACAGGAAATGCATCGACAAATCGTTAAGTGAGTGTCAGAACTACATGTGTTAGGTAAACAAACAATATAAAGTGAAAATTTTCATTCAAACTTTTATATTTTTACACTCCTTTTGGTCCTTATGATCTGATAGAGAATAATTTACCTCCCAAGCACTAATATCGCCACCAAAGGTAGACACTGTACATTTGTCATCGCAAATATAAACAAATCAGACTATATAACGCACACCCAGGGTTGCCAACTATAATTTGAAAAAATCAGGAAGAATGAAAATAAAAATCAGGATAAATCAGGATAGCTCATATTGGGTTTTCCGAAAAGTTAATGTCGATTTTTGGGAAAACAAAAACAGCATTTTCAATCAAAGCATTATAATCTTTTTTTCGCCATCTTTCACACAGCTCAAATATTCTATCCTCCCAGAACATGTTTGCTTCCTCCTCAAAAATTGCTGACATATATTTACCATAGCCTCATCATTAAAGTTTATTCTACTTTGAATCAGACGAACAAATTACATATAAAATCTTTTTATATTGACGGTGGATTCAAAAATTTTCTCTGGAGTAATTTTACACTCTGAAACGTATTCCTACATTAATAACTCTGGGGATACATCTACATACACATTATCTTCAGTAAAGCAATATTGTTCCTCAAACTTAGTTTCTTTGTAATTTCATAAATTTTTCAGACAATCTGGTTTCATGAAATTTTCTGGCACTGTTTTGGGAAGCCACGAAAAGTTTAACTTAATGTAAGATATATACAAGAACGAACCGGAGAACTATCATGACAGAAAACTATGGCATGGAACCACTATATTTAAGAGTACAAAAATCAGGGAAAATCAGGATCATTTCGGAAAAATTAGGATAAATTGAGTGATCGTCAGCATATCAGGGAGCGTGCTAAAAAGTCTGGGTAATCCTGAAAAATCAGGAAGGTTAGCATCTCTGCACACACCAACAAACGTCTCAGCAACAAACCACCGCATTCGTGAAACTGAAAACGTTTTTTATTGCAGTAAGTTTGGCACTGATTCAGTTTTAGAAACGAATTCGTGATTAGAACGTGGCCGGCGTCGTTGACTATTTAAAGTTCGATCCACCGAAACTTGCACATTTGCTACTCCCAAGCGTCATTCGGTGTGTTCTCTATGCAATTTCGTTGGTTCAGGTCAGTCACGGAAAGCTACTACGAGGTGCACAGTCTACCCAAGCTCAAGCTCAAGAGACTTCAAACTTTGTAGTTCATTTGCCTCTAGAGATGACCAAACATGAGGTTCTGTGATTAATGTCATGACCTGACAACTTCTCATTCAACAAGTTGGTAACCGAATGGAAAGTCAAGGATTGCTCCATAGGAATTCTTATGGAAACTTGTCAGATAGCAATGCTTGTTCTTTTACGTTTCGTTGTCGTGGATTGAAAATTTACATTCGAAGTACCGATACACCTCAAATTTGAAGTTTCTAGCTAGAATCAGTTGTTCGTAAGCGTTTAATGTTACCTTGACTGTACACTTGTATGTAATTTCTTCCAAACTTAACTTAATCAGGGAATTTCTCTAAAATGTATACAAAAAATTGAGACAATCATTGATTACAATTCTAAAAAGATTTCACCATTCAATGCATTCATTTTTTCGCCTTTTTTCTAAATTTAGAAAATAAATACATTTGTGTGATTCATTTACATAAACCATTACATGAGTTGAGCGGATCGACTTTCCTGCACAAATATAATACCCGTCATCAGAGACACCATCGCCATCAAAACTTTCGTTAAAGCCTTCCATTAAATACTCATCCCATGCTAAATATTAAACATTTAATGTTCAACCTATATAAAACTTTAATATCAAAATAGTCATACCGTTCGTAACGTCACCTCTATCCAATCAAATAAGTTTCCATTCATATACTCTAAGAGAAGGACTCTGATGTTTCCTAAACACGAGACATATTTACAAACGTAACACAGAGTCCAAAAATGATAAGTAACACACACCTAATGAGATGTTAATATCTTATGTTTGTTTTCCAGTCCACAGTTGAATATAGTATATAGTTGTAAGCACTCAGTCATTTGTGTTTCTACGCGATTTCATTTCAGGAGTTATAACAATAACTAGCCAGAAGGATACTTATTCAACGGTCAATACCCATTTGCATCGTTTCGTAGCCTAGCGTCGAATCTAATAAATAAAAAAAAACGTTTAAGTAACTATCTCTCATTCTACTCTGCTGGATGTTTCGCATTCAAATATTGTGGGTTCCCTCCGAACCATACAAAATATTATTACTCAACACTATGGACACAGACCACTCGGGGCACTCTACAGGCTAGGGAGATTAGGTGAGTCTTAGGTTGTTTGGATCGTTATTTTTCTGCAGCTTCCTCTGCAGGGCCGGGTACTTGTCCAACGCTGCAGTGAATTGATCTGCAAAAAAGATAATCAACGTCTGAATGCAAAATTCAAAGTGAGGGCAATAGCGCTTACCGAACGTGATCTCTCCCAGGTTTTGACTATCTATCGTCATGAACATGGCGTCGGTCTCTTGAGCATTTATTTTGACTAGATGTTTCAGCGTGCTGTAGAAGGATTCTCGCGACACTTTTCCGCGGTTTCCGTACAGCTAGAAAGGGAACATAAATGTGTGAATAGATTATTGCAATTGACGGATTTCGCGCCAACTCGTCTATGGGATTGGCATAACCCTCTCAGAACTTAATGAAACTTTCTGGGCCTGAAGATATAATATATATGGAAAGGGCTAAACATTTTTGGTCATTTTTTTTATAAATTTTTTTTACGCGAAAATGATAAGTCCCACAAAAAAAAGTGATCTATGGAAGAGTTTGAGGAAAATAATTCAATATTTAAAAAAATACTGAAAAATTATTTTTGTAATGCTACACTGAATAAAATTGATTTCAAAAAGTCGATTTTCTCAAAATAGTCATCTCAGTTTTTGTTCAAATGGTAGATAAATTGTAGATACATATGTGCCCTACAACTCTTCCATACATCGCATCTTGTGCATATTTAAGGCAAAAAAGTTTTCCTAACAAAAACTTTTTCAAGATTTTCTCTTGAAAATTTTATATTTTTTTTGTTTGTACAGCTATAGAAAAAATGAATAACAGGTAGAAATGGACCGACGTAGTTTATTACGGTTACACTTGGGGTTGTTAATACCAGCACTGCATTTGCGATCCTTGCATATCCTGGACATCACGGCTTGATTCATGTTGCTAAATAATGTCACACTATTCTTTGTTGAATTCTGATGATTAGGCGGAAACGAAATAATGCTATTTCTTTTCCGTCACTTTACATTTGTTGCCGGCCATGACTGATAATTTTCAAACAATTGCAGTAATTTTATTCATCCTTTAGGTATCTATACATTCGATAGATTATTATCATATCTACAGTGATTTACAGTGACTCTCAATAGATACCTAAATCTACAACAATTCGATACCAGAACGACCGATCAAGAGATTTTTGGCAGATGGCTATTGTATGAGAGCTGTCGTTGTTCTCTGAATTGAAACGTATTGTATTTGACTATAAAAACAAGTTGAAAACTGTACGTTAGCACCCAAGGGTCACCATCCATCCATTTCTACCTGTTATTGATTTTTTCTATAGCTGTATAAAAAAATTGAAAATTTTCAAGAAAAAATCTTGGAAAAGTTTTTGTTGGGAAAACTTTTTTGCCTAAAATATGCACAAGTTGCGATGTATGGAAGAGTTGTAGGGCACATATTAATCTACAATTTATCTTCCATTATATCAAAATCTGAGATGACCATTTTGAGAAAATGGACTTTTAGTTTTTGAAATCGATTTTTTTCAGTGTAGAGTTTCAAAAAAAAACTTTTTTTTTGTAGGACTTACCATTTTCGAGTAGAAAAATTGTATTAAAAATGAAAATATTTAGCCCTTTCCATATGTTAGTCTAGATAAATTTTCGGAAAACGAAGTATGCCAAGTTGCTAAATTAGGTAAGGTCTTCACGCCCAGAAAGTTTCATTGAGTTCTGAGAGTGTCATGCCAACATCTGGTCGAGTTGGTGGTGCGAGGTCCGTCAACAGAATTTACGTTTGAGGACAGAGCAAGGCTTTTACCTGGAACAATGATTTGGCATAGTTCAATTTTGGTGAGTATAAGGTAATTAGGAATAATGAAAGCAAAAGATACTCTCTGATGTCTATCACGTTCATACGATCAGGCTGAAACAAACATCTCAATTCAAATCATTTTTGCTAGATTTGTAAATCAAATCAATACTTCATCATAAACTAGGTAGAATCTGATCAAACTGGAGTGGGCATACCAATCCACTCACCTTCACAAATATTCGGAACAGTTTCTTCGTGGATTCCTCATCGACGGAAATATCCAACCGTCGTGCGAACTCCTCCATCGTTAAGTAACTGGTTTCCTCTGTAAACTTGGCCTCCGTTGCCACTAACTGCTCTTCAACGTTGCGTTTATGTAACCTACAAAAGACCCAAAACCACAAATTTAGCACAATCCGACCAAGCGCTCAGGTCAATTCTCGCCATACCCTAGAGCCTTCCGTAGCTTCTCGATATCGGCGATGAACGCTGCGTACGGCATGTTGACATTCTTCACGAATGTCATCAGCTTGCAGTCATCGAAGGTGTAATCGGAGATGGGAATGCCCAACTCGTGGGCCATCAGATTTCGCACATTCCGTGCGTACAGCTTCGGGTCGCGTTTCTCCTCCTCGTTCGGGTAATACACCGGCAGGAATTCAATCTCGCAGAAGGTGTGGAACTGGGTCAACGTTCGCCACAACAGCTGGAGTCTGTGATAGGAAGGATAGTGTGATGATTGTGAGTTAACAAACATTTTTGTTCGATACTTACGCGTCTGGTCCTTCCCAGGTCCACGTCACGGTGTCCACTTTATTCGGATAGCGCACCAGCACCGGCTGGATAGGAACACCCGGGTAGAACGCACCCGGTTTAAATTGGATCAGCGAGGTACGGTTGGTGCAGGTGCCCTCGGGAAAGATCAGTATCTGTGGCCAGTCTTCTTTCGAGTTGGCCCGTTCGATTATCTCTTTGATGGTGGATTGCCGCGAGTTTGGATCCTCGCGACACACGTAAATGGGCTGGGCGTAATCAATCAGTTCTGGTCGAGTGGGAGCGTTCGAAAAGTTCGGGGACGGAGCAAGATAAATGTCAGTAAAGAGACATAATTGGGTACATTTGTAACAATCGAATGGATAAATCTAGCGGGCAATTTTAGCAAATTACGGAACGGATACCGATTACATACATTAACTTTGAAAAGACGAAAAAAAGGTCGACGGGTGTCTCACGAAACGTATTTCTACTCTATTTCGATAACACTTTCAACGGACAATTTCTCGTAGAGAAATTTAGCAATATAAGTTACCTAAGTGATATCCTAAATCGCAAAATTATTTCGACTGATTTGTAAATCCAAACAAGAGTTGGTTAGCGATGGCAGTATGTTCATGGCATTAAAGTACACAAAAATCACAAGCTAAAACCAGTAGAAAACGCAAAACTGCTACACATCATTGCAAGTCATATTCACAAATATGAACACTGTTATGAAATACGGGGATAGAACTAGGGACCAAAGTTCCTCTTACTTTTGTTCTCACTGAATGATGATAGAGGTTCACTTACTTCCCAGATTGGCATCCGCGTTTCGTACCAGCGGACTGCTCAGATCGGTCAGATAGATGATGACGGCATCCAGGAAGGAACTGTGGGGGGAAACCACCAGCACCGGTGCGTCTGCCCGGCGGGCCTTCCGCCCTCGGATCGAGATCCCGAGGCCGGCGAACGAATACATCAGAACGGCGCACTTGCTGAGCAGCCGCTTCATACGTCTGAAGAATCGTGTATGCGTTTGTGTGTGTGGGTTTTTTGATTTTTGGTTCAGTATGGTCCGTGTCCAGATTACGGTCAGGTCCAATGGAGGTTGGTGTAGCGTTCAAGGTTGCGTATGAGTCGGATGGTTGTGCAGATGGTTGTTGGATGCGGTTAAATTGATTTTCGGTGGGATGGAGATAGCACGCAGCAAAAATAAAAGAGAGATGAAAGTATAAGAACAGAGAAAACGTTGATTCAAATTATGCAAACATTCGGTTTGATGTGGACTATAACTGAGAAGCATATGTGGGATAGCATGGAATTGCATAGAAAAGATGATTGTATGGTCAGATGAAGTTTCTATGTACAGCGGTGCCGGAATTGGGAGGTGATGATGCTAATTATTAAACATATACTCTTAAAATAAAGGATATCGGAATAGAAGTTCTTCGTGGTTTTTATTCGTCGTACTTTTTAGAAAATGTGAGTGTGACTTATGCAAAATACTCTGCGGTATAGGCTACTGAAACATAATTCCCCAACCATTTTTTTTTTCAAAAATTACTCGATGATTGCAACCAATTACAGCCAAATAAAAGCCAAAAATTTAAGCTAAGGCGTTAATAAACCATAAAGCAACGAACCATAATACTCACATGACTTTTGCAACACTTGCAAACCAGAGCAAGACAGATTCACAAGAATAACTTGCGAACAATGTGAATGTAATGTGATCTATTTTCCTACCAAAGAGAAGCAGAATGTGAACCGTGATTCACATCACATTCAAGCTGCCAACGGTTCTCAGGGTCTTGATTATCAATTGAAATCTTCAATGGTTAAAGATACCATCAAAACTGAGTGTGAAGTCAACGGGGATCAGCGAAAAATTTAATCGAAGATGAAATGCACTGAACTGACGAATGCTGATCGCCTTCAGTTTATTGCTTCCGACTGCATTTGCACCCATTTGTAGCTCATCTCTGCAGACGTACGAAAATCAAATTCTTTGGAGAGTATCGGCTATCTTTCATGCCCATAGATGACTGCCGGTATAAACTATTTACATACGGATTTAAGATTCGTTAGCATGATTTCTTCTTTTTTATAACGAAGACTTGAAATCTTTTAATACATTCGTATCTGATTAATAAGATCAACCAAACCCACAGAGGTTGTGTACCGCAAGTCGATGTATGCAACGATTTAGAGGGGAGCCTGATCACGAATGAAAGATAAATGGTTGACAGATGGAAGCAGCGCTTCGATAAACACCTGAATTGACGATGCGTCAAGTAAAAGTAAAGTCAGTAGCAAATGGCCGGATTCTAGCCCGACCTCCACAGAATCTAGCGGGAAATTGAAATGCTAAATCACCTGCAAGGACAGATTGCTTGGCAAGCCCTACAAAATTGGAAAAGAAGCAATGACTAGTGCGTAATGAGCTGTTTTCAAGGTTGGGAAGAGGAGAAACTATCTGAAGAGTGAGTCATCTGCCTCATTTACAAAAAAAAGTCAAAAAGGAACATGAAGGCCCTCAGAGAACGGAAAGTGTTGCGAATCATCCACGATAGAGGGCAGACGAGCAACGGCGAAGGACGAACTCGTTACAAAAATGTAACCTCTTGAGATTTTAGCGATGCACCACTACTACCAAACTAGCTCGTCTTTCTCATATCTTGATAGTTGCTACGAGGTTCCTGTAAACGTTTCCAAACACTCTTCTCTTGGATTCCGGAAAGAGATTGGTTTGCTACCGTAGCTCCTATCGGTATAGTTTCACGGTTTGCAATGTTGCTCGGTGCTGAATATCTACGCGTGCAGGATTCTTCTCGTTTATGCTCACTTGAAACCTATGTGGAACTTTGAAAGATACTAGGTTCTAGATGTCACGTTGTTGATTATCTAGAGCCATGAACACGGTCACCATGAAAGATTGTATCAACTCTTGCATTATTGCAAAAATAACTATGACATCACGATAAACAATTTGATAAATCGAGCGGAGATCGACCCAAAAAAAAAGGACTCAAAAACATTTATAAGAACGAAAACAGAATATCCTACACACCAAACGTTCAAAACGACGAGGAAAATATGTATACAACGAGTTTCGAATATTGCCAAACCAGGTCTACACATCGAGTACCATTATAGTAAATCCCATCCTTTGCCCATCTGTGTTTTGATGGTTTCGTACAGATGCGTAGCGTTCATCGACTCGTCAGCCTGGATACGAAGTGTCCGAGCACAGTTGCTCCGTGTGAGCATGTGTTTTACTTAAACCCGTATCATTGAGGAACTCTATTGTCGATCGCAAGTCTAGAAATGAGCAGCCTTGGAGTCAAAACATAACCCCAATTTTCGATACAGACCAGCTCAAGACTAGGTGGAGATACGTTGTATCAAATGATAGGAAATACGTAAGAAGGAAGAAAAAAGAATACACATAAAAACAAACAAACAAGAGAGGCTCCTTAGTCAAGAAGTAGGCTTCTATCTCTTATTTCAATAATTCATTCTGCGCCTCAATGTATGAGTACAACATTACACTCGTGACTATTGATAGAAATCTACACCGGCTTCGGAAGAGGACCACCCAGTACTCAGTACGTAAAGCAAGTTCCATTGCACAATGGTCCAGGAGATGCATTTAAGTGGAAATTAGCATTTGGAGCTTGATAGTTATCCTCTAGACAAAAACTGTCTTATGGCGGGTTTACATTAGGGAGATCTATAGCTATAGATGGATTTGTTCACGTGAAAATATGTGTAAACGGGTGAGAATAAATATGATACACATATTCGAGGTATATATAACTTGAATAAATTCAGCATATGTAAACGCTTGTGAATTTCTCACTGGTGAGAAATTACTAAAGTTGGATGCAGTTCTACTTCAGGTGAATAAATTCACCGAAAATGTGAATAATTCATTATAGAAGTTCACGCTAGTGTAAACGGTTGATGCAATTTCTATAAATCTCATCATATTTTTTCACATGAATATATCACTAGTCCAAACCCACCCTTAGACAAAGTTGTTACTCATGATAGAGCGCTGGTTTCTATGTTGTCAGAAATAGGGTGACCAAAATTGTCGATGAAATAAAAAATCTAACTTTCTTATCTTTATAGATAGAGGTAAACATAGTTCGACAATGTTGTAGCTCCAATTATTTGAGACATTTTTTTAGAACGGCGTTTTGCTCTATCTTTTAAAATAACCGATATAGCGCCTTTTTCTAAGTTACGTAAGGGTCACCCTGAAAAAAACAGTTTTTTTTTGTTCTAACTTTTATATTTCAAATTCCACATGCAAACTGTTTTCGAAAGACTTTTAGAGCATACTAAAGGGTGTGTCACATCAAATTGCATCACGGAAAAAACGCTGTAGAAATTCGCCCAGTAGACCGATCCTTTTGAAAATTTTAGACAGTAAAATAAAAACTATTAAACAACTTTTGGCATTTTCTTTTTATTCATACTTCGAGCCCAAGCCCGTATGCTCGCACCTTCCTCTTTACACCGTCCATAAGGTTCTGTACAACGTCAGGTTGTAGTTTTTTTTTTTGAACAGAAATCAATTTTCTCTTGAAGTCCGCCTCCGATTTGACAACTTTTGGGTTCTTCCGGAGGGCCTGCTTCATAATCGCCCAATATTTCTCTATTGGGCGAAGCTCCGGCGCGTTGGGTGGGTTCATTTCCTTTGGCACGAAGGCGACCCCGTTGGCACGAAGCGAGATCCGGCCAGAAGATGGTCGGGCCCTCGTGCTGCTTCAATAATGGTAGTAAGCGCTTCTGTAGGCACTCCTTAAGGTAAACCTGCCCGTTTACCGTGCCGGTCATCACGAAGGGGCGCACCGCTTTCCGCAAGAGCAGATCGCTTGCCACACCATGTACTTTTTGGCAAACTTGGATAGTTTCTGCTTGCGAATCTCCTCCGGAACGCTGAATTTGTCCTCTAAGGAGAAGAACAACAGGCCCGGCAGCTGACGGAAGTCCGCTTTGACGTAGGTTTCGTCGTCCATTACCAGGCAATGCGGCTTCGTCAGCATTTCGGTGTACAGCTTCCGGGCTCGCGTCTTCCCCACCATGTTTTGCCTTTCGTCGCGGTTAGGAGCCTTCTGAACATTGTATGTACGCAGGCCCTCCCGCTGCTTGGTCCGCTGGACGAATGAACTTGACAAATTCAGCTTATTGGCGACATCCCGGACCGAACTTCTCGGATCACGTCTAAACTGCTTAACTACGCGCTTGTGATCTTTTTCACTGACGGAGCATCCATTTTTGCCGTTCTTCACCCTCCGGTCGATGGTTAGGTTCTCGAAGTATCGTTTTAGTACTCTGCTGACCGTGGATTGGACGATTGCCAGCATCTTACCGATGTCCCGATGTGACAACTCCGGATTCTCGAAATGAGTGCACAGGATTAATTCACGACGCTCTTTTTCGTTCGACGACATTTTTCCAAATTTACGGTGACAAAAATTTGACAGTGAAGCATAACCAACGTGATCAATACACTCTTATCTGATTATAAGCGAAAGCTGAAGATATAATTCCTAAAAATTAAATTTCTACAGCGTTTTTTCCGTGACGCAATTTGATGTGACACACCCTTTAATACAAACATTTTTCGATGCAGAACTTGTTAATATCTCAACTTTACTCAAAGTTATTGATATTTCTTCCCGAAAAACACGCTCTTTTCATTTGTTTGTCATTCTGGGGCAAGCATAAAAAATGTTTGTTGACAGAATTTGAAAGAACAGATTTCACTCTATGTAATATGTGATTTTCAAAACTATGTTATTTTTTGTGTTTGAGTAAATTAAAATTGAAATCATGAGTTTTTGGATGAAAACTCATCAACAACTTTGAGCAGGATTAAGAATATTTCAAATTCTACATTAAAACTGTCTTCGTACGACTTTTAGAGCTTATCGATACCAACATTTTGCGATGCAGAACTTGTCCATATCTTGATCCTACTGAAAGTTATTGATGATTTTTTACCCAAAAACTCCTGATTTCATTTTTTAATATACTCAAACACGAAAAATAACATAGTTTTGAAAATCACACATCATGTAGAGTGAAATATGCTCTTTCAAATGCCGCCAATAAACTTTGTTTACGTTTGAGAATGACAAACAATTGAAGAGAGCGTATTTTTTTAGAAGAAATATCAATAACTTTGAGTGAAGTTGAGATATTGACAAGTTCTGCGAACTGTCGAACAAGTTCGAAAAGTGTTTGTCTTAGTAAGCTCTAAAAGTCTTTCGAAGACAGTTTGCATGTAGAATTTGAAATATAAAAGTTAGAACGAAAAAATAGTTTTTTTTCATGGTAACCGTAACGTAACATAGAAAAAAGGCGCTATATCGATTATTTTAAGAGATAGAGAAATTAGCGGAGAATGAACTGAAAATTTAAACCGTCTTAAAGCCGAAAAGAAGAAGAAGAGATAGAGACAAACTTTGTTCTACAAAGGCGTCTCAAATAACTGGGACTACAACATTGTCGAACTATATTTGCCTCTATCTCTAAATATAAGAAAGTTATATTTTTTATTTCATCGTAAATGTTGGTCACCCTATTTTTGACATCATCAAAATAAGCGCTCTATCATATGCAACAACTTTGTCGAAGACAGTTTTTGTCTAGAGAATAACTGTCGAGCTCTAGATGCTAATTTCCACTTAAATGCATCTCCGGGACCATTGTGCATTGGTATCGGTGGTCATACCTCGGCAGTGGTACACTAACAACCCTAGTAGGTTAGAATATTAAGGGCTGAGCTTGAATGATGGGTTTGTGAACACGAGGTCCCACTGCTTGTATCAATTCCCGTATATATTTGATTAGGCAGAGGTATAACAGGGGTAAGATGTGGTGGAGCGTGAAGAAGTCAGTTAAGTCTTATATGGGCCACACGGTTTGGAGAACAGGCACTGAAAGTCTGCCTTCTATTGGTTATACCCTCTGTTCTGGAATGTGGAGAAGGTTGTGTCACACGTTAGGTAAGCCACACTCTCCGTATGAGATGCTGGAATGTGAAAATGATGGTTCCATTAGATGTTGAAGGTAGGTACGGAAAGTTTTTTTTTTCGGAGACCGTAAAACGGAGACTTTCGACAGAGAATATGTCAAAACACTTCGCGCAGATTGCGATATCTTCCCGAAAAACTAAAGAAATTTTTAGCTATTAGCTATTTTTGCGAAGATACCATGGCGAGGAAATGAGACGACGTTCAGCTTACTGGTGGCATCAGATTCTCAGTAATCTCCACGAAAGGCGCTTTCTGGTTAATGTATTGTCTTCAATACTGATATATGGAGGCCCTACTTGAGTTGCGGCTCTGGAGATGCATCGCAATCGAAGGAAGTAGTTAATCTCAATTTATCTCAATTTCGTCTGAAACAGTACGTGTTTTTACAGATACGATTCCCTTCGGCTTAATCCTGGTAGAAAACGGCGAATGATGTACACATAAGGGCGTCAGAGGAATAAGTAAAGCGATCCTCAGCGTGGAACCCGAGAACAACAGAAAAGAAAGGAACAGAAAAAATGAAGATGAAAATTACTATCGGACCTAGTTCCTTTCTGGACATGACTCAACAGTGGTCTGGGGAAAGAAAGAGGCATAACGAAAAAGTATAAGGAGTTTTTTTTTCTCCAAAAATGCCTCGAGGCCTAACAAACTCTAACATATCCGAACAATTCCTAGAACTGCACTATGTATAAATCGTTTATCAAACCAGTACTATGATCACAAAGTATGAATAGTTCAAATTTCACACGTTTCTCAATCTCATGATTGTAAAAGACAACATGTTAGATTCTAAATCTAAAGACACGGATTAGCCTGAATGGAAGATTCTCAAGCTAAGTGGAGTTCTCGATAAATGAGTGTGATTGAATATAAAGTTTAGGTACTTCACAATGAAAGCATCACTGTTAAGCGTCACAAATGTAAAATATTAATCAAGTCGTTGTTCATTTTGTGGGACGATTTAAACGAATTAAACTTGAAACTAATCTAATTCTCTTCAAGCAAAAATACATACGAATACAAACATCATGTAGTTCTAGAACTGTAGCGTTATGTCTAAACACCTTCTCGCACGTGGCACGTGACGGAAACGGTCTGAAGAAAGAGCAGCACCATCACATTTGAACTCGAAATATGTAGACCTTCGATAGTGGATAGCCTACGATATATCTGCAACGGAGCACAACACCGCACACGACAGACCCGCAGGCAGATGTTGTGGAAAAACACCACACAATGTCAGTGATAAACACGTACATTTTTCCGCAACGTAACTAAGTTCTATTTCGCCGAGTAGCTGTAGCACAACTTAAGCGTGGTTGAGGTGGAACACAGAAAGCGGGAAGAAAGCATAGAAACGGAAGTGAAATAAATCAGAAATACCGGAGGCAAAATTCCAGAGCGTAGCAGAATGAAACAAATGGCCCATGTACACTCCTCGGCGATTCGCCGAGTCTAAAACTCTTCTTCTTATAACTCAAGATGTTTGCTGATATATGGGTATGTCGGAATAGTGATGAGGGTCATTTCGGTTCGGTGCAATTCTGAAGGACGTTCTTCACACGAGTCTACTGTCTGTGCCTTTCAGCAGCTATCACGATAACCTCGATTGTGACTTGTCACTTGTCGAACTCTTTTCATCGAAGATGCCCTCGGCCAAAACCAATATGAACAGCTTTTGACCTTTTTTAAATTTAACACGTTGATTGCCACGTCAGGTACCGGTGACTGACACACCGAGTTATCGCTCAGGCAGCGTCAGTCACCGGTGATTCATATAAGCTTATAAGCATTCCCTTTCGAACAGAAATACCTTCCAATAGGATGAGAAATGATGGCTCTAATACGTTTAAAAATTTCCATAGATTCGCTATAAAACCGTGGCACACAACGTGTTAAATAAAAAAAAAACTAAGATTTTGCTCTTTTATCTATAACACTTATTATATGTCAAATTGGGTATAGTTATCGCTTGTTTTAGTTCAATTAGTCTTAGTCATCTTAGTCACTGTTATGGTAATAAAAATCGTCAACGAATCTTTTTTCCATTACACACATTCAAAAATAGAAATAAAGACACATACGAAACCGATTAATCACACACGCACTCACCAATTACAATCATTTTATGTACAAAATAGAATTTAATTGTATTTACAGTAATATGTTTTCGCAACTAACACGAGCGACTACCGTTGTCAAACCTAAAATTGCCCGCTATAACTCGATCGATCCATCGCGTATATCTGTCCGTTCCGAAGAAATGGCAAAAAAAAACATATTTAGTTAAAACCTACTTCCGAAAAACGGTAACGAGGCGGTCTCGATCTTGGCAACCACCGCCGAGGGTCCAAACAGAACCACACACAACGAGTCGTAAAACGCGGTGTGGGGAGCCACGCAGATGACCGGGGCGTCCTTGGGCGAGGCCCGCTCGCCCTTCGTCCGGATGAAGTGGAACGAACCGAACACGAACAGCATTCGCATCACTAGCGCGGTTAGGTGGCGTAGCTGTCTAGAATAATGGAGCAAATGGTTTGGCAGGGTTTCGAGCAGATGTTAACTGGCAATAACTATATATGCGAGTATTATATGGGCGTGCTAAATATAGGATATATCAATACTACTGTTAGATTAGTGGACTAAAACTCGATTCCAAAATGGCATATGGCTTCTACATATGGTATACTAATTTCTGATTACCATTAGACGGTTGGTTTCTATTTCCTTATTGCATATTCTGGTTTTGTATATTTGTCGAAGTCCTGGTAGTAAACTAATACAAACATCAGATCTTTCAGGGTATGTACCGTTTCTCGCGGAATTTTTAGCCTACTTGTTCTACAGATGTTAAAATGTGGAATACGTATACGCACTTTCAAAGAGTGACAGACCAACCTACTCTAATGAGTAATAATGTACAACAAATTTACAATTATTTATATATCATAGAAATTGAAAACAGTGAACTGTTGTACTAGCTTAATTTAACATATATCTAATAAAAATTGAATTTCTATTTTTTTTTGTTTTATTTTTACTAAAAACAGGGAGCCTCCATTCTTTCTGGGACAGTCTCTATAGCGACTACTTCAATGTTAAACATATTAATTACAGTCGATATCACGTGAGGTCATTAACATGAATTTGTTTTCATTACTTGTTTCATTACTTATTACTTGTTGACCGATAATGTTAACTCGTTCCTCGATTACTTTCCAATTTATGATCTTAGAAACATTTTCCTAATTCTAAGTGTGTTTTATTTCAATTCACGTATTGACAAAACAGTCCATTTTTTCCAACATTTTAATTCTGAATTATAGTAATGCTTCGAAATCCGGATGCTTAAGCGCTTACGAATATAGCTTGAACTACAAAAAAATATTGACATATCAGAGCATGAAAAATTAGCGTTCCTATAGAATTAGGAGGCCTTCATCTAAGCTATGAATCACATAATTCCACAAAATCATGTTATATTTGTTCAAAATTAGAAATTTCACATTTCACGGACACTTTTGTTTTTAAACACGGACACATGTTTTTTTTGCAATTCTTTGAGAGAAATTATTTATTAATTATTGTAGAACTTATTAAGGGGTGGGTCATAAGTAGCGGGACTAAGTGGAAACACGTTTGGTACAAAAGTTTGTTTTATTAATTCAATTATTTATTGTTTTTTCACAAGATGATCACTACAAGATGACTCCATAAATATATACTTTCAAATGTGTATCATATGGGCTTTCATATGGGTATCAAATGAAAGGGTTGATGGATAGAACACAGTTATTTACGAAAACTGCATATCCAAGATGGCGGCCGCTACAAAATGGCGGATTACATGTTCCCTCAGAACTCCATCAATATGGGTATCAAACGAAATGACTTGACTAGTAGAACACAGTCATTGATGAAAAATGAAAATCCAAGAAACCCGCTAGACTTTTTTTTGTGGGGTTATGCGAAAGACCGTGTCTACGCCAACTCTCCGCAAACTCTCGAACATTTGAAAGACAACATTCGTGAAGTTATGACCGAGATACCGCCCCATATGTGCCGAAATGTCATCGAAAATTACCTGTGCCGGATCAAGGTGTGCGAGGAAGCCCTAGGTGGACATTTGAATGATGTTGTATTTCACACATAATGGCATAAACCAAACTTTAATTTGAAATAAAATTTTCATCGAAATTCGAATTCTAAGTCTGTTTTATTTCAATTCACTTTCGAAATTTAAAGTTGGAAAACCCTGTATTTGCAATATTTATCAATCTCACCCATTGTCACCCCCATCGACGGTACCTTTCATTTGCACTCAAGTAATCATGAATCGGTTATGCAGTTCAAAAGTTACACATTTTCAAATAAGCGTATTGGCAGAACAAACCATTTTTCTTCAATAGATTCTTTTTTTTCTTTTTTCTAGAATTGCTGTGTAATGAATCACAAACTTCAAATTGTATATTAACTCTCAATAATGTTTCCATCAGCATGAAACTTTTACTTACTGGGTCCAATGACACGTATGTTTGTTTAGTGTATTTAGTGTATTTTCCATTGAAAAATGAAACACTGCGAAAGAATTTTTCGATTTTACTCGAACCATCTATGTTTAATCATAATCGAAAAAGTCAAGACCCCTTTTTTATCCGTAAGAGTGTAGCATTCTGAATACCCCATGAGTTAACCATGAGTTTAACATATAGTCCTATTATGGAACTAATACAGCATCTTTAATGCCAAATGACAGTATATCCGAAATTGTAATGCATGTCAGCCAGTTCATGTCAGGCTTTTTTGTTATTGTTAATGTATATCAACATTAATGAAAAAGAAATGAAAACAAATGAAAGCATTATAAGCGCGTTGAGTTCTACCATATAATGCTTGTAAGTAATAGAACAAAAGCATTAATATTGCTAATGCTGATCCAAATAAAAAACAAACCAGTTCAAGTTTATGTACAAACGGGTTCTAAATATCAACAATTTTGGATTTCATGTCCAAATTCTTGTCTTAAGGTGGCAGATTTCACATATTCAATTAAATTTTAATATATTTTAATTATGAGGAAGAACTACGTCATTGAAAACTTCACTTTAAGGTTAGTTCAAAAGCTCAATTTTTCGCACATAAAAAAAAACATCGTAATAAGTGTTTGATGCCAAATAGAAGTCCAGCTGATGCATTTTGTAGATAACAACAATTTGCTAATACCGAAACAGTCGGGATATCGAGAGCGAAACTCTTGTGAAACCGCTCTGAATCTGGTGTTAGCAAAATGGAAAGAGAATATCGAGGCGAAAGAGAATATATGAGCGGTATTTCTGGATCTTAAACGCGCTTTTGAAACAATTTCTAGGCCCTTATTGTTACAAACATTGGAGCGCAATGGAATTGTAGGAATGTCGTATAAATGGTTCGAAAGCTATTTGTTCGACAGAACTCAAAAGACTCGTTTTAATGATTCTATTTCCGATCCCATCGGCAACTCACTCGGGGTGCCACAGGGAAGTGTCTTAGGGCCATTTTTATATATAAATGATCTGCGACGGGTTTTACGATATTGTGACATTAATTTGTTCGTGGATGATACTGTTCTGTTCATCGCAGCTAAGAATATAAAGGAAACCGAGGGACACATAAACGAAGATTTGCATTCTCTGGCTCAGTGGCTTAAATTCAAACAATTGAAATTGAATGTTGGCAAAACAAAATACATGCTAATTTCTTCAGCAGTATTGACGTAAATTTTGAAATAGCTGGTGAGACATTAGAACGCGTGAATGTAATCAAATACCTAGGAGTTATCATTGATGACAATTTAACTTTCAAGTCTCACATTAATAATGTCATCAAGAAGATTGCCAAGAAGTACGGCGTTTTGTGTCGTTTGAAAAAAAAACTGACGGTGAACAGTAAAATTAAACTGTATAAATCATTGATCTCACCGCACATAGACTTTTGCTCGTCGATCCTATTCCTTGCAAACAATACACAATTAACGAGATTGCAGCGTTTACAAAATAAAATTATGCGTTTGATTTTAAGATGTAGTAGATACACTTCCTCTAATTTGATGTTGGACGCGCTACAGTGGCTATCTGTGAAGCAAAGAATTTACTATTTGACAATGGTGTTCATCTTTAAAATTTTAAACGGTATGCTGCCTCGATATTTGTGTGATCGAATTGAAAGAGGAAGTGATGTTCATAGATACAATACTAGAAACGCGGATGATGCAAGAACACCTAACTTTATATTCAGTAGGTCGCAGAACTCGTCGCTATACAAAGGAATACATTTTTTCAATTCGATGCCCAGGGAAATAAAACGAGCGGCAACAATGGCAGAGTTTAAGCGAATGTGTATTTCCCACTTTAAATCTGTTTTATAAACAGGGTTTCGAAAAATTTTTGTTAATTTTTTATGTTTATTAATTATTGAAATTTAAAAAAAATTTACAGGTATCTCAAACTGCCATGTTCGTACTTATGATGATGATGCTTTTTTTATTGTATTGTAGATTATTAAAAAAAAAAAAGAAAAACGAGCGTTGTCTAGGAAAGTTTGAGCCTCGTGCGCGTTTGGTGGGCCTGGACTAATGTTAATAATGAACACTGGCAGTAAACTGACACACAATGAAATTTTATGTAGGGTCTGAAGTGGAGACTGGAATTGGGATAGCTCATTCAGAATTGTCGTACACTATCTTTCACCAGATGGTGGTATCGATTATTTCTGATTGTAGCAGATCTCTTTTATGTTCTGAGTTGAAACTTTTGGATATTGGGTTCAATTCCCAATCAGTGAAGGATCTTCCCGGGTTGGAAATTTTGTTGACATGCCTTGGAAAAAACTTTGGGCCTGAAGTTGAGACTATGACTTTGTCAATGTCAATATGGATAGGACCATTGTTTGTTTTTTCGCAGTTTATGCCTATTTTTAATGTTCTATTGATATATATTAATGCCTGCAACAGAGCCAGTTCGCTTTGTTTTTGTTTTTATAATACTGGCTTCTTGATATGTTTGAAAATAAATATTATCTATAAGATAAATCGTCCTGCTCAAACCTTTGTAGGGGTATGAGGCGGGCCATCATCATCATCAAGATGTTTAGTAATTTTCAAAAGACTATACACACGTAAAAAATGAGATGCAGTTGGAAACAGAATTTTAAACCTTAACGTTCCTCATAATTGAGCGGGTAATGAAGGAATCGTTTTTTTTTTTGTTTTCAATTCGTTAAATACGAACGTCATTCGGCATTTGGCATAACTTTTCGAAGATAGTAACGAACCTGAATTTTATTCTTGTCAATCAACAATAAGTTTGTCAGGAAGGTTGAATCAAATTGATTGCATTATTCAATCTCACTCAACCCCAAAAACTTGGAATGAGTTGGCATCTTTAAAATAGAGGCAAATTCTGACTTGGGATGATGTAATAGCACTACAGCAGTGTTTACACGTATCTTGTCTCGTTGCTCAATTCAACATGCTTCAACATCCTTTCACGAATAAATATTCTTATTTATGTTTGGATTGCTGTTGTTTATTTATATGTCTCCTCATCCCAACAACAACCACTGTAATTGCTCTAACGTGCGAGTTATAATCAAAAGACACTGCCGCTTGGGAACTGAAGAAGTGCAGAACATAAATCTAGTAAGTAAGTACACAAAATTCCACAAAGTATCGCTCATGCTTTCTGGTTCTACAAGGAACGTTACTAATGTCAGTCTAACCCCTGTTAGTAAGTGTCGCTACAAAGTTCATCATCCAGAAAGAAGCGAAGCGATTGAAGTACTGATGGAAGGTTCGTCCTGCTTTTCATCAATTTATTCAACTAACTTATCCTCTCGGATTAATCTAGCCGAATTATAAACACATCCCACCGCGAAAAGCACTCAAAGCAACTCAAACAAAAAGTTTTAAGTAAAAAGGAAAAACAAAAGTGCAACTCCGATCGACCGAGAGTATGACAGCTCAAATTTGCGCTCTATGTTTTGTCATCGACTTGCGCCACCCAACCGTGAGAGAGCTGCTTTGCAGCACAATGATGCCGAAGGATTTCACGTATATTTAAAATAGAAAAGTACACAATCATCGCCAGAGCATCGCAGCGTATGACGTTTGAATGAGACTTCGTTGGATGGAAACATTGAATGGAGAAAATGCACCAATCTGAAAAGACTAATGGGACAGGAGAAAGATCGCAGATAAAACCGCATCACAAGAGGAGAAAGAGGCGGAATTGTTGTTATTGTTTCGTTGAATTCACCTCTCATAGATGCAGGGTTGAGTGGCCTCCAGACCTACGACAATAGACATCCACAATATACTTCTTTTTTGCAGGAAGTTCCGCGAACAATTCGGCGTGCTTTCTTGAAGGTTTTGAATAATGGAAGCACCGCAACCGAGGCCAAAGTGGTAGAAATAGTAGTTCGGCAGTCTATTTCTGTTTTGCCGAATTTGCGAATTACTATAACAAAGAGAATTCAAAACCTGTTTTCAAATACTGGTTTTAAAATGACGCAGTCAGAATCTAATGGCAGATAGCTGGCTAGTTTTCTTTCCACGTTGTTATCGATCTGATTGAATCTTAAAAAACAAAATAATGCAACGACCTAATTGAACAATCATCAAATTATCTATTGCACCAATTTCCCCCATCAAAATGTTCTAACTTCCGCAGTAAACACATATTATCTCGGCATCAATGTCGCCATTAGCATACCGGATGGACTCGCGTCACACGCTAGTCGCTTGAGTCGGGTCAACAGCCTTCGATTTTGCCCATTTTGCTCTCCTATAAAACCGGCTTAGGTGAAGCAGGAAATGATTTGGAGCGAATGCGAAGTTCAATGGGACTGGGCCCACAAAAAAAACCCGTTTCTTTTCCCCATGTTTGACCGTAACCGCAATGACATAATGAGCGATCGTCTCTTTCGCTTTCTAAGTCATAGGTTGACGCATTTCCAATTGCTGATTGAGGATAGCAAACGTCGAAACCCGTCGTCTACACCAAATCGAATTTCAAGTTCAACCTTTAGTCGCTGATTGGACCAAGCGCTTCGTTTCGTGTTGTTGGCAGCCGATTGTCGCGTCTCATCAATCCAACACCATTAACACTGTATTGGTTCCATCGGTCCGCGGTTTGTCATACCGAAATCCTCTGCGTGTTGTTATTGTTGACACTCACTTTAGGTTTTTGTCGGGAGGAATCACGTCATACGTCGTTGCTGCCGCTGTTGTTTACAACGGGACAGACATTGTTTCTTACTACGCAGCATTTAAGAACCTAATTGAAAATTACTTTGAGCGCAAACACGGGAGAAATGAATCAGATGGATGGCGCGATAAATTTCTAGCAAAGAGGATAAACTGAATGGTGATGTAAGGAAACTTACATACGAAGTACAGGTCATACGCGGGAAAATTACCGCATATAAAAACACTTCTAATAATCAAGTTATTCGTTTTATTTGAACCGTGGATCGATTACACTTATAAGTGAAAATTAACTTCACTCAAATGATCACCACCACCATTCGATTTGCAAACGTCGATATGATGGTGGCTACAATTGTATATATTCTCGGCAATTATGTTGTTCTTCAAGTCGTGAAGACTGATTGACTTCTCCACATAGACGCTGCTTTCCAAATAAAAATAGTGCAGAGCAGATCCCAACCGGTAATTCGCGACCGACAGGTGGCCGTGAAGCCTGTGCAGAGGGACTACATTTTCCATCCGCTGAATTTATTAACACCACTATTCTAATGAGGAAAACTCTCATTATTCATCTGATGTTCATATGCACATGTCAGTAAGAATCTGACGAATGCTTTCCTGAAAATACTGGAATGGATCATCAAAATTGTTAACCACCTCGAAAGTAGAGCTCTGAAGTCGGCTTTGTTCAAGGACTTTGCAATGAAATGAAATTAGATCACGAGGTTCTCTTTTTCTTCATGTTTTCTGACCCAAACGCCGTCGACTATCGTTTTGTTCTCATCGCTTAAACTCTAGAACGCGATTCTCTCGAAATTACACGATTTTCTTAAAATTACGCTCCGCCTGCGAATGACGGATCTCAATAATAGCATGTCCGAATAAGAACCTGAAATTATTGAGAAACCAGAGCAGTGGGTCCAAAGCCCCAGAAAAGGAGGATGGTTGTAATAGCTGTTATCCATGGTTATTATGGAAAGGAAGTAATGGATAAACCCCTAAACCAAGGTGTGAAGCGACCCGTGCCGAGGGATGAATGGTAGGGGGGGTTTTAAACCTTGCCGTTAACGGAGCCTGTGGAGCACCAGGGCTCCCTCCACAGTATCGTCTGCCCTTGCTGCATTAAGCCGGTCACTGATGCAGTGGACCTTCTTTACCGCGAGACTCGTGGGACTTCTATGAATAATCCACATCCAAATGAACAAAACGAGCGGTCGAAAATAACGCAGAACACTAAGGTTCTGCAAATAAATCTCCATCACGCTAAAGCAGCATCTAGTGTGCTGTCTAGGAGGTTTATTGAAGACGCTATGGATTTAGCTTTAATTCAAGAGCCTTGGGTCCACAAAGGAAGAATACTTGGTATTCATACTGGTTCATGCAAGTTATTCTACGACGACAAGCATGACTCCCCAAGAACTGCTGTTCTAGTAAAAGCAAATATTAAGTGCTTTCCTATAACAGAGTTCATTCAAAGGGACATCGTCGCGATCAGAGTTGAGATACCAACCGCCAAGGGAAGATCCGACATAATAATTGCGTCGGCTTATTTCCCTGGTGACGTACCTGAGGCACCTCCCCAAGAGGTTGCGGCGTTCGTAAATTATTGCAGAGAAATCAAAAAAGACTTCATCATCGGCTGTGATGCCAATGCTCATCACACTTTGTGGGGTAGTACTGACATAAACAGTCGAGGTGACTGTCTTTTAGAATTTCTCTCTTCAAACAACATTGACATTGCCAATATAGGCAATGAACCAACGTTTATAAACGCTATCAGACAAGAAGTCCTGGACCTAACACTGTGCAGTCCGGTAATTTCTTCGAAAATACACAACTGGCACGTTTCGGAAGAGGCGTCTTTGTCTGATCACAGACACATTATCTTCGAATGGGATGGTGGCTTGACAGTACAGAGAGAATATCGTGATCCAAGAAAAACCAACTGGGAACGATATTCACTTGAACTCGAGTCAGAAACTCTTAACACAAGAATAAGGTCGATTCAACAGCTCGAATCAACTTCAAAAGAATTAAATGATACGATAGTTTCTGTCTACAACAGTATTTGTCCACTTAAGAGAGTTTCTTCGACAAGAAACGTTCCATGGTGGAACAAAAGGCTCGAGCGGCTACGTAAAACAGCGCGGAAGCTGTTCAACAGAGCTAAAATTAATTCGGATTGGTCTCAATATAGGAGCGCCCTAACCGAATATAATAGAGAACTAAGACGATCTAAACGAAAATCTTGGGTAAATAACTGCGAAAGCATTGAAAGTACCCCAATCGTTGCAAGACTAAGTAAGACTCTTGCAAAAGACCACTCGAACGGGCTAGGTTCCCTCAAAAAGGACGACGGTTCGTTCACAAAATCTCCCTCAGAAGTATTAGACTTACTGATGAAAACTCACTTCCCGGGATCTACATCGGTTCATTCTGATACCAATCCTAACTACAACCGCGACATGAAATGCTCTCGAAGGAATTCTCAAAGTGCAAAGGATGTCGCAAAGATAGTTGCTGGAATGGTTTTCACGAGGGCCAGAGTAGAAAGCGCGGTGAGATCCTTTCAACCGTACAAATCCGCAGGTGCAGATGGAATTTTTCCAGCCCTGATTCAAAAAGGAGAATCTAAGCTGATTCCATCTCTAATCGAGATTTTTAAGGCAAGTCTGATACTAGAGCACATTCCTTCCACATGGAGACTCGTTAAAGTGGTCTTCATTCCAAAAGCTGGGAAACATGATAAATCACTCCCAAAATCATTCAGACCAATTAGTTTATCATCAATACTGCTGAAAACTATGGAAAAAGTATTATATGAATACATAAAGTCTGTATTCATGTCCAAATGCCCTTTATCTAAATACCAGTTTGCCTATCAATCAGGCAAATCCACAGTCACAGCGTTACACACGCTTGTGACTAAAATTGAAAAATCTCTTTCGTCAAAAGAAACTGCATTATGTGCGTTTCTTGATATCGAAGGGGCTTTCGACAATGCTTCCTATGTATCAATGGCACAGGCTATGAGAAGAAGACATTTCGATGACTGCATAGTCGAATGGATCAAAGGCATGCTCACAAATAGACAAATCACCTCGGAGCTGGGTGGGTCATCGACATTTGTGATTGCAACGAAAGGTTGCCCACAAGGAGGGGTTCTATCACCTCTACTTTGGTCACTGGTGGTTGACGACCTTCTGATTAGTTTGGAGGCGAATGGTTTCGAAACCGTGGGTTTTGCTGATGATTTAGTCATAATGGTACGTGGCAAATTCGACGATGTGATATCGAGCAGGATGCAGATGGCCTTAAACCTTACACAATCATGGTGTATCAAAGAAGGTCTGAGCATAAATCCCTCAAAAACAACAATAGTTCCTTTCACCAAAAAGAAGAAACTGCATCTGCAGACTCTAAATCTTGGAGGAGAGGAAATAAAATTCAGCGTTTCAGTGAAATATCTAGGCGTAATCCTAGATGCTAAACTAAACTGGAACGCACACTTAGATGCAATTATCAGTAAGGCCAACATTGCCCTTTGGGCATGTTCTAAAATAATAGGTAGAACATGGGGCCTGAAACCAAAAATGGTTATGTGGGTCTATACAGCAATTGTGCGGCCTAGGATAACCTATGCCTCATTAGTATGGTGGCCAAAGACTAAGGAGACTGTAGCTACAAAAAAGCTAAACAAACTCCAACGACTGGCATGCGTTGCTGTAACAGGAGCAATGCGAAGCACACCCTCAAAGGCATTGGAGGCTATCCTTCACTTGTTACCTTTGGGTCAACATGTTCAGCTGGAGGCTAATAGAAGCGCTCTAAAGCTAAAAAGATATAAAAAAAAATTAGACGGGGACAAAACTGGTCATTTGAGCATCCTGAATCTCTTACCCGTTGGACCAACCTCAGAGATGAACAGCGATTGGATGGAGCCAAGGACCAATTATGACATTCCATACACAGTGATCGAACTTTCTCGTTCAGTATGGGATGAGGGTGGTCCCGATGTTCGTAATGGTTCAATCCTGTTCTATACCGATGGGTCGAAAATGGGTAACAGAACAGGTGCTGGAGTGTATGGTCCCAGAATAAAAATTTCTGTAGCTATGGGGAACTGGCCAACAGTGTTCCAGGCAGAAGTAGCTGCAATAATAGAATGTATAAATGTCTGCCTTAAAAGAAATTATAGACATGCTAACATTTGTATCTTCTCAGACAGTCAAGCAGCACTTAAAGCCCTCAATGCTTTCAAGTGCTATTCAAAAATTGTCTGGGAATGCATTTGCCTTTTACGACAACTGTGTCAGAGAAGTTCGGTACAACTGTACTGGATTCCTGGCCATTGCGGTATAGAGGGAAATGAACAAGCAGATGAACTCGCAAGACGCGGCTCAAGCTCACCCTTCACTGGTCCAGAACCATTCTGTGGAATTTCTGAATGTGTGTTGAAGAGTGAGCTGAAGAAATGGGAAGACCGGGAAGTAATGGCCAACTGGATGGCTGTACAACTCAACCAGTCAAAAAAATTTATCACGCCGAGTATTAAAATTACTCAACAATTGCTGAGTCTTAATAAGAAAGACTTCAGCACATTCACTGGTCTTATAACAGGACACTGTCCGAGTAAATACCATCTCAAAAACATAGGTTTAGTGCAAGATGATATTTGTCGCTTTTGTAATGCCGAAAGCGAAACCTCGGAACATTTGCTCTGCAAATGCGGAGCACTAACAAGACGCAGACTTCAACACCTTGATAAGGCTATTCTGGAGCCCAAGGAAGTTTGGTCTGTGTCGCCGATCAGGACTATAAATTTTATCAAAAATTTTATCAATAAATTTTATCAAAAATTATTCCTGATTGGCACCTATCTCGCTATAGCTTTCAGTCTACTTCTTCATCAATAAGCAGTAGATAAGCTTGAAGCGTAGTACAAAAAATGGGGCATACCACAATAGTTCAAACTAATGGACGCAGTGGTTCACACCCAACAAGGGAAAAAAAAAATTACGCGATCTGCCAGGTTGTGACGAGCGCGCGTCGATGAAGCGGCAATCTTTTTTTACACAATTCTCTCGAAATTACGCGACTTTTTTTGCGCGAGCGCATTAGTCGCGTAAAAGTAGTATTCAGTGTAAATTTACTTTTCACGTAAAATTAACATGTATGGAATGCGGTTGATAAGCTCTGAGCCTCTTCAAAATTAGTTTTTTTTTAAATTATTCTCTACCGGTATTATTGTGGTCTTTGCTGAGATATTCGCCTCCCGAAAAAGCTCGTTTTACCTCAGTAACATCAAAATCGCGCGCTATTTTTTCTCTATGTTTACATTTTAGTCGATGGACAGACAAACGATGAGAGAAAATAAAATTCTTTTTCTCGCGAGTGATAAACTTCTACGCTTCCCGTTTTACATTACCTGTCCGTCTTACCCCAACTATATGTATATTTCAGCATTCGTGGAGACTGTCTATGAAGCAGAGAACGTTTTATATGATACATGAACCAGCAAATAACAGGTTTGTTTGCGTAAAAAAAAAATTTCGTTAAAGGATTTTTTTCAGTACCAAAACAAGGGGGTATTTTAGTCTAAAAATTCGTGAATAATTTGGCTTCATATTTCTGAAGTTTAGGCAATTAAGAAAATGTCATTTCAAGGATTTTTCGAAATTATTTACCGAGTTACAGCCATTTGAGCGACGCTATATATAATCTAGTTCAACATCTACTAAAAAAATTAAAACGCATTTATGGCACGTGTTTTATTACAACGGAAAAGGGGCAAATCTTAAGCTTCGTGGGGAAATTACGTAGCGCGTGAAGAGGGGAGGAGGTCCGAAAATCATATGAGGGGCTTAGAATGAAAGGGGTGTAGGTGATTTGATCGATTTCTCTACATCGACTCTCTCTCTGGATCTTAACTTAGCTGCAAATACATCCCCAGCTGTATTTACCAATGTGGAAAATAGGTCAGAACCTAAAACACTCATTAGGCTTAATTAGCTTTACTATACAAAGCGAAACTTCATCATTAAATAATAATGGATCTATCGGATTCTATAGCAAACTTAAATTGGAAAGCTTTTGCAGTTGAGTTGTTAACTAAATAAAAAGTTGATGAAGAGAAATCGATCAAGTCACTTACACCCCTTGCATTCTGAGCCCCTCATATGTTAGCGTTACGTAATTTGTGTACGATGCCAAAATCACAGATTGTTCAGGTACGACCATCTTCAATTTAGACGAAAATGTGTATACATTTTTTGTATAACAAACTAAGTGTCTTCCGGGGGTTGAAAGATTATTCTGACTAATCAGCAATTATTGGAAAACGAGTCTGCATTTCATGACAGATTTCAGTTTAAAAATTTTAGCTTGAAGCCCCTCTTTTCTATCTTCATTTTTCGTGTGAATACTTAAAGCATGTCGAAAATTTTGACAAAAAATCCAAATGCTTGTGACGAGTTTTATTTTACTCCAACTCAAAAGCCGTAGTCGAGGATAGTAACTGGATTCTTCCAAGATCGACTGTGACGGGACGCTTCCCGACAACATAGTCGCGCAAAAACAGAGTGCAGCGAGAAGCAGCCGTGCAACAGTTAGAGTCGTGGGTTTGCACCCGACCGGCGGAGAAAGCACTCGGGTGATAGTAACAATTGAATTGTTAGTAAACAGAGAACGCGTGGCACGCGAGAGCGCGACAAACGTTGAGGTCGGGCGCATGTTTACCATGTTCTATTGATTTTAATACCCCTGTCATAATGGTTTTACGAGGCATTGAAATGAATCACTAAACGTTGATCGAGGTATTGCTGGTGCCAAATACAAAGCGCGAAAGCAAACATTTGTAGATAATCATTTGCCAAATTGAATTAAGTAGCGCAAATATAGATGACCGACTAGAGAGATAGAACGCATATTTGAGCTTGTCGTATACGATCGTAAGAGGGAAGCTAATGCTAGAGTTAGGTTTGTTAGCTAGTTAGTAGAAGGTAAAACACTCATTAGGCTTAATTAGCTTTACTATACAAAGCGAAACTTCATCATTAAATAATAATGCGTAAACATAATCCATGTATCAATTGACTGAAATGCGTAAAAGTTTGGAAGCGAAGCGATATCATCATCAATGGTTATTACTCACCGCCTCCATCCGGACAATGGTTTGGTGCGAAGTTCCTCACGCGATAGTCCGTACAGTCCGATGTTCGCCAGGCTCCACGCTATCACCAGACAGATTATGATAAGTATAACTCGGAATGGCAATAGGAATACTGTCAAAAGTGCGGTCTGGAAAATTGGAAAAAAAAAGTTTTCATCAATACATCATGACATAAGTGGCTCATTATTATGGAGAAACTGCAATTTTCGGGAATTTCCGCATTGTCAACACCATTAGGCAAACTGCAACCGAAACTAATTTCAATTCCAAACGCGAATGACCGATCGAAACCAATGATTCAATCGCAAACATTCTCCACACGTCAACCTGACAAAGAGGCCAACAAACATAACAATTTCACTCGCAATCGGCGCAATTTATGGTAACAGCGGGATCTGAAAGGCAACGCACGAAATTGAACCAATGGCCAAAGTGTTAACACTTTCGTCTGCTGCAATGAGTCGCGTGACGAGCGAAAATAATTACAATTGCATAAGCATGTGTGGCACCACCATGGGAGACCCCAAAAATAATCGCGAAAAGTTGATTTTTTCAATAACGATACAACAATACTAAATTTGCTTGTCCGCAGTCTTGTGTTGAGACAATTACCAAAAAACAAATATCTCGGACCCGGATCTGCTTCTGTTAACCGCCAATGGTATAGTGCGGATTGAAATTTCCACTTCATCAACAATGTATGGAAAAGACAAAAAAATCTCGTTTTCTGAACGACACACTGTGGTGCTGTTTATCGTGTTTTTTTTTGTTTCATTCTATATCACATTTGCCGGTAAAATAATACTCACACAGCTTTGTTTCATCAGGCACCACACACCACATTCGATGCGTTAACCAAAACAAAATCAAGCGTTTCACATATTATTTAATTATTCACGAACAACAGAATTTTGTGCCAAGTTTCGCGGTTGGCATTAGTAATGATTGTTGGTTGGTGGTAGTGGTGAACTCGTGGGCGATAAATTATGTAGACTCTTATTGCTTCGGTTTCATTTAATGTCCCTCGTTCTTGAGATATCTCAGAGCAGTGTTCTGTTGGTCTCAAGCAAGCTAACTGCTTCACCACGTAAACAAAGAATGGTGGATCAAGATCAAGGTTTAAATGAGTTATGAAGTAGTATAAAAACTGTGTTACTAAACGTTTAATCACCTCTTTTTCTATCTTGTATATCACTCAATCTTATTAGCGTCTAATCAGATCCTTGCTTGATTTTAAGTAATTCTGAGCGTGTAATATCAACAACCTTCGTCAAGAGAGCATAAGTCTCCGCTGTTATATCGACCAACAATATTTTCGTTATCCATCATTCCAAGGAGAAGAATTATGCCATATCATCGGTAAACTCATAGGTCAACAAAAATTGTGGCGGGTTGTGCCTGGGACACGACCGAATTTTCGACGTAGGATTATGAAATTATGTTATTCAATCATTTGCGAACCAAATCGCACCACGATTTCATTCGCAACATGATACACTATCGAGCCAATCCAGAGATGTTGGACGCTCGCTGGCAGGAGCAAGACTGGTTAATAGAAATTGAAAATTCTGGTTTTACGCTCAAACGCTGTGAGTAAGCTGTCATCAGGCGGAGCTTAAATGGCAATATTTCCTCTCTCGACCGTGTCAATGAAAAGAACATTGGATTTAGATGTCGAGCATGCGATAAAGATGCGCTTGATTCGCAGTGGTATATTTCAATTGTCCTTGGCTGCTCTAATAGTTTGAATTATTCGATAATTGATATGCAAATTTTGGTGATGCTGTTCGCCATATTGTAGTAAAGAAAACAAGTGAACAGATGTAGAAAATTATAGTGGTGGTTGCTTTGTTGTGACATCGTTCCGAGGAGGCCGAGAGCCGTCTATTCGCTCGTGTCCCTTTCCCCCAGTCGTTTTTGTTACTATGCTAGACGTTATAATTTTGAATGTTATTCGCTTTTATCCATGTAAGAATCCATTTCGAACATTGCCAATGGAGGATTCTCAGAGTGAACCCACGATCAATTGCTTAGCGAACGCGCATCCATTTAGTCGCCTTTGTAATTGATGCAAACGAAGGGAGCTTAAACAGCAATATTTGCTTTCTCCTCAGTCCTCAGTCCTTAGTCCGTGCATGTTCAGCGAGGAATTTACACGTTACTAATCAGAAGTGATATAGAGTTGAAAATCCTAAAATTGCCCATTTTTAAGTTTGCAAACGATACCAACTCAACTGCAATCTGCAATCAGTGGATGAGAAGATTGCAGCTTGGCAGTTCATAGTGCCCAACCCCATCAACTGGACCAGCCACACGTGGACAAAACCGCGTCTAATCTGTGGCTGACGCGTGGTGACCTCTCTTCGGTAGTAGAAACCGACATGATAGCCATCCAGGACAGGATAATGCCGACAAGAAATTGCAGGCGGTACGTCACGTTGATGATATTTGCCGGATGTGCCATCAACCAGGTGAAAACATAGAGCACATTATGGGAGGCTGTTCCTTTTTGGCCAACGCAGCCTACACCGAGCGCAATAACAACCTGGCTAAATGTGCTGAACATCGAGAAGGAATTGGCCGGTATCCAAAATTCGGCTATCTTTCGCACATGCGCGATTGTCCGACAATTCCTTGATCAGGACTCAAAAGCACGAGCATGCAGAAACGTGGTTCCCTTTAGGCATTAAGAAGCCCAGGGCAGGTGAAAATTCCGGCTTGTTTCCCCTAGTCAAGAAGTCAGATGAGTCTGCAAATAAAAAAAAAATTCTTCTTTCCCGATTGTTTTACACAATATATCGTTTGCCTCATATTCCGAACACTTCATTTTAAAAATCAATGTTGTTTGATACCTATAAATGTTGTATTCTAAATTTGGGACAGAAATTAAGTGTTTGGAATTTGAGTCAAAACGGTACATGCACACATCAAATTAAAGATAAAGTAGAACCCCGATTATCCGCGGAATAGTCGGGTAAGCACATCGCGAACAAGGAAAATTGCGGTTACGCAATAAGGGACTAAAAATAAGGTGCAAACACGAAAAAAATGTTTAGAATGAAATATATGCTTTATCAATACAGAAATCATTATACTATTCATCTATAAGGTCGTATACACCAGTGACCAAAAAATGTAAAAACCACGACCAAAACAACAGAGTATGATTCTACCACTCACTGACAAATTCCGAGAAGATCTATTGATTTCCTATGGAAATCTCACGGATAATGGGGGTTCTATTGTATCTCCATGCAATATTCCAAAACTGGAAGCTTTGCAGCCACCCCTAGAAGGTGGTCTCCTGAGCCGACCGGTGGCCTCAAACCGACCCGTAGCCCTTTTCTGCTGACACTACTGGAAATTCGGTAAGTAGCGTCATTGCTGAGGTCCACAGGGGAAACCCCCATGTTCAGAGGATTGTAGCCTAGTCCGTCCCCTCGCGGTGCAGCCTGGGTAACGCTAAATGGACTATCCGGACCTCTAGTCCATTTAAAGCGCCGTATGTAAGCCTGGGTCTGGCAAAGGTAATACCCAACCTCAGCACCTTATCTTCTTCTAGCTTAGCCTAACTTTGATGCTGCTGTACCTTTGCCCATAAGGGTTATTCCGGAAAATTAAATTATTTAATGAAACATAAAAGGTGGGGCAAAATGTGGGAGACTCTCAGCTTCTTACTCGGAGGCTCGAGGCTCCCTCCGGCAATAATCCTACTTCAAGAGACACTTGTTCCGAATGCTATCTTCCGTGGAAGAGCATTTGATAACATCGAGCCTGCCGATCTTAGGGGTTAAAATCATGTATCCCGTGCATGTCAACGACTTTAACTTGTACATACCCCGTAGATTTCAAAATCATTGGGCGGTGGTGCAAGAGATCGAGCAAATTTCTTTTAAATTTTAACTCTTCCCTCCTTTTAGGAGAGGATTTGAACACGCACGATCCCCTCTGGGGATCAAGCAAATCGAACCGTAGTAGTTTGGCGGTGATTGAGCTGACCAATAAACTTGGCTTTACCTTATTAAATGATGGGGCTCACACCAGAATAAATCATAAGACAGGTCCACTGCGACTGACTTGACTATGATCTCCCCCACCCTAACCAGTAAGTTTCAATGGACTACTCTTGATGACACATTCAGTTGTGACCTTTTTTTTGTACCGCAGAACCCTGGGACTTGTACTGGGACAAATACACGACAGGGTTATTAAAACGCGTACGGTTACAAAGAATAAAAACAAACGTTATTTACAACATACTAGACGGATACATTTGGTGATGGATGATAAACAAAGACTCGGTCCACAACAATCCATAACAAAGTAAACAACAACAAATGACAACCACATTGAAATACATGTATGCGCATCTTCAGCATCACTCAATAACAATCATGCTGTCATGTGAGAGCCCTGCGGGTTTGAGCTGCGACGGACCAACACGTTATCCGAAGCGCGGCAAAAAAGAGTTGTCCACAACAATTTTTCTATTATTATCGCACTTGACAGGAACAAACCATTGCTCAGACATCGTAAAAGGTGGAAGCTTGCTGACGATCTTGACCGATTAACTGAGCTTATGCTGAATGCTGCTGCAAATCCCGCCTGGACTAGTGAAATTCTTGTCGATTACCTTGGAGAAATGTCGACCTCAAATGTTTATCCTACGCAATTCAAAGAGCTAAAGGAGCAATGTGAAAGGCTTCCTCTCGACTCCCCATCACACAACTCGGACAAGTATAACAAGGTCTATAACCTATCCGAATTTGATTGGGAACTAAACAGAGTGAAAAGTCAGGCACGTAGTATAGACGATATAAACTACCTCATGCTAAAGTACATCCCAATCACAGGGAAATGCTTGCTTTTGCAAGTATTTAATGACATATGGATGCATGGCACCATTCCTAGTGTGTGGAAGACTGGGATCGTTATACTTTTACCTAAGACCAAAGAGAAAACATCTAGTGTCTGCGATATAAACCCATAACGCTACTCAGCTGCGTGGGGAAAGTAATGGAAAAGATGGTCAACAGAAGACTGACCGGGGTGCTGGAAAGAAAGAAGCTCTTGGACCAACGGCAGTTTGGTTTCCGCTCTGGTGGAGAAGTCGAAAGCTGCCTAGTAGAACTTGAAAGATTCCTCCATAAGCATCTCAAGCCTTCACATGTTAGCACCTGTGCCCTCTTAGACATTACTAAAGCTTACGACCAGGTGTGGCGGCGCCGCTCTTACTATGCTATGCACAGACTAGACTTCAGAAAAGAAACGTATGGAAAGTATGAAAAACAAACGGCTCTCCCAGCACTGTGCAGAATTACGCATATTGATTTCTATTTTGTACCATTTATTCTATGCTCTCCCCAGTCAGTGCACATCGATTAGTGCACAAAAATTACGTATATCTACACACTGATTGAGAAAATTGTGTTGAAGCTTCGGGTAACTAAACTGCCAATGTGTTGGCAACGATTTCGTGCAGTATACTCTGTGCAGAATTCAGAATGAGTTTAGTTTACTGCATCAATTAGGCGTATCACCAGCTAAGCTGGTTGGGCAAACATATGATGAAGCTCGAGATAAAGGCGATAAATCCAGGCGATTGCAAAGAAGTCGTTTCCAAACGCTAATTATATTCATTGTAAGGCGCGTGTTCTCAATATTATTTTCTGCACTCTTGCACGAATAATTCAAAAACAAGGAAATGTTTTTCTTCCCTCTCTTCGTTGGCATCATTCTTCATCCAAAGCCCAAAGTGTAATTACGAGTTGAAGAAATTTATGCAGCAGAAGATCCCGAACTTGTGCAAAGTCAAGCTCTAGGATGATCAACATAGTTGAAACATATAAGAAAGAAATTTCTACTTGTCTGGAAGAAATGTATCGAGGTGACACAAAGTGGGATGGTGATACGATTTCACTAGCACCAGGGCTGCAAGGATACATGCTGAATTTTGATACAATTTTCTTCAATCGCTTCAAATTTCTCATTTACCGACATTCGGTACCATACACTACAAAAACGAGAACGCTAATTTTGACAAAGTGAAATTAGGAAATGAACTGCGAGTGTTCTATCCGAAGCCAGAATTTGCCGAAGAGAAAATACCGGAGATTATAAAAACACTGATCGGTAGCAATCTTGACGATATTTTTCCGGAAAATGTTTTATTCGCAAAGCTAATACTTACGCTTCCTCTAACCACAGCATCGGTCGAACAAAGTTTTTTGATTCTTCATAAACTGAAAACCTACTTAGAATCAACGACTGAAAAAGCTTATGATTATGGCTATTGAGAACAAATCCCTTCTTGAGCTTCAACATCAGAGCAATTTGTTGGAAAACCTTGTTGCGACAGATTTGCGATTTAAATTTCATTACCGTATCACCAGAAAAAAATTGATTTAAAACTCCAATTAATTAAACTCTAGTAAGACTCTAATATTATTTTTAAGAAAAATTCTATCGCACTCCATTACACATCTAAACTTATGCAATGTAATATTGAATTTATATACAATAAGAATTAGACTCAGAAATGTTTTAAATATGAGGAAGCACGAGATAGTTCAGTCAATCCACAATATTCGAGCACTAATTAACCTCTTTCTTTTGCAATGTTGAACAGAAATTTATCAAATTTTGGGTTTCTCTCGTTCACCGTGTAGGTGCACAACTAGTCAATTTACTCACGAGACGCCACTGCGTTTTATAGTAATTCTATTAAAAGTCTACTAGCTGAAATAGGTGAACCGCCGTTTACGATGGTATGTAAGATGGTCCATGCATTGGCTAGATGGGAAGAGTCAACCTATCGCTTGATACCCCTTACGGTGTAAGGACCAAGCAGGAATATCAAACCCTTCTTCTTCTTGAATGGCGTTAACGTTCCCTGTGGAACTTTTGCCGTCTCAACGTATGCATTTAAACTAGCGTCATTTATTAATACTTAGTTGAGATTTCTTAAGCCAAATAACACGCCTTGAATGTATTCCGAGGGGCAAGCTCTAGAAAACGCGTGACCACAGTGCAAGCCGAAGGAAATTTCTTTGACGAAAAATCCCCCGGCCAGAACGGGAATCGAACCCGAACACCCGGCATGATAATGTGAGACGCTAACCACTCGGCCACGGGTGCACAGAAATATCAAACCCTAACAGGTGGGGATCTGCCCTCTCCAATGCGGTTAAGTCGTTGCTCTTCTAGAGGTCTGGGGGTAACCCTCAGAAAGTGCAAACGGTTGTGAACGAGGCCTTAAGTGCTAAATTTACTGATAAACGCAAGGTCTATGCTAATGGGTTCGTCACTGATGATGATACTCGATCGTAATGCTAGGATTAGCATTAGAGTCCACAATGAGTTTAGCATCTTTTTTTTTTTTTTTTATTTAAATCGTTTATTTTTACAGGCTCAGTTACATAGGTTTAAAGGAGCCGAACTCCTTACTGTATTGTTACTAGTATATATACATTTTTCCTTAATTCTAATGTTAATAATATAGGAAACCGATTACTCGCGGTCAACTCGAGTTTAGAAGGGTGACATATTTTCTTCAGGAAAAGGAGGGGATATGAGGATATGTTGACATTGATCACACTCACACTCTCAATCACACTCTCAATCACACTCATCACACTCAATTCTTAAACCTATCTTATATCTAATATGTATTTACATTTCATCTTATTCTTAAGAAGGGATCCGATCTCTCACAAAGGAAAAGGAAAAGGAAAAACTAAGGGTATAAGGACAATCACACACGAAGATCGATAGCTTTAAGGAATACATATATTTGGGACATGTAATCAAGGTCTAACCGAGCCAACACGTCTCTCACCGGCACATTTGTTTAGCATCTTCACGTATGAAGTTCTCGCCATTAAGTTGGCAATAGAGAGCCGCACCGATGCTAATAGCGGCGTAGTTTGTTCTGATTCGTCTAGGGTCTCAGTCGTAAAGGGGGGAAAAATTAAACACTCCATCATTCAAGAATTTGAAGAGCAGATTAAAGGTAATAACGCGACCCTATGTTGGATTCCGGGCTACACCGGGATCCCTGGAAACGTGGAAGCCGATCGGTTTGCTCACGAAAGACAGAGAGACTCCATCGTCAGAAGGGGTAGATAAGTAGGTAAGGACTTCATCAGAAGGGCGAACAACTTAGTTAACTCAATGATAATATCAACAAAAAAATATATTTTGGGCACTTCATCATGGCTTCTGCAATACAGGGGTCGGTTTGGGACCAACCTCTCCTTTCTCATTTTCATGCGTTATGTTTCAAAAATCACTTCAAATGTCGATGTCGCACTTTTTCACTCTATATTTTTTTATCTCATTCTCATTCTCGGCTCATACTCTCTATCTCATCACTTCCAGGAACGAATAGCACGTAAAAAAATTGCGTTGCGTTCTTCATTATTTTCGCGTAAAAGTTTGAATGAGAAGAGTTCCGACCTCGCTAGCAAGATTCATTCTCCCTTGCACTTACCTTAACTTTATCAATGGGATCGTCCCATATGAGCTTATGCACAAACGGATTCACATAGTGAATCTCTTTTGGTTGCTGCTGTATTTGTTTTTGCGCTGCGTCTGGTTTTTCTTCGACCGGTTCCTGTTTTTGAAACCCATTCCCGGCAGCCGTTCTCGTATCCATTTTTTTCTGTTTATATTCCAACGTTGGATGACGACGCGGCAAAAATGTGTATGTTTTGGATATTCCAACCCGAGGGGCGCTACGTCAAACTTCCGCACAACTAAAACGTAATTTCGTCGCAAAATGCCCCCTCCCTCTCTTACTCCAAGGTGTAGCAAACTTTCACCTCACAGCGGCCAATTGCGCCAACCTTCATAAAACAATTTCGAAATTACAACGCCTTCACTTCCTCTCCCCAAATGCTCGTCTCCTCCGTTCCGATTTTTCAACCATCCATCATTGCATTTTTACTCTTTCGCAAAAACAGATCCGCGGAAAATCTCTTCGTTTTCATTAAAACATAAATTGCTGCAGCGGTAGAGCGACCAATGGAATTTTCACCAACACCATCGCAGCAACCTACGACACTTTTTGCACTTTTGGTAATGGTTCACTGCGAATATTTTGACTATCAAGCAAATTTATTGGGGGTTCTGCTGCTCCTCGCCCGAACAGTAACTCCCCAGAACCCATAAAGTAAAATCAACAAACGAATGCAAAAATAGCGTAACACACGGACTTCGGAAAAGCTGTCAATCAACTTGAATCGAAATTGATTTTTCACTTATTCTTCCCGGCCGTGTTACATTCCGCGTAGTATTCTTCCACTTGTTTTCTCGCTTATGCTGCAGAAACGGAACTATACAACTAGAAAAAAGGAAGTGTAGTTGGGGTTCGATTCGCAAAAAATTTTACTGACGTCCGTTTTTCACGACCACACGATGAGAACTGTGCAGAAATGGCAAACACATCAAACGTGTTCGTCAGACAGAGCACTTTGTACCGAGAGAACGGTACAAAGCGCGAGAGAGTTCATATTACCATCACATATACCATTGAATGGCAGGCTGGTAGTTCTTCGCCACCGGATGATCTTCATTTGTTGTTTTACGCAACGATGCCGTTCAACTGGTGAGGTGGGGAGCGGAGACGTTTGTTTACTTTGACAAACTGGCGAAACTGACGCAGAGTTGCCATCCTACTGGATGCTGTTTGAAGCAATGGTATGAATACTGACATATAGAGGAAGTGGTTGTATCAGAATAAAATGTTTTTAACCATTGAGTGCTACGGTTTTATAGCAGCTCCATGGAAATTTTTAAACGTATTAGTGCCATCGTTTCTTATTATAGTGGAAGGAATTTTTGTTCGAAAGAGAATGCTTATAAGCTTATATGGTTATATTAGTTACCTTCATTATCATATGTTATACTGTCAGTCACCGGTGACTGACACAGCCTGAGCGGAAACTGGGTGTCAGTCACCGATGATTTTTCCCTCCGGTGACTGACACAGCCTGAGCGGATGACTGACGTGGCAGTCAACGTGTTAATACAGACTCGACTCGATTATCCGGATACTCGATTATGCGGAATTTTAGACTCAGTTATCCGGTGTATTTTAGTTTTGATTTTTTTTCAGATCAGAAGTTTGAAATAATTTGTTAATATGCTTTATAAATATGATCATTTGAACAATATTGAACGTAGCTAAATAGAGGAGGGGGCTGGAACAGGGGTTGTTCCTTACAATTAGTTTCAAAAAGGGGTTGCGGAAATGACCACGCTTGTCCACGGTGAGGGGGGAGGGGGTATAGACAATATTCACGTGGACACGTTGAATGAATATTTTGAAAAAAAACTGTTCACATCTGTGTTCAACAATATATGGAAATTTCTGCATTCTACATTTTCAATAAATGCATTCGTATTTATCAACAAAAAGGATTGAGCTGTCTGATAGTGCTGAACATCTATATTTTTCATGTAGTTGAACTTCTTTGCTGAAATGTGTATTCTGAGGATGTATTTTGGAGTGTATCTTTGAGGCAAGCGGAATGAACCATAATCAGTTCTCCCCAAAACTGATCTTCAGCCGGAGAAAGTCATCTTTGTATCTGGTGCGATTCGAACGGAATTCTGCATCACGCATTATAAATTCCAGCAAGTTCAAGTACGCAACTAAACGAACCAAAATCAGTGATTTATAATTAGTCAATATGATAGGTAAGCTATTCCACCAGAATTATGCCAAATCCTATGTTTCTTTGACAGCTTGAAAAAAATTTTTGGAGTTTGACTGGGATGTGGTACTCGGTGGAGTACCTATTTGGGTCGTACTCACCAGATATTGCATCTTCTAAAGCCGTTGGAAAAAAAGGGCAAGAATTTCGACTCATGGAATGGCATAAAAAGTATCCTGTACAGTTTTTTGACGAGAAAACAAAAGGTCTGTGGATTTGTGGAGAAAAAAACGATGCACATACAGTACCCTTCAAGAAGTTAGAACCACTCAAATTTTTAGCAATCAGGAAAAGCTCAGTTGAAACGAAGTGTAAATAGTGGAAAACATTGATTATCTTCGTTAATTTTATAAAGAAGTGATAATGTGAAATGGGGAGAAACATCTGGTTCTAAAGTCATGGAACACCGATACTTTTTTTAAGGATTACAAAACAATGAAGGTTACAAAGTTTGTTTTACAAACGAAAATAATCATTGTATACCATTTTATCATCTGGACCGATATCTTTCGCATCTCTAAAGGCTAAAAAATGAGTGGTTATATAGTTATGAAACGAAGTATAGAATCGTATAAGTGTGTATCCTAAAAATTATGCTTTTGTTTTTCCCCTAAAAATGGGCAAAAATATTTCGAATAATCCTACATATCCCAAAACTTACGAAGTTGTACAGAAAGATCATTGGTAGATTTTTGTAGTGCAGATTGATAAATAGAAGAGTTAAGTGAACAGCATTAACTATTAGGGACAGATTATTTTGAGCGTTTATAAGATTGGCTATTTGAATTTAATTGTTCTATTCAAGCGCGAAACATTAAAAAAACTAATCCGCCAGTGTTTCATAACTATAGAATCAGATGGAAAAGTCAGAAGTAGAACGAAGTATTTCGGAATCATTTGTTACTGTTTTTGTGTCAAAACCACCGCGATTATCGGGTAATTTGGCACCAGTTAACGAAATCCGGACGGATATTGAACTAAAATGAGTTACGGATTAGAAACTGGTTGTAATTCATGCAAAATCGATTTAAATTTTGGAAAGGAGTGATAGTTTTCCATCTGGTTCTGTATTTATGAATCACCGGCATTTTTTATTTTTTTGAATTTTAGGCGCCTGAACAAAACAATAGAGTTCAAATGGCCTGTCTTACAAATGTTATTATATCCTACACTATATACTCCATTTCAATCGGAAGCATAAAGAACATTCCAGCTTAAAAAACTGAAACAGCTCAACCAGCTTACGTTGATTTATGACAGAAAATGTTGACTAGTGATGTTTCTAACTAATCAGTGATACAAATAACTTCACTAGGCAATAAACCAAAAATTGACTATGAAGCGCTATCACTAATGAAGCTTACATTTTTAGCAAGTAAAAACAGAGAATAGAAAATAAAAACGAATTTAAAATGGAATTTATACGCAACACAATTTTTTCGCCGAATGTTGTTTCCAAGAAGAGAAGAAATGTCCACGTGCACAACAGAGGGAGGGGTATAGAAAATGTTCACGATTGTCCACGGAGAGGGAGGGGGGTGTCTAAAATCACGCTTTTTATGTCCACGTGGTATGTGGACAGGCCCTATGATAATGTATTGAAACATGAATGTAGCCAGGATGAGTCCCGGATGAGTCCGGTCGCGGTTGGCTCGAGGTTAGTATTACAAAGATCTCATAATTGGGATGTTGCAGTCTCCAGTACTATGTATGTGCGGCCGACACGGGATACTTCCTATTGGGGTGTAACTGACCATTGATCAGCGACGCCCTCCTAGTCTGTACCTCATATCAATCGTGGTGCATCTCTCTTGACTCGAGGAATCCAGGGTAGAATGGTCACTGGGCGGTACAATCTTCTGCTCGTGTAGAGTTGCCATGAGCGGTACAACCTTTGGCTCTTGTTGAATGATCAGTGGCCTGCACAACCTTCGACCTGTGTATCTGTAAAGAGTATGTGTATGTATTGCCGCGACTAAGTAAAAGTTTATCGATTGGATAGGAGGGATATGATACAGGGATACAACGGAGGAAACATCATCAAACGTTGACATCGGCGTTTCTGAGGAACAGGTATAGATGAAGCATGAAGCAGAAGATCAGGATCACGGCTACCTAAGATATCCCGGACGGGGATATCCGATTGTCTGCCTAGTGCCCTCAATGCTATGGAAAGCTGAGAGCGGGCAGCATGGAACCGGATACACGACCAGACAACATGCTCGATGTCGTGGTAGCATTGAGTCCGGTCCACAGTGTACATTTTGCTTTAAAAATAATATATTCAAATGAGATTATTAATTCAATAATCATATATAATATGATCATTCGAATAATCATGGATGTAGTAAGGAAAAGGAAAAGTTTGGGTAGCAGTGTTGAGTTTGTTCCAAAGAATACAAAATAAGTGATAATCCTTTGAATCCGCTCTCAAAAGATGTCTAATTAGCATCTTCATATGTTACGCTACTATCGCAGAAAAAATTTTTATAAAACTTGTTTGGCAAATTGTTATTTCTTTCAGCTGAAAAACAAGTTCATGAGTAACGAGGGGCATTAGAGTGCCATTGAAAATGATTTACGAACGGAACTTCCTGAAAAATGTTAATTCCCGCGAAAAAATACACTAAACAAAATTCAGTTCAATCGAACTTTATTTACGTCAAAGTTTGAGTTTTTTTGAAAACCGAAAAATTTACCTAATTGAAAGAGAAAGTTACCACACTTATGCCAAGCCATTCTTCATAACATTCATAATATAAAATAAAACTTGTTTGGCAAATTGTTATCTCTTTCAGCTGAAAAACAAATTCATGAGTAACGAGGGGCATTAGAGTGCCAATGAAAATGATTTACGAACGGGACTTCCTGAAAAATGTAAATTCCCGCTATTTACATTGTAAAATGATGATTTTCTAATCTTTTTAGCGTAGAAAGAATACTAGAAACCGGAAATTTTGATGAAAAATGCAGATTTTTTTTATCAAATTTCAAACAACTTCAAACTAAAAAAAATTAAATTGAAAAAATTTGATGAAACTCGTATGAAATGTTTTAGAAAAATCGGAATTCTTCAAATTTCCCGGTTTCAAGTATCCTTTCCACGCTGAAAAGATTAGAAAATCGCCATTTTACATTGTTTCATTCATTCATATAAAGAATGGCTTCGTATAAGTGTTGTAATTTATATTTTTTTTTCAGTAGGTAAACAATGGGTAGCATATGTTGTGCTTAACATATTGCAGATCCTTCTCGTATCGGCCGAACAGAATCCCCTGCATAATCAACAATATCAACCAATTAGAGCATTGAATCCTCCATAAAAACAATCGACCTGTGTTTTGTGCACCCTGAATAGGCTGATTATTGCCTCATGTCTGAAACCATAGCCCATAATCAGGACTTCCATATGAAATTTGCATTTTTGCATTACATGCTCTCCAGTATGGCTTGAACACTTGTGCTGAAGAGTAAAGGTACAAGCGGTCATTTTATCTATTTACCCTTAGGATTTGATTCAGTTCATTTGAACCCTCAATCCCAGTTTATTTTATACCAGCGGTCGTAGTAGGCGTATCTGAAAAATCTTGACAGTAAATTCTTCGAAAAATCTGTATCTTTAGATAGAGAAAATTTCACGTTGATCCGTTTCGTTTTGAAAAAGTTGTGCAGGATGGAAGCCGAGAGAAGAAATTTGATTATGGACACCCACATTAAAAATTCCACGTGGTCAGGTACTCGAATCACGAACACGTTGAAGGTGGCTAAATCGACAGTGTGTGATGTACTGAAACGTTTTCGTGAACGTGCAGAGGACGCGTCCTAGTGGAACATACGATCGGAAGACAAGGTGTGACCAAGATTTTCATCACAAACAAGGCAATGTGCTCGAAAATGTATAGGAAACGTCCGGAAAAGTTTTGGCCAGATTTGCTGCCACTACAGTCGAGAAGTGCTTCAGTGGTACCCCGTGACAATGGAATCGATTACATTGAGAAAGACCTCAATTCTCCAATTGCCCCCAATTACGCCTAATCAGAAAATTTTGGGCAATTGTGGAATTGGTGCTAAAATGACTCAAAATGCTGCAGACATAATGAGATCGTGGAATAAAATGGCCGCCGGGTTGACCAACAGAGAGTTCAAACTCTGATGGACGTATCTGAAGAAAAGTACGAAAATTCATTAAAACTATAAAGGAATAATTTTTCTGAAAGAACAAGAAATTATCTATATTATAAAAACAAACATACAACATACGAGATACAACTGGTTTTAGGATTCAAAATAAATCAAGCTTTAACGTACATTACGAAGGGAGCCATCATGAGAAAGATTGGCTTTTTCTTCTAGTTGAACTTTTTCATCATTATTTATCTACTTCACTATGTTCCTGAGTTCTTCATTATGCTTCGATATAACGTGAAATACGATACAACTTATTTCCCCTGTATGTAAATATAATCCCTCTACTTAAAACGATCCCTAAATAAATAGTCAAAAACATCCTCGGAAATTCGAAAATCCATTTTATTTCCTCTACTCATTGAGATCACTACATTGCAACACCTATTGGACACTTTGTGGAGCTCTATATTTCATTTGACACATATATTTGTTCTACATTCTCAAACACATATCGCGTAAAGGTTTTTTCGTTCTACACAACATAAACGTTCCTTTCCAACAATTCATAACCGTAATATGAAAGTCGACCAAAACCAGAGCTTCCTTTCGAGAACGTATTTCTAAAGAATTGTGAAACATCAACATCAACCTACTTGCAGCAACATCAACTCTATCGCCCTCCGCAGCGAATCTAATTCGCTTGCGACACTTCAACGAACACACTTTCGTTGGTATCCTCATTGGTTTGCTGCATTGCGGCCTCGATATGCTCCTGTAGCGTTGCTTCCTCGCTCAGCGTGGGATGTTTGTAACCTTCCAAAAAGTAGCAAGTTTTACCCTTGGAGTCTGTGAATTCTTTCGGCATGAACGAGGGATCCCTCGGGTTGAGCTGGAACTCGTAACCCGGGTGCTTAATGAGCCACTCTCTCGTCGTAGGACTTATGTTGACCTTGCAGGCTTCGCTTCCCGACTCGAACTTGTTGGCAATGGTGACGTTATGACCGAACAAGCAATAGCGGGGCATTTTGCGTCCCACGACGCCGGCCAGCACCGTACCGGTGTGGATTCCAACGCGCATCTGTAAAAAAAATCGGTTATATTAAGTAAACAAACTAGTTTTCAACCCGTTTGCTCATACCCGTATGTGCTGCCCATCGTGAGTGTTGTACAGCGAACATGTTTCAATCATCCGCAGAGCCATCCAAGCCACCTTATGAGCATCGTAGATGCTCGCCCGATGCAGTCCACTAGCAACGCAGTACGCATCTCCGATGGTCTCCACCTTGTACACATCGAAGAAACCACAAAGCTCATCGAAATGCTTGTACAAAGACTCCAACATGTTGACAACCATAAACGGCGAAGCAGTCGAGCAAATGCTGGTAAATCCCACAATATCGCTGAACAGCATGGTCACATCGGGGTATGTCTTCGCATCAATCTGGGCCCCAAGCCAGAGTCTCTCAGCGATCTCCGCCGGAAACATCAACTGCAACAGGTTCACATTCTTCTTCCTTTCTTTGGTCACGGCTGAGTTCGCTTCCTCTATGGAACTCTTCAGCTTATCCATGCGGCGACGAAGTCCATCCTGAGCGCGAGCCTGTTCACCAACCAGAATCACCTCCCGCGTTGCATCGTGCAGTGGAATGTCCGAAATGAACAGACCATTGCAGGTAAGTCCTTCCAATCCATCGAGGAACGGCGATCCCATGAACAACAGTGAATTGGATTCGGGACAGAACACCATCTGTCCTTTGATCTCCAGACCCTTAGCGAAGAAATCGGGTCGACCAGGGGGCGCACGCAGTGAGATCATAAACGGTGTATTGGTACGACGTACAATCTCTCTGAACTTCAGTGAAAGCCCACGAGGTCGCTTGAATCGAAAGTACGTACAAGCTGACAAACCGCTTGTAGCCATGTAATTCTTAAACAATCGGCTAAACCCTTGACCAACCTGAACCAGATTCAAATGCTCATCCATGATGAAGTGCCATGGGAAGGCTTTACAGAAGAAATCGTTATCCATTTTCAGATCTTTAGTCTCCGCTGAGACGCTTTCGCGCTGAACCCCCACCAGCTTGTTGCTCTCGATCGCCACGACCGGCGAAGGCTGTTCCCTCAGGTCATCCAGCTTGAACAGATAGCGATACCGGGGAACGTCACCGTCAATCGGTTCCATATCAATCTGTGGGCTGTAGTGAAAGAGCAGCCGACTCAACGCTTGCAGACATCCCAGCAGCAGCCACGCCAGCACCGGACGCTCCGAGGTGAAGATCAGTTCGCCCTCGCTGGCGCACACGAACCCGGTATCGGAGATGTCCTCCTCCTGGAGCTTCAGCACATCGTACACGCCGTCCAGGGAGCCTAGAAATTCCTGTAGATTCGAACCGAGACACTTGAAGGCGCGCTCGATCAAACCCACGCACGATGTGTGGATGAGTTCTTCCCCGAGCAGCACCAGGATGTCGCAGGAAGCGGTTTCTGTGAAATGAATACTATTAATTATTTAGGTACTATTAAGTGATGAGTTGGAGTATCATCTGTTTGAAACTGTGTTCTACTCTCATGACATCCCTTGAGAGTAGCTTATGAGGATTGTATAAAGAGGCATATACCAATATATTCGAAATATGCATTTTGCATGATGATAACGCGCCATCGCACCGAGCCTGAATTGTATTAAATTATTTGACCAAACATCAAGTAAATACCATCGAGTAAGCACCATAGTCACCTGGCCCCGTGCGACTTTTTTATTGTTCCCCAAGTTGAAGTTTCTACTTCGTGGAAAACAATTTCAATCGATCGAGGAGATCAAAGAGAATGCGACGAGGGATCTAAAGGCCATCCCTTCGTCGGTCTACCAGGAATGCATGGATGACTGGGTCAAGCGTTGGCACACGGTGTTACTTCAGATGGATCATATTTTGAAGGAGATGAAATAAATTTGCCTGAAATTCAACTCTATTTTTTTTTTTTTTTTATTAAATCGTTTATTTTTACAGGCTCAGTTACATAAGTTTAAAGGAGCCAAACTCCTGACTGTATTGTTACAAGTATATATAAACATTTTTCCTTAATTCTAATGTTAATGGTGTAGAAAACCGATTACTCGCGGTCTACTCGAGTTTAGAAGGGTGACATATTTTCTTCAGGAAGGGATAAAAGGATATGTTGACAATGTTCACTCTCACATTCACACTCACATTCATTACACTCAATTCTTAAGCCTATCTTATATCTAATATGTTTTTACATTTCACCTTATTCTATTGTTAATAAGAAGGGATTTGATTTCTCGCGAAGGAAAAGGAAAAGGAGAATATAAGGATATAAGGACAATCAGACACGAAGATCGATAACTTTTAGGAAGACATATATTTGGGACATGTAATCAAGGTCTAACCGAGCCAACACATCTCTCACCGGCACATTGGGCTGCCTTCCTCTAGCCCAAAGAGAGTTTTCTAAATTCGATCTGGCAACAAGATACTCCTCGCACGACCAAACAACGTGTTCGACGTCGTGGTAACCTTGGCCGCAGGCACAGATATTGCTGTCGGCAAGATCAAAACGAAAGAGTAGCGCGTTTAACGAACAGTGATTGGACATGAGTCGGGAGAAGGTGCGAATAAAGTCCCGACTCAAGTCATATCTCGAACAATTTTTTGTACAGGAACGGAATCGGGACATACCTTCCGTGCAAAATTTAAAATCCATCGATGTGAATATTCCTCGCTTTCATTCGTTGAAGAGCGATTTCTCATGTTTCGAGCCACTTTCCATAATTTTTTCATTGACGTTTCTCGTGACAGACCTCCCACGAAATTTCGCCAATAAGCACGTTTTTTCCCTTTGATCAAGTTTTTAAATTGATTTTCAAGGGATAAATACGTTTGAAAATTCTCAATGGTTCCACTTTTCCGAAAAGCTTTAAATGCATTCGATTTATCCTGATAAAGCTTGGAGCATTGGCTATCCCACCATGGATTGGGAGGCCTTCGACGAATAGTGGAACCTGGGATGGGTTTCGTTTGAGCGCGAACCGCGCTGTCATAGATCAAACGAGAAAGGAAGTTATACTCCTCCAATGGAGGTAAACCATCTTTGGAATTGATGGCTAGAGCAATCGCGTCCGCATATTTTTTCCAGTCAATGTGTCTTGTGAGGTCATATGCCATGTTTATAGATTCAGAAGAATTCGACCCAATGGTGATGGAAATTTTGATTGGCAAGTGATCACTACCGTTGGGATCCTGGATTACATTCCACTTGCAATCTAACGATAGTGAATTCGAGCAAAGCGAGAGGTCAAGAGCACTTGGGTTAGCAGGTGGTTTAGGTACACGTGTTGTTTCCCCAGTGTTCAAAACGGTCATATTGAAGCTGTTACAAAGGTCATATATCAACGATGAACGATTGTCGTCGTACTGTTTCCCCCAGGCAGTTCCGTGAGAGTTGAAGTCTCCCAAGATCAATCGTGGCTCAGGAAGGAGTGAGCACATGTCAACAAGTTGCTTGCGGCTAACCGCAGATCTCGGAGGCCAATACAAGCTGACTATACAAAGGTCTTTGCCTCTGATGTTTGCATGACAGGCAACAGCTTCGATCCCTCCAATAGGTGGAAGGTCAATTCTAAAAAAAGAGTGACACTTATTGATCCCCAATAGTACCCCTCCGTATCTGTCATCGCGGTCCAAGCGTATTATATTAAAATCGTGGAAAGAGAGATCATTTTGAGAAGAGAGCCAGGTTTCGGACAGTGCAAAAACATCACAATTGACTTTATGAATTAGAAATTTGAATGTATCCAATTTAGGGATAAGACTACGACAATTCCACTGTAAAACAGTGATATCTCCGACCTCTCTATTTAAATTAGACATCAAGAGAGATAATCATTGCAAGGAGGGGCCATGTTTGCATCAATTGTTGCAAAATTGTCTTCAATACTGGAAGCATTAAGATGACAATGGTTCTGATGGAGTCGGAAACATTAAAACACTTGAAGATTTGATCCAAAAGGTCAGACAACTTAATAAATCCCGATTGGGAAGTTGAGCTGGACGGAAAAATAGGGACAGTTGGGGTTTTTGATGTCCCCTCGAGTGCTGGGTCGTTCGAAGATGAACTATTCCCACGGAAACCAGGAGGAACCTGATTTTGCTTGTCCGCTGCACTCGATTTTTTAGGCAAGCTAACAGGGGGTATCACCGGAAGGACTTGTCCTTGAACTTTGGGAGTGGTCACATTTTTGCGCCGGGGATTCCCTTTGGAAATAACCGTTGTGCCCCCGCTAGCTGTGTCCGCTTCTATTTCGTCAACTGGCAACGTAGCGAAAACATTATGTGTGTTGATTGGTTGTTGCTCTTGAGCCAGTGGAGAAGCGCCCTTCAAAATTTCCGCAAAAGTGCGTTTCGAGCGTTCCTTCAAAGAGCGCTTCTGTTTATCCCAGCGACTTTTGTAAGTTTCACAAGCTGAGAGCTCATGTGGGGATCCCCCGCAATATGGACATTTATGCTCAGTCGCACTGCAGGATTTCCCCTCATGTTGCTCTCCGCAAGTGGCACAGCGCTCCTTGTTGGCGCAATAATCTGCTGTATGACCAACTGACTTGCATTTGTTGCAAGTCATGGGCTTTGGCACGAAGAGTCGCACTGGGAGCCTTAATTTATCCACCATAACGTAGTCAGGGAGGGCGGAACCAGCAAAAGTTACTCGAAACGAGTCGGACGGCGTGAATTTTTTTTCTTCCCCATTCTGGGAAACTTTTCTTAGTTGCTGGCAGTCCAAAATTTTAATTTGCTTCAAAGGGAGCTGTTTAAATCTGCCATCTCCCTCTTTTATTATTTCGCTCGTCAGACCCGTTTCTGTAATCACCCCCGCAATTTCTACGTTATGGCAGGGCACATATACGCGATATTCTATTACAAAACGATTGTCGACAACAATATCGTTAGCGTGCTTCCGATTAGCCACGACAACACGCAGTTTGTTCGGTCTAACCTTTCTAATTTCGACCACGGAGGAATAATATCTTGCCAGATCTTTAGAAATTTGAATGACATTTAGAGATTTTCCTTTTGGTTTGGGCCGGAAGAAAACAATCCATGGGCCAGATCCAGGTGAATCTTCTGGATAGACCTTGACACGAGGAGAGGAAACAACTGAGGGGGAGGACGAGGTCGATTGTTGAGCGGGATCAGGAACAGTAGGGCTGGGAGGCAAGTTCGGGAGTCGATCGGAAGCGGGAGCAGGAGATTGAGGGGGTGAAGAGGAAAGGTTTGCAAATTTTCTTGAAGGGGGCTTGTTTAGGTGACTTAACTCTCCCTCTAAAGAGACATCCGAGGGGGGAACGCGTTTAAGCGACTTTCCAGCTCCCGTAGATATGGAGGGGTAGACAGTGGATTCAATCTCCATGTCAACGGTTCCTTCTTCATCTGCCATTTAAAGTGGCAGATGTACACTTTTTAGTTAATTTTTCAATTTTTTGTTTGTTTTTTTCTTTCTTAACCTAATAAACTTAACCTAATAAAATTATTGATACTTATAATGCACACCACACCAGTGCGGATAATCTCCAACGCGTATCAATCCTTCGGTGTAGCTGAACCGGTGTATCGCACCACAGCACGATAATGGTGTCGATGACGAGAGGCGATAAATTCACCAGCACACAGCACACAGCGCCCGCGCTGCAGGCCTTCTTCCTCCTGCTTGTTGTGTCCGCTTCAATGCAATCCAGTTACAATTTAGGGAATCCCGTTATTGCGCACAATCACTTGACCAGTCCCGAGAATAACGGTATCACTTCAACGATACACGATCACGAAATATATGCGTCCGGCGGCTTCGAACTTAGGAAGACGAATGAACTCTATTTTGTTTCATTTAAAAATTCCCGGGACTTTCTGATCATAGGGTAGGCAGATTCAACAATCTTCAGGAGAATGATTTCGAACTAGGTGAACTAGGAGCTTTGTTCACCCGAAAGCGTCGAAGGATTTCTTGTTCCAACAGACCAATGCTACCAGTGTTTGCGAATACCCAAGCCCTGTAATATTCCGTACTTCTGCAAAGTGTCTTCAGACGTGTTGGAATTCCAAGTAAAGTCGGAAAGTCCCTGCTTGAAGTCGAAAAAGCATATCAAAACCAACATCGTAAAAACTTCGACTTCTGCACCAAACTGACACGAGAAGAACATAACCCTAGAGAAAATAGTAGAAGAGTGCCAGAGCATGGTTACCTCTGAAAAGATACCAGATTTGTGGAATACCCTTCAACTGCAGCAAACGCACAAGCAGTTCGTCAGCAGGGCAGCTCGGGATTTAAACGGAAGCAGCAATGCAAGCACAATAGCAAGGAGCATCAGTCTTGAAACAATTAAAATTCAGAATCAAGAAACCAGTCGTATCTAGGGATTGGTTAAACGTACAACACATGTAATTATATCAAAATGCAGATTCTTTTCAGAAAAAAAAAACACTGAAAAAATTATTCTGTTACGATCACGATCACGATCTCTTCATGTCTGCAGCATCTCGAGTCACTTTGGCACCTTTCATCGAATTCTGTTTGACAATTGTCCACAAAAGGCTGAAACGTTATTGATTTAACGATTGGGAGGAATTGGGGGCGATTGGGAGGATCAGGTAAACTGGAGCACCTCTAGGCTGTAGTGGAAGCTTGCCGAATCTGATCAAAACATCACCGGAACTCTGGCTCTGGCTTTTGTTCTACAACTTTCGAGTGCGTCTTTAGCCATCATATTTTGCTTCAGCGTCCTGTTTTGCAAATTGATCTCTTTTGGCACACAGCTGCTCGCTGCAAGCGAGTCAAAACCGAAAAGTGAAGGTAATGCTGACTGTTTTCTTCGATATTCGTGGCTTTGTCCATTCGGAATTCCTTCCGCAGAGCCAAACGATCAATGAAGTGTATTACCTTGGCGTTATGAGGCGTTTGGCGATGACACTTGGATTTTGCACCACGATAATGCACCAGCTCATCGACTCATAATTGTAATACAAATGAAACACAAATTTCTGCATTACTCAAGAACAAATCAAGCAAATGAAGCCAAATTTGGGATGTAAGGATTTTTGGGTACGAGAAATGTTTCTATGATGGTATAACACGCCTCCCTGCTCTGGAATGGAGAGAGGGTCCCATAAAAATAATACATATATTTTAACAAAACATTTGCAAGTGGTTGAAAAATCTTGAACGAGAATTGTGTCTGAAAATAATCTGATAGTAATAGAAATTTTATAGTAAAATGTAATTTTTCAGGGTAGATTAGAAGATCAATCAATGAACAGTTCTGCGATTGGACCCATGAACGTGCGCTTAGTAAGAAAACGTGGATGTGATAACGAAAAATACATTTTGAGCGGGACGAAGTTTGCCGGGTCAGCTAGCGTTTTGAATAAAATTGATTTTTTGCTCGTTTTTTTAGGTTTCTTTTTGTATAACCACAACAAGAAAAAAAAATCTCGAAGCGGGAGAGCTGCATCCAGACACTTTTGCATCGGGTGCGAGAGCTCCATTCGACGCCATTGCTAAAAGCTACGAACAAAAATTCACCGATCGTATTTTTCGTTGTCTTAAAAACCAGAATACCAACATTTTTCTCAATGATAATGCTCACTCAAAAGACCGGACCATTTCCTAATATTGCGATTCGCACCAAAATATGAGAAAATGATCCGATAAAAAAAAAGAATTGAACTGGCATAGTATTCACGAATTGTGTGAAAGGTCCTTGCTTACTCACCATCAATTTGATTAAGGCTGTCTTGAACATCCGCCAAATAATCATAATGTGGATAGATAGACAATGAGTTACAGTCCGATTTCCTGAAAAAAAAGATAAATTGTTTACAAACGATACCGCCAAAGTGAATCGCAGTTATGCTCAGGGAGAGCACGTGGTTGAATTCAAAACTACCAACACTTACAGCTTTCCAAGCCCAGGCCACCTGTGGCTGTACTTCTCAATCAACGACATCAACGCATCGTACACATCCTCGTTCTGTTGTTGCCCAACGTCACGAGAAGATCCAAAACGGAAACACAGCGAAACGATGGTAGAAGGTCAGTTCATCGATTGGGGGATAAAAATGGCCGCCACGAGAAGAGGAAAACGAAAATAAAAACCCAACTTACCGATGGGGCTGTTAACAGTTGGATTGCTGCGTTCAGATGGGTCAACGTGAGCGCATCATCTGGGATTTCGCCCAGATCCTCGTCCAGATTCCAGCCGTGTCCATCCGTCGACGGCTGACGGGGAAAACCTTCCGCAGGTCTCGCGAAAGGACAAGCCATTGTTGGGTGGAAATAAAAATTCCTGTCGCACGTAAATGAACCCTGGATTAGCACTTATGTGGATTCACGTGGATTTGCTTCATGCCGCTGGTATCCATTTCCATTTTTATGAATGAAACACCCAACTGATTGAAGATGGTTTCATAATCACTCCAACAAATTTTCTGTTATTACTTATTTTCTGTAACAACTTTTATTTTGTAGTGAAAAATAGAACTTTAATTTACCTCACAAAAACACAATTTTTCACACTGAAGCAGGAACTTGTTGTTCCAGCTGCACTTATTGCTGTACTACAATTATCCACAGTTATCAATTCGGGAAAACTATATGTTAATACGCGATTGATTCACCTAATAGAATTAGGCTAGATTTAAGATATTGAATCATCATCATTGTCTAGAATCGATCCGATACTCGGCATGTTTTCTTCGATTCATGAGCACACATTTTGTAAGAAATAAATACTAAGATTCCTTGTCAAAATTGGGAATATTTTGGTACTTTTTCAAATCAACCCAATTCAAAATTTCAATTACTTCTACAGGTAACAACAGTAATAGTCTTCGGGTGAAAAGAATTTCCGAGTATGCGCACAGGCAGTCCTTTGTGTATCGGAATTCCTTTGCAAGTAATGTGATCGATTGACCCCTAAGCTTCTCCAACACCCAATCTTCTTCTTCTTTGTTTTTAAGAGGCTTTAAACTTTGCAGTTCATTCGCCTCTAAACCAACACCCAATTCAAATATTTGGAATTATCAGTTTAGACAGCCTAATTTGATCATCGATTTATTTGCGTGACTCACAATGAGCGCGCCAACAATTAGGCAATCGAAGGGCTACCGAAACATAAACAGATCCTGGCGCATTGCGCCTGCGTTGGATGCGCTTCGGTGTTTCTCTTTATTCCATACGATTCCCAGCTGAGGACAGTTCCCATCCCATCTCCGTTCGGGACAGTGTTCTGTAGTTGGAGCCGTCGTCTCACTCTCGATGTGTCATGTTCTTGAACCGAGAGAATGTAGCCAAACATTGCACGGACGAGACAGACCCACCCACTCAGAATACGCAATTGCCGAGCCTTTCAGCAGCAGACAGGGAAAATTAGGTCGGTGTTTGTTATTGTTTCCAGCGTTGTGCCTGGGTACCTTTGGCGGAGTGTTCGTCTCATTGGTGAATGACTTCTGTGGAGGAATGTCGCATAGTGCATAACCGTAGATTATATCGTTATCGTGTTAACGTTGGAAGAAATCATTGCCCATCCTTGGAAAACTTTTTTGTTCGGTTAGTGAAGTGTTTTGTGCGTCGTTCATTGGAGAAGGTAGAAACCAATCGACTTATGCACACTCGAAAATAGAAGAGACGTGAAATCGAATCAGCAGCCGTTTGTTTAATTTGGTTTGTTGTGAGTGGATATTGGAGAAGTGAAGAAGATCAATAGGACTGCACTTTTTGCATGGCACAACTCAAAGATGAAGGACAATTGAGACGTGTGGTAAGTTGCAGAGGGCGTTACAACTAGAATTAGGTGAACGAACCGAAAAACGAACAGCGATTAACGTTCATCGGATCAGTTATCAACAGTTAATAATATTTTATGATAAATCCTTACCGATAACACAGTAAAATCGTGTAGATAATTCTATCGGTGTTGCTCGAATGAGCTTTGGTCAGTGACACGCAGAATTTAGTATCAAATAAACAGTGCAAAAGCGTCCTTATCAAGTTCCCTAATTATAGAATTGTATGACAAAGTTACATTCCACATAGCTAAACAATAACTGTTGAACGTCCAAAATGATACTCGTGTTTTAGGAACTATTTTCTCTAGCACTGGTTTGTCACCTTGAATGGTCTATGATTGTCATACTCACGTTTGAATAATTAATGAAACCTGAAGACTGTTTAAATGTAATTGGTCATCCATTATGAGTGATAGCATTTCAATTTGAATATAACAACGGTTTGTTTTTGTTTGCATTTTATTTTTGTTTTATTGTGAAGTATGGATAACTTGTCGCTCTGCAAATCGTACGTTTTGCGAGTTAAAACTAATCCGAGGCGAAACCCTAAGAGTTTATGGAGCTATGTAAGCTCTTAACGGAAGAACTCGACTGTGTCTCCCAGCATCTTTGATGCATCGTTAGGCGAGGAGAAATGTAGACTTTTGCCACACATTTTAGGTCAGTGTTTATTGCAGAATAAATTAGTTCGGAGGATCTTATCTCGACTGTTTCTGATGTTCCGATGAATCTAGTTAACATTGATCCCTTTGAAACCACGCCCAATATGGTAACTAAGTCAAGAGAATTCTTTCTTGTGTGTATTGACGTACGAATGGAGCTCTTGTTGGGCCGCTGTGTAAAATATATAACAAATCTCTCGTGGAATCGAAATTTCCAACATTCTTGAAGGAGTCTTTCGTGGTACGGGTTCACAAGAAAGGTGACAAACAAGATGTTCAAAGCTATAGAGGGATAACTAACCTTTCATCTGCATCAAAACTGTTTGAAATGGTTGTGAGCACCATCATTCTCGAGCGCACCAAACGCTGCATCTCCAGTGATCAACATGGCTTCATGCCTGGACGTTCGGATATCCCAAATATGCCTAATTTTATGACGTCCTGTTTTGAGCAATTGGAAATGTTGACCTCAGAGCAGCCTTTGATACCATCAACCATGATATCCTGTTAGAAAAACTATCAAATCAGCTGCCATACAAACGAAACACAAATTTCCTCATTACTCGAGAATTAATCAAGCAAACGAAACCAAATTCGGTTCGGTGAAGGTTTTAGGGTGCAATAAATATTTTTACGGTGGTTAGATACTCCTCCCCCTCTCTAAGGGGGTGCCGCCATACAAATGAAACACAAATTTCTGCATGACTCGAAAACTAATCAAGAAAATACCAAATTTGGCATGCGAAGGTTTTAAGGGACACAAAACGTTTCTATCGCGAATAGACACTTCTCCCGTCTCTCTGAGTGGGAGGGGTCTCCCATACAAATGAAACACAAATTTCTGCATTACTCGAGAATCAATCAAGCGAACGAAACCAAATTTGGCATGTGGAAGTTTTAGGATGCAATAATGTTTCTGTGTTGATTCGACACTCCTCCCCTCTCTTTTAGAGTGGGCTGTCATACAAATGAAAAACAAATTTCTGCATAACTCGAAAACTAATCAAGCAAATGAAGCCTTTGGCATGTGAAGATTTTAGGGAGCACGAAACGTTTCTCTATGGTGAATAGACACTCCTCCCCCCTCTCTAAGGGGGGAAGAGGGGAGGGGTCTTTCTTTATTCTATCATATTTTCAGTATCAAATATTTATTCCATGTAACGGAGAAACATGTTATTTGCAAGTGGGTGAAAAATCTTGAACGAGAATTGTGTCTGAAAAAAAATCTGATATTATAATGAGTTTTGATAGAAGTACTAGGATTTTTTTAGTAAAAGGTAAATTCAACGGGGTTGGTTAGAAGATCAATCAATGAACAGTTCTGCGATTGGACTCATGAACTTACGCTTAGTAAGAAAACGTGAATGTTTGAATGTATTGATAACAGAATACAAATTTTGGGTGAGACGAAGTTTGCCGGGTCATCTAATAAACTATAAAAAACAAATACAATCAATAACCTTAACAAAATCATTTTCTTTTACGAAGTACAGTATTTTTTCAAAGAATACTAGTTCATTGGCTTCAATTTGATATGTTGATCGTCTGAATCGGTTCTGTAGTTACGAAGTTATGAACTTTTGAAAAAAGTCATTTTTAGCGAAAAAGAGGAAAACAGTTTTACGGACCACCTTAAGATGAAAATGGGCACCCTAATAAAAAATAAAAAATACGGGTCTAATATTTTACGATAAGGAACAAAACTACCACTTTTCAAGAAAATCTTCAACTGATAACCTTTTCGCACACGGATTCTCTGGATGGGGTTTTGGTTACCTTCAACTTTAGCTTCCGATCGAAAGTTCCACTACAACGCGTCCTCTGATCCATCCGAATAACAGATGTACGTTCACGGAAACATTTCGTACACGTTCGATTCAGCCACCTTCAGCGATTTCGCGATTTTGGTACCTGACCACTTCGGTTTTTCAATATGGTACAATTTCTTTTCTCGGCATCCATCCTGTAAAACTTTTTCAAAACAAAATAGATCAACGTTGAATTTTTACCGTCGAAAGATACAAGTTTTTCAAACAAATTGGTGTCAAAAGATACGCCTACTACGACTACTGCCAAAAAATAAACAGTGATTCCGGGTTCTTAATATTTCAGACCTTATCTTTGGAGATAGAGTTCCAACGTTCGCATCCTCGCCTAGCGATCCCTTGAAGGATATCATCGCTTCCGGTCATAGCTGCAGATCATCAGCTAACCGGCAGGCTCAGTCGCAAAAAATATGAACTTATAAAAAAAATATATTTCTTGGGACCGTTGGCTACTTAAAACTTCTATCCCGGATGTAGTTTGGAGTCCAATTTAACACATGCTTCATCGTCCATAACAATGTATACGTTGAGTTTTGTGAGCACATGGTCAGACAAACGTTCCCTGAACCGTTTTAGCACTACACAGATGACGGTTTTGGCCATTGAAAGAAATTGATAAGAAATTAGGATCAAGAGAAGATTGTAAAAATCTATTGCTTAAGTTTTTGGCCAATAAGGACCAAGACTTTTGTGAGAGAGACCATTTGATGTGACCATTAGAATAGCAACGAATTTTACAAAAATAAGGTGCATATTTGACCCGAATCGGATAATCCGAAGCATATTAAAAATGTCATGAATTTCACGCAAAAGTAATGCATTACTTTTTCGCCAACCTAAAATTTGTTTTAGGCTCAAATTTAAACAATTTTCGTCTTACAAACGTAGACAAACATGAGATTAACTATTAGGAAAAGCAATTTCTTTCAAATGAAATAAAAGCATTCCAATGGGTTTTATTCAGAAACCGGAGCTAGGGATTGCTCAACCGGAATACTTGTAAATTCATCTTCTTATCAAATCATTACAAAAAAATCATTGTTAACATTGACAAAGTGTAGAGTCGCCCGGGTTGGAGATTCCCTCGAAATACAAATGGAATAAATACGTTTAGATGACGGCTCAAGTGAATTTTTGAAAAAAGTCATTTTTGGAAAAAAGAGAAAAAATGTGATTTTTCGGACAATCCTGAAATGGAAATTGTCACCCTACTGAAAAAATAAAAAAATACGGGTCTAATGTTTTGCGGTAAAGAACAAAACTACCACTTTTCACGAAAATCTGAGAACCATTACATCGGGTTGGCATGAAATGGCTGAATAATTACTTCTTATCATGAACCATATTATGTTCGTTACGAAAACAATATAGTCTTTCTGTAAAATTGGTAACTGTATTGTCACTAATAAGGTTGCTTCAAAACGAATTCTTATCAGTACCATATTAATAAAACATGCTTGCAATCTTTTGATCAGCAGATTTCCGATATTTCACTCGGAAAGAAAATTGAAATAATCGCAGGAACTAACATCAGCGGTGTACAAATCCGCACATTTATCAGCTTTGTCCCATTGGCAAATATTCGCGGAGTAAATCGCTGCTTCGCTCTCAACTCACCCAACACAACTCAGTAGTGATCTTTCACGCTTCGCGCTGCTCGGACAGATTTAGTACCCTGTTCTCTGTGGGGTGTTCATTTAGTTCATTCGATTGTTGTGTGTAGCCAGCCAAGTCCAAGTCGGATTGGAGTGCGCCGCTGCTCATTGCGACAGTTTGTGGCTTAGCTATTAAATAATAACTAGTTGACATGAACAAGAATTATAACTGTTTGTGGTGTTAGTTTTGTGAATGGTTTGCAGAAGTGTCCTTCAATTTATCAGTTATACGTCTGGAGAAGATACCTAACTGAGGAATAATAGGACTTGACTTTTTTTGTTTCATTCTGCATCACGATTCGCTTCTTGCAATCTACCGTTTGTCCGAGAACAACATACGAAGAGGCGATAACTGAGTTGTTCTAAAAATACAGTGCGAGATATTGAGTGGCTCGATAACACTTAGCACTCTATCAGGGAGCAGTGGTATTCTTTTAATCTTTCCAGTGCATCAAAGGCTAGTTTTACAATGCCGCGTCTCACTATCGGATCAATTGTAAGTATTAGCAAGTTCGATTTTTGGGAAATTTGAAAAAGGAGCATCAACTCAAGAATCATATATGAGCTTACGATTCCCCGTGAAAAAATTAAAACGTTATTATAATTCATGTTTTCCTAAAAACTTAACTATGTCATAGTCGTTGCGGATGATCGTATCCTTCCTGGGCACGCTTACTTGGACATTCTGACCTTTACGACAAACTTCTCATCCGCTTGCATTTTTCACACGATCCCTCGGCTATATTCCGCATTTGTCTCTTTGTTCTACATTAGTAATTTCTCTGAACAGAATTTTCTCCAGCATCATGTTTGAGAAAAAAAGTGATGTGTGGACCTGAATATATTCGATGCTTCAGGAGCCGAAACAAAAAATCCTTTGATGAAGTTCTTTATAGTTGATATGTAATATAGAGGTACTGGCGATAAAGTGGTCACTCGGTTCTAGCATACTTATTGGCTATTAATTCCGTATTGATAGTAACCTTATTTTTGAAGAGTTTCATGACTTTTGGGTCACCCTGTTAAAATACAAGTAAACTCGCTCTCTCGATAACAATTCGGTCATAGTATTCAAGGAATGAATGTTGTTTCACACGATAAAAAACTCAATGTAAAATACTAGCTCAGTGGTACTTCGTTTAATAGTGTTGCAGACGTTAAAATATGAGTTTTTTGAAAATCGAAAAATCACCGGAAGGCGGGGTTTCTAAAAAAAATTCGATTCCAAATGTCTTATGATTGCACGAAACGGCGAGATTTATAGTTGTCTCAGAATCTGTTTTTGTAAAAAAATGACTTTTCAGACGAAAAACCAACCGAGTGTAAACATATATATATATATATATATATATATATATATATATATATATATATATATATATATATATATATATATATATATATATATATATATATATATATATATATATATATATATATATATATATATATATATATATATATATATATATATATATACATTGGGACAAATATATATATATATATATATATATATATATATATATATATATATATATATATATACATTGGGACAAATATATATATATATATATTTTTTTTTTTTGACAAATTCGATTTCCAAAACCGCTTTGCGCCACTTTCCCTTAAGGACGATTGAGCTGATATAGGGTGTTTTTTAGAAGTGATGAACATTTTTATGAGGTAACTTTTTGAAATTCGAGATGACCATTTTCATTGGCACACTAATGTGCATATTCTTTACGGTGACCACTTCACCCCCACTTCCCCCAGTGATAGAAAAAAATTATAGGAGGTAATGTCCAAGACACCACCATCTGGTTGACGTGGAACTACGCTGTTATTTTGTTCAAGTCGCATGTTAATAACTTAGAATATTATTTTACACACACACAAACTTATGTCCGCTTTGCGCTTTTCTCAACAGAAGTCCTTTCTATTAATATTTCCGGTCTCGATTAGCTTAGCTGTCATCCTTGATGGAGAGAGTTTTGCAACTGACATGTGAAACCAAATCACACACAAAATTCCTGAACAATGAGATCTTGGTGACCCGACGATAACCTAGCTTGATTATTCTGCACACAAATGTGCAGCTCAGAACCATAATGCAATGGCGTCAGTTTGATGTACGGATTGTAATGCCAGAGACATCAGCGCGTAAGTAATTTGGTCACGTCCACAATGCGAAGCGACGACAAGGGCTGACGCAAAACAAGGAAAAACAAGCGTTCATTGCTTCGTATCTAGAACCATACTGAAAGTTTGCCTTCGTTCTTTGCTTTAGAGAGGCGTTTAAACTTTATACAGGGTGGGCCATTTAAAGTGGAAGGATTTGTTTTTGCAATAGCAAAGTAAAGAAGTGGAATTTTAATTTTTTTTTTAAATTCATTTATTTTGGTCCAAGAAGATTTGTTCTAACTACTTTTTGATTATGATATCTCGTAAATGACCGCCTCTGGCCTTGACCGCAAAACGTGCCCTTTTTTCGGCATTTTCCATCACTTTGCCCAATGTTTCGGCCGATATGGCAGCAATTTCTTGTCGGATATTGTCTTTCAGCGCAGCCAGGGTCCTTGGTTTGCCAGTGTATACCTTGGATTTTAAATATCCTCATAATAAAAGTCAGGAGGCGTCAAATCAGGTGATCTCGGTGGCCAGTCATAATCGCCGTTTTTCGATATTAATCTTCCGGGGAACATTTTTCGCAAAATCAAGTCGACGTGGTAAGTCAGATGGGTTAAGTTGTTGAGCCATTTGAATTTTATACGGAAACATTTTCAAATCAACACGAATTATGCGTCGGAGAGTGGTTCGAGCGATGCCTAACTCTTGCGAAAGATGGCGACCTGATGTCGATGGAGTCTCTGCAACACTGGCTCGAACGGCATCAATATTCTCGTCGAAACGTCTTGGTCGTTGTCTGGACAGATGACTGGCATTACCAACACTACCAGACGATATAAATTTGGCATAAAATCGACGTATAGTGTTGTCTCCAGGCGATGTTTTAACTTTATTTTTATTTTTCCATGCACGTTTAGTTAACACAATTGAGAAGTTATTTTGAATGTACAGCTGAACAATTTCAGCGCGTTGTTGGTGTGTAGGTGTGTATTGTTCCATGGTTAAAATTGTACTGAAATGACGCTTCCAACGCGGTATGACATTTGTTAATCTGACATCTCTGTCAAAAGTTATGGGGTTGCCAGATGCTTCCACTTTAAATGGCCCACCCTGTAGTTCATTCGCCTCTAAGCAAGTTTGCCTCAGCGAGATCCAATATTTATGCTCCAGGCAAATATTTCCCTTCGTTTTTCTTCTTCTTCCTTTTGTTGTTCACGGTGACTTTAAATCATTCCCCTTCGTTGATCGCCTATAAGTGGCTCGTTATTGACGGCATGGGTAGAGAAGCTCACCAATGAGCAGAACAAATGTATGGGAAAATGGAAATGCTTCTAGTTTTAATCAATTTAAACCGTTTTCACATCAGGAGATTGTAATATACAGCATAAAAAACAAATCTTAGGGAATTTCCGATTCGTTTGGTATGTAAATAGTCTAAATCCGTTCACGGCAAAAATAGTTATTAACGCTAACTTCATTTCATAAAAACGTGACCTGTTTTCTAATTTGACACCCTTAATGAAAGACGTAGTTCTACGTCAAAAAGTGTAAATTTATAAAATTATCAAAGAGAAAATCAGATAGATAAATAAAGTGAAAATTGTTATCCTGTGACGGTAGACTTGAGATGTAAATAGTCCCCGTTTACCAGTCTAGAGTAAAATTCAATTCTTGAACCGTAATTCAAATTTCAATAAGTTTTGTCTACGTTAGAAGGTGACTTGCGAAATAAAGCAGCATTTTCAAAGAATCACCACTCAAAAGGCTCATCCAGAGAGTCCACGTGAGCCAATATTTTCTATTTAGTACCCGTAAGTCGTTCAATTTCCTGTCAGACATACTGCAGAGCTTCTTGAACATGATAACATTTTCAGAACTGACCCCTTGGGATCAGAACTGACCTCAAGAATATCTGCTATATAGAGGTTGTAATTAACAAATCTTGAAGGGGCTCCTGTGTGTGTTTCTTCGTCAAAGAATATTCTTCGGACTTGTGTCTACACCCAAACTAGCGTTGCCAGAAAACGTTTTATTTTCGGCAGAACAAATACCTTTTCATGTCCTGAAACGTCAAATGAACAAATAAAATCAGCATGATGGAAAACGTACGGAGCGTTCACCGAGTAGTAGAAGCTAGGTAGAGTACCGTCTCGTCAGCCTGCATGCGAGATGTGTTATATGTGTTAATTCAGGATAGTCCTGATTTTGCTCCATGTGAACTATGCAGTGGATATCATGTATAACAACTCGCGACGCTGCCGAGCTCAGATAAGAACGAGAATCGCTAATGAAATTTCTTCTATAACCCTGAGCCCGGTGCAGTTACTATTTATCTTCTACTTTGATTCAATGCGAACTTTACACTGAACAAGCTTTATGCATATTCTGAATGTGTTCTGAAGCGAACGGTTTTAAGCGTCCGATCGAATATTCTTTCACTTTTAGTTAAATTCAAAAACTTTGAAACTGCGAAATTGTGATTACGCGTAGGAGAAAAGCGGTTAAAATGAACACCCTAAGGAATATGCCCATTTACTGTGTCCACACACTGCTACAATATCCGTTCTTCGGAGAATATTGTAGCTTAACTAACTGTTGTTCAAGATATTAAACGGTTTTAATTTAAATAAATTAAAATAGTACATTTTTCATTAAAACAAAATGAGATGTAAAATCGAGCATTTTTTTTCGTGCGGTTAAAATGATCACATGGTGGTGGTAAAATGAACAATTACATATATCATGCTAAATGGGATAGATTTATGCGTTTTTCCTTATCTAAATTTGTTTAAATCATTATTGAAATAGTAGGTACATGTATGGATCAAGCTGAGCTTATTCACCTAGAGTAGTAATTAGAATTTACTCATACGTGCGAAAAAGTAGTGAGAAACACATAACGCTTCACATATTGAGGTTTGGTTTTGGTCGAGGTGGCATATTTTTTCAGGGTCAAAGCGACAAAAGTAACCCCTTCAAAAGCAACATTTGATGAGGTAGATCAGCTTTGGAAAACATGACATTGTTAGTCGTTATCCAGTGGTGACTCATTTTGCCCCAAACAACAAAGTAATTTCGAATGCGAATTAATCACTGAAACCAAACAAAATATCTGTTATCTCTCATTGAATATGTGAACAGTTGTCCAAACTGATGATTTAGAGGCGAATGAACTGCAAAGTTTAAAGCCTCTTAAAAACAAAGAAAGAAAGAACTGATGATTTGTCAAAGATATCAGGTCGAATAATTTAAATTTCACGGGAAGTTCCTTAAATACGATGCGCACAAAATTACATCAAAATGGCTACCGTGAGAGAAATTTCTGTTTTATTTATTATTTTTTTACATTTGACAGTTTCCTGCACAACAAGGTGTCTTAAACAGCTTCAAATGTTCTAAGGTAGGATAATGAAGAAGTATCAATTTGTTTATAGTTAAATTATCGAGGTTTGAGCACTGGTTCATTTTACCAACTCTGTTCATTCTAACCTCATTTTCCCTATATCAATCAAATCTTAAACAAAGAGATTAATTAGCTCAAAACTATTTCATGAAAACGTGACATATCTTCTGATTTGGTCCCGTAATGAAATACGTAGTCCTTCGTCGAAAATTACTCGTTTGGCAAGCAATCGATAGCCGTAACGTCTTCATAAGAGTTTGCTCTGGGGCGAGTTAGAAACTGTAATTGGCAGTGCCAATATGTTAAAAAAGTACATTTTTGATGGAATCCTCACCGATGTTACAACACCACTGAAGTGTCTCTCAACTTGTCAAATTTGACCGAAACTTCACACATCATTTGTGTGCTCTAATCTTTGAGTCCTTAGTCTCTTGTAAACAAAACCTTGGTTTTTCATCTGCCACTGTAAGTTGTCAGGCAGCCTAGGATTTTTTTGACGTAGAACTACGTCTTACATTTAGGGTGCCAAATCAGAAAACAGGTCACGTTTTTATGAAATAAAGTTAACGTTAATAACTATTTTTGCCGCGAACGGATTTTGGCGATTTACATACCAAACGAATCGGAAATTCCCTAAGATTTGTTTGATATGCTATACATTACAATCCCATAGTCTGTATATGGTTAAATTTGATGAAAATTGGAAGCATACCCATTTCCTCATACATTTGTTCTGTCCATTTGTGTGCTTTCCCGAACAGAGTTGTCAATAACGAGCAACTTAACGACGAGCAACGAAGGGGAAATCGTCATATGAAAAGTGTCCGTGAACAAAGGAAAAGAAGAAGAACGAAGGGGAATATTTACCTGAAGTATAAACAGTGGATCTCGCTGAAGCAAACTTCCATTCTTCGTGAGGAAACTGACTGAACAACATTGTTGCTGAGCGAGCTGGACGGCGAGGGATAAGGAGGAGTAATATAATGGATAATGTTTTCAAGGGCCTTTTTTAAGGTTAGAGACGAATGAACTGAAGAAGTTCAAAGTCTCAAGCGAGGAAGGAAGCTAAACTTTCAGTGTCGTTCTGTATTCAAAGCAATGAATATGGCTTGTTCTTCCTTGTTTTGCGTCATCACATGCCTTCGTTTCGGATTGACTCGTGGACGTGACCAAATTACTTACTCGTTGATGTCTCTGGCAATGCAATCATTGCATCAAACTGACGCCATTGCATTAATGTTCTGAGCTACACAATTGTGTGGGGAATCATCAAGCTAGGCTATCGTCAGCTCACCAAGAAAATAAATGTTCTGGAATTTTGTCAGTGATTTGGTTTCGCATGACGGTAGGAAAACTCTCTCCACAAAGGATGAAAGCTAAGCTAATCTAGACTGGCAATATCAACAGAAAGGGCTTCTGTTGAGAAGAGCACAAAACGGAGATAAGTGTGTATATATTTAGTTGCTTAAAGCCATCGATATATGGATATTTGTGTGCGTACGTGCGTGCTTGCTATGATTGACGATTGTTTTGTGTTGCAAATTATGCAGTCGTAATGATAAATATAAAAAAAGGAGGGAGATAGTGGGTGGGAAATATTTACGCTAGGGTATTAGTAATGAATCTCTGCAGAGGCAAATATTCAGTCTTTTTCCAAGCAGTTAACATTGTTTTCTATCACCAATGCATTGAACTAACGCTATGGTGAAACAGGTGTTAGGGTTGTGCACCAAAAAATTATTTGGGGAATACTAAGTTATTCAATTAGTTATATTAAGTTATCAATTTATTGGGGCTCGCATGTCAATCGCAAAACTGTTTCCAACTAGGATTGCATTTGTGCGAATCTTGATCACAATGAAGCAGTGCTTTTTTTTCGAGGTTGTTGAGATTAACAGATAGAGTTTATTTCGTTTATTTTGTCACCAAGAAAGTAAATGTCGTTCTGAAATTTTGTATGTGATTTGGTTTCGCTTGCCAGTAGAAAAACTTTCTCCACTGAGAATGACAGCTGCGCTTATCTCAAGCATGTATTGTTCTGCGAACACAAGAATGAATCATCAAACAATTATCGTCAAATGATTCTGCAATAAAAAAAAAAAACATTTCAGGGCGACCAAACTGATAGAATGGTTATTTCAAAATTTTCGTAGCATTATAAAATAGTATCCGCAGTTATAGACAAGCGATTTGAATTAAACTATAGCGTAGTTCTACGTCGTGTCTTGAACACAACCTCCTATAACTTTTTCTAGCTGTTTTTTAGGGAAAACGAACTTGAGACGGGAAGCCAGCTAAAATTGATTTTCACGTACCATTCGTTTCGAACCTCGTTCAGGTCATGTTATAAAGGGTGCGTCAATTACTATTGCGACATTTTATATTGATTGGTAAAACGGCTTTAGTTATCGAAATAAAACGATTTTTTTACAGTAGTTCAGTATATGTATTTATTTCAGCTTACATACGTCGGATTTAGGGTGCCTGCCTCAATAACGACAAAAGCCGCTTTTGGAGACACTCAGTTTTGTAGATCTCACCGCTTATTGTGCCCTTGGTCACGAATAGCTCACTCCGTTTGCCACAAGTACATACGGCCTGCCAAAACAGGTACTTCGAAGCGAATTTCGACAGCTTCTTCTATTTGAAACGACCATCCACAGGGAACTTGTTATTACCCGCGAAATATTCCTGTCCCGGCCACTGCTTCAAATCCGATTCGTCCCGATTTGGGAAGTTCTGCACCTTGTACGTTTTCAATCCGAATCGTTTCTGGGTCCTCTGGACAAAACTTTGCGACAAAAATGAAGCAATCATCGCTCTCTCGGTTTTTTCTGCGTTATTCCCGGTTGTGATCCACTGTCATCCGTTACTGGAAACCTTGGAGGAGCCTTGAGACGATCAAATGATGTATATTCATCAGTTTTCCTAAGGCGCGATGTGACATTTACCGATTTTCTTCATTCTCGATTTTCGATAACGACAACAACGACAACAAATATTGTAAAGAGTAACTGACCTGAATTTGATTAATTTAGGTCAAGTACGGATATAATTACGCAAGTTTGAAAATGTCGCAATAATCATCGACTCACTCTTTACAAACATGGGGTTGGAGACTTTGCCTTGAATAAATAAGAAGTCTACGGTTTTATTTTTCATACCTTTTTTTTCATTTCTATATTTTTTCAGATCAATGATGTCGGACCTCGAATGCACCTGTTCTTGATGGCCATAGCCCTGTACTTCTCGTTGATAGGACTCACCTCACGACGGACAGCCGCATCCACTGCGCTGAAATGTTTACCCATCATATGCTTGTGGCTCTTCATACTGCAGTCAGACTTCAAGCGAACGAAAATGTGAGTTTCTGATTCCACAATCATTACCTCTGGTCAACATTCGTGATGTTCCCTTTCATCTTCCAGTCGCCGTTACAAGAGCCTAATCCTGATTGGGTTAATATTCTCCTGCGTAGGGGACTTGCTGCTTAACTATGACCTATTCGAGGCCGGCATGGGCGTATTCGGGATCGCCCAAATCTTCTACATATCAGCGTTCGGATTCCGCCCGCTACGGCCACTGGTTGGGATTCCCTTATACTGCGCAGGTGTCGCATCGCTTGCGATCATGTTCGAAAACTTCCCACCCACCATCCAGAAGTTTCTTCCAATCTACGGTGCCCTACTGTTGACCATGTGCTGGCGATCGCTGGCCAGGATCAACACGTTCAAGGTAAGCCACCCATTGCCGGTTTGAATTGCGCGTTCGTTCGCTAAAGTGTGCTTTTTCGTTCCACAGAACACAACCCGCGTGGCGTGTGGAATTGGCAGTGTGCTGTTCGTCATATCCGACAGTATTATTGCGATCGACATGTTCTACGTGCCAGTGGATTACGCTCAGACACTCATCATGATTACCTACTACCTGGCTCAGTTCGGAATTGCGCTGAGTGTTGTCGAGGAGACGGATTCCGCTGCCACCACAAAACAACGAGAAACTACCAAATCTCCCTATCAAAGCCAAAACAGTGCGAAGCGAAAGTGATTAGTGAACCGAAGGACTTCCCGGAGTGATTGGGCAGCAATTCCAGCGAAATGATAACCCGCGAAGGTGTAACAAACTTATCCAAATTTTAAACAATAGTAGGTGCGTTAACATAAAGTGTGCAAATTCTATAAAATAGTAAAACGAGACTGTGATCTATATCTTCCCTCGCATTAAGAGGACTCTGTCGCAGAATAGGCGCGTTTGTACAGTCACCGCAATATGTTTGTAGCGAGACTATGATCCGTACGTTAGGGACAACAATTTTATTTTTCAAAGTAGATTTAGGCTCTTATAAAGTTTCCGAAATCGTAGACCATGAGACTGTGCGTGTTTTGTTTAGCGTTTAGAATGTTTTACACACTACGAAATACAACTTCAATGTTCCAAACCACGTCAATTTAGGATTATCTTCAATCCGATGACATCCCGAAACAACCCGCTCGAGGAATTTCTCTTTATAGATGAGAGGTGAACGTAGAAACCGGATCGGTCATTTATTTAAAACACGGCCAAAACAAAAAATAAACTTTCGATATTTTCTCCTAAATAAAACCATATAAAATTTTGATTCCATGCAACCGATTAGGGCCCTGAAGGAACGTCTCCGCTGGAAGCTAAGATTCTTAGATTATATCATTTCGCTATACGAATGTCGATTATTTATGAATGCAGCTAAATAGTACTCTATACAAGAATCGGATAGGATTACCAGCTAAATAAACTTCTAATGATGTTTTCTACGTATGATTATATATATCTAGAAACACAATAATTCATAACCTCTTAGAGATTTCGATGTAACAATGCCGTTTGTGAATGCTGCTAGGGGAACAAAATTAGCTTATTTGTGGGATACATCTTGTATTGGCACATTGTTTATTCTTGCTTACCAGACCAGCTCACATATCGTTTATAGAGATACTCAATATGAGGCACATTTTCCCGAATCTAGAGAAATTAAATGCGAATTCGGTTGAATATATACGCTTCACCAACAAAAATTAATTTGAGAATCAAAAGCCAAGTGCTTCATACTGCCTCAAAATACTGTCGTTATCAAAAGGGGGAAGAATCCTGTTACTTACGGAAGACGTAGGAAATCGTACGCAGTGTGTGCTTTTCCACACACACACACGCACGCACACACGCAGTCTTGTTACTTCAGTACGATCGTCGTTAGTTCTAAAAAAATATAGCATCCTGCAAATCCGCCTCAATCGGTCACCCCAAGGTGGACCAACTGCTGCATGCATCGTTGCATGTATTGTGGATCGGGGAACATCGAGTACTGCGTCTTGTGTTCCACACTGTTCCACAGTACGACGTCCTCCCGGCCGGTAGTGGCCGATCGACCGATCGAGAAGAGCAGCCGCCGATCGAAGGCTATCTTGAGGTAGCGTAGTATCTTACGCCCCAAAATCCCGTCCGGTAGGAAACACGTTCGGGGGAAACCAACGGCGAAGAAAGCCCGCCCCGGGTGGGGATGTTGCTGGTTCTGGATACCGGAGGCGATACTGGAATGAAGATGGAGAAACGAGATAGTGATGTGGTGAGAATTGAATGTTGAACAGGGCTACTTACTTATAGGTGATCTGAATCGTGTTTTGACCTTCATGGCCTGGAAGACTTCTTGGAATCACTATCCACGACATGGTTCCCGGTGGCTGGTTACCGATTTTCTCACCATACACCGACATACAGATTGGGCACTCGATGTAAACGGACTAGAAATGTAGAATAAAAGGGGATTTTCAGAATAATACAAAATTTAATTAGCAAGGTTTGAATAGACTTCAGGTACATTGTAAATGCTTAACAAAAGACATTCCGTTCAATTTTTCGATTGATTTTTGCAGCAATGGAAGCCGTATAGGCTATGATGACGTGACCGATGTGACGATGTGACAATCATATGTGGCTTAGACCAGATACCTTACATAGCATCACATACAACTAGCCCAAGGGTTGGAAAATATTGATCACTTGTTATAATAACAAAAGATTGCATGAAAATGTTATTTGCATACACACCCGCAATTCACCGAGAATTCCTCACTCTTCATTCCTCAATTCATCTGTACAAATCTTGATCATAATGAAGCAATGCAACTTTTTTCTAGGTTATTAAGATTACCAGTAAGAGTTTATTTCGTTTATTTAGTCACCAAGAAAATAAATGTCGTTCTGGAATTATGTATCGGGTTGTTCAATAAGAACGCTACAAAAGTTTTTTTTAAATAAAACAAAAACGTTTTTGTGTAAGGAACTCAAATTCTTTTGCATGGCCACAACGGGCACGCTTGCAGAAGTCCAGACACTGAACCCAATTTTCGACGGTTTTCAAGCATAAATCGGCCAATACTGCTGCAATTACACAATCGTCGCTGGCTTGTTGGCATAGACCATAGACTTGACGTAGCCCCACGGAAAATAGTCTAACGGCATCAAATCGCACGACCGAGGCGGCCAATTGACTGGGCTATTTCGTGAGATAACCCGTTCACCAAACTTGGTTTTCAATAAATCGATTCGCTGTGTGGCTTGTGGCGCCGTCCCGTTGAAACCACATATTGTCCAAGTCCATATCATTCAATTCGGGCCAAAAATATTCGATTATCATTGAGCGGTAGCGATTCTCATTCACAGTAACGTGCAGGTCTTGATCATCACAGAAGAAGTATAGACCAATGAGGCCGCCGGACCATCAACCGCATCAAACCGTAATTTTTCGGGATGCAATGGTGACGCATGGAGTACGTGTGGATTGCTGCCTGAGCAATAACGCATATTTTGCTTATTGACGAAGCTATTCAGCAAGGAAAGAGCCTCATCGCTGAAGATGTTTTTTCGATGAAAATCCGGATCATTTTCTAGTTGTTGCTCAGCCCAATTCACGAACATACGACGCTTCTAGCGGTCAAGCGGCTCCAGTTTTTGCCTCAATTGGATCTTGTAAGGATTTAGGCCAAGATTTTTCCGCAAAATTCGTCACAACGACGTCACAGAGATGCCCAGCGCTTGAGAACGGCGTGTGGGAGACTGATTTGGGTCTTCCTTGATGCGCTAGCGGCAGCAATATTCTCGATACTACGGGCACTTCTTTGTCTCACTGGCACTGGAACATTTTGTTCTGTGCCTGTGAATTCAATTTTTTCCACTAGACGCTCAATTGTTAATCTGGCAGGACGATTATGACGACCATAAATTGGCGCTCTCAAAGTTGAGGCCATTTACTCTGAATTTCGGTAATAAATTTAAATAATCTCGACTCGTTGTTGGATCGTACATCTTTCCATTATGAATTGGCAAACCTTACTGAAGAGAAATATCAAGAGAGCTAGAAAAAATATGGCGTCGTTTGCTGTCCCTATCGGTCTATTTTTGTAGGTCCCTGTTGAAATACCCGTTATGTAATTTAGCAAAACTTTCCCCACTAAGGATGACATCTTATCACGAGCGTGAAAAAGTAAGATAATGCAATTTTTTTCTACGTCAGTAATATTAATAGTAATATTAATTAATAATATTAATAGTAATATTACTATGTGGTCCCCATGGCCTAGTGGTAAGCGTTGCGCTTGCCAAGATGGGGGCTTCGGGTTCGATTCCGTTCGGGTCAGAAATTCTATCATCATAGATCGTTTTTCCGGCTTGCACTGGTAGAAGGGAACTGTCTAGGGTGTGGTGGGATGAGCATTGGGCATTGCCAGTCCCCAAGAAAAGCCACAAAAACCCGGAAACAGCTCCCCTAAGCGAATTGACACCGCTATAAGCGTCTTGTCCCAGTCCTGGTGGTACTCGGAACGTAAAGCAGCAGTATCACGATGGTCCTCCTGCGAGATAGTGGGGTCGGTCGCAGGCCTTGCAAGCCGCACCACTGAAACACCAAGCAACGAATGATTGTGAATCAGGCCATGTTGTAAAGATGTTAAGCCAAAATAAATAAATAAAACATTAATAGAAAAGCGTTTCTTTTGAGACTATCACAAAATGATGTGAATTGTTTATACATGTAGTCGCTTCGAGCCCCCAATGTATGGCTCTGTATGTATGCTTTGTTGAACGCTTGTTTGGTGCTGTACGTTGTACGGACGATGCCTAGAGGTACGATTCCACTGAGTGATACTAAAAACTAAAAAGTCGTCTTGTACCTTAATGTTGCATTGTTCAAATTTAAGAAATTTCACACACGGTAAAAATCTGTACCAATCTGTACTGATTGACGAAAATCTGTACTCTATACCGTACAGAATCTGTACCAAAAATAACAAAAAATCTGTACCTTTCCAGATAAATCCGTACGTGTGGCAATACTGCTTGCAAGTATTGCCATTGTTGTTATTTCCATGCGGTGCCAAAGAAAAGTTGATATAGTTATGAGATGTGGAATAATTGTGCTGGTGTCAATTGAGAATAACTTTCGAGATGAATGACATGAAACAAATTGCGACATACGTTCAGTTTGTGTATTGTTCTGCGAGGGCAAGAATGAATCATCAAACAGTTATCGTCAACTGATTCCAAAAAAACATTTGAGGGCTAATCAGTTATTTCTAAAACTTCGTAGCATTTCAAAATAACATTCGAAGCTATAAAGCGACTTGAATAAAATAACAGCATAGTCCTACGCCAACAATGCGGCCATGAAACACAAATTTCTACATTACTCGAGAATTAATCAAGCAAATGAAACCAAATTAGGCATATGGAGGTTTTAGGGTACAATAAATGTTTCTATGGTGGTTAGACACTCCACCCCCCTCTCTAAAGAGGGGCTGCCATACAAATGATTTCTGCATAACTCGAGAACTAATCAAGAACAATTTGGGATGTGAGGGTTTTTGGGTATGAGAAATGTTTCTATGATGGTATGACACCCCTCCCTCATATGGAATGGAGAGGGAGTCCATAAAAATATTACACATATTTCAACCAAAAATATTTCGACCAAACATGACTGTTTGCGCAAGGAATGAGTTTTGAACACCCCGAGCCAACATGTGATCCACAACAGCGAAGGCAGCAAAGATCACCACTCTCTCGAGAGAATTATTTTGTATTTTGCTTTGTGCGGGTTTTCGTTGTCACGTAATAGAACAGCTGATTGTGAACAGATTACACAGAGAACAGAATCAGAGACAGAAATATACGGACGACAGAATCGGTCAAATATATGTGTTCGCGTTAAATTCTGTGTTTGAATTTAAATATCTGTTTTGTCTGTAAAGTATCCGAAAAGTTCAGAACGGTTGCGCGCAAACAATGACAATTTTCGAAAAACTCTGAGGGAAAAAGGGAACATTCGGAAAATTTAATTTCCATATGTTCTACGCACGATGAAACGCACTCCTATATCTTCTTCTATCTATACCAATAAAAAAGTATCGTCGAATGTGTAGATAAGAGCAGAACTCGAAACATTGCGAAACGCCATCTCTTTCCCCTACACGTTGTCCGGCGAATCCATCCAGCGGCATCAACGAGTTCGCGACTTGGGTCTAATTCTCGACGAGGAGTTCACACTCATCTACCAAGGAAGGTCACAGATGGATTCGAGGACCCACTGTGCTTGAAATTTCTCTACTATGCGCCGATTCGTTCTATCCTGGAATTTGGATATGTCGCATGGTGCCCTCTCCCTGAAATTTGGGATGCGCGCATTGAATCTGTCCGAAGAAAGTTCGTGCGTCGGAATGAGGAATTGAGGAATCTTCCATGGTGGAACCCAAGGAAATTGGCTCCTTACGAGGAACGCTGTAACTTGTTGGGAATTGATACTCTGAAGAATAGCCGATCTGCAGCACAAGCCATGTTTGTTGCGAAACTGCTGAGGAGTGAGATTGATTCCCCTTCCATGCTAGCTAATCTCAATATTTATGCTCCAGAGCGCACCGTGATTTCCTAAGGCTCGATTTCCGGAACAGTTTGTATGGTGAGCATGAAACGTTGGAATTCATGCGCTTCGAAATTGATTTAAAGAATATACTAGAAAAATTGACGATCACAATGTATATATTTGTACTAGATTTAAGTGGGTTCATTAAGACGATTTGATGTCATTGAACCCCTACCGCAAGAAAATGTTTTTGTTTGACGATTTTTCGATATTCCATCAGTTTCCGGAAAACGAAGATTGGAAAAAAAAGTAATTCTTGAACATCGTTAACCCTTTCACGTACAACATCGAGTCTCACTCGATGTGAAATGATTGTGCCAAAACGCACAACATCGAGTCTCTCTCGTGGTGCACCTGCATATCACAATGCGCTAAAACGCTCAGCAGAGTAGTGAAATTACTCGATGCGTGACCCATGGAAACGTTCGAATTTGGTCCGGTTTTTTGAAAATTAAATCGTACGCGAAGGGGTTAATTGGTTAACGTTTTTTCTGTAAATACCATAATATTTAACAATATATATATGGTTTATATTATATATCATAGAAAACTATGAATATGGATGTTCCATGATCAGCTATATCTTGCTATATTTCCAGAAAAAAAATATTGAAAGCATGACGCTTCATTATATTCGTTTGTTTAGGCTATCGGAATGTGGAAACCCACAATTGATAAATGAGACCTCAAAAAATTGGATCGTGAATGTGTTTGCCTGATGTTAGAATTCTCCGATAGGACAACAGACAAAATGTTTGTTTAGGATCACATCGTTCGTAGATGGAATGCTTTCGCCACAATCTAGGTCCTGTGTTATTGACCAACCTTTGGAGGCAAATATGCGTAAGTCGTCTGGTTTGCAGTAACATAATAGTCCGTACCTTTGTTTGTATAACACTCACCTTCTGACTGTCCTTCTGCTGACCCAGGATAAGCTCGTTCAGGCAATTGAGATGCATCAAATGTTGACAGCGCGAGAGCGAAACCGTCGGATTGTGACTATTGTGGCGCAGTTCCTCCATACACATGGGACACGGCTGCGCATGGGGCCACTGCGGTGGATCGACCACGCGCACGAATCGCGATATCATATCGCTCGCGGGATCCACACCTGCAAGTTCGTTATTTCCGTTAATTTTATTAAGTTCCGTCCATGAAAAGCAATTAATCCAACACTTACCCACAATCGCACCGGGAATATTCTGCTGGGAGGATATAAACACATCATCACTCCCCATCGAGCAATCCAGCAGATCGGAAACCGATCCGAAGTTGTTGCTTCGGCGACCATTGCTGTCCTTACTCTCGTGGCTGAGATAAGTCGACACGGTGTCCACGCTTGGGCGCCGCCCCGAGTTGATGCTGGACGAATCGGTTTCAATCAACGATTCGCCCCTGCTCCGGGACTTGCTGCGCTGTCTTTGGAAGGCAATACTTCGATTGCTGAGATGGCCACGCATCGATTGCTGCTGGTGGGCAATCGGTTGGAACAGCAGCTGCTGCTGCTGCTGCTGCTCGCGCTGTTGATGATTATGATGATTATGTTGCGATTGTTGATTATGCTGCTGCTGCTGCTGCGGCGGTGGTGGGATGTGTTCCGGCTGCTGCCCGCTTAGCGGATAATCTTGGGGTTCTTGAGGGTGCTGCTGCTGCTGTTGATGCTTCGTGCCGAATATGTTTAGATTGTGTAATATCTGACGGGCGAGATTGGTTGGTGTGACCGAAGCCATGTCCAGCTGTTTGCCAACCTTCAGTGTCTTCGTGGATCGCTTTTGTTGGCTGGTGGTTACATTGCTACATAAAACTGGCTGCGATTTTGATTTTGAATGGAGTTGCGTGGATGATTGTTGCAGGGGATATGATTGCAATTGGGCGCCAGGGGATGAGGACGAGGACGATGGAACAGGGGCCATTTGGGATGGCTTTGGGTGCAGGATTGGCACATTAGCGGAGGTTGGAATTGACGCAACCATCGACTGATTTGGCAGTTTCACCAACGGATACGGAGCCTGCTGTATCCGTCTGATGCTCCGCAGTGGACCGTTTTGATGTCGGATTTGGGTAAGATTCAAAAAGTTTATAGTATACGGCAGATGGAGATGTGTTTTGGTTAGATCGATGGTTTGATCTCCCCGTGCCCAAGCTTCTTCGATTACACACTGAACCTCCATAGTGTAACTGTGCCAATCGTTTCCCGACGAACCACACCACTCCCACTTGGTTCCTTTGCCCGCCGGAGAGATCGGTTTGTAGAAGTGTCGGCGCACATTCGTTACGGCAAACTCCTGATCCCCACAGCATTGCGTCATAGTACGAACATTGACATAGTACTGCTCGAGAGCCGGATCGGCATCACTCAACAGGACACGCGTCAGCTTTTTCCCATGGGCACGTTCCAAATGTTGCGACACAGCCGGACTATAAGGCAACCATTTATTTCCACGAGATTCAAACTCCCAAACCACCACGGCATGGCCAGAACTCGTCATACCGTGATCGCCCTACGGATCTGTATAAACTATCCGAACCAAATTCACGGCACACGACTCGCACACTTTTCCTCTTCCACTAACTCCTATCACACCACACCTCCTCTACCTTTGTATATGGTCAGCTTGACCAAACCTGACATCGCACAGCAGCCATTTACCCTCAGGAGGAAAAAAAAAGTTCGATCTTGTTTTCAGCACAGGATGTTCGAATTCACAAAAAGCAAACGGAGGAAATAATAGAATAGAACACAGCACGAGAGCACTTATGGGGGCGATTAACGCTGCCAATTAAAACCTCCAATCCACCATTTAATAGCCACTTTCCTTCAGTAAACATTCCGCTAGCCCACTTGTTGATGATATCGTGTTTTCTGGCCACTTTCCACACTCGAAATCACATCGCTGCACCTCAATCGCACTGTTCAGCCGTAGATGGCCGCGTTTTGTGCAAAAACTGAGCACTCCCGAGCTTTTTTGGGGCCCGAAAAAATCGGTTCCGTCGTACGCGGCGCGAGCAAATATCACTTAACGCATCTAGTAGCCTGATTTTAATTGACTTCTCCGAAACCACTGTGGTGGCTGTTGTGAGTGGAAAAAATCAAGATGGCGAGATTTATTTCTCATTCATTCGCACTTCTAGAGAGAGAGAGAGTGTGTGGCGATATGCGCACTCGCCGCGGACCTTCGTCGTCGGCCGCTCAGTAGTCACTTGTCTCTTCCATTGATGTAGGTTGCATACAGGCAGTCAGTCAGTGGTTCAAACTTGTGGGAGCAACGGAGAACAGTTTCAATCACTTCTCACTTCTCACCCTTCGCTGCCTTGTTATGTTTGGTGTTATACTGGAAACCGTGATTGAGACACAACACACACGACTAGCACCAATGTTGAGATATGGACGCACACGAACGCGATTTTGTATCATGAATGAATGGGATAGGGTGCGAGAGGGAGAGAGCGATCGGAGTGATTTTTTAAATGGACGCATTGAACACGTGTGTGAGGGTATGCAGTATGATGCACAAAGCAAGTGCATCATCAGAGACATGATGATGGGGGTGTGTTTACTGGTGTGTGAGCGAGCGAGCAGTGTATCTTCGGTGTCGGCTGTGGGCATGTTTATGTGGGACAACATTGCAATCTATGCTATCTGGTTCCAATAGGGCTGTTTGCGGGTGCGTTTGGCGGTTTATATTGCATTAACCCTTTATAAGGCAATGGAAACCAGGCAACAAATTGACCCCAACTTCAGAGAACATAATCTTCACATGAGGAACACATATTTTGCTTTGAAAAACTAGAAGTGAGTTATATCTGTGATATAACCGCAAGGTAGACATTAACGTTGGCTTAGCAATCAATAAGTAACAAGCATATAACTATTAGACATTTCTCGCGTAACTTTTGAAAAGGTCCAATGTAACATTTTCGTCAACTCGAGAAAAACGAAGTTGAAGACCCGAACATTATTCCGCGAATTGTCTTTCTTGCTTCATTCACCACTAGCAGTCAAGAATAACCAAACTGAAAAACCAATCGTCACTATTGTTCCGTGATTTAAGATTAAAGTTGAAGTCTCGGAGCGAAAAATGTTACATTGGATGTTTTGACTACCCGCGTTTGCACATTGGACATATTACGTTGCACGATAAGAATTTGAAACTGACTACTGAACAACAATCCAAACATCAGCATTTCATTCTAAAGACAGATTATTATTGTTATCACTCGTTGAATTAGACTGAAATCGATAACAACACCTGTAAGAAACAAAAACTCAAAACGACCGAACTTTCGAACAACTTTCCACAAGAGGCATTTGTAGGGTTCTACTGAGTGCTTAGACGTCGATAGAACTGGGGTGACAAAAATCATTCCATGCGGCACTCAGCATTTTCTTCCTTTTTTTTTGTTGAGAGCATGTCTTTTGTGGGAACGTTGAGCTGCATCCTCACCAAAGGGGGAGTGAAAGAGCTATTTCTGTTTCCGATTTGAAAGTCTGCGAATGAGCATGTGCTTTATCCCCAAGTATGGGTTGGACCGAAGGTCCGGCAAAATCAGGCACATGGGGATAAAGGTGGATGGCCCTAATGATTGAGGCAATTGTTGCGCGCGATAATTGGCTTTAGAAACGTTATGTACTTGCGCACTTTTGTGGCAACTACATAACTACGATAAAATTGATCTCGCGCCTGGCTGATCTGAGGATTTTTGAATTCTTCACGGCCACTTTATCCTGGCTCGTGGAAGAGGCTGGACCCGGCGGACATCGCCAAGCCAAGGTCAGTGAGTCGTAGCTTATTCTGAACAAGCGAGTTCTAGGATTTTTTTTTAATTTAAAGCTTTTTTTCCCCACGTAGAAACTTTAAAGTAGTGGCTAGGCTAGTGGCTTTATTAGGAGAAATATGGAGTGAAATCGTGCTCATCGTGGTAAAACTCTCAGGTAACATGTGCTTGCTTTTGTTCCGTTATGATTTGTGCGATGGCTTTCCACGTGGGTGGAAACATATATCTATTCTGTCCTACAGCTGCAAATTCCCGACACACCGTATTCAGCTAGAGCCGTTCCAGACCCCACGGCGCAGCGATAAGGTACCAGGAAACAATAGCCTGAAGAGCGCGAAGCGCTGGCAGAGAGCAGTAACAGCAACGACGACGACTGGAGTAAGCGGAAGGAAACCCCGCTGATTCAACGTCCACGGCAGCGGAATAAACTCCGCTAATCAGAGCGACAGCAATATCGACGACAGCGGAAGAATCTCCGCTAGTCCGAACAGCAGAGAAAGTATATTGGACAGCGAACTCAAAAAGGTTGTGAGTAACACAACTTTTATATTCCTTGCGCAAGACGACATTTAAGCCGATACGGTCGCAAAAGCATAAGAGTAGCGATCGTAGCCGAGCGAGTTGGTCGTCCGGTCTGTCATGATAAGGTAGCCGGTTCGAATCCTAAGTATATATGATCATATAGAAAATGAAATTTTCCACGTACATGAAGAACCAATGAATGAATTTGAGAAACCTAAAAAACCTAGTTCCCAGCGATGATGATATTTTCCGCTGGTTGTAATTTTAATTGTCAATTAAATGAAATAAATAGATTATGAATGACATACGCACACAAGTACCCACCACTATACGCTATATCTGGAGGAACACATGGAAGAGTGATAAGAAGAATAACTGATGTCGGGAAAGAGAATGAAAATATGAGCACGAGAAAAGCACGATTATTGATTAAATGAAAAACTCCGGAGAAAATTACGGTTATGGTGATGAAGATCATAGTGAGGGGTTTAGTAGGAAAGTTTGAAGGGCCGAATAATAGGATAGTGGTGTTGTGGAGTTTAGTCAAAGAAAAGGATAAATGGAGGGAAAGTGAAGAAAAAATGGGAAATTATGGAATTATGATGTATAGAGCAGGAAACAAATATTTACAGATAGATGTGTGAAATTTGAAATATTAGTAAACTATAAATATCGTTTAATACTTTTATTTACTCTTTCGGAAACTGGAAGTAACAGTTAGTTTTATTTATATTATGCAGAGAATTACAGAGTCTTCAAACTGGTTTTGCGAGGAGATCCCGATTTGTAAACCTTGTTTTTCCCTTTGGCCTTTTTTGGAAATTTTGGTTGGTTCTGGTTTCCCAAACGTGATTTCACCTGTGATGATAATACAGCCAAATGTGGGATCTACTTTATCGATCTGAGATCGATTGTTACGAGCAACAATTGCCTTAGCAATCATTGGTTTCCCCACGTGCTTGGGATGGTCAAACCTGGAACTTCTTTGTGTTTGGGGGTTCAAAGAAAAAACCTGCCCTTTGGCAGAGTCTCAGCTGGGCACAGAAACCGTGGTGAACGGTCTCCTTCGGGAGTGGCGCTTAAGCCGTTAACTAGACAGAATCCCCCATTCCTTCAGACCCGACCATCTCGGGTTACAATCCATTATCTCGATTTGTTACATAGGACCTTTCAAAAGTTGCACGAGATTTCTCGCGTAACTTTTGAAAAGGTCCAATGTAACATTTTCGTCAACTCGAGAAGAACGAAGTTGAAGACCCGAACATTAATCTGCGAATTGTATTGAAAGGTATCGATCTCTATCGCTACTTTCACCACTAGCAGTCAAGAATAACTCTGAAAAACCAATCGTAACTGTTGTTCAGTGATTTGAGCTCAAATTTGAAGCCTAGGAACGAAAAATGTTACATTGGACGTTTTGACTGCCGCGTTTGCACATTGGACATATTACGTTGCACGATGCGAATCTGAAACTAACTACTAAACAGCAATTCAAATATCAGCATTTCGTTCTAAAGACATATTATTGTTGTTATCACTCGTTGAATTGCACTGAAATCGCTAACAACGCCTGTAAGAAACAAAAACCCAAAACGACCGAAGTACGACTTTGTGTTGTTTTGACTGCTTTGTTACTTCGGACGTTCCGAGCGTCGGGGGAAAGTGGCAGTCCGAAGTAACAGCCGAGTGCTTAAAATACGGATCTGTACATTGGATATTTTTTGTATCGGCGATAAAAAGATGAAGAAGATAGATACATGAACGATTGTTTTTGTAATGCATTCAATGATTGAAAACTAAGAGCGTGCATCCATTAACTCGATTTGTTTACTTTTGTTACATAGGACCTTTTCAAGAGTTAAGCGAGATTTCATCTTTCGAATAAGGTGATGATCATACCACTTCGTTCAGCCGGAAAAGAATTATTAACGCTCAAGGGAGGAATCGATCCCTCTTTGCACTCCATCGTCACTCTCTCGTTTTCGAAACTTTGAACTTACACCTCGGTACAAGAATGAAAGACGTAGTCCTACGTCGATATTGATTGTTCCAGTGAATTACAATATTTCTAGGACATCAAAAAACTGTTTTTATATAGAGTTTCGAAGAAAAAAAATATTTAATTTTCCATCAAATACGCCATCTATTTTATTAAAAAAAACTGCATGACATTTACAGTAAAAATCTTGCATTTAAAACGAATTTAAACAGAATTTTCTGCCGACGCTGTGAAATCGTGGTTTTGCTACAGAAAAATGTCTCCCAAATTAATATTCTACATTTTTAGCAGCTCAAAAAAAAATAGAGTATTGCCAGATCCCTTTAGAAGTTTTTTATTAAGTTAAATATTGAAATAATATTTCAATGGCAGCAAAACCATTTTTTTTGTTGGTGGCAATATAGTTGACACGGCCCTACAAAGTGTTAAAAAGTTACAGGACAACTACGTATGAATAAAACATGAAAATTAACGTTGTAGGGAAAACTTTATTTTTTTTTTCGGAAAGAAAAAACCTTTATTTCAACCCAATAACGACCAAGCCGGAAAACATATTTTTTGATGACAACCATTGGTGTAATTTTGATGCTTGACGCTAAAGAAATCCCCATTTTATAGATCATCTTCCATTTTCTGGGGAATCACTGTTCGAAAAATCGAACATTGGCCGGAATCCGCACTTTTTTAAGATACAGGTCGGACTCGATTATATATAATCGCAATTTACTTTCAACGTTAATTTTCGAATCCAATACATAATCGAATCAGAAAAAGGTATTTTTCTATTAATGTTTGACATTCATACATTAATGAAAAAATTGTTTTCTTGAGATTCGATTATGTATAGGATTCGAAAATAATTGTTGAAAAAAAAAATGGTCGGCTATATATAATCGAGTCCGACCTGTAATATGCGGCATTCATAAATGCATCTATTTTACATTCCGGGACGAACAGGGAATGAATGTCTCTAACTATAAACCTGTATTAATCCACCTATGACGGATTTCGTGCCAACTCGTCTATAGGATTGGCATGACCCTCTGAGAACTTAATGAAACTTTCTGGGCGTGAAAACCTTACCTAATTAAGTAACTTGGCATACTTAGTTTTCCGAAAATTAAAAACTTAATTTTTGAGCAGAAAAAACCCACCGAAACTAATTGATTCAAAATGCGACTACTTTGGGTTTCCCACCTTGTTTAGGGAAAGTCTAATGGTTTTGAAATACGTTCAGTAATGAGATCGGATGGAACAGGTTCACCTGATCAATTTACATGCTTCCAGATGACATCTGACTTGCGACTTCATGGAGTTTCCACCCTTCCTATAGACAGAAACCAGGATACGGTAAGCGTGCGGTGCTGGTGCCCTTAAATATTTGCTGATGAGGCTTCCGAATTATATAGAACTCCATGAAGAACATCAACGAGGGGCACTCCACTAACGACTTGCAGCTTCTGCGTTAGAAATTCATTCGTTGACCTAAGAGTTTGTTTCTTCGAATTATTTGCCTTCCGATAGTTCGCGCCATTTTTGAACCTAGAAAATGGGGAAAACATAATCTTGCAATATGTGAAGTGGATATGATTGTTACGTTATCGTGAACATTTAACACACTGCACGAAGTCCGCATTACTCATCCGCCATCAGCAAGACAAAAGAAAGAAAAAATCTAGCGCTCATATCACATGGAAGAAGGTTTTTAGGCCTGCATAAGTGGATCCTACATTTGCGAGTGGAATTTTAGAGCGAAGGAACTGCAAAGTTTAGAGCAACTCAAATACAAACAAGGAAAGAAGGGGTGGAATCCGTACAAAATTTGAGAATCCGGAATCATTTTTCATCTTATAGCAACGGTCGCAGTAGGCGTATCTGAAATCTTTTGACAGCGAACTGTTTGGAAAACCTGTATTTGTCGACAGTAAAATTTCACGTTGATCCGTTTTGTTTTGGAAAAGCTGTGGAGAATTTTGAACACCCACATTAAAAATCCGGCGTGGTCAGGTACTAGAATCGCGCAATCGTTTGGAGTGGCTAAATCGTATGATGTGCTGAAACGTTTTTTTTGAACGTACAACTGTTGTTCGGCAGGATCAGAGGACGCGTCGTAATGGATCGGAAACTGAGGTTGAAGGTATTGAGAACAATTAAGGCGAAAAAACACTCTGATTGCGGACTCCAAAATATCATCCGGATTGCCGTATGAGAGAAGGTTATCGTAATTTCCGTGTCTGCAAGCATTGGTTGGTTGCTGCAAGACGCTGAAATTCTATAAAACCGCTGCTGGAGAAGATGTCCCCAGCAAATTTAAGTGCGTTTTCGCTGGTAAATTGGCAAGAAAGCTCTTGATTCGGCAAGAGATTTTCAGAAGTGGACAGAAAACAAAGGTTTTCGTCACTAACAAGACAATGTACTTGAACATGTATCGGAGAGAGTGCCTGCAGAAACGTCTCCTTTCGTTTATTAAATCTCACAAAGAACCGGTAAAGGTTTGGCAAGCTGACAGTGCCTTCAATCCTCCCAATTGGGGGTCTTCGTAGCCTAATTGGTTGCGTGTCCGCTACTAAGCGAACGATCATGAGCTAATAACTCAGGGCCCCTCAACTGACCATCTTTGTGTGTTATTCTAGCTACTACGTCCACGCAACAATCATCATGTGTCGGTAATCTCAGTCCCTTACCGCTCACATTACGATCTGCTGCATCGGTAATTGGTGCTAATTCTAACACAGCAATGGAAGCCTCATATCAGCAGTCCCGTTGTGAACAGTCCAACTGTGAACATTCGAACAATAGGAATATTCTAACGCCGAAAAAGGCGGCATGTGTTGTGTATCGATAGAAATGGAATACTCGGCATGTGTTGTGTATCGATAGAATTGGAATATTCTTAGAGGCCTAAACAGCTACTGTGTTATACATAAAAAAAACAAATGTTTATCGATGGATAGGAATCTTAAGCCTAAATAATATACAACAATAGTTATCTTAACATAAAAATGTATACGAATAAATTCGGCTCTGTGACAGCTGAATTGCTAAATGAGCCTAATAAACGGATGGGTTAAAAAAAAATCCTCCCAATTGCCCCCAATTCTCCGCCTAAACGAAAAATATTGGACAATCGTCAAGCAGAAATTAAAGACTGCCAAGGTGACAAGGGATGCCGAAGACATGAAGAGATCGGAGAATAAAATGGACGCTAAGGTTGACGAACAGAGAATCCAAATTTTGATAGAGGGTATACGAAGTAAAGTACGAAAAATTATCAACACTGTTACGGAATATTTTTTTTATATTTTTTTTAAAGAACACTAAATTGTATTTGTATTTTTATAGGAATGTTTGTTGTACCCTCTAACCAATCCCGAGATACAACTGGTTTTATGATTCCGGATTCTAATTATTCCGAATTTTATTTCGTCAACAAATTCTCGTCCCGGAGCGTTTTTTTTTTTTGTCTATAGATTTTGCTCCGCGTTACTACCAGGCGCAATGTCCCTCAATCAACCCTCTTTTTTGCTTTTTGCACCTTCTTTGCTCAGTGTTTAACTTTTAGAACCATCGAAGTTGTACTCGTAATTGAATAAAGTATTCAAGGTAGAAATGGTTTTTCGTTTTCGTCCTACTCACCGTTGAAACGCTATTTATATTCCATATTCTTTATTTCGCGCATACATTTTGTCATCATCATTTTTAGTGGCATTTATTTGTTCTTGTTTTGTATTATTTAAGTTCATCTGTTTCTCGTTATTTCCTCTGAATACTATTATACGGGTATTTTTATATATCATATATAGTCAGCGTGGTTCTATTATTCCACTTTCGGGGAGGAAGGGTAAAACGATTGTGTATTCGATTGTTTATGTTATACGAAGATACGCGTGTGTGTGTTTTTGTGTTATCTGTCTTACTATTGTGCTGCCTTTTATTCTTCATTATCTACTATCTATACACAATCCTATCGAATTGCTGACGATCAGCGCCTAATCGGGTGATAAGATCGATGCAGAGCTTGCCTTTGCTCGTCTGTCTCGCCTCTGTTACTTAGTTCTGCTAGCTATATAAAATACTAGAAAACTTATAATAAATTAATAACCTGCAGTATAAATTTTATACAAAGACAAACACATTTACACGGGCGTTCACCTTGGTTTGCGTAGTCCGCGCAGCGAAACTAGGTAGTCATCATAACTCGGTATAATTTACTTTCCGTTAAGTAGAAAGAGTTCTCTGAAAGTTCAATTTGGTGCTATCACATTAACACTCATTTTTTTGTTCTGACATCTATATACATTTGTTCATCTGCTATCATCGGTGACTCGTTTTTGAGGTGCACAACATTCTGCCGAAAATAAAATAGCAAACGGTGAAGATGCTATATTTATATCATAGATATAACGTTCTTGTTAATTTTCTCTTTTTCTCTACATAATAAGGCAACTGGAAATAGGTATGTTCGCACTTCTGAGACTCGAACGAAGTAGATCAAATTAAAACAGATTTTAAAATGAGTTATTATCGAAAATTAGAAAGGTTAAATAAAATTTTGCACACTTCGCTGAACGAGTTCCTTCAGGTCAGGGACCATTCCCTGATGCGTCGCGCCCACAAGACGGTTCAGCATGTTAATGTTCCATGGCCGTGGGGGAACTCTCGTGTTCCAGACTTATCCGTCTGTGGCTTCTAATACTGGGAAATGTTACAGTTTATGGAATAGGGCATGGCAGTGAACGGTTAAGTCCTTTTTTCCTCTATCGGACGAAATAAAAATAAGTACCTCTCGTATAGGGATACCATCCGTCCTGATTTTTCCGGGCATATCCTGATTTTAAAATCCCAAAATGGCTTCCTGATTTATTCTTCATTTTCGAATCATAATTTTTTTCAGTGTATTTTGTTTTTGATTGAAACCTTTTTTATTTGTGACTAAAATTTTGCATGCGTATAAAGAGTGACAGTTGCATCTTCCACGAGATCTTCCATCTGTTTTCATTCAGAGTTTACGTTTCACCGGACACGGTGTTTTTTTGTGATTTGTCTCGATATTTCAAGTTGATTTTTCAAATATCTAAACAGGTGCGTTATTTTACTGACGAATTGAACGATCATGATCATGAGGCTAAGTACTGCATATGTGATTTTTACTGGTTTTTTTTTGCTATGTGTCGGTGCGGTATGTGAATTTTGTCATTTTGTTGAAACAGAAGTTTGAAATCAACAATTAACCAGGGGTTAGACATCAATTGAATATAGGCTACCCAAAATCAAAATCAATATGGCGTCATTTGTTTATCAACATATCATTTACGAGGATTGAAATCGAAAAATGCGCTGCTTTATTCTAACTGCATGAGCGATTTTCATATTTCGGTTTCACATGGAGGTGTTCACATTTAACATGGAGTTTAAAGTTAGCCACTATTCGACTATATAACCGGACCGAGTTGTAAACAACAGTAATTGATTGAACCAAAATGTCAGTAAACCGCAGCAATATTGGGTACACTGGCAATATGAGAGATTTGACGTTTTAGTCGTACCCCTGCAATTAACCACCACAGATAAATCTGATTTAGAAAAGCATATCCAAACACCGAAACATTACAAGAATATTCGTTGAAGACCATCCAATATAAGCAACCCATGATCTTCTGTCAAATAAAACTGTCACTACTTGTTTGTTCGTTACTTACGACCAAGGAAAGTGAAGTGGAAGGTAAAACGTAATGTCAGAATTGCCGTTCGGACGTATCCCGTAAGTTTGAATTTATTTACATAGATGGTATCCAAACAACACTAAACATTGACTACAGTTTCGCCGGCACGGTTGATTGCCGTTATGAACCAGCACAAAAAACCAAGCTGCAAATTATGCGCCAGTGGCGGTACCACGATCAAAGCATTCCCTGAAAAAATCATATCACATTAGCCGAGCCAGCTGGCGGAAGCATATGCATAAAGGTTACTGGTTACTATTTTCAACGACAACTGTTTATTTATTATACTGCTCCAAATACCTTCGACGAAATCAAATGTTACCATACCAACGTAAGTAATAACATAAACAAATCCAAACTTTTCGTCTTGCCATTCCTCATATGTCTTTTTTAAATAGTGTAAATTACGAGCCACCTGTTAACTCCATCATCTTGCTTACGACCTAAGACAAGATGAGACAACTGGCTTTTTACTCTTCTTCGTCGGACAAAAATGAAGCCATGACGTGAAGATGCCAGAGTTGCCAAATATTATACAATTGCGGATTTTTTTTAATTTCTGTTTTTATGAATCGTAACATTTGGTTGGTGCGAATTTAATGATTTTGCATATTTTCAATAAGGTAATCTCAAAAATATGTTTTAAAATGATAAAATAAGTCTTTTAAATACCCATATCTATAATATAATAATGATATCCATAACAACTCGTCCAAGATTATCTGGAGAATCTTTTCTCGTTGATTCGTGCAGTTGAAAATCGTGACTCATATATGACCGTAGTACCGAATGCTTCGCATACAGCCGATAAACAAGAACATCTTGTTGGATTGATGGACTTGCTAACAAAGCGAATAGAAGAATGTTCAGCCCATAAATTTATGGACAGTGAAGCAGCATCGACATCATATCGAATTTCAGCTTCATCTAATTTTAAAGATAATGTGGATGACATGAATATTCAATTCGACTATGAGTACACCGTCGATGAAGCGAAAACTTTCCTCGACAGAACAGAACCAAATTCGTTGTTCATCAAAATAAGTCAGCAGGAAAGAACATGTGAGCAGTGTAACAAGAGATTGGTAGTCAGCAAAACACAACCTGGATGGTACCAACTATCTCTTTTTTCATATTCACGAGCTAGAGCCATTCGCTCGAAATCAGCCAATCAGAAATCAGAACGACTGACGGAAATTTGGTCCGTATCTGACAGAAATTTGGTCCGCAAAATACCTCCTATTGTCTGATCTTATCTTAGCTTACGACGATGTCGAACGGAGAAAGATCCAGAAATTCATCGAGAGTGCAAGCACAAACATCAGAGCAGATCTGCACACAGGGCCATCCAGCCATCAAGCGGCTGGACGGTCGGGAGAACTGGCGCACTTGGAAATTCGCAGTCAAAACCTTTCTGTACACAAAAAAAAAATTCTTTTCTTTCTGTACACAAATAACAGGAGACATAATCAAAACCAAGTTGCTCCAAGAAACAAGTTTAGCATAGCCCACTTGTACAGATTCGGCGTTCATACTGAAGAAAAATTATTCGAAATTCGAGCAAAAGAGGTTCGTCAAGGAAGCACAATCGAAAGGAAAAAGTCTACAGTGTCGTCGATGTGAAAAATATGGCCACATAGCAAGAAGCGATCATGCAAAAAAGGGAATGCCTTCTGTACGATGTTGTCTATGCGAAACGCCATAGAAGATAACGATTGGTATTTTGATTTCATTTCGGTTTGTTCAAGTTAGACCAAAAACTACGAAGGCGCTAGCATGCTCATGGGTCATTTGGCATCCTGGAATCTGATAAAACTATGGAATGACATGGTAGAACGAATCAAATTCAATGGAACCGACACTGGTCAATGCAAAACTTGTGCCATCGGTAAGCAAACACGACTTCCATTCAATCACAGTGGGTCCCGCGCAAATGAAGTGCTCGTATTAGTTCATTCGGATATTGTTGGACCAATGGAGGAAAACTCACTAGGAGGTTGTTGATATTGTTTGACATTTATCGATGACAAAACATAATTCCGCGTTATCACGAGAAGATGCTGAGCATTGGAAACAGACCATGGTGGACGAGTTGAAGCCCTCATTTCTAACGGGGCGTGGACACTTGCTGTCTTGCCATCAAATGCGAATGGGTGTACAGGACTAAGCTGGTCGAAAAAAGCCACATCGACCGGGAACAAAGCCAGGCTGGTCATTAAAGGATACTCGCAGAGAAAGGGAGTGGATTACGAGGAGACCTATTCCCCAGTGGTTAGATACAGTTCCCTGCGATATCTTTCCGCAATGGCTGCTCGTCGGAAACTTCAGATCGATCAGATGGATGCCTTAACAGCTTTCTTGCAAGGAGACCTCTCCGAGGAGATATACATAGAGCAACCTCCTTGCTTTATAGATGGAGGAAACAAGGTTTGTCTGTTGAGACGTTGTATGGACTCAGTCAATCCAATCGAGTCCGAGGAACACGAAACTGGATGTTGCCCTCCGGAAATTCGGTCTTCAATGTACCACATACGACCCTTGTGTGAACTATAAGATCGAAGACAATAAGATATTGTTCGTTGCAGTCTATGTGGATGAAGTATTTTTCTTCAGGAACTGTAGGCGATGGACGAACGAAATCAAATCGAAGCTAAACTGGGCATTCAAGATGAAGGATATTGGACCTGCCAAATACGCTCTGGGTATCCGGATAACCAGAATGGAAGCAGCGGTTATTTTGGATCAGAAGTTCTATATTACAAAGATTCTGGATCGATTTTGAATGTCCCACATGCAAAACCGTGACTTCTTCTATGAACATAAGCGAGAAATTGACGAAGGGAATGTGTTCTTCAACAAATGAAAAAGTGGAACGCATGACAAATGTTCCGTACAAGGAAATTGCCTGGCTGCCTTACGTACTTGGCACAAAGCACGTGGTCGGACATCTGTTATGCGCTGAACATTCTCAGCCGATTCAATGCCAGCCCTGGTGAGCGACATTGGAATGCAGTGAAGCACTTGCTACGTTTCCTTAAAAAGAGCATCCAAATATCACGTGGTATACCAGCAGGATAAAGAATCAATGATTGAAGGATTCTACGACGCTGGCTGGGCGTCTGACCAAGACGACCGAAAATCCACCACAGGATACGTATTCACCGCTGAAGTTGGAGCTATATCATGGAGCTGCAAACATCAACAAACCGTTGCTCTGTTCACTTGTGGAGCCAAGTACATCGGCAGCTGTGGTGGAAGCGTTTAAGAGCATTGTTCGAGGAGGATAAAGCCATTGTTATTCATTGCGATAACCAGAGTGCGATCTCCGTGGCGAAGAATGGTGGCTATCAACCTAGAAACAAACATTTTTATAAAGTCATCATTTCATCCATGATTACTGCGACGAGGGGGACATCCAGGAGGAGTATACCAGCACTGACAAGCAGACTGCAGACGGTTCAACCAAGCCATTACCTCCATCAAAGATAAAATTGTGTCGCGAAGCAATGGGATTACGATATGTTATGGGTTGAGGAGGAGTGTTGAAGACCATCCAATACAAGCAACTCATGATCATCAGTCAAATAAAACTCTCACTACTTGTTTGTCCGTTACATGGGTTACATGCACTGCACGCGTTTGTCTTTCTTTCTGCCCTCATCAATATTAGAATTCCACTTCCAAATCCATGCTGAATAATGTGGTGTAAAAATCAAATCTAGCCGCTCAGAAGATTAGGGTTGCAGGAGCAGCTCTTCCGTTTCATACCGTAATACATCATAATGGCTTCAAATCTATGGATTGTACTCCGGCACTATTGCGCATGATTACATTGTTCGTACAAAGACAGAAGCCATAATATCCGGAGTATTTGCGCAAATTCTAGTATTTTGGTCTCACAAATAAGATACAACGTGTTTTTACTTGATTATATCACAAGGAATCATAATGGTTTAGTCATAATGGTACCTGTGACAGGTGTCCTGATTTTTAACTCCGACCAGATGGTATCCCTACTCTCGTACCCAAGTTTTGTGTGTATGTTATTATAAGTTTGTGCCTTTCTGTTCTACCATTTTGTGAGATCAAATAGCGAAGGTGGCCGATTACAATATGTGGCGTCACCTCCGGTATTTCGTGAATAATTTGTATATACTTCTTGTAAAAACTATACACCTCGATATTTTGATGAGATTAAAACATTTTCACAGATGGATAAAAATTTTCCGTGTTGCTGTTCGAGTGTGAATGCATTCGGATTTTCGGTCACCATCGGACCTCTCACATTCAATTGTACAAAAGGAGCTTTATCAATTGCATTTGCTTAAATTCAAAGATTTTCTTCTAGGTAGAGGTTAAAATAATTCTTAGCAACGGTGCACGGGCACCGAACATTAATTTAAACTAATCTTGAATATTCTACAGTAAAGAATAAAAAAATCAGTCATATTTTGATTCTGCACTACCGTTTGGAACAAATGGCTGCTTCATTCGAACGTCTATCTATCGTAACCAAGTACTCCCATTGCTTCTCATCCATTCATTAAAATAAAAGGCTCATCGTGTGTGTGTCCTCCAAACGCTGTCAACACTGGTTCCGCACAGTCTATCCCTCTCATACAAACCTCCGCTCGCTCGCTCGCTCTAAATTCGCAGTTGTAAAACTGTTGTATCACAAACATGTATCTTACAGCTACCTCCTCCTCTGGCATCGTTCGTCGCTCCTAGCTCCTATCAGGATAGATGATTTTCGCTCTTGCTGCCGCTGACCCCACCCCCGACAACGACCACCGCGTTCCCGTTGAGCGCGAAGCCGTTGCATTTGGTGTGCAGCTTGCCGCTGCTGCTGAGCTCATCAATAATCCCCTCGCAGGACGAAGGTCATACGAACGAGCTGAAGCCGGGCAGTGGGGCTCGCGATCGAGCCATGTTGTTCATGATGATCTGTCCTCCGTTCAGACTCATCACGGCCGAACCTTCCGGTTCGGAGTCTGTGTAGCTGGAGTAGTTCCGAACCGGTTTCTGGCGCTTCCACGATTGTCGCAACGAGTCATTCACGTTCGCGTAGTGGTTCACGAAGGAGTGCGGATCCGATCGGACGCTCTCGTTCTCGCTTTCCGAAGCCTAATGAGATTGGGATTAGGTGAGAAATCAACGCATCGTCTCAAACTGCCCTCGAATCAACCTACCTGTGAGTCGCTGGAACTGACTTCGGAAGGCTTCTCCGTGACGCTGCTGTCGTCCGGATTTTCGTCGTAGCACTTGAGGCTTTCCTCGTCGCTGTGATATGCCACCGAGGCAGGCGATGGCCGTGGTGGTGACTTGCCTAGGGAGGCAGCTGCCGCTGCCGAAGTTTGCTGTTTCCGACCCAGAATCGTTCCCGTTCGGCGTCCCATCGTTCCGGTCCCGTTGAGCGTACCGTTGGCGCTCGTCACTCCGTGACGTGATCGGTAAAGTTCCAGTGCCAACTCCTGTCGCTCGTCGATGGACATGGCCATCGACTCTTCGAGGGTTTTCTGCGCTTCTTCTGCGTGAAAGATACGAAACATTGAACTCTCCTGTTTTATGTTTAACAGACAAATAAAAACTCACGCTTATATTTGTAGCTTTTGCTCTTCACGCAGAGCACCGCAATCACCATAATGATGATGACGATGGAGGTGGCGGCCAGTGCCACCATGAACCACGTCTGCCGATAGAATGGCTTCTGCTGCAGATAGCCATACTCCAGATACAGCTTCGACGGAGTCAAGATGGCGTCGTCGGAGTACACTGGACAACTGATTCCGTACCGATTGTAGGCAATCACACGGAACTTGTACGCCGTCGAGGGTAGCAGGCTCTGGAAGCTAACGGTGAACTCCTGGATCGGGCCGTTCGTTGTTCGAGCTACCGTTTCCCAGCGGGAGTCGTCTGTGAACAGAAGGATTAGTTATACACTTGGAGAGATGGAGAAGAGGTGACGAATAACATTCGAACAACGTGCAAATGTGGATTAGTACTGTTTGGTAACCACATATTTTGTTAGGTGTATAAATGATTAGCGATAAAACTGTACCTGAAGCGAATGAAATGAAATTTGTAATGACATGAAATATGAAAGCAATAAACCATTGATAAAATACGAAATGATAGAATGCACTTCTTTCTAACGCTTGTATTAAAAAATGGACAAATTTTACAATTTTACATGCGTTCACCTTAACACCTGGTATGAGACCACTTGTGCATCGTCAACTATAGTAGCCCATGAGTTTTCAAGCAAAATTTGACAGCGCTATCAGTATTATGGCTATCGGATATTATGGCGAAAAAGTTAAAGCAAATACGCTCGTTCCGGTATCTACGCGAGCCGAGCGTAAACTGCAGCTGAAGCTAAACCAGAAGACGGAGGGAAAGGTGGCTACATCGTTCTGGGTTTTGGGTAGGGAGGTAGGAGCAACCGGCCAGACAGTGAAAAAATACCTAGCGGAGAAGGACTGTCGCCATTCGGAAAACGTAAGTCGAGACCGGTGTTGGAACAGCAAGTGACCCAGAAACGAAGACTGTAAATGATGGAGAATCAAATTTTTACGGCGAAGCGAAACGTCGCGGTCATGGATGACGGGACGTATTTAATGACTGGATGGCAACGACAGACAAGGAACCAGCTTCTTTACGTTTCCCACCAAGGAGATAAGTTCCGACGTGAAGTACATCCCCCACATCAAGTTCTCAAAGAAGATGCTTCTGTGACTAGCCATCAGCGAAAAGGGAATGTCAAACTCGCTCCTCTTCTTTTCGGGACTCTTGAAAAGGGTAAATTTATAGCACAAATTACTCGCTGGAAGTTGCCTCCTTCATCCGAAAATATCACTCGAGCGAGGATGTGGAGTTTTGGTCGGATCTGGCCTCCGCCCATTACGCGAAGAAGTCGTTGAATGAGACGAACCGCTTGAAGATAGATGTTGTTCCGAAGTCCGCCAACCCTCCGAACGCCCTCCTGCGTCCCTTCGAGAATTTCTGGGCAAACCTGAAGCGGAGTGTCAAGCCCAACACTTTCGTGGTGAAAACGGAGGAGGAACTAATAAATAAAGCTAACAAAGAACTAAACAACATGGCAACTGTCGAAAGGCCGTCCTACAGAGCGTCGAAATATTTCCAAAACATGGTCAATAAATTATATTTAATGCTAAATATGTCCAATTAACTTATCATTTGTGGTTATTTTATTGTCATCCGGAAAATTTCCCATTTTTTAATGCAAGCTTATATTTGTTATTACACATCAGATTTGGGGAAAAACGAATCCATTATTTTCCCAGCCATAGTTCCCATTCAAGAGATGCTTTCTATGCGAACTGTCTTTGCAAATGCATAACGATAAACAGGTTGATCTACAAGAAACTTCTGGGGGGAATGCTTCTCTCAAAGATGTTTGATGTCATGTTTGAAGAGAGTTCGATTATGTCGAATTCTTAGCCTTAGACTTAGCTATTCTGAACAATTCGAAAATCGATAAAAAGAAAAGGAAAGAAAATGTCTACACTCAGTGGTGTCGAGTGGAACTTTCGCACCGGGTGCGGAAGTGTCTGGTCATGTTGTGTTTATGCAAAAAAACCCTCAAAAACGGGTAAAGAATTTAATTTTATTCAAAATATTACAAACTTCTTCAAATGGTTCAATGGTTCAAAAATTACAATTCATTTAAATCAATTACAAACTCTAGTATGTACTCATCGGGCCTTGATTGATGTAAGATTGGTCACCCATATAAAAACCCAACCAGACTGGATTTGACTCAATCGGCTTTCAGATATGCAAAATTGAGATCGGTTTGGGTAATTCTGACTCGATCGGACATCAGAATGCGAGAGATTAACACGTTTTATGCCAAGCGTTCGAAAAATAGAACACCAACCTCGATAATTTTTCATGGCTTTGGAAAGCAACCATATGATAGTTTTAGTATCAAATGATAGCTTAGTCTATTAGCTACCACCTACTATCACTTCATTCAAATTTGTATCAATTTATTAAATATAAAAATCGGTTTAAAGTAACTATGTGTGGAAAGTACATAACCTCACATAACCTAACAAAAACAAAATCTTACAAAATTCAAAAATATGTAAACTTTTCAACAATATTACTTTAATAAAAGATCATACATTGTGAAAACCATCAGATTGAACCTCCTACAGGAACAAAAATGTAGGTCTTGGCGAATGTTTTTGTTTGACGCTTTTCTCATTTTTCGAAAAGAGAAAGGACGGAAAAAAATAATTCTTGAAGATTGGGGCTAGGGTTGCCAACTATTTTTTTGAAAAATCAGGGAAAATGAAAAAAAAATCAGGGAAATTCAGCAGAGCTCATATTGGGTTGTCCGGAAAGTTCGTACCCATTTTTGAGAAAACAAAAGGATTATTTTTTGAATTTTATATGCACAGTGTTGTTTTGCAATCAATTCAGGAAGTTCTGAAATCTTTCAGGTAGCCTAACATTTCTAAACATTAACTAATTATGGAAGCTAATTTTTTTCAGTTGCGAGCAGTATTTGTGGGAATGTATCGACTGGTTGCTTGGTAGAAGCTCACAATACAGAATTCCTCTCCAATATCACCTGAACCAGATTAAAAAAAAATTTCAGGTGAAGACCGGGTCAGTCGAATTGTTTCAAATGACCCGTTTTTATCACCCGCCACGATTTGCTTTCAAAAAAAATCGATGCATAGATGAAACGCACATGTCGTAACGATTTACGTAACCATGTTTCAACTGATGCACATGAACGGAGATTTTAAACATATGCAGTGAACCTGCTAATTCATTTGTCGTGTCTCACGGATCGTTTTTATTTAACATTTTAAGGACCGCACGTTTTGGGGCAAATTTGAACGCTTCATTTGTTCGGATTCCACAAATGAGATCGTTTCCTTCGATGTGGCTGAGACGAAGGCTTCTGATTTAGCAAGAAGTAAAAAATCAGGAAAATCAGGATCATTTTATACAAATCAAGGAAAATTGAGTGTTTGTCAGGATATCAGGGAGCGTGCCAAAAAGTCTGGGAAATCCTGAAAAATCAGGAAGGTTGGCATCTCTGATTGGGGCTTTTGTAACGCCAATAATCAAAATTACACCAATGGCTTTTGTAGAAAAAAAAATTACAGCTTGGTCGTTAATGGGTTAATAACTTCTTCAAAATTGATCATCTTAATTAATTCGTTTTCAACTGACAAGATCGACAATTTTTTCGGGTGAGATTGCGACACAACTGATCTGGAATAGTTTTTTTTTGTTTATATTTACATGCACAGTTACATAGGTTTAAAGGAGCCAAATAATAAATCTATTTTTAACCCCTTCAGGACCATAAGATGTCCTAGACTAAATATGCTAATACAACGCAGTATTTTAGCAGTTGTGGGTGTAAAGTAAGAGAATATCACCAGAAAAACATAGCGGGGTGTATAGGTTTCCTACAATTTCATGGGAAATATGTTTCCCTATAGACCATAAAAGTAAATGAATGAATAGTTAGGTTTATTATATCGGTATTTTATTTATTGCTTTGCAAGAAAAAAAACCCAATAAAAATTATCAGAAAAGTAAAATATATAGTTAGTAATGGTATTCAACAAAAAAAAATCGTTTACTTGTAAAGCACAAGTAGACATTGTACATAACACATTTATTATGTAGTCTGATCGTATACCATGTACATGTTAACTTATATTCTAAAGGCGGAATTCCCTCTATTCAACATGCTACATGCTACAAGTCAATGTTCTTGCTTATTGGAGTGTCTCTTTTCACGACATGATTGGTCTTGTCGAGCAATGTTGGCCTCATCCAATGGCCTGCGTATCGGTGCGGCGTGTGTAGCACGACAATATTGGAGTAACTACGTCATTCATTGAAGATTATCATAACTCACCACAATAATGGAACAACAAAATTTTTGATCATAAAAACAATAACATCAGAACAGATATATTGGAGCAGTGAGCGTTTGCATACATAGTGGCTGAGGTGGAAACGAAATAAAAAATTGCCCAAGTATCATATCTATTGTTGTTTACCATGTAGCATGTTGAATTGTTGACTTGTAGCATGTAGCATGTTGAATAGATGGAATGCCGCCTTAAGAGATACAATCATCATATACTTCTGTTTTTTCTTCTTATCTAACATTTCGAAGATCTTGGGATCATCTACTGAATTTGAAAACTTTTAGCTGCGATTTTACTTTCATCTACAGGAATAAAGCAATGAAAATTTTGTGTTCCCGATGTTGTTTTCGCGTGATTGAATACTTCCTTAAGCTCACAGCCTTTTTTGTATGCTGTTCTTTGGATACGTAACTGAAATTCAACTTCGTGATACATTAATCATTTGTTCAACTGCCCAATCATAAAGCTCTAGTGCTGTTTGGATTGTGTTTCCGTAATCTTGAGCAATACTTGCTCTCTTTGTCATTCGTTTTAGAGTTCCTCCTATTGCATCATAGGGTCCTTTCCCGTGTTTCTAGTCCGTAAACTTTTTTGAAATTAAACAGACTGGCGAAATTCTTTTTGTTTTTGTAGTGTGCTCCCGATGGAGCGGACATGAGAGTCATTTTAGTAAAATCGATTATTTTTCTGACAAATTCTATCAATTTTTTTTATAAACAACTGCACTGACACAGTGTCGTGTGTTAAAACTTCTGAAATAACTATAAAGCTTGCGTTTTCTAGTTTACCATCTTTTTTTGTAGTATATTTCAGATGGGTGAATAGTTGCTTGCGAGTTATTCCAGTGATAACCCTGTGCCGCATTTCGGATTATGAATGAATAATTCTCTGAAAATCACAAATTACTATTATTTTTCCTTGTGTCAAAGATTCTTCTTTATTTCGCAAAAAAAGCAAACTGCTGTTTGTAAATAACGTCATGCTCTATGAGTTTGTCTACTTTATCAACGAAATACAGCACAAATTCATCGACTAGTTTTAACATCGTTCATTGAGATCAGCCATTTGTCGAAAACAATTTCTTCTTTTCCGTTGTCCTCTAAGGAAGAGTTGTTCACTTCATGAATTGATGATTTGGAAACACAATCCAAACAATACTAGAGCTTTATGATTGGGCAGTTAAACAAAATGTCAAATGTATGTAAAGGCAAGTGAACTTGAGGAACTATTCAATCACGCAAAAACAATATCGAGAACATAAAAATTTCATTGCTTGTAGATGAAAATAAAATCGCAGCTAAAAGGTTTTCAAATTCAGTAGATGACCCCAAAATCTTCAAAATGTTAGAAAAAAAGAAAAAAAAAAGGAAAGATATGATGATTGTATCTCTTGGAATATAAGTTAATCAGATTATATTAAGATCAGATGAGTCATTTATATACCATTTCATCAAAATCTGAGATGACCATTTTGAGAAAATCGACTTTTACTTTTTTGAATTCCATCCCATAGACGAGTTGGCGCGAAATCCGTCATATGTCGTATGACGATCCTAGAGTAGATTGAATGAATTTTATGCAAGATTCCGTCGACAATGGATTGCACTTGCCAAGAACCACTGCGCGTCTTTGAAATATTTCTGCAGAATGTGATAAGATGAAAGCCTCCACCTTGGCGGTGGAGGGAACTATTTGAGAGCGTATTTGTACACGGGAACTTGTTTTAAACAGAGTGCGAGTTAAGCATAATGTGTTTGTATTTGATTAGGACTATTCAACGAACAGGAAGGGTATTATACGAAACACGGATAGAAATTAAAAGTTGAAACACGTAAGCTAACATGCTTAACAAAGCATAACGGTAGTGAAATGTAGACACAAATGTTGCACTTTAATCACAAAAACTGTTGTAAACGCTCGTTAGACACACACACGGGGGATAGCCCCCATCATGCACGAGATTAAAAACGCAAAACAGGAACGTAAAGTGCAGAAACGAGCAAACAAGCCCAACAAAGACACCTCTAATTGCTAGGTTTACCAGGCGGTTCCCCGTGAGGATACTTACAATTATAGTAGTGCTCCATATCTACGCTCAATTCAGTATTTATTTTGCATTTGGAGGGAGTAAAATGTACACACGCCCCGCGTCGCAACCCCATTTATTTTTTGTTATCGGTGGCACACGCGAATGGGTTGCATTTCGAAATGCGATAGAAAGCACGGAAGAAAGCGGGAAAAAAGAGAGAGAAAAGGTTGAATTATATATAATTCTACTGCTTTCCCCCACTACTCCTTGGTATACGTAAACTCCGATAAAAACGCCCTGCCAGCATGCAATTCCTTTGTTCCTCTGACACCTGGCCTATACTGACCAAACCGAAGGCAAAGCAAGACAACATTAGCATTATTCCCACTTACCTCGTTTTTTCGTTTCGATGTAATAGCCCAGGATCGGACCCTTTCCGGAGGGCCCATTGATCCAGGACATGTCAACACTCGCTTGCGATTTGGAAAGCAACAGATCACGCGGTGACACGGGTGAGCCATCCTGGGGTCCCGTCGTCACGTTTCCGCTGAGCGCCGGGCCGTAATCGATGGTTTGCGCTCGCACGGTGAACGTGTAGGTGACTTCCTCCTCGAGGTTCTGTATCAGTAGGCTCGTCCCGGACACCTTCTGTTTGACCTGTTTGCTGAACTCTAGAGGAAGAGGTGAAGAGGCTTCGTGTAAGTTTGGATAAACATAATCTAGATCAGCAATACTCAACCTGCGATCTGGTGTTACTTTATTTTGAACTAGTTTGTACGTATAACAATGACTAAAACATAATAAATCATTACCTTTTTGTTACGCAGAACTGTGTGGTTCAGTAATGGTGCCAAATCAAAAAACGAGCCACGTTTTCATAAAAAAAATAGCAAATGCTGCGTTCTTTCTATGGACAAGGTGGAGAAAGAAAATGTTGCAATACAAGCTCCGCTCATTTCAATTTTTTGAGTCATAGCTGGTCTGGCGAACTTGATTGCCCCGCCCAAATTGCGTGGGTCCAAATCGCAGAAATCTTCATTGATTGATTGCCCTTTACAATTTCCTTTTACTATAAATTTCCTAGTACTCCTACCAAAGCTCGGTATTATAATATAAAATTACTAGCTGACCCGGCAAAAGTTGTTTTTCCATATACACTGGAGTTGCTTTTTACGTGGGGATACGTGGCGCGTAAAAAAACCACGTGAATTCCAAATTCCGCGTAAACTTCAAAATCCGCGTAAAAATCTAACAAACAGTGAATTATTGGTTAAAAAACAAACTTTTTTCTAACAATTGATTAATTGAATTTTTTTGCATGCTACAATCATGATATCTGTTTTTCTTTTTATTTCTCAGCTGCTAATCAGTGATATAATACAAACCTATTTCGTAAAAAGCCACATCAATTAGCACATAAAATATGTTTACACTGGAGTCACGTTTTACGCGGTTAATATGTGCCGCGTAAAAAAAGCGTAAATTCCGAAATCTGCGTTAAAAAAAACACCGCGTAAATTTCGAAATATGCGTAAAAAAAACACCGCGTAAATTTCGAAATATGCGTACTAAAAACGCGTAAATAAAGCCGCTTAAAATACGTTATTTATTTCAAATGAATATTCTGGGTGTTGAACAAAAAATAAATAATATATAAAAAAATCTATAAAACCAATCAAATGTGATCTATGGAATAGAACGAACGAAACTATTTGAACTAAAGTATGTTTGATGTTTATGCTGCCGGAAAAAAATCTTGTAGCGCTAACGCCTACGCTTATGACCGTGTCATTTGGTGAAATCTTTAGGAAAACACATTCCGGAATTCGATTGGTTGAAAATTCGATCAGATTTCACGATTAGATATTCGACTTAAATTCAATCGTTCTATGCAAATCTGGCAACCTTGTCTTTACGCAGAACAAACGTCGAAATAATTCATTTCTATTTGTGAAACAATTTATTCTTCAGATTATCAGAGCCGAAAGCAATTTTAAATAGTTAAAATTTGAATGAAAATTTTCACTCGGTGTTATTTGAATACTCGGAAAATATAGTCCTGACTCTAACCTAATTGTTTTTCTATGAATTTCTTTGTGCTTCTACCCAAACTTTATCCATAATATAAAATTATTATCGTACACATTTTTGGACCGAATACGTGTAATGTTGTAATGAAGCTCATAAAACACTTCATTTTCCGTTTGAACACACGTGCTGTATGTAATGACAATGTATTTAATTTTGGACTGGCAATAGCCAAGGCTGTGTGTTCGTGGCTCATGATAGCGTTTCGTAAGTGAATGTATTCATCTTCACGTCGCTTCTGTTGGTTGTGTCGGAGAAATCGCAATGATTCGCTCTTTACCTTCGCGTTTATGTCGACCATGAATTGTTAGCACAGCTTACGAAACCTTATTATATCAAAATGAGTAATGATGTTCATAATGAATGAAGTATCTGATGCGGGATCTCGTTGTCTAATGGTCATGCAATATCCATGCTGTCTCTTCAGAGCGGCTGTGGGATTTAACGTTATTTTATGAACGTTAGAAACATTGTTACCATAGAGAAGAAGATGGAGAGCGTCGTATGAACGGTGTAAATGTGATTTGAAGAATTTAAATAATTAATTGTGCTCATTCAGTTTCCAGTTCGCCGCTAATGCGCCCGGCTTTAGATGAATTGTTTTTTTTCTTTCTGCATTGTAGTGATTTTCAATACTTTTTGGCTGATTCGTTACTTCACTTCCATTTCGCAAGAATGTCGGGAGTAAGAATTAAACTCATTGGGTTAAAATTCATTTGTGTATGTGTGTGAAATTATGTGTCTCCTCTTCTAGACATTTACTGCCACCACAAGCGATTTTATATTTGTACCATCCCCGCCATTATATATCTTTAACAACGTCTAAAATCAAGAATGCTTACCTTTTTATTTAATCGTGTATAAACACTCTGCGCATAGTGGTATGAAAACCAATAATGTACGGAACACATAAGAGCGTTGGATTAACTACTTAACCAGAATGATCTTTTTCAGTGCGCCCCTTTCCTTAGCTAACGTTTCTATATTGAACTCTGTCATAATCCAGCGGTCCACCAGAATCTCTGGTGCAAGCATCGATTCCATATTCCATAAATACTCGGCGCAAACTATACGCCCCACTATTTCGAATCGACGATTGATTGAACCATTCGTAAACATTCAATATTGGCAAACAAGGCGGTTTCTTTGGCCTTGAGAAATATTCTCTACCCCAACCCGCGATGAAACATTTCATATTGTGCGCATTATCTATTGTCAATGGCACAATTTGCAGTCTCGATAGGATAGTCGCTTTGTTAAGAGTTACTATCGATACGATACGAAAACGATTGGGAGTACAAAAATAAGAGATGTAGTCCAACGTCAAAATGTCGCTGTATTCTAAATTAAAATCAAAAGTGATTTGATTTGAAAGAGAGGTTCTGTGAATTTAGGAGCGTGTTCGGATTTATTGGTGTAATGACGATGATGTTTCATGATTCCTATAGAGATTTTCTTGGAATTTAAGACTTTCTCAGTTTATTCACCTCTAGCCTTAAAAAGGCAATTTCGGAAAGGCTGTTAAGAATGCCTCGCTGCTGCTGTCTTATGGATGCTAGCAGGATGACCGAGTCGACGTTGCCACCGTACGACACACCCGATTTGGTTGCGATTTTCTCTTGCCGTGAGCTTTTTTGGGAGCATTGGAAGTGTAATTTTAGCAAAAAGGTACTGAAAAACTAATTGGCTATTTAGTATGTTCAGTGTTTCTGTGTCGCTTTAGACAGCGAGCAATCAACAGTAAATGTTAAATATGAGAGGTAATTGGAAAATCTCTTCGAGTTGGCGTTTTATTGCTTCGTGAAATTCGTAGTCCTACATTAACAATGCGGTCGTGTCTTGTACCCCCCTCCTTTTTTATAATTCTGTTTTTTTGCGGCCCTTCTGAAAAAATTGTTGAGTACCACTGATCTAGATAGTTCAAACAACTTACTCTCGTTATCCTCGGTGGTTTCGTACGTCACAATGTAACCTAGAATCTCGCCGTTGCGCATCTTCGGTGCATTCCAGCTAACCTTCAGACTATTCATAGTGATTTCCGAGAAAGACAAGCTGCTAGGTGAGCCCGGCAGCCCCTGGAGCGTCTTCACCGTTATCGGAGCCGACCGGGGTCCGTCCCCGGCCGGGTTGAACGCCAAGATCTGTATCCGATACTCGGTGTATTTGTCTAGGAAAACCAGACTGTGGGAGGTGTACGATGCGGGAACAACTTCGATTTCTTCCTCGTGCTTTCGACCATCCTCCAACTCCTGGGGCGAATCGGTCACTAAGTAGAAGATCTTGTACCCTAACAACTCTCCGTTCTGCATGCTCTGCTGGGGTGCCTTCCAGCGGAGACGAACTTCGGTAGAAGACACCGGGGCGGCGTCGATGCCTCGCGGTTCTCCAGTGGGTACGGCCTCCCCAACATAGACCGCTACAGGCGGCGTTGGAGGACCGGACCCTTGGGAGTTGAATGGTTGCACTATGATTTCGTAATTTCGATCTTGGGACAGATCTCGCAGAATGGCTGACTCCTGCTCGACTCCTATCACATCCAGCTTGGGGGTGCTTTGTAGCGTCGAAGGAAAGTCTGAAACTGGTTGGTAGAGAATGCGGTAACCACCCGTTGTGGCGTCACCGTTCCACAAACTCTTCTTGAGGGGATTCCATTGGACCCGGACGCTGGTCGTCGTGATGGGTACCACTTTCAGCCCGGTAATACCCAAAGAAGGTGCGGCTGGCAAGGTGCGAACCTCGATGCTTTCCTTGCTAAACGATGATGGTCCAATGTCGTTGGTTGCCTGAATCCGAAACTGGTATAGCGTGTGTGGTTTGAGTCCCAGCGCAGTATAGGATGTTACAGCTGGATCAACGCGCTCCGGAATCAGCGTCCATGGCCCTTCATTCTCACGGAAATGCACCGTGTAGTACCGGAGGGGAGCGAACCCATCGCGGCCAGGCGTCCAGCTGAACGTAATCTGTTGGGCCTGAACCTGTGATCTGGAAATTTGCGGCGACGAAGGAGCTTGAGGGATTTCTCGATTGTTGGTCGTGTAAACCAGTACAGCAGCCGTTTTACCCCAGCCGAGGCGCGTTTGGGCTGTCACACTGAAGAGGTAGAAACGCTCCGCCAACAGCTGGGTCGCTCGGAATGTTCGATCGGAGGGAGGGAATTCGCGGCTGAAATTTAGACTCTGGGACCCATTCAGTAGATATATAACCCTATAGGCGAGGATTTCTCCGTTGGGTTCCTCTGGAACATCCCAAATTATGCGTGCCATACTGAAAGACACATCGGGGAAAGAAACGTTCGATGGAGCGCCCGGAGTATCCTCGAAAGTTTGCACCCTCACCGGCGGGGTACTCAACAACCCATCTCCAAGTCGAGTATACGCCAGGACCTGAATGTCGTACTGTACAAACTTCTTCAACTCCGTCAACGTCGTTGTGAAGGTCGAATTGTTTGGAATTGTTTTGTGCAGGATCTGCGTTCTACCGGCTGATCCGTAGAACACTTTGTACCCCTCGATTTGACCATTTCTATGTTCCCTCGGTACTTCACTCCACTTAATAACGATTGTGGTTGATGACGTGGCGTTAGCTTCCACACCCAGTGGACCGAACGCAGGAACCGCTTCCCGTGTTCTCTCGAACGCATGCGGACTCTCGTTCGATTGCCCTACCTCGTTCACCGAACTCATAAATATCTCGTACACCGACCACTCCTCCAAGCTATCCAGCACGTGAGAGTTCGCCGTGGGATCCTCAATGACCACACTGAATGCAGGAACGGGTCCCTTGCCATTGACGATTCTGTAGGTTATGTTGTAGCCTCGCGGGTTGCCGAACCACTCGGTCTGTTGGAGTGGAATCCAGCGCACCCTCAGCTCGGTAGCGCTCATCGCACGAACCGTCACATTCAGCGGCGGATGCATCGGCCGAGCTTGGATTGTTTGGAAATCTTTGGTTGGATCGGAGGGTTCCGAAGGGCCCACCACATTCGAGGCGATAATTCGGAGTCGGTAGGGCGTGAACGGTGTCAACCCGGTAACGGTTAGGGTAGATGCGTCCGGGTCGTGAACTTCATACACTGTGAACCACGTGAGGTTGCGAGCCGTTTGACCCTCCACAGTCCACTTGGTGATGGATGAGTTGCCATCGAATCCAGGAGTGAACTGAATCACCACCGAAAAGGCTTCAATGTTGGATAGGGCCAACTGATACGGAGGGTTCGGCAGGACGGGTTCAACGCCTGACTGGATCGTTGCGGTTCGTGGAACGCCAGCGCCAACAGCGGTCCATGCGAAAACTTCGAACAAGTAGTGAGTGGTGGCGATGAGGTTGACGACCTTCAAGCTGGTCACATCGGCGCTCATGTTGAACACCTTAATCGAACCGGGCTTCTCTTTGATTTGGTACTTCACCTGATAGCCAGTCAGAATACCGTTGGTTTGCTTCGGGGGAGTCCACATGACTGTAACTTCTCGGTCCGAAACGTCGTCGAATTGGAGCGAACCTACCTCATCCGGGACATCTTCTTTGGTTTTGACCTCAATCGGAAGACTACGTTCGCCATCCCCAGGATCAGTGAAGCAGAGTACCGTAACGTTGTAAGCCGTGAACTTCTCAAGTCCGACCATAATCGTGTCCTGCTCTGCCAACGGGTCCAACAAGCTCGGCGGCACCGTGATGACCTTTGCTTCCGTTTCATGTTCTTCGCCGTCCAGAATTTCATAGCGCCAAGCTTGAATCTTGTAACCTTGGTTGATACCATTGATCTGCTGGGGATTCGGAGGTTTCCACCATATCCTTATTGCGGTCGAATTCAATGCCCTGACGCGAACATTGACTGGTGGTGCTTCCGGGACTCCCTCCTTCGTCTTTATCTTGGCACCATCGGTGTACACTCCGACGCCCATATTGTTGTAGGCGGCAATTTGAACCACATAGTCCTTCCAGGTGATGAGCTCCTGAATCAGGTAGTTTCGTTGGGCCTCGTTGGTAATATTGCGATAGTTCCACGGGCTCGCATTGTAACCGAACAACCGGTAACGAATAATGTAGCCAAGAATTTGGCCGTTGCGATGCTCCTCCAGCGGTGGCTGCCATTGAGTTATAATCTCGGACGAAGATCGAGCTGACCCAACGAAACCCACGGGTGGACCAGATGGGGCTATGGGGAGTAAAAACAGGGTATTCTTTTAGTTGGTGGCGCAACTCGTTCAAGCTGAAATGATCTCCAACTCGTGAGGAACGATCCGAGTTCTTCACGGGTTCAGATTTTGCTCGAATTAATTTAGAAACGAAACAAACAGAAAACCAAAGCGAATACACACTCTTTCGAACAGCATGCTCAACTTACGAGAAGGAACTCTCCTCCTCAGTTCATCTGTTACGTTCAACATTCAACGCGCGTTAAGATTAGAGAAGTAAATTAAATCACGAAGTTAACCATCTAGCGATACTGGAACTAGCTAACGGAATTGCGTATCTACAATTACCTTCTTGAGGGAGTTTGATCACATTGCTGGGTTCGGAGGGTGAACCTTCGCCGACCTTGTTGACGGCGCTCACACGAAACTGGTATGCCGTGGCGGCTTTCAAATTGGTCAACAGTACCCACCGTGAGCCCGCCGATACGTTGCTTAGCTCGGTTATCCAGTTGAGCAGCGGATCCGGTAGTGGTCCTGTAATGTCTTAAATTAACCGTTGGCTCTCCGTTACCACACACACAAACGCAAACCATTGCTACCTACCCAGTTCAGGAACCTCCCGTCGTTGAATTATAAACTTAAGTACCGCACTATTACCGTCGAACCCTGGCGTCCAGGAGACGTTGATCGCTCGGTGGGTAGCGGTGTTCAATCGAACGGCCTTCACATTCGTTGGCGCAAAGGGAAGCTCCACTACACTTAGTCTCGCAGAACGGGTTTCGTTACCGCCAGGGGACGTCACAATGCAGGAGTACTGCCCAACGTCCGATGGGCGAACTTCAACGATTTCCAGTGTTCCGTCGGCCTTCACAGCGACTCTCTGGCTATTCTTGATGGGTTGTCGTCTGGAGGGGAATAGGAGCGTGGATTAGTAAGAGGTTGCAACAAATACCTCGAAACAAAAAAACATACTGTGGTTCCCGGTACCAATCGATGTTGAACGGGACGGTAGGATCCGAGGACACCTTACACTGAAGCGCGGCTGTATGGCCAAGTAGCACTGTAGTGTCCGCCGGGGGTTGCACGATTTGCGTTCTCACTGCGGGGACAAGTTACAAACGGCGATCAGCGATCATTCTCCAAAGTCTGACGTTAGTACAGATCAACCAAACAAACCACTTACCCATCACACCGAGATGTGCCTCTCCGGTCACGATTCCGGCTTCGTTCGCGCGTACGCAAGTGTACAGTCCGCCGTCCGATTCCCGCACGTTGGAGATTAGCAGATCGCCCGAATCCAGGATCTGAATTCGGCCCGAGAGTTCGATACCTTGGGATTCTGGCGAAATGAGTTAGTTTGGTCCAAACGACACAGAAAACAAAAAAAAAACAATCAGATAAGAACACAAAAAGCGGACTTACCGTTGAAGACCCAGGTGATGTTTGGCGTTGGCGCTCCGACGGCTCGGCAATGCATTGTGGCGTCTTTGCCATCCAGGACGGTTTGATTTGTGGGCGATAGCTCCAGTATCGGGACGGATGCTGAAGAGGGAATCATTCAATTGATTAGTGATGCTATCGGTGCTTGTTGAGGGTACTTCTTCAAATCGTAGTACATCAATTTAATGTTTATGAAGACATGCTATTGGTGATATTGAAAGGCAGTATTACAATCATAGAAAATAAGTGTGTAATGATTAGATTGGTTTGCTGTTGAAGAATTCATTCATATGAACAGAGCTACTGTGAGTTTTGTTAGTTTCCTTGTAAAGGCAAATGCATTTGAGTCATTCCGATTGTGGTAAGAGATAGAGGTCTTGAAACAACTGAGGAGTCATCAAAATTCCGGAAAAGATGGATTCAACGATGAATAGAGTCTACTAACTCGACAGAGTTATGATCAACTTATAGCAAACACAATAATTTCTGGATTAAGTGCATACTGGCTATGTTTCTACATAATTTACCAAACTTTGTTTGGGGTCCAATGACTACAAAATACAGGGATTATTTGAATAGGCTTCCGATTTTCATCACGTGAACTGTTAGGCTTTACGTTACCCACACTCCACCAGATTTCATACCGCAGTTGTATTATCCTAATATGATTCTGAATGCCAATTTGCTGTTTTCTTGAGGTCGAGAATAACAATATTTTTTAAATGTGTGTAGCTCCGGTGAGTTTGGAGGATTTTTGTCCTACAGTATAACTTGCGTGTTGTTGGTGGTACGTCGTTCCTGGGCCATTTTTTCATATCGACAGGATGTGAGGTTTGAACACGAAACAATCGTGTTTCTTCAAAAAAAAAACAACCATCGTTTTTGGAAACATTTCTTTACTTGCGTATTTTTTCGGGATCTTCGACAGCTTTTAAAGCTTAAACTTAACTTGAACCTTTCCTTTCTCGGTAGTCTGAACCTGAAAGATGGCTGCAATTCTCATTGAAATCCATTTCATCGTTCATTATGACGCAATCATTTGTTACTGTGTTTATTCACCATCTTTCGAGACCATCGAGAGACCACACAAACTGTTTGAAAATTTCTAATTCTGTCTCTCAAAAAATATCTGTCTTAGTAAAAATAAAATGCATCGATAGTGAAAATAAAGTGCCCACTTCATCATTTTAAAAAGACGGGTGGGTAATGTCGGGGACATAACCGGAGTGACGTAGGACTATACAAAGGGGACAGCTTTTGTTAAATATATATTTTAAATATATTGTTTTATTTTCTTCTCCTACGTGAATACCTTCCTATCTACCTGAAAAATGTATTAGTTTACTGTTTACTCTTTATGAATATGTTGATGGTTCTGAAAAGAACCTTTGGTGTTGTGTTTTTGTTATCACTCGATATTCCCATCTTGTTCGGTTAAACCTTCCTGTTTAGCTATTGCGTTTTCCACTCGCCACAGCTTTCACAGTTGGAAAATTCCCATCCAGCTTGTGACATGTTGTTCAGTAAATTACATTTAATGCGACGTGCCGGAGAAACACTTTGCCACTCACTGAAACTATTTGTTGCCTTGATGAGCGCCGAACCGAAGCTGCTCTGTTCTTGATGCGGGTTTTCTGATTGTCGTGAGCAGCTTTTCAAGCCAACTCGAGCACTCCGACGGCCGAAACTCTATAATCGCTGTTGAGTATACTGGTGCTCCGGCACCAATCCGTTCGGCCTAGTTACCCTTGCGGAGCAATCAGTGAATGCGACCAACAGGGAACTGGAGACCTGCACGGTTCGAGTGAGACTTTGCCTTTCCCTTAACTTGTCCTTTGTTACGTCCACGATGCCGATGCCGTACAACCACACGGGTTTACGGTTTGAAAGAAAATAAGATATTTTTTTGGGGTCCGCGTGTTTTATACTCTAGCGGTACACACTCACAGGATACAGACAAATCGGCAGACTCAGCCAGAGGGGCGAGTCCAACGAGACGAACGAATGAGCGTTAAAAGGGAGCGATGGCAAAAAAATACATTCATTACGATTTGTTCGCTCGTTGGATTCACATGCAGGCTAAAAAGGGTCCTTTTCAGGATCACAAAATTATCTTCAATCTAAAGAGTTTATTGTTTTGTTATCACTCGATATCCCCATCTTGTTCGGCTAAACCTTTCTGTTTAGCGATTACATTTGCCACTCGCCACAGCTTTCACAGTTGGAAAATTTCTTCCCATCCAGCTTGTGACATATTTTACAGTAAATTACATTCAATGGCACGTCGCATTACCACCACTCAGTATCAGATTGGAGGTAATTTTAACCTGTAATTACACATTTGCGATGACAGTGGTACAGTGTCGACTTTCAATGTGGGGTCATAATTTGGACCCCGAACTCTATGTTTAAAAAAATGTCCAACTAAATATGTCGCATTACAGGTCCGTTCAATTAGCTAAATGTCGAGATAAGTGTAAATTACTGTACTTTCAATCTAGAAGCAATTTAAAAATTGGTGAAAATCAATAAGCTCAGAACAACTGCCAAATTCACATACTCATCATATCCTGGCAAACAAATTATGAAAAAATCAATTTGTGTTTTATTATTATTTTGGATATTGTTATAGAAAGCATTGAACTGTATTTCCTAAACTCTTTTTTGGAAGGTTTAATGGCCCTGAAAAGCGCCTTGTTTTATGGAATGGTTCCAATTTAGAAAACTTAGTACTCGTGATTTTGAAAAAAAAACATTTCGAACGCCCTCGATGCCGCCTTGTTCTGGATTTGCCACCAAAGCAGTTTGTATAAAGAACAAACTTTTTTCTTCTGCTACCTGATGCCGTTTTGCGATTGCGTTTGCCACTCGCCACTCGCTGCAACTGTCTGTTGTCTTGATGTCCACCGAACCGAATGTGTTCTGTTCCGAATGCGGGTTTTCTTATCGTCGCGAGCAGCTTACTCGATCACTTCGGCAGCAGCAGCTAACTCGATCACTTCGGTGGCCGAAACTATATAACGCCGGCTAGGTGGACTGGTGCACTGGTACTAACGCGCTCGGCCTAGCTACCCTTGCGGGGAACTTCAGATCAACACGGTTCGAGCGGGATTTTGCCTTTCCCTTCACTTTTCCTCCTTTACCATGTCCAGACATGGCTGCTTGTGTTGGTTTGTTGATCTGATGTGATGCGAAACGATGTGGTCTACGGTTTCGATGAGAATGATCGTTACGGAAGGAAGGAAGGTCTTGTATTATAGAGACTTTAAACTTTTGCAGTTCATTCGTCTCTAGCCTTGAGAAAGGCCCTTTGAAAACTCTACTCTACTCTACTACTCTACTCCAGCGCTACCACCTCCGCTCTCTTTCCTTGAGAAAGGCACTCGATCCCTCGCCGTCCAGCTCGTCCAGCAACGATGTTGTCCAGTCGGTGTCCACACAAAGAATGTGATCGTTACGGCAGCGGAGCGGGGATTTTTATGCTGACTGGCTGGCTCGAGAATTACGCATGTGTGAGACTGCGACCAATGTTTCGTTCATTTTTTTCTTTTTCCTTTCCAATCGTGCTTCATTCTATTTCGCTGCTGCTCTAGTTGCCCGCTTTGGTCGGTACGATTTGAGGAGCACAAAATGGACCAATCAAAAATGGGCACATAGTGCATTTTGACAATGCTTGATATTTCACAATTATTGAATTATTTATCTCAAGAAAAATGAAATGTTATTCGTTATGATAGATGCGTAGATATATTTCCTATCAATTGATGCAAAAACCTTTGCGATCTATTGAGAAATGCTCGAGTTATAAGCGTTCCAAATCTTGCATTTTTCCTACTTGTTCAGTGCCTAGATTTCCATTTCACCCCCTATATCTTCCGGTTAGACGTAGTCCTACGTCAAAAAATTCTATTTATTTGGTTCAAATTAAAGTAAACACACTGTGATCTTTCTTGATGGAGTTTGCCTTATGGAATGCAGTAAAAAAAAGTTTTACTGGAAGAAACAAATAATCTTTTTTTAAAGTGACTGGAAGAAGTGCCAAGTTCGAGAATCGATATGTTTTCGATAAATTTCCATCGGGAGACACTTCGGTTGTTTATGTTTTGACATTTTGACATGTTTTAAAGCAAATGACTCGATATGGTGTCTTTGTATACGTGATTGCATTTGATTCAATTGCAAAAATGGAGACCGCAATGATTTTAAAAGAATTCCCTTTTGTATTCGTAAACTTATGGTTCGTGATGTGCAAAACGGTGAATCGCACCCTTCTGTCGCTATGAAGTACTGTATCAGCAAGGCAGCGGTTGGGAAAATTCTTCTGAAACTAGAAACGTTCGGAGCAGTGGCGGATCACCCAAACAGAGTCAGAGAGCGCAGAACGGATGTGAAAAGTCAAGTAGAATCCGAAGGTGACTGTCCGCGAGATCCAGGAAACTCTTCAGCCATCATTTTTGGGCAGGACTGTTCGTCGCCGTCTCGAAACACAGAGGATAAATGGCAAAATTGACCGGTAGTGCTTGTTTATCAGAAAGATACATGAATCCAAACGGCCTAAGTTTGCTTAGGAGCGTGCTGGTAAGCCCCTAGAATTTTGGAAAAAGGAAAATTCGAGCTGTTTAACCGAAAACGGTGGGTTCGTCTGGGAGTGTTTTTCGTGGGGTGGCCTTGTGAAAATCGATGGAATAATGACGACAGATTTCTATAACAACATCCTGCGGGAAAATCTGGAGATTTCGCTGATCCGGGTGCACCTTGAAGAGAAGTCCGTATTTCAGCAGGGCAACGACCCGAAGCATACTGCCAAAAACGATCAAGTCTTTCTTCCGAACTTGTCGAATCAAACAACCCAACGAGAACTAGTGGGCGATTTTCGATGTCTGGGTTGACAAAACTAGTGTTGACAATCACCCAAGGAACCGGTTGGAGAGCACGATGAAGCGCCTGCAGCAAGCCCTGAAGTCCAAAACAGGACACAGTAATTATTGAAATTCACATACTTTTATTTTAATTTCTCTTTTCTGTTGACTAAATGAATTGGGCACTTTTTTGTCACTGTTTTTCAATACTAATTAAATTTTATAAGTAAAATTCTTTTTTAGTGTTCCATAAGTGAAACTTGAGAGGAATATAAAAAATATATCAGCTGGATCCTTCAATTTGAGGTGGGCACTTAATTTGACTATCAGTGTGAATCGTATACATCATTAAACAATCTACAACATGTATCTAAGGGATTGTTATATCTGTATGTAGTTCGGTGTTCGGGAGTTCCCAAGAAGTAAGTGTTTCGGAGTTGACGGTTCGGAACTCGAATGTTCACATTTTGAAGTCGATATTGTTAGTAAATAAGTCATAAAGGAACAATCTCCGCTGGAAACTACGCGACTCCACCGAGTTTTAAAGTCCGATGAGCGCGCATCGATGTAAGGCAAGGTAGGTAAAGTAAAGGTGTGTGAGGCTGTAAATTGGACGAAAGATTCTATCCAGCGAACAATCCACGAAGGAAGACCAAGGCGGCAATTACGATCAAGTGAAAGTCCATAGGCAGTTGTTGCTGGCAGAGCTTGTATGGATGGAGAGAGGCCAGGACTCCGACCGTGACGATTGTTGCGTGGACGTAGTTATTTTATAACAACACAAAGATAGCCAATTGAGCGCCCTAAGCTATGAACACATGATCGATCGCTTAGTAAGCGAATGCGCAATCAAAATGGCTACGAAGACCCCGAGAAAGCGGAGACAGTTGGTATGAAGCTTCCATTGTTGCGTTATTAATAGCACAAATAGTCTGATGTTTCATATATATTTATATATTTATCTATACAGTCTTCGCAAAAAAAAAAGCCGGACAAACTGAAATTAATTATTGACCCCTATACTAAACACATTTCTGGTCATATCAAATTCAAACAAATAAAACACTTCATTACGTTGGCAACAGACATCCAAGGGGTTATTTTGTCCATATAGAGTGCGATACGTTGCTTGCCGAAAGAAAAAAGATTGTTGCAAGTAGCAGAGCATGTGTGAATGAGAGGAGACCAGGATTCCGGCCGTGTATCGATCTCCATCACCGATGACTGTTGATGATAACTACATCTAGTAGTTATAATAAAACACACAAACCTGGTCAAAATGAGAGCCCTGAGCATCGAGTATAACAATCAACCATTGGACCCTCCAGGTTTTTACGAACTTTTTGGCCAAAACACCATGGCCGTCAAAGTGTTAACACCTGGCGATGGGACCTACTACTCATAGTAACCCATGAGTTTTCAAACTAAATTTGACAGGACTATCAGTTAAACGGCCGAAGTTATGGCGGAAACAGTAAACCAACTGCGCTCTATGGTTTGTTGCGAAAAAAGTGAACATCGTCAAATATTCTGAGTCCGCCGGATACGTCCGGTCTGGTATCTACAATATCCTTACACTTCTGGAGAAGAATAAGATCATTAAACCAATGCCTGGTAGACGGTGCTACGCGATTGTGAACTGCAACTGAGTCTAAAGTAGAATAGCGAATAGTAGTAGAATAGTAGAGGGCGGTCCGATAATTGCTTAGCCTCATCGCCCGATGGTGTCAGGTGGATTTTAGAAAAATGAAAAAAAGGAAATTCCGCCGTCGCCACGACCAAATTGGTCGAATTGCACTACGAACTGCTGCCCCATCGACCGTATTCTCCACATTTGGTCCCGTGCGACTTTTTCTGTTCCCAAACATGAAAAAGTCACTCGCCGGGCAGAAATTTGAGTCGAGTGAGGAGGTCATCGCCGCCACGGAGGCCTACTTTGCAGACCTCGAGAAAACGTATTTTTCAGATGGATTAAAGAAGTTGGAGCATCGCTGGGTCAATTGTATCGAGCTAAAAGGAGACTATGTTGGGAAATAAATCGCCACTTTTCCAATTTTTTTTTTATTTTTGTAGGCTAAGTACTTATTGGACTGCCCTCGTAGTTCCGGGCTTTGGGCCGGGAGATGGAATCATCATGCGGAAATGTATGTCAAGAACGGCCGTGACGGAACAACAAGCTGTGATTCAGAAACTGAAAGTGATGGAGAATGAAATTTGTCCGGCGAAGCAGAACGTCGCGATCGTCATGGACGTATTTAACACTGAATGGCAAAGACGACGTGAAGACGACTCCCACGCAAAATTCCCAAAGAAGGTGCGTCTGTGGCTAACAGTCAGAGTCGTTTCATCGAAGTCGTTCTTCTTACGTTCGGGACTTGCGGCGGACGGGGAGATTTACAGCACATAATGCCTGCCGTAAGTTGCCTCTTTCATCCAAAAATATCATCTGTACAAGGATGTGGTGTTTTGGTCGAATCCAGCCTCCGCCCATTAGGCGAAGAAGTCGCTGGTAGAGATGAACCGCTTGAAGAGAGATGTTGTTTCGAAGTTCGCCAATCATCCGAACGCCCCATCGAGAATTTATGGGTAAACCTGAGACGGAGAATCTACTTCCACCATTTCGTAGCGAAAACGGAGGTGGAACTAATAAATAAATCTAAGAAAGGACTGAAAACATGACAACAAGTATGTTTTCGTCAGCAATGGCAGAAGTTCCGATCAACTGCCGGAAGGCTGTCCAACAGGGCGTCGAAATACTTTTGTAACATGGTCAATAAAATTATGCTTTATGTTACTAAATTAACTTTTTTTTCAAATTGCAAAACGCGTTCAATCGAGTCGCGTTGATGAGTGTTCGTAGGTTTGATTTCAATTTACATATTGGATACTTTATTATGTCACACATAACTACAGTCAACTCTCCCTAACTCGATGTTCTGTATCTCGATATTTTCCCTAACTCGATGGATTTCATGGCACCTTCGATTTTACAAGCATTCTTCACTCCATAACACGATACCTCCCTAACTCGATGCCTCTCTTACTCGATGTGTTTTGATTCATTTTTCCATGGATTTTCACCTCCCTAACTCGATTGATTTTCGCGTACATGTTTTTGTGCGTTATTACCTCAGATTTCAATTGAGAGGCTCTATCGGATTCTATAGCAAACTTAAATTGGAAAGTTTTTGCAGTTGAGTTATTAACTAAATAAAAAGTTGATGAAGAGAAATCGATCAAGTCACTTACACCCCTTGCATTCTGAGCCCCTCAGTTGTTCTTGAAAGTGAAGACGGAGTGTTCATGTCATCAAACAATTTTTTTTTCAAGTATGGAAAACCACGAGAAACCTTTCAAGCGAACAATCAAAACGCTAACCATTGCGCAAGGTTTGATCATCATCGAGCAGGTCGAAAAATATGGACGGAAGGGGTCTGAAGCTGCAAATAATTTCAGTATTGCACAAAGTGCGGTATCAACACTACTCAAACTAAAGTAAAAATGGAGTCGGAATGAAAAATTGTATCTAGACCAAAAGCATATAAGGTTGGTCAGAATCGAGAAGCTGGAGCGGTCAATGAATTTTTGACTTGTCAAGCTAGACAAAATAAATTACCCCTCTTCTATTCTTCGGGATATGGCTTGAGAATTTGTCCAGAAACTGGGAATTCCTAACTTCAAAGCACAACCAACATGGACGGGAGTGATATTCCGCTGGCATAATTAATGCGCCGTGAGCTTGCTGATGTCGACGGTACAATACCGTTCGATTGCTCAATGTCTTTTAATAATTAGTGCAAAAAGGACCAAAACGTGATTTGCTGTGACCTGATGCCAGATACCGATATACTGGAAAGTGTTGAAAACCCTGAGAAAAACGCTGAAGATAGTAGTTCTATTGAGATGTTAATTCGAACGTTAAATCAAACCTGAAGAATATGTCCGGAATATTGAAATCAACTGAAAATGTTCCTGTGAAACTATTCGAACATTTCTTTGTGATTGAACAGTTCCTGCGTGATCGTTACAATTCAGTTTGAGTAACATACTTAATCAATATTTTCTTTGTTAACCTAGTGCCTCGTGCAAGTCGGACTCGATTATATACAAATTCGATTATATATGATTCGATTATGTAAAATTTAGGACTCGATTGTATACAGTTTGAAAAAAAAAGTTTTTTTTTTCAATTCAAATATGAATAATTTCAAGGAAAAAAATTAACCTTTCAACATCAAAGTGAAATTTAAGTGGCTTTTATAAGTACAGTGGGTTAAAAATCGCGATTTTTGAAGCTTTTGATTGAAATTTCATCAGGAATTGTTTATATCGATATGGCAGTAAAATTAAGAGAGATAGAAGTTGGGCGTCAAAGAACAAATTGTAGAGAGGTTAGAGAGTTTTAATTTAATTGATAGAAACAATCAAGTTTAGTATGAATTTTTGGGATAAAATTAATAATTACAAATAAAAAAAAACTTTTGAATTTTCCACTTCAAAAATGTTATTTTAATCCACTAATTTAAATGTTCCACTACTATATCCTGTACTAAATTTTCTCATCTTTCAAATGAAAGCAACAGAATCGGATTACGTAGCGTACTTTTCAATGTAGAATCAGTTTGAGCCAACAGAATCCGAAACGAAGAAAAAGTTCTATAACTCTGTCATCGTTGAAATTCTAACATATGCGTAGAAGGATTTTTTTCGTGAAATATAACCGTCTATCACCTCCTTAAAGATTCTGGAAAAAATATTTTTTTTTTTACGAGAAAGGTGTTTTTTTCACTTTAAGGGAATGAATCAAAAATTCAAATTCATACCATAATTGGGACACTTACCCTAATATATGACAATTTAAGACATAAAAAAAATTAGGAAAAAATGTTCTGTATCTCGATACCTCCCTAACTCGATGGTCCCTTTGGATATCGAGTTAGGGAGAGTTGACTGTATATCAAACGTAGATCCAAATATTTAAAAAAAATCTAATTATTATTATAGATTTATTATTAATTATTAAAACGTATGGCTGAATCATTATTTAAAAAAATATAACAATTGTTTCTTCTGCAGTAATGTGAGTTTCAGTGTTTGTGTAATAATGATGGTAGAACACTATGTTTTGCCGATAACATGATGAGATTTAAACGATTAAGGTTTCAATTAATTAATCAATTAAATTTGAAGAATATTTGCGAACGGAAGTGCTCGCAAGTTTTAACATTATAGAATAAATATTTACTGTCAAAATGAACTTATGTGAATGGCCGAGTTTGCCGAGATTTATTTCAATTGTATCGTTGTTACACGTGTGACAAAAACGCCACAATCATCCTCAAGTGTACAATTCAAATAATTGTCGAAAAAAAATACCAACAGCAAATTATCTTTCAGCGGAGCCTCGTTTGAGAGGATGAAGACCACAAATTTTTCTCAGCCATCCGATGCTAGTTCTCCACAATGTTAATAACACTCTAAATGAGGCAATTAAAATATTGCTTCCTGACAAATTAGTTTTTTTTTCTCACCATTCAATATTTTTGGCACCTATCCAAAAATGTTTTTCGATACAATCTAAAAACTACAATCGAACAGAAAACAGAGGGAAAATTACAAGGGAATTAACCAAAAAAAAATAACAACACAAACCGAAAACACAATGAATGGGTTATTATTAGTAATTCACATGCTTATGGGATGCGTCAGTGTGCGAAGTCGTGGGTATATTTTTGCAGCATCCATCGCGAAATACCACCTCCTTCGCCATCCCGCCAAACCAACCGACAACAAACCGGTGCTGCAACGAGTTAACTTCCTATCGGTTCTAAATCAGTGGGGATCGTAACGTGTTTTTGTGGGTGGTGCAGTATGTACGTGAGTGGAGGTGTGGTGTGTATGTGTATATGCGAGGCTCTAAACAACGTGTTTGTGGTGCATCATCATCAACTTATCGACGGGGGGAAGGAAGGAAACACACCAATCAAAAAACCGAAAAAAAAATTCAACCAACAGAGGAAGAGTCCTTACGTCTAACGTCAACGTCGAATTCCTCGGCACGTTTCGAGGCAGTTGTCGGCGTCGTCGGTACCGCTGCCAAGGTTGTCTTCTTGCGACTCCTGTTGGTACTACTGTTGCCATTGCCGACGCTGTTGCCGCCACCGCCGCCGCCGGCAATGGTGGTTGCCGAATCAGATCCGGTCGCCGAATTGCGGACGCGAATTATTCGGGGCTGTGCGAGGCGCTTATTTCGAGTAAACTGATTGTATAGGATTAGGTGCTTGAGCACAGATGCACCGGATGATTGGGTGTTGTCGGCGTTGTTGCTGCCGGTGTTATCTGATAGTTGTTAAATCCGAGAGGTTAGGCACAGGCACAGAATTAACGAGTTGCGAAATGCAGAAATGAGTTTGTTAGATGAGATATGTTTGGTAATCATGTTCGTGACAGAATTGATGCGGGTTCCCTTGTCCCACGTGTGCACGAGATACTTACTTTTAACTTTCAGCCAAGTGTAGCTGGATTTTTCACCGGCTTCGTTGCTGGCCAAACACTGGAACATGGCTGAATCCTCCATGCTGAGCTTTTTGATCGCCAGAGAGTGATCATCCTGAACCATGTACCGATCGGTGGACAAATCGAGAGCTTCCGCATTCCTGAACCAGGTGACGTGAGGTACAGGTTCACCGATCACATCACACGGCAGCATCGTTTTCGATCCATAATCACCGAGAGTTTCCGTCCGGAAGGACGTGAAGAAAGACGGAGGCTCCTGAACTGTCACGGTCGCCACCGAATGAACCGTCGGATGGCCTCCGGTTCTCATTTGCACTTGGCATGTGTACTGTCCGGTGTGCGTTAGGTTTACATATAACAGCGCAAGTGTTCGATTCCACGGATCGGTATGGGCGTACGAAATGCCCGAATTTTCGACGGGAATATCATCCTTCAGCCAGATTGTCTCCAGCTCGTGAAGTGGTCTCGCGTTCGCAATACACTCCAGCTGAACCGTCTGCTCACCCCGAACCACGCTGATACTCTTTGGTTGTACGATAATCTCTGGCGCGACCTCGCTGTACGCATTACCCGTCACGTTAACCCGAATGAAGGCACTGATCTCTTCTCGGCCAATCTGGGTGTTGATTGCGCGCGCTCTGTACGATTTCATATCGTTTTCGTCTACGCTGAGTATGATGAGTTGGTTGCTGGCCGTCGTGGCGTACTTGATGTCATAATTTAGTGGCCCTTCCTCTGTTTGCCAGGTTACCGATGGCGCCGGTACTGACTCTATCCGGGCAAGGTCCAGTATCGCCGGGTAGCCCGATTGAACCGAGACGATCTGTTCGGTGAGATCCTCGAAGTTGCCCATATCTGGAAATAAATTAATGATTGTTGTAGTTCACTGGCAACACTGTATTATTTTGGTTGATACGGGTCAAAAGAGTTGTTTGTTTATTTATTGGGCTTGAATATGACCAGGAAAATTCATGTTGGCATACTATATACTGAATTTTACTGAACGAGTTTCTCGATATTTTTCCATTTTTCCGAAATTGCGACCTTAAGCTCTTCAATCGCGGTGTATCGCTTTCCTTCAGTGTAGATTCTGCGTACAAGGATACCCCTAAGATTTTCAACAGGATTCAAGTTTTTGGTCCCTAATCCATTGCTTAGATTCCTTGCGGGTATAAATGGTAGCATTGTTTTGCTCGAATGTGATTTTTTGTGACGATATCCACGCAAAAACGGTAGGAGAGAGGATTGCAGAACATGTATGTACTTCTTGAATGATGAGGAAGCTATCTTGAGTTTTCCGGATGCACAGAATCCCGCCCAAACCATACACGAGCCTTCACCAAAATTCCGGGTTAAAAAATACTCTTCCTTCTACCGTAAATCATGCCAGTACCCGTTGAAATCAACAGGATCATCCAAACTAAACTTTTTTTTTGTCAGTGAAGATAACCTAACAAAATAAAAAATAATTGAAGAACTTTTCGTTATGGTATATAGCAAAATGTATTCTTTTGAAAACGTTCTTTGTCATGACATACCATGTCCCACTGTTGATTCATGAGAGCTTTGGCAAAACTCAGACGTCTTTCAATGTAAGATGGTATAAGATTAGGAGCATTAACCTTTTTAGCCTTCTTTATGTTAGGACTTTTTACCAAAATTTGACGAAGTGTCTCCCGTGAAACATTTAAATTCAAATATTGCTTTATTTGCATAAGCGATTTTGCAGTATTCGAAGCTGTTCTAATTATTTCCCGCTTATCCTGGTCAGAGAGCTACGATTTACGTGAAGCTCTCTTCTTTTGGCCGTATCCTTGAGGATTTGTCAAATAATTGAGAGCTACTTGATGGGATCGTCCAATCCAATGAACAATTTATCTAATTCCAACAATTTCTTGGTGAATTGCACCGATTTATCCTTTTTCTCCATCCGTGAGCACTTTTCCTTTCGACGTTTTCTAGATTTATTAATCAAAATAACTAAAAACAACGGAAAACGTAACTGGTCTTATAGAAACTCGACACTTGAAAAATACAAAAACATTTGTTTACGCTTAACGCTTGCACACACACATATAAAAATCATGCAGTATATGATAGTTACCAGTACAAATACACTAGAATATAAATTGAAGCATTGTTTGTTTACAATGACACAAATCAGCAAGATCATACCCTGGTCTTATAGAAGTTGGACAGAGTGTAGTTTTTTTTAACTACAGAACTATGTTTTTATACAGATACTGCATGTATCTCACAAAGTATCAGCTAGAACCATAAAGATTTTTCATTGGAAAATAGATAAATACTCACTGTGCTTCTTACAACTGCAAAGATAAGAACGCACAGCCGCAAATCAACGGAATACTATCAGTTTCTTTATGTTTACATGACTCAACCCATAACTATAAATAAATAATCATTTTTGTTTCATCTTACTGTATGAACAAATTCAAATCGTATACATTTATTTCAATGAAAATAATTGTTTAGCTCTCAAATACCGGGGCAAAAGGAGCCATTATTAACGGGGTAAAAATACCATAACCCTTACCTCGAATTTGATTACACAAATAGTGTAATTGTGGTTGTGTTTTTTACGATCATGGTTCGTAAATATAAACGGATTTCCCTTCGGAACCAGTGGCAGATGAAAACTATGGTTGCTGCCGTACATTGCGTGAACCATGGAGGATTTTCTGTTAGATGTGCTGCGGAGGAATATAGTTTACCCAGAAGAACACTGGCCAAATATGTGCAGAAGAAGGAGGATCAGTTGGATGAGCAGTAGGATGGCAATGAATGTATGGGAAAAATTTCATCATCGAATTTCAGAAACCGACCATGTACATTTTGTATATTGGCCCAAAAAAATGATCTGTACAAAGTTTCAGCTCGATCGGACATGGTGTAGGGGTGTCTCAAAGCGCTCAAAGTTTTGATTTTTGATCCTCGAAAATCTTCCAAGGGGGGAGTAAGGGAAATTTGGAAAATCGAAATTATTTTTTGGATGCCAAATGACTTAAAAATGCATGAAGCGTTGAGATCTGGTGTCATTTTTGGCCGAAAATCGACCTTTTGGGACTTAGCCTTTAGAGGTAATGAAGGTATGGAAAAAAATAATTATCGAATTTAAAGAACCGACCATGTACATTTTGTTTATTGGTCCAAAAAAATTACGAAATTTCAGCTCAATCGGACATGAAGGGGTGCTCAAAGCACTCAAATTTTGATTTTTTGGCCATTCAGGCTAAGTCCCAAAAAGTCGACTTTCGGCCAAAAAATGGTTTTTGTGATAACATCAGATCTCGACGTTTTATGTATTTTGAAGTCATTTGGTATCGAAAAAAAAATTTCGATTTTCCAAATTTCCTTTACTCCTCCTCTTGGAAGATTTTCGAAGATCAAAAATTGGATTGGCTGAGATTTGGCTGAGACAGCGGCAAGAAACAACGTCTGTGTCATTTCGTTTCCGCCTCCCTGTTCCCACAAAATCCTACCTTTGAATGTAAGTTTCATGGAATCCTTGAAGACCTACTTATCCAAAGCCGTGGAGGCATCTTGTCGAACGAACGCGATGTGATCGATAGGTGAAGGAAGCACTACAATGAACGCATGAAAAGTGCACAGACAGGAGACCAAGACGGCGTTGCTAAGAGGACTACATCGGTGCAGTGAACAATAACGACATACCACCCCCGACAATAGGTGAAGTTAGGGAGGCCATGAATCAGCTAGAGACCCACAAAGCAGCTTATAATGGATTGCCTGGCAGCGGAGCTCTTCAAGGCAGGTCCGGAAAAATATGTAGAGTGTATACACAGGTCAGGATCTGGGACACAGAACAGCTAAAGGAGGAGTGGAAGGATGGGTTAATCTGCCACATTTATTAAAGCTGGATTGTGGGAACTACCGTGCAATCACGATCCTAAATAATTCTTATAAAATTCTGTCTCAGATCCTCTTTCGTCATCTATCGCCGATAGTCAGTAGATTTGTAGGAAGTTATCGGGCCGGATTCAAGCCCGGTTGCTTGATGACGGACCAAATTTTTTCACTGCGACATATCCTCCAAAAGTGCTGTGAGTTCCATTCACCACATCTTGGTCGACTTCAAGGCCGAATATAATATAATCGACCAACGACAGCTATGGAGAATCATGAACGAACACGACTTTCCCCAAAAGCTGACAAGATTGATACAGGATGAACGGAGTGCGGTGCAGTGGGCGGATCTCTGGCGATTTGGCGGAATCTTTTGCGATTCAGAAGAGACTTCGACAAGGCGATGCTTCGTCGACGACGCCTTTGCTTACCTTGGCTCGTTGATAACAACTGACAGCACCAATAGCCATGTAATTCGAAGACAACAAAGGAAGTCGCGCCTACTATGGGTTCCGCAAATCCTTAAGGTCCAACAAAATCCGACCCCGTACGAAGTGTACCATGTACAAATTCTGATTCCACCTATTGTTTTCTAAGGGCACGAAGCATGGATGATGCTCGAAGAGGACTCACAAGCTCTTGGTGTTTTCGAACGCCGAGTGCTCAGAACAATATACGGTGATGTACGTGGTATAAGGTAATGGAGCATGTCGAAGGAGAATGAACTGGCGCCACTCTACAGTGAACCCAGCATCTAGAAAGTCGCCAAGGCTGGACAAGTGCGATGGGCAGGGCATGTTGCAAGATTGCCGGACAACAGCCTTGCAAAGATGGTGCTCGCATCGAATACAGTGGACACAAGAAGAGGAGCCCAGAGAGTGAGGTGGTTGAACCAGGTGGAGCAGGTCTTGGCAAGAATCGATCCTGCCGGGGCTTGGAGAACTGCAGTCATGGATCGGGTTTATTGGCGAAACATTGTGGAGTAGATCTCTCAATGAGATGTAGTATCATTATAAATAAAAAATATAGGTGAAAAAGGTTCACGAAAGAGCTGGTTTCGAAATAAGAAATTGGTTATCGAACTCAAAAGTCGTCTTGAGACGGGTCGGCCTTCGATCCCGGTTTCATCGAATAATTTCGTAGCTAGTGCAGAGGAAGAAATGGAACGTGTTCTCGGGATAGTATGGATTCCCAGTGACGAAACGTTTTGCTCCACCATCGTTTTCCGTCCAGACGTACAAGACATCGTACAGAGTGATGATATTCCAACTAAACGGCAAGTGTTGAGAGCGGTGATGAGCGTTTTCGATCCACTTAAATTGATCACCCCTGTAAATGTTCGCGGAAAGATACTCGTTCAAGAGTTGTCTGTAGAAAATAGACTGGGATGATTGTATTCTGGAAAAAATATGGGGCAAGTGGAAGCGATGGATAGAGTCGCTCAAATGTCTTCGAGAAATCAACCAGGTTATGATCCATGCAGATACGATAGCCTTGAGATACACCTCTTCGTAGACGCTAGCGAGTTAGCATATACTGTACTCACCTATTTTCGTATAATTGACCGTGGAATTTTCTCGTGTTGTTCCTAGACGCAGCGAAGTCTAGATTGCCCCACTCCAAGTTCTATCGATACTCCGTCGTACATTTTGGAGTGACTCCAGTACTCTACTTCAGTGGATTGGATCCGATCAAACACGATATCGTCCGTTTGTAGCGTTTAGGATCAACGAAATCTTAACAGAGTCAGATGGGAACGCTGGGTTCCAACCCAATTAAATGTGGCCGATAGAGGCACCGAGTGGACCAAGATTCCAGATGTTTCATAGAAAGGCTGCTTGTTTAAAGGCCCGTTTTGCCTCTATAAGGAAGAAGCATCTCGGTCGCAACTAAACCTACCACTGTCAGAAACAACACAAGATCTACGATGTTCACAAACATCTAGTTGCTGAACCATTTGTTGACTATAATCGTTGCTCCAGATGGGAGAGACTTTTATGAGCATTGAGATACGTATATCGTTTCCTCTGGAGAACTTAAAAGATTGAAAGCGGAAAAATGACAACAATAGGTGAACGGAGAGAACTGTGTGGAAGCAGGTACAAAACGATGAGTTTCACGATGAAATGATGATCCTCATACGTAACTTGGAGCTAGCGAATAGAGAGCAGAATCTACAGCTGCCCAAGGGCAGTCGAATACTTGTCCTATCACGCAGTCTTTACGAGTTTGGGGTGATGCATAGCGAGAATCGTTTGGAATTTGCCAACTTCTTCAGTATGATGCAAGGTTCCCGATCTCACTCTCAAGAGAGCATCACGCAGTAAATCTTTTGTTGGATTGGTGCCACGAATTGGTATCATCGTGAGCACAGACACGAGAACGGAAAAATAATCGTCAACGAAATACGCCAGATATTTTCCATAGCACGATTGAGGGATGAAGTACGGAAGGTGCCGAGTCTTCAAGTCCAGAAACTAGAAGATTGGACAACGAATCATTTCATACGCTATAGACTTAAGAAGAATCGATGATCCATGTATATACCATTGAAAATCAGCGTTATGCTTAATTCTAAGGGAATTTGAAAGCCAATGAAGATGTCAGTACAAGATGGTATTGCATTGAGGAGTAGCTGGAACCTTATTCAGAATATTTCTGATCGATTTTGGAATCGTTGGTTCAAAAAGTATTTGCCAACAATCTAACGAAGAACTAAGTGGTGTTCTGATACTAGGCCAATTAAGGTGGAAGACTTGGTAGTAGTGGTAGATGATCAAGTAAGGCATAAATGAGATAGAGGATGGATCTTGAAGGTATTCCCAGGTAAAAATGGAAAAGTTCGGAAGTTAGAAATGAAGACATCGGTAAAGCTGATTTTGCTGGATGTCGAAGGTTTAAGTACAGCTTAGGACAGATTCCCAGCTATACGGATCGGGGAATGTTTGCATCATCAGCAGCAACTCTGAATTATGACTGCGGAGTTCGTGACGGCAGTCAAGGGCGTATTTTCGCCAGTGCACAATGGTCCAGGAGATACATTTAAGTGGAAATTAGCATTTAGAGCTCGATAGTTATTTTCTAGACAAAAACTGTCTTAGACAAAGTTGTTACTCATGATAGAGCGCTCGCTTCTATGTTGTTAAAAATAGGTTGACCAAAATTTTTGACGGAATAAAAAATCTAACTTTGTTATCTTTATAGATAGAGGTAAACATAGTTCGACAATGCTGTAGCTCCAATTATTTTAGACATCTTTGTAGAACAAAGTTTTTCTCTATCTCTTGAAATCACCGATAACACAACATAACACGATAACAAAATTTGAAATATAATAGTTAGAGCAAAAATGTGCACCCGTGGCCGAGTGGTTAGCGTCCCACACTATCATGCCGGGTGTTCGGGTTCGATTCCCGTTCTGGTTGGGGGATTTTTCGTCAAAGAAAATTCTTCCGGCTTGCATTCACGGCGTCAAGGCGTGTTATTCGGCATAGAAATCTCAACCAAGTATTTATGAACGACGCTAGTTAATGAATACGTTGAGACGGCAAAAGTTCCACAGGGAACGTTAACGCCATTCAAGAAGAAGAAGAAGTTAGAGCAAAAAAACAGTTTTTTAATGGTGACCCTAACGTAACTTAGAAAAAAAAGGCGCTATATCGGTTATTTCAAGAGATAGAGAGAAACTTTGTTCTATGAAGATGCCTCAAATAATTGGAGCTACAACATTGTCGAACTATGTTTACCTCTATCTATAAAGATAAGAAAGTTAGAATTTTTATTTCATCGACAATTTTGGTCAGCCTATTTTTGACAACATAAGAAAGAGCGCTCTATCATGAGTAACAACTTTGTCTAAGACAGTTTTTGTCTAGAGAATAACTGTCAAGCTCTTAATGCTAATTTCCACTTAAATGCATCTCCTGGACCATTGTGCTGTGGTGAAAGAATGTGTGGTCGAAGTTCATAATCTATATATATATAAAAATGGAGTGATGTCTGTCTGTCTGTCTGATTCTTATAGACTCGGAAATTACTGAACCGATCGACATGAAAATTGGTATGTAGGGGTATTTGGGGCCGGGGAAAGTTTTCGTGATATTTTGAGACCCCTCCCCCCTCTCTAAGGGGGGGCTGCCATACAAATGAAACACAAATTTCTGCATTACTCGGAAATTAACCAAGCAAACGAAACCAAAGTTGGCATGTGAAAGTTTTAGGGTGCAATAAATGTTTCTATGATGGTTAGACAGTCCTTCCCCCACTCAAAGGGGGGGCTGCCATACAAATGAAACACAAATTTCTGCATTACTCGAGAATTAATCAAGCAAATGAAACCAAATTTGGCATGTGGAGGTTTTAGGATGCAATAAATGTTTCTATGGTGATAAGATACTCCTTCCCCCTCTCTTAGAGGGGGCTGCCATACAAATGAAACACAATTTTTTGCATTACTCGGAAATTAATCAATCAAACGAAACCAAAGTTGGCATGTGAAAGTTTTAGGGTGCAATAAATGTTTCTATGATGGTTAGACAGTCCTTCCCCCACTCAAAGGGGGGGCTGCCATACAAATGAAACACAAATTTCTGCATTACTCGAGAATTAATCAAGCAAATGAAACCAAATTTGGCATGTGGAGGTTCTAGGATGCAATAAATGTTTCTATGGTGTTAAGATACTCCTTCCCCCTCTCTTAGAGGGGGCTGCCGTACAAATGAAACACAAATTTTTGCATTACCCGAGAATTAATCAAGCAAATTAAACCAAATTAGGCATATGGAAACTTTAGGGTGCAATGAATGTTTCTATGGTGGTTAGATACCCCTCCCCCCTCTCTTAGGGGTGGCTGCCACACAAATAAAACACAAATTTCTGCATTACTCGAGAATTGATCAAGTAAATGGGCGGGACGAAGTTTGCCGGGTTAGCTAGTAATTAAATAAATAATAATAAATTGATCAGTGAAAAATGAAAGATTCTAAGAGAAACATTGCGCAAGGAAACAAAAAAATTCCAAAAAATTTGGAATGTTATACAATTGAAAATGGACTCAAGCACAAAATTGTAGAAAATTATAATTTCAAAATTTAATTGAATAAAATTTACAGCTTTGAACAAATCCTAAAAAGAGGAGTTTTGATTAAAGGAAACACAAGTTTACTCACATGCCACCACTACGTCTATTTTCTCGCTGAATATCGTTCCGGCATCGTTCTTCGCCAGACACTGGTACGAGCCGGCGTCATCCCGCGTCGTGGTTTGGATTTTCAGGTATTGGCTAGTGTCGAAGTCTCCAACCGGGACACCATTCTTCAGCCACCGATACATGGGCTGGGGATAACCTGCAGATTGAGAGATGAAGAGCAAACGAAGAGAAAGTTAAATTGTGGTGCGCTCGAAGCGGTGGGAGAATAGTTTTTGCCAATCTATGGTGGCACTAAAATCTACAAACTAAAAACTAGATCCAACATTCATGAATTCATCAACGAAACGGTCATCGACGGGGTCGTTAATCATCCGCTTTCGGTTGTGTGCGGTTGGTCACATTGCTGAGGCCGTTATTTTTTTGGAAGAACAGGAGCTTCTTGATGGCGCATAAGACCCACTCCCCACTCCCATAACTGCACGTGGTAGCAGTTAATGAAAAATTAATCATCCCAAAGTGTGGTGGGGGCATCCTGGTAGTAAGGCAGCACATCTGATGAGCAGAGGGAAGTTATAGCTTCCATACCACACCACATGAGCATATGCATTAAAATTTAATTTTACTTTCCACAAAACGCCATAACCTTGAGATGGATTAAGCTGTGGAAAGCTGGTCTCTCGCTTCGAAACACTTATCGGGAGAGCGAGGATAAAGTGCAGTCCGTATGTGTAGCACTTTACAAGAAACAAATATTTGCGTGTCATCGGGGATAATAAGCGGTGTTCAGACGTTACACGCCCAAATGCATATGTACATACGTACAAACAAGCAAAAGTGGATGCGGAACAGGATTTGGGATGGGGGATGTAATTACTGACTTCCTGGTGTTTCGAATTGTTTTGATTGAGTTGAGCTCGATTTTGCGGGAAATTAGGTGCAATAATTGTATTTACGAAGGCAAGGATTTCATTTTCTTTCATTCTGTTTGTTGCTCTTGTAAGGCGTCGTGCACAAATTACGTAACGCTAAAAATCCGGATTTTGGACCCCCTTCCCCCTACGTAACGCAATTTCCTATCTCTAATACACAGAAAGTAACGCAACCTCGACCCCCCTACCCCCCTTATCGCGTTACGTAATTTGTGCACGACGCCTAATGAGAAAAAAAGAGAGACGAGAGGCCGTTATACGTGAAAGACAAGTAATTTGAGGCATTACAATGTACGACGCCATGCAGTAAAAGAGGACAAGACATACTTGAGAAGGTTGAGCTAAGAAATGCTACCCCAACTATGTGAACGCTTTCATCAGCGATACAAAATACTTTGAATAAAATCATAAAAATTACGGTTTGAAGCATCCAATTTCGGGAAAAATACAGCGAAAGCAGAGTTCAATACAAAATGCCTTCAAGAAGATGCTATACAGAAAATGCACCATTGAGGACCATCGCAATTCTACAATTTTATCGTATTTATAATCTCATTTAATTCTTTAAATTTCACACCAATACGGGGAACCCTGATCAACCGTAACAATTGAATTAGAAAGCTCACAAAAAGCAATAGAATTCAGTCATTATCAAAAGCTTAACTAACTCAACTTTACCCTTGGAGACTCGCTTCCTTAGAGTTAATGTCACGAATGAAATAGCTTTCATACTCGCGGAGCCTAATTAATATTTCACTACTGCTTTGCTTCTGCTCGTCAGTTCTCTGTACTGACGTTGCTTTATGCATATCCAGAAAATACATTTTGAAGCAAACACCGCAAACACATCCGTTCAGCACATTAGCGAAACCGAAACGGACGGTTTGCCGCAGCAAAGGCATTAAATGCACGATGATTAGCTACAATTATTCTCGCAATGGTATGAATCCAAATTGTGCGAAAATATATAAGATGCAAGCTTCAATTATCCAATAGTTTGTTTCAAAAATATTATTTTCTTTATTGTGATATATGGGTAAAAATATTCCCAATCGATTGATGTAAACAGCGTTGCGATCCTTTATGAAATGGTCAAGTTATATGGGTTCGACATATTTCATATTTCGATGACGAATGAATGACTGAACGCGATGGAAAAGTATGATGCTAGGTAGGGTTCAATCCTAACCCCCGACATTCTTCCAAAAATGGAAGTAAAACTGACGAACCAGCGAATTTGCTGAAAGTCACTATACTTCAGTATTTAAGTTCCAAGTTCATTAACCTGATTCCTATATAGATTTTGAGTCCCAGATTTTAATATCAGATTTAAATTCAGAAGAAAAATGGCTGAATACTGATTCCAGATTCGGACTCCGATGCAGATTCCATATTTTGAGGAACTTATTTCTAATTTCACACTAAATTCGTAACCCAGATTGGGATTCCATCTCAAAGTTTGGAGCCGAAAACCAAAATCAGATTCCATTTTTCAAATCTCAAATCTAAGATTCCTAACTCGGATTCGAATCAAATATGTTTGTTCGAAAATCAAAATCAGATTCCCGATTCAAATGCCGCATTCAGATTTCAGAGAGAAACAGATTCCACATTGAGATTCTGACTCCAGATTAGAAGACAAATTGCAGATTCAAAATCCCACATTCTGATTTCATTCTGGTTTCAAATGTTCGAATTTAGGATCATATTCAAATTTAAGATTAAGACTCCAACAATAAACTTGGAGAATTAATTTTTAAATTACAAATCCTAGATTACACACTCAGACATAGAGTCCAGATTGAAAGGTCAGATTCAAATTCTGGATTCACTTTCCAGTGTCGGATTCCAAATTTAGAGAAACGCAAAATTTCATGTTGTTTTTGTAGGAAAATTACTCCGGACTCCGATTTCATTAGTCAAAATTTAAGAATTAAGTTTTCAGCTTCTGATTTGCATTTTAGATTCAGACTCAAAATCCTCGAGTTTTCCAAATTGAAGACCCGATTTCTGAAATTAGATTTCGTATTGCACATTCATTATTGGAACGCTAGATTTATTTTTCATTTCAGATCCTTCTTCTGTATCCAATTTCGGATTACTTTGACTCCAGATTAGGAAAACCCCGAATGTTCTTAGATCTCTAAGTCTCGGATCTCTAATTTGTTGATTTAGATCCAGTTCTCAACTTCTAACATGCAATTCCGATACAAATTCAAGATTCATGACATTAAATTTTGAATTAAGATACTGATTCAGGATGATCGACCCTTAGAAATTTTTTGTGTATTCTAAAGTCGGTGTTAAGTCAGAGCGAACCAAGTCGCAAAATTAAAAAGATAGAGTTATTGATTGTATTAAGTTAAACATTTTGTAAGCTACATTCCACATTTATCAGATTTGGAAAATCGCGCGTACAGCAGGAGTGACTTATCGAAATTGTTTTGACCGCTCAATGAAAACCCTTTAAAGCACCAAACTTCAAATTCGTTTTTCTCGAAATCATAAAAATTTTGGATGGTCCTGTCTGACTTAACACCGACCAATTGAGAGTCTTATTTAGGGTTCCAGCTTACATGATTGGATAAAAATTCCAGAATCCAAATTCAGATTTCAGTTTTTCCCAGACTCGGATTTCAAATTCGGATTCCAAGTTCACATTCCATATTCAAGTTAAAGATTTAGATTTAAGATGCAGATTCCGGATTCTGATTCCAGTTTTAGATTTTACATTCATGAGATAAAAATTCTAAACTTACAAAATCCTTAACCGCAAATTCTAAACGATTTGACCATGCATATTTGGAATCAGGATTACAAATAATCAATTTTACGTTTCAAAATACCATTACCAGAATCCAATTTTTCAATTTGCAGTGTCAATATTTATATTTCAGATTCAGGATTCTGGCTCAAATTCCAGGCTAAGCTTTCCCTAAACTTAAATCCCGAATCTAGATTCTTGATTCAGGTTCAAATCCAGATTAAAGATTTTAGAATCCTGATTCTGAATTCCAGATTCTAGAGAAACGCAAAAGTGTGTGCTGTTTACAAGTAACAAAATTATTTCAACTAAGTTTAATGGTAATCTGGTTGAAGATTCTAGATTGTGTATTTCCAGATTCTAGACAAACGTCTTTTTGATTTTTTGCATAAATAGAATACATTGAATTCAAATAGTGGAGTTGTTTTATATTCCAAATTAAAGATCCAAAATCAAAATTGAAATTCGAAATTTAATAAGTATCCAATATCCAATTCTGGGAATATGGAATTTGCTCCATTTTCAAAACTTCTGTCTCACAATAACCAATTTCGAATGAAGATACAAATTTAGCGTCATGCCATGCCAAGTCCGTTTAAAAACATTCATATACAATTCTAGATATTTGAATATTCCAAATTTTAAACCTGTTTTTGCATTCCAAATGTCAGATTCCAGCTGAAGATTCCAAACCATAATTAGTATTCCAGATCTAAGATTGGAATAATAAAATGCATATTTCATTTGCGGATCCGTACTTTGTTCAATTTACTTTTTCAAAATTAAATTTTAGCTTTCAGATTTGAATACAGAATTTGGATTCCAAATTCCAAATTTAGATTCAAATTCCAGGCTCAGATTCGTAACCAAAATTTCAGATGATGATTTCAAGTTCCGAAAATCAAGAATACTCAGAAATCAAGATTGCAGATCTCATTCCCAGGATTAAAATGTTACTGAGTCATTTTTTAAATTTTCAAATCTCAGAAGATCCAGAAATTACAAATTCCAGACACAGTTCGTGATTCTAAATACCACCCAAAACAAACTATTTCTCAAACTCGGATTCCAAATTCTAGTGTACGATTCAGATCTAAACACCCTATTTTAATTGCAAATTGTAAATTCAAAATTTACGATTACGAATTCCAGATTCTCGAGAAACGCAATCTTGTTCAGCATCATATCTTAAACTGAGGTACCGATTAAAAAAAAGGTCAATCGGTGTTCAGATTTTTGTGTGCTTTCGATTCCAAATTCTAGATCTGAGATCCAAAATTTCAAATTTTAGAATCCAGATTCCAGATTTGTATTTCAGATTTAAAATGGTGAATCTTAGATTCATTTGAGTTATTTAGAATCATAATTTGAATTCCAGATTCCAGTTTTGAATTCAGATCCCAGAACATTCAGAAAAATCCAGGAAAAAATTTCAGATCCAGTTCCTGATTCTGGATACCACCACATGCTTTTCCCAAATTCTGATACCGGTTTCAAATTCACGATTCATACTATAAATCTGTGCAATTCAAGTATGGGATTGCGCACTCCAGGTTATGATTCCAGAGAGGTGCAAAATACCACGATGTTTTTAACCACTTCTCGCAAAATTGTTTAAATTAAACTGACTTCAGATTTCAGAAAGATACCAATTCGATTTTGTTCAGAGTTAATAATCTAGTTATCAGATCCAGGCTTAGATTCCAGAGCCAAATTTTAGTCAGATTGTGATTCCGTACCTAGATCTGCATATCAGATTTTAGACTCGAGGTTTCACATTCAGTTCCTAGATCCCTAGTTCAAAATCTGAGTATGGTGCGTGAACTGAAGTTATATACTTGGGAATCGATGTCGATTCTAGATTCAAGATTCAGATTCTGGGTTCTCATAACAGGTGGAGGGCTAGGTTTTAATTCCAAATTCAGATTCGGCTTCCAGATCCTTATTTGGGACTTTTATATGATTCAATTTAAAAATTTGAGATTCGTATTTTTGACCTAGGAACCGATGCAAATTTCACATTTCATATTCTAGGCTCTACACTACGGATTCCAATCCTTCACTCAGATGCAAGGTCTAGTTTCAAACTCCAGATTTGATTTTCAATTTCAGATTCAAGATACAGAATTCAGATTGGGATCTCAGATTCAGATTCCAGATTGGAACGACAAATCCCAATTTCATATCCAGATCTCAATTTCAGAATTCAGATTCTAGGTTTCAGATTCAGTTTTCAGATCACCATTTGCGATTTTGATTGGATGTAAGACCAACAACCAACATCGTAGATTGAAATTTGAGACTCATATTTTTAATTTAGGAACGGATATAGTTAGCATTTAGATCCAATTCCAACATTTAGATTCAATTATCAGATTCAAAGTCAGATTCCAGATTCAGATTTAAGAGTCAGATTTCAGATTTATATGGCAGTTTCAGATTCCAGTGTATTCCGTTTGGGTTAGGGGAAATATGAGTTTTCCACAGCAATTGGGAATTTTTTGACTCAAGCGTAATTTATATATCAAAAACTACCGTACCGTTTCGGTACTACGTACCGAAATAGTGTCTTAAAAAGAGTTATAGAGTATTGATGGTTGAATATGAAAAAATGTACACTGAGGAAAAAAAATGTGTACTCTTTTTTTTATTTACAAAATAAAAATTCAATTTGCAATATCCTAAAAACATATTTTTTTTTAATTTTTCCATACAAAATAGAAGTCATGCAGAAAATTTTAAAAATGGGCCCAAGATGGTAAAACTATTTTTGACGAACTTTGTGGAACATCGATTTTTAGGAATTTTCGAAACTTCGAATTTTTGTATGTTAACAATCATTTTAGCCACAAATTATGAACCCTGATGTGATTTAAAACAAAAAAGGTTATTATCAATCTCCTTCTAAATGTAGCCATTCTCGAAAAATTTAAAAAAACATTTCTAATTTATTGTCTTTTTTATAGTAAATAATCTCTTTTAATATGTTTGTCGTGTTATACCGTCATGTTCATAAAATTTTATGAATTTGTTCATGTAGAAAATTTAAAAAATGGGCCCAACATGGTAAAACTGTTTTTGGCGAACTTTGTGGAACATCGAATTTTTAGGAATTTTCGAAACATCGAGTTTTTGTATGTTAGCAGTCATTTTTAATCACAAATTATGAACCCTGATGTGATTTAAAACAAAAAAGGTTATTATCAATCTCCTTCTAAATGTAGCCATTCTCGAGATATTTAAAGAAATATTTCTATTTTATTGTCTTTTTTATAGTAAATAATCTCTTTTAATATGTTTGTCGTGTTATACCGTCATGTTCATGAGATTTTATGAATTCGCTTATAATTTTCAACAACTTTTCCAAATACATCGTTATGGTAAAGACATATGTTTAGAAGTTACGTTACGAAACATTCGAAGACATGTGGGTTAATACAAAACGTAGCGAAACTAAAAAATCTTTTTTATCTTAATACAAACTTCAATCAATCAAAAAAATTGTTGGAATTGAAGCAAATTCATAAAATTTCATGAACATGACGGTATAACACGACAAACATATTAAAAGAGATTATTTACTATAAAAAAGACAATAAATTAGAAATATTTTTTAAAATTTTTCGAGAATAGCTACATATAGAAGGAGGTTGATAATAACCTTTTTTGTTTTAAATCACATCAGGGTTCATAATTTGTGGATAAAATGATTGTTAACATACAAAAATTCGAAGTTTCGAAAATTCCTGAAAATTCCACAAAGTTTGTCAAAAACAGTTTTACCATCTTGGGCCCATTTTTTAAATTTTCTGCATGACTTCTATTTTGTAAAGAAAAAAAAGAGAAATTTTTTTCTCAGTGTACATTTTTTTCATATTCAACCATCAATACTCTATAAATCTTTCTAAGACACTATTTCGGTACGACTCATAGTTTTTGAGATATAAATTATCAAAGATTACTAAAAACGATACGCCCTTTTCAAAAGTTACGCTTGAGTCAAAAAATTCCCAATTGCTGTGAAAAACTCATATTTCCTCCAACCTAAACGGAATACACACTTTCATTGGAATCAAAAATACAAGTTTTTAAAATCTGCATTTTTAGGACGATTTCATTTGGAATTGCTGTTTTGTATTCAAATCCGGGTTTTAGATTCAGATTCCAGATTCATTCAGGCCATTTCAGATTTTATATGAGATCGCAGACTTCAAATTAAGTATACAGACTCCAAATTATAGATTGTAGATCCCATTACCAGATGTTATAATCCGGAGTCTTGATTCAAATTCCCTATTTTCAAATTCAGATCAGAAAAGATTCAGGAAAAATCGTAATCAAATTCCAGATCCAGTTCCTGATTCTTTTCGATTTTCCCAAAAATTGGAAATTCCAAATTCCAGAAAAACGCAAACTCTCGCGTTGTTTCCAAGCAATTAAAGTAAAATCGCTCAAACTAAACTGATATAGGCTTTCAGAAAGTCGTAATCTTTTGATTTGTTTCAGAGTAAAGATTCTAGATCTTACATTCTGGTTTAAATTTCAGATATTGGATTCTGTTTCGAACTTCCAACGTAGGAAATGCAAATACCAGATACCAATTTCTGCATCATTAAGTTACCGATTCAATCCGCTTTGAGAATTTTGTGTTTTCGTAAGCCAGATTCCACATCAGATCAAAATTCCCGCTTTAAATCTCCAGATTCGGATTCCAGATTTAGAATCCAGAATCCGAATTCAGATTGTAGATTGACTTTATATTCTATATTCTAGGTTTTTACTCCAGGTTGAGATTTTAATTCCAAGAATCGGATTTTAGATTCAGATTTGGATTGATAATAAATACCAATTCAATTCCATAATTTTAGATTCATATTTTTCAATACATACCGATTTCAAATTATCTCACATTCAGAAATTGACATTTTAACTCTGAATTCAGAGGTTCAGATTCTTGATTTAGATTCCAGATTAGAATTCAGATTTGCGATTTTTTGGATTTGAATTTCAAGCTTCAGTTTCTTACTTTTAGATCCCAGAATCCGAATTTGGACACAATATACTACTTTCCAGGTTTACATTTCGTATTCGGATCTCAGATTGTGATTCCAGAACATAGATCCCCGATTCAATTTCCAGATTCTTTCAAGTTTTTAAGATTGGATTCCAAACTTCAGACTTGGACTTAAAATCTAGATTCTGAATCACATATGGATATTCATATTCCACGTCAAGGTTTCAAATATAGATTCCGGATTGATAATCCAGTTGCATTGTAAATTCAGATTCCAGGTCAATGTTCCAGATTCAGAATCTAGATTGAGATTTGAAAATTCTGATTCCAGATTCGTTAAAAGTTCCATATTAGCATAACAAATTAAAAATCCAGAATCCGAATTTTTGAGATTTAAAAATTGCATACTCCATTTCTTCAATCCTAGGTTCCACAATCCGAATTCGGATGCCAGATTCTAGTTTTCAGATCTTCACTTCGTATTCCATGAGTATGAGTAAGTATGAAAGTTTGAATGAGCTTGGAGTTTGGAATGAGCTATGGATCCAACAGTCTGCTCAAATTGAAATATCAACACGCCACTTTTTTACACAATTTCTGTAAAGAACAATTCTTTAAACGAAGCCTATTAAACTTTCTGGCAGTTCGACGTTCAGTTCACAAGTCATAACGATTCAAAGGGCGCTACTGGCTAAAGTAGGGGAATTTTCTGTGGTTTTTTGTCAACTTACGAAATTAATGAGTTAAGACATTCGTGATTTAAAGGTAAAAAGCATACCATACTTCACACAATAGTCGGGTACGGTTTCCACTGACAGAAATTCCTCCTCTTCTTGTTCGCTTAGAGAATTTGAAAGAATCGGAGCAACTTATCTGCCGGGTAAAATGAAGAATTAAATGAAGAATCGAAGATAGATGAAGATAAATACACCCCGAGATGCGGTGAATGAATTGTTACGCTTGATTTTGCGGATTTTTGTTCCGCTATAATGTATAGAAAATCAAATTTTCCCGGATATTCGTCAAGCACCGCATTCTCTACACAGATTGATTCCGTAACTTGTTTCGAGTCTCTTAATCTTTGGCGCATATATTCCAATATTTTTCAAGGTCCATAAGATAGCTATGTACCAGAGCAAAGTTCCGGTACATCTTTGGATTCGTTCGCTATTTTCTTCAATAACTCCGAAGCACACAAAAATGCAACTACACTCTCAGTGGTGTCTGACACTTTCAACGACCATTGGAGCAAAAAATTCATAGTCATAAACATTGTTTCCGTTGCATATCCATACACCCATTGCACACGGTAAATGCATCTGTCGACAACAGCTCATAGGTGACCTTTCTCGATGATAAAGGTAAAGGTTGTAAATAGTATAGATTTATTTCATCCAATCTGGCGTTTTTACTGTTACTAGCTCAGTAAAATTCCCAACGGAATAACACGAAACGCATGAAACAACACCGTCCTGACCGTTGCCTTTCTTTCTCGACAAACGAATAAAACAGCATCTTCCGACGAGGAAAGAAAGAAGATCATCTCAGAGTGATAATTGTGATTGGATAATTCCAGCGCCATTCAGACAGCACGAGAAATGGGTTGTGTATACATTAATCCGATTGACGGAACCAGCGAAAAACGGTCATTTACGTCATAAAGCGCGCCAACGGTCCGTTTAATGGTATGGATCATTAGATTTTAGCAAAAGACGCGTCTTAATGTTAAAACGGAAATTAAAACATTAATCAGATTGCTTTCCTCGTTTCATATATTTTTTTGCTGCGTCTTACGTCTAAATTGTTTCTCAGTTGGAGAACAATCGCTGGGATTTAGGGTCTCAATGAGCTTTTTGTTTCGTTACTGCTGCAGCCGCCGATCGTCGCTTGTCTTTTCTACAAGACACAAATGACGATTTCTCAGACACTTCCATCAATTGCTTTCTGGTCGGATCCATTAATATTCCCTCTTCCCACTTCGGAACCGTTTTGGACCGGAACCCTTTGCTGCTATTCCCAACGCACTTGCACAGGACCGGAAGGGAGACAATGATAATAATAAAAAAAATACTTCCGATTTCATTCCCATTGAGCACTTCTAATGAAGCTATGCATAAAACATAATGTTTTGCTTCGGCATATGAGCACCAGAGTAGCAGATCTGCACAGAATTGAAACCACAAAGCCGCTGCTAGCAGTGCTAAGTGCGGCCGTCGTCCTCAAAACCACAACAGCAGCAGCAGCAGCAGCAGCCCGAGACGCGTGTTTTCCTTTTCAAACACACATACACACGCACACACACGCTTACTCACCACATACATATCCTCCAGACTCATAAAGCTTTCTTTTCCCATCAAATAGGCTGTTTTTCATTTTCTCTAAAACCGTCTCGAGTCACGGGCCTCGGTGGATTATGTCGGGGTTACGAGCGCACAGTGGGTGCATGAAATTGTTATTGGACTTAATTTGAACAATTTTGCTACAAGTGTTTGGGAACAAAATGCAGCTCTAATTGGTTCTAAACACGAGTGTGGGAGGGAAATTGGTTCAATTATTATAATATAGACGCGAAATTGGATTTAGTTGAGGAGTAATGAAAAATATTGTTCTTTGTATCATAGAGCAATTTTAAGATAAAGAACTCAGAAACGCTTCATTTAATCACATGCTTCTACCGGTGAGTTTTTAACGATAGAGTATGTCGATGAAGATTATCGATCCAAACAGATAGGTCCTATTGTCACTCTACGAAAAATATAACGAAAAATCAAGGGATTTCAAATGCATATTACGCACAATCGTTCTAACGATATATGTTTTAGTATATACCATTAGACAGCAGATTTATCCAGTAATTTTTACGCTTGAGACACCAACAATGGGAATTGTAAAACAAGTGAACAATTATACGAATAAAAAAGGTATGTGTCGCGAGCGAATGCGAAGCTGATATGAATCAGATGTTATTATGCAGCTTTGATCCCGTAAATGTTGTATGCAATACAAAATTGTGTTCAATAATTCGTTCTTAATTTAAAAAGACGAACTTTCAAAAGCGTTGCTTCCATTAAATTTTATTGAGTAGTGGAAGTCGATGCCATTTTCTGGTGCTATGTCAACGAGAATTAAATACCGCGTTGTTATCGAGGCTTTAACTACTGAAAAAGTGGATCCTAGTGAGATTCATTTTCGTTTACAGGCTGTTTATTGTGATGATACTGTTAATAGGTCTATTGATTCAAAATGACCGACGAATCACTTAACAGTGTAGCGCAAACGAAATTAAAATATCTAAGGAACGCATTGTCTTTAATGTTGAACAATTGGGATACCGCTTGAATGACCTCTTGAAATCCTGAAGTTTGAACCAATTCCACACTCTTCGTTTTCTCTCGACCATGCACCTTGCAATTTTTATTTTCTCCCTTACTCAAAAAGGATATTCAAGAACATTAGTGTAAAAATGTAAATAAACTAGAATTTTCAAATTTATTTTATTTGTTTAGCATTTGCTCTTCCTTCTTTATTCCCTATTACCCATTTCTGCTTTCTGCTTTCTTATTTCTTTTCTTATTTCTCATTTCTCATTTCTCATTTCTCATTTCTCATTTCTTATTTCTTATTTCTTATTTCTTATTTCTTATTTCTTATTTTTTATTTCTTATTTCTTATTTCTTATTTCTTATTTCTTATTTCTTATTTCTTATTTCTAATTTCTAATTTCTTATTTCTTATTTCTTATTTCTTATTTCTTATTTCTTATTTCTTATTTCTTATTTCTTATTTCTTATTTCTTATTTCTTATTTCTTATTTCTTATTTCTTATTTCTTATTTCTTATTTCTTATTTCTTATTTCTTATTTCTTATTTCTTATTTCTTATTTCTTATTTCTTATTTCTTATTTCTTATTTCTTATTTCTTATTTCTTATTTCTTATTTCTTATTTCTTATTTCTTATTTCTTATTTCTTATTTCTTATTTCTTATTTCTTATTTCTTATTTCTTATTTCTTATTTCTTATTTCTTATTTCTTATTTCTTATTTCTTATTTCTTATTTCTTATTTCTTATTTCTTATTTCTTATTTCTTATTTCTTATTTCTTATTTCTTATTTCTTATTTCTTATTTCTTATTTCTTATTTCTTATTTCTTATTTCTTATTTCTTATTTCTTATTTCTTATTTCTTATTTCTTATTTCTTATTTCTTATTTCTTATTTCTTATTTCTTATTTCTTATTTCTTATTTCTTATTTCTTATTTCTTATTTCTTATTTCTTATTTCTTATTGGCAGACTTATCTCACTTCTTAACTAGGCGAACCTAGCCAGAATTTTCACCTGCCCCCGGGCTTCTGAATGCCAAAGGGGGACTAGGCTCTGCGGAATGCACGTATCTGCATGCTCGTGCTGTTTCAGTCCTGACCGAGAAATTGTCGGACAATCGCGCAGGTGCTAAGGATGACCGACTTTTGGATGCCGGCCAATTCCTTCTCCATATTCAACACCTTTAGCGCTTCCAGAAGTGTCTTCGGGACAATTCCAGTTCCAGAGAGAACGACTGGAACAATTCTTGGGACCTCCCTTAGCCCCCACAGTTCCTTGAGCTCCACGGCCAATGGTCGGTACTTGCAGATTTTGCGACCGTGGGTCTCCTCCAGATTCTGGTTCAGTGGAATAGCGACATCGATGATGGTGACTTTGCGGTCGCTCTTGTCGTAAACCATTATATCTGGCCGGTTGTGGTGGATCGAGAGGTCGGTCAGTACAGTGCGATCCCAGTACAGCTTGAAACGGTCATTTTCCAGGACAGGTGCAGGCAGGTACCGGTAGTTTGGTACGTTGTCTTCCAGTAGATCACATTGGAGCGCCAGTTGTCGATGAGATAGATTTCTTATTTCTTTTCTTTTTTCTTATTTTTTATTTCATATTTCATATTTCATATTTCATATTTCATATTTCATATTTCATATTTCATATTTCATATTTCATATTTCATATTTCATATTTCATATTTCATATTTCATATTTCATATTTCATATTTCATATTTCATATTTCATATTTCATATTTCATATTTCATATTTCATATTTCATATTTCATATTTCATATTTCATATTTCATATTTCATATTTCATATTTCATATTTCATATTTCATATTTCATATTTCATATTTCATATTTCATATTTCATATTTCATATTTCATATTTCATATTTCATATTTCATATTTCATATTTCTTATTTCTTATTTCTTATTTCTTATTTCTTATTTCTTATTTCTTATTTCTTATTTCTTATTTCTTATTTCTTATTTCTTATTTCTTATTTCTTATTTCTTATTTCTTATTTCTTATTTCTTATTTCTTATTTCTTATTTCTTATTTCTTATTTCTTATTTCTTATTTCTTATTTCTTATTTCTTATTTCTTATTTCTTATTTCTTATTTCTTATTTCTTATTTCTTATTTCTTATTTCTTATTTCTTATTTCTTATTTCTTATTTCTTATTTCTTATTTCTTATTTCTTATTTCTTATTTCTTATTTCTTATTTCTTATTTCTTATTTCTTATTTCTTATTTCTTATTTCTTATTTCTTATTTCTTATTTCTTATTTCTTATTTCTTATTTCTTATTTCTTATTTCTTATTTCTTATTTCTTATTTCTTATTTCTTATTTCTTATTTCTTATTTCTTATTTCTTATTTCTTATTTCTTATTTCTTATTTCTTATTTCTTATTTCTTATTTCTTATTTCTTATTTCTTATTTCTTATTTCTTATTTCTTATTTCTTATTTCTTATTTCTTATTTCTTATTTCTTATTTCTTATTTCTTATTTCTTATTTCTTATTTCTTATTTCTTATTTCTTATTTCTTATTTCTTAATTCTTATTTCTTATTTCTTATTTCTTATTTCTTATTTCTTATTTCCTATTTCTTATTTCTTATTTCCTATTTCTTATTTCTTATTTCTTATTTCTTATTTCTTATTTCTTATTTCTTATTTCTTATTTCTTATTTCTTATTTCTTATTTCTTATTTCTTATTTCTTATTTCTTATTTCTTATTTCTTATTTCTTATTTCTTATTTCTTATTTCTTATTTCTTATTTCTTATTTCTTATTTCTTATTTCTTATTTCTTATTTCTTATTTCTTATTTCTTATTTCTTATTTCTTATTTCTTATTTCTTATTTCTTATTTCTTATTTCTTATTTCTTATTTCTTATTTCTTATTTCTTATTTCTTATTTCTTATTTCTTATTTCTTATTTCTTATTTCTTATTTCTTATTTCTTATTTCTTATTTCTTATTTCTTATTTCTTATTTCTTATTTCTTATTTCTTATTTCTTATTTCTTATTTCTTATTTCTTATTTCTTATTTCTTATTTCTTATTTCTTATTTCTTATTTCTTATTTCTTATTTCTTATTTCTTATTTCTTATTTCTTATTTCTTATTTCTTATTTCTTATTTCTTATTTCTTATTTCTTATTTCTTATTTCTTATTTCTTATTTCTTATTTCTTATTTCTTATTTCTTATTTCTTATTTCTTATTTCTTATTTCTTATTTCTTATTTCTTATTTCTTATTTCTTATTTCTTATTTCTTATTTCTTATTTCTTATTTCTTATTTCTTATTTCTTATTTCTTATTTCTTATTTCTTATTTCTTATTTCTTATTTCTTATTTCTTATTTCTTATTTCTTATTTCTTATTTCTTATTTCTTATTTCTTATTTCTTATTTCTTATTTCTTATTTCTTATTTCTTATTTCTTATTTCTTATTTCTTATTTCTTATTTCTTAATTCTTATTTCTTACCTATAGTCTTATTATTTTCGATTTTAATTTGTCAATGTTTTGAACACCACCACCTACATATTTTTTCAAGTAATTCTTAGGTAGGTGTGATCCTGACTCTTTCGCCTCTTCTCTTGATCTGTTGTTGTGAAAATGTTTTCTTCGTCGTAATTTCATCCCAGTTTTATGGATCACTCATTATTCAATCGTTAATGGTCGATCGATGCATTAAATTGATTATGGACATAATTTACCAATTGCCAAATTTGCATGATACCAAAAAGTTTCAGGAATTACGGAATAATTTTATACCATTCGCTGGATAGTCACATTGGATATTATTTTAAAACGTATCGGAATTTTGGCGTTAAGTAGGTTGTGATGGCCCTGAAAAGGGCGAATAGTTCATATGGTTGCAAAAAGTAGCTGAAGATGTTCGAATTATGATTCACTTTTGCTCTTGCGAAAACAATACTCCAGCTAGTCATATGTTGCAATTTGTGTCCTTATTTCCAGTGCACGCTCTGTACTGACTATACATCGCAAACTGTCTTCTCCTATTTTGCATATTAGAGGCTCCACACCTCGAAGTTTATCGCCTCTAGCCTTGAAAATGTATATATTCCAAATTCCGAATAGTAATATTTCGACCTTGCGTGATAGATTTCAATTGAAATAAATATAAAGGTTCTATGCGAGGTGTTCAAAACTGATCCCAGATTTTTAACATTCCGCCCACTGTGCATCGCCACCTATCCAACTCAAAGGCATTTTTACTCACCACCACTAAGCAACCGTTCCGACAAAAGGAGAGTGCTTCCCCCTCACCGGAAGGTTTACTATCTACGATGCATTGTCGCCGCGGTTAGTCGGCTGCGGTGGTGATAACGTAGATATTACGTTCCTCGCAGCTACCTAAACTACTTCCCATCATTCCTGAGGGTTGGCGGATTTTCATCCACGACACTACTTCAACTACTAACGTGTGCTTGAGTCAAGCGCTCACTTTGGCACAAATAAAGAAGGCAGTCAGGAACCATGCCAGCGCCGCAATGTGGGACGAAATGCAAGGATGTGGAAAATCTACCCACGCGCTTCAAGATGTTGAGGTGAAAGTCACGATCGTCCGGAGATGATCCCGTTGGCAAACCCTCCAACACAAATAATGTTGAGGTTATATAGATCTTCTAATGCTATTGTCAGCTTTTTATCGCTCCGATCGATATTCAAATCATATTAATTCCATTGGAGCTATTAATAAAAAGGTGCTCTACCACACAATCAACAACTGTGGGCAGAGCGAAAAAAAAGCACCAGTCAAAGGGGGTCAAATAAAATGCTTCTGTGCGCTTGAAACAACATTGACAAACCAGACTGTAGAATAAACATAATGAACATTGAATGAGCCAGGACACTGTCCAATTGATTCACACCAAAGCGGAAAAACTTCCAACTGTGGACACCATTTGCCCGAGGCGAGAAACTGATCCCATTTGATGTGGACACTTCTGTCGACGGTTTCCGGTGCGGGGAAGTTGTTAGTGTGTGCCTCGCCGCCTCGCTACGACTCCACCCCGATCACCAACCTTCTCCTGGTCCTCTCCCGGAGTCCGGTAACAGGATTTACGAGCGGCTGCTCTATGATTAGTGTTGGCAGGTTGGGGACAGAGCCACCGTCGTTTCCATCGTCAGGTCGTCAGGCAGACAACGTTTTCCCTCCTCTCTCTCTGTTGTTCGTTGAGAACAAACTTTAAATAATAGAAAAGACTTGTCAGACCACAAGAGTTTTTTCCCCTACACCTTTGGATGCGGTGTGCGTTTCTACTGCTGCTGCCGGATATATGGACAAGGTGAATGCATTTTGTGTGCAACTTTGTGACATATGGAGCGTGTATAAAAATGAGAAAGAGAAAAATCCTCTGCCTCATATCGTATGCATGCACGGATTTGCGAATAAAAAATGATAAAAATTTGTCATGGAGACAAATAATAATAACAAAAAAATCTCAACTGGATGATGTAGCTCGGATCGAGTTTCCCGGTACGAGGCTTAATTCACATAGCAGTTTACAATGCCAGAATCTTTTACGAATAATAAATGCCTGCTTCTCGTTACTTCGTTCAATTTGGCTTCTCTAAGTAAATTCCTATAATAATATTGAATAGCTTAGTGTAGTTTTCAACACAAAAATAAAAGAACTGAGTTTAATTTTGAATTTGACTAAGCTTTTCAAACGACATTCAAGAACATTGAATCACATTTTAAAATATATAAATATATATTAAAAAAATAATGTAAAAATCTAAAACTCTCAAGTTGAATTATTTGATTGACATTGGTTCTTCATTACTTCATACCTCATTCCTCCTTTCTTATTTCTTATTATTTCTCATTTTGTAATTTTGAATTTTGAATTTTGAATTTTGAATTTTGAATTTTGAATTTTGAATTTTGAATTTTGAATTTTGAATTTTGAATTTTGAATTTTGAATTTTGGATTTTGAATTTTGAGTTTTGAATTTTGAATTTTGAATTTGAAATTTTGAATTTTAAAATAAATAAGAACATACTTTTCTTTGAATTTTAAATTTCGATGTTTAAAATTAATACGAAAATTCATTTTTTTGAATTGTTAATTTAAAATTTAGAATTTTGATTTTTGAATTTAAAATTTTGAAATAAATAAGAACATACACTTATTTTCGTTTATTTTTTGTATTTTTTTTTATTTTGTTATTTCGTTTTTCTCTGTAGTTTTCTCATTTGTATCAATTTTCTCATGCTTATATTCGCATAAATTTGAAATTTTTAATGTTTTCATTTCGCATTTTCTTGAATAAAATTTTTTTTCGTTACATTCCATCAATCAATGTTCGCATTTTTTTTTTATTTCTCATTTTTCATTTTCTTGTTGAATTAATTTTCGCATTGTCATTCTCAAACCATCATTCATTCATTACCGTTTTCTAAATTTCTTTCTCTTGTTCTTTCATTCGCAATCCTTCATTACCATTTTTATTCACTCTTTCATCCTCTCATTCTCGTTTTCTCATTGATATTCATTCATTCCAGTTCTTTCATTTCTTCTCTCTCATTCTGTCATATGTATTGATTGGCTCATTGCTTCGCTCTCATATTCCCATCCTCTCTTTCTCATTTTGTCGTTCTCGTTTTTTTCATTCGCGTTCATTCATTCTAATGTTCTCATTCATACATTCTTTCAAAATCATTCTATTCTTCCAATAATTCCAATTTCCATTTGTTCCTTTTTTCTATTCATTTTACATTTTTTTTTACGAGACTTCATTATTCCATTCACACACTAATTTTGACGCTCTCGCTCTATTATAATCATTCACATTCTCTCAATTTTTCATGAAAATAAGAAAATGGCTAAATGTGAAACTAGAGATGCGAATCGATGAGAAAATAAAACATATTAGCATAGCATCAATTTTCAATTTCATATATTTATATCTAATTTTTTTAAGGAAGATAAAAAAAAACACTAGAACAAATGCTTTCATTTAAAACAGGAAACACAGCAGTGAGTAGTAAATGATAATAAAAATAAAATATGGAGTAAGTAATAAAAACTAAACCGAGTCAACTATTTTGAAAGTGAGAATTTGAATGATAGAAGGATACGGATTGGAGAACGAAAATAAAGATAATAAAACAGTAAGAAAGCGACAAAAAAAAATTAAAATCAGTAAATTAAGATGAAATAATGAACGAATGAGAATTAGATAATTAGAATGAGAGAACAGAACAAGAGAACGAGAGAAGGGGAATTACAGAGCGATGATGAAAAAATGAACTAAGAAGAATGAATAATGAAAACAAAAAAATTAAAGAAAAAAAATTAAATATACTTTGCATTTTCATATTACCGTATTTTCGTATCCTCGAATTTTTATATATATATTTTTTTGTATTTTCGTACTGTCGTATTTTAATATTTTCTTATTTTCTTATTTTCATAATTTCATGTTCTCATATATTCATATTTTAATCTTTTCATATTTTTCATATTTTCATAGATTCATACTTTCGTACTTTCGTATCTTCGAACTTATTTTAATTATACGTAATTATACGTATTTTGGTATTTCTGTATGTTCGTATTTTCGTATGTTTGCATTTTCGCATTTTCGCATTTTATATTTTTGCTTTGTTGCGTATTTTCATGAGTTTTCATATTTTTGTAGTGTTGTATTTTTATGGTTTTGTATTTTTATATTTTTGTATTTTTGTATTTTTGTATTTTTGTATTTTTGTATTTTTGTATTTTTGTATTTTTGTATTTTTGTATTTTTGTATTTTTGTATTTTTGTATTTTTGTATTTTTGTATTTTTGTATTTTTGTATTTTTGTATTTTTGTTATTTTTCTCTGTTTTTTTTCCATTTAAGTATTTAGGTTCTTTCGTATTTTTCATTTTCGTATTATCGTATTTTTGTATTTTCATATTTCCGTATCTTAATATCTATGTTAATATTTTCGTATTTTCGTATTTTATCATTTACGTGTTTTAAAATTTTCATAAATTTTAATTTTTTAAATTTTTGGATGATCTTATTTTCATTCGCATTCGGTCATCATTCGCATTTGATCATTCCATTTATTTTTTGTCGTTCACATTACGTTATTCTTGTTCTCTCATTTTTATTCTCTTATTTTGATTCTCTCATTTTTTATATTTTGTTCTCGCTCCAAAATTGGTTGTCGTATTTTCCTTTCTATGTTTCATTCTCTTATCGTTATTCATTTATTTACCGTCTCGCATTTGATTTTTCTCGTTCTCTCATTCGCATTCCTTCATTCTCATTTTCATTTGCTTTTTCATCGCAACGTTGTCCTTTTTGTTATCCAGATATTTCATTTTGCTATTTCAGTTCTTTCATTTTTTATCTCTCGTTCTATCATTTGTATTCATTTCCTCACTCTCATATTTCCATTCTTCCTTTCTTATTTTGCCGTTTTCGTTCTTCCATTCTGATGTTCTCATTCTCACATTCTTTCAAATTCAATCTCTGATCCTTATTTTTCCACTCAAATTTTCCAATTATTTTTCTTGCATTTCTATTTACGGGGTTTTATCCTCCCATTAATATACTCATTTTCATGCTCGCATTCTCCGTAAACCATTCACTTTCTCTCAGTTTTTCATGAAAGTATTTTTGTATTTTCGTTTCAATTTTCAATATTCTGGGGGCGTTAATATTTCAACGAGGGTGAGAGTGGGTAGAAAAGGAACTTTTCTATACTGTTGGCTGAGAGTTAACTTTGTGTATTTTTGAAGCCCAACAATTACAGCACTGATCTCGCGCAACAAATATTCCATTAATCATTATTTATGGCTATTACGCTGCGAACAGGTGGCAGCTCGGGGCCGAGGTTTCTACGCTAGACGAAAAATACATAAAATAAACCGATGAAATGATAAACTGATGATAAACGATGTTGGTAATAAGGTCTGGCTAGATCGGAACAATTATCGCCTTTTATTTTATTGTTATGATTCTTATTTGAAACATTCAGTTTGACAGTTTAATGGATTCCTTCATTTTTATACATATTGGTGACAATTTCTAATATGCACGTAAACAGATGTAACGAAATTGCAAATTATGCATCACCTGTGAATACTCTAATTGTAAAAGTTACGTTTTGTGCAATGATTGTTTGTTGTTATTCAATAACAATAATTTATAATGCAGCATAAGCGACCGTAACCAAAATAGACAAAAATGTTGTGTGTCTTGAAGGTATGGTTAGTCATTCTAATTGACCTGATCATGGAATTCTTGGGATGTCTACATCCTGGTTTATCTAAAGTGGTAGAGAATGGTGTGTAAACTTTCTGAAACTTTGTATATATTTCGAAAGTTTAAGGCAATTTGTTTGCAATCAAGTTGTGATACGTTTGTAATGGTTTGTAAGCAATATTCAATCCATTTTGTCACAAAGGATTCGAATTTATTGAATTCAAAGTATACGATCGAGCAAAGCACTAGCGGCAGCAGAAAACTACTGAAATTATTCAAAGAACGTAGATTTCCAAGCTCCAAGCTCCACATTGAATAAACGATCCGTTTCCCATTTTCGCCATACTCGCCTACATAGTAACGAAAATCTTCCACCTTTTTTAAACGTTATGGTTCCGCCCAAACTGGTTTGACGTTTGCTGAAGGTTTGCTATATATTTGTTTGTATTATAAACGAGGTTAAATAGATATAAGATAAGATCGTGTATTGAGAAATAAGAAAAACGCAACATTTGCAACGAAATGGAACGTATTGAATATTACTTACAAACCACTACACACAAATTATAATCACTTTACACACAAATCGCCCAATCACAATATTCAGCTCAGAATCTGTATCAATTTTGTAATACATTCACAAAATTAATATTGAATAATAACCTCATTTTTCGTCTGTTTTTTTTTTTGTCACAAAATTGTACTCAGTGGACAAAAGATCTAAAAAGAATGAACTTATTGAAAAATGTTGACAAGTAGTAGGATACTTGTAAGCACAATCTGCTTTGATTTTTTTTCATTTCAATTTCAATTTATTAACAAAATTAACAAGCCAAACATAAATGCCCTAATAATTTAAGTTAATACAACAGAAAACCCGAATCTTATCCCACGGATGTTTTGTTCGAAATTTGGCGAAGTAAGTTCTGATAGAATGTAATGGCTGCACTGGTTTTGACATATTTAACGAAAACTTCAGCGCCTGTTATAGGTTGAGAAATCCCTGCTCGGTGTACGTTGCGGAAATGGCAATCTTTCACGCTTTGGAGAAAATTGAATCCTTGTCGATTGATCACTATTTTATCTTTTCAGATAGCCTCAGCTCAATAGAAGCTATCCGTTCGATAAAACCTATGAGAGCTTCATGTTATTTTCTTATGAGAATAAAAAAGCTCTTGGGTAGACCAGTGGAAAAATCTTATAGGATTACATTAGCCTGGGTCCCAGCCCATTGCTCCATTACAGGTAACGAGAAAGCGGACTCGTTAGCTAAGATCGGGGCTTTGGAAGGCACCATTTTTGACCGACAAATAACCTATCATGAATTTTTTTGTACTCCTCGTAGTTATGTACTCTCCAATTGGCAACACAATTGGAGTGAAGATATTATGGGTCGCTGGTTACATACAATTATTCCCAAGGTATCGACAAACGCAAGGTTCAAGGGATTGAATGTAGGTCGGGACTTCATTTGCGTGATGTCCCGCCTCATGTCTAATAATTACTTTTTAGATGCACATCTGTATCGCATTGGGATCGTTGATAGTAATATTTGCGTTTGTGGTGATGGTTATCATGACATCGAGCATGTGGTCTGGTCCTGTAGAAACTTTCATTCTGCCAGGGCTCACGTATCGGATTCAGGAAGGCAATCTGACTTACCGGTTAGATACATCTTAGCTAGTCGCGACCTCAACCTTATGCTTTCTATTTACCAATTTATCAAAAGAAATGATATCTCTGTTTGATTCCTTCCCTCCTCATCAAACCAAACTACCCCACTCGCTCCATCCTAGTCCCAAATCCAAATCCGGTCCAATTAATCTAGTGTTAGATTTAGTTATTATTAAATTGTTAGTCTTAATTATATAGAAAATAAGTTATATTTTAAGGTGAAATTTGACTCTGTAAACGTTAGATAATAAGTAATTGAGTCTTATTAATAAACGGTTTTGGAAGAAAAAAAACCCTAATCAACATTTTTCAATACTTTCTGAATTGAAAGTTGTAGTCTTAATCCATAATCAACCTTAGCTGAGAGACTTCCATTATATTTCTACTAGAAACTGAGAAAAATTACCCTGAAAAGTTGTGCGAATATGTGTATTTTCAGTTACGTTTCAAAAGATACAAATGAACTTTGTTCTATGATTTGTCAACGACAGATAAACGTAGATTATTGTATATTTAGTTTTCCAAAAAACTCGCAAGAACCTTGCGAAAATCGCCATGCGTTTTGTGACGTGACAACATGTGACAAAACAGCGTTGACACGTCACAAAATCAATAGAGTTTAATAAATACTAGCTGACCCAGCAAACTTCGTCCCGCCCAAGATTTATGTTTCGTTATCACATTCACGTTTTCTTACTAAGCGCACGTTCATGGGACCAATCGCAGAACTGTTCATTGATTGATCTTCTAACATACCCTTTAAAATTACCTTTTATGAAAAAATCCCTAGTACTTCTATCAAAACTCGTCATTATAATATCAGATTATTTTCAGACACAATTCTCGTTCAAGATTTTTCAACCACTTGCAAATAACACGTTTTTCCGTTACATGGAATAAATGTTTGATACAGAAAATATGATAGAATAAAGACAGCCCTAAATCGGACAATTCCTTTCTCGAGTTTTGCTCTTGCCAACACATTCAGCGAACCATTTTTATTTATATAGATAGAAAAAGATATAGGAGTGTGTTTTATCACATTAAAATCCATTTCCACTTTCGAACAAAGATCAATTTCGTTAGCGCAAACATCAAATAGACTAACAACGCTTGTCACTATGAAGTTGTAGAACATTTTCTTCATTTGGTTCAATTGGTTCCATTTGCTTCTGTGTTTTTTATCCTCTCGGTTTCTCATTCATATTCTTTCTTTCTCCTTTTTCAGTTCTTTCATTTCCATTTTCTTGTTCTGTCACTTGTATTAACTGCTTCATTGCCTCACTATTATTCTCTCATTTCATTTTATCGTTCTCTCATTCTCACATTCTTATATTACAGGATTTCATTATCTCATTCGCATACTCATTTTCTTGTTAGGCCTCCATTTGATTCACATGATTAATGAATTAATAAATTAATGAACATGAGATAAAATGGAAATAAAAAAACATATAAAGTACGAATTGAAAAGGAATCCGAAACAATTATTCTGAAAGTGGGAATATCAATGATGTAGATTAGGATAAGGATTGAAGAATGTAAATTAGGGTGAGGATTATTTTTTTTTTTTTTTTTTTATCTTCGCTTATTTTTCGTCGGCCTATTTCCGCCACTTTTAGTGCCAATCACCGACATCAGGGAGGCGACTCCACCTGTTCCTACCTATCAGACTCAACAACTCATGAGCCGGGCCAACTTCTTTTACTTCCGCTCCGAAGGAAGACGTAACCAGAGATTTTTCGCCTCAGAAAATCCCAACGACGCCAGCTGGGATTGAACCCAGGCCGATCGGATTGTGAGGCTGTTACGCTAACCATACAACCACTGGCGCCGTCAGGGTGAGGATTAGTACAAAATGATAAAAAAGTGTCCTTGATGAAATGTGAACGATAAAATTTAAATAAGATTACGAGAATGAGAGATAATGTGGATGACAGACCAATAGAAGGGGAAATAGAGAGTGGTGAAAAAAATAGGAAGGAAAAATGAAAATGAATAATAAGAAGAGGAAAGGATTAGAATGCCTGAATGAACATGAAAGAACAATCTGAATTTGAATCAAGTAATAAGAATTTTTTTTTATCTGTATTATAGTGATTTTCAACTCAATTTGGCTGGTTCGTCACTTTTACTTCCTTTTTTGGATGAATGTCGGGAGTGAGAATTGAACTCGTGACCTTTAGCGTGAGAGGCATGGATGTTACCACTACGCCAGATCGCCTCCACAAGTAATAAGAATGTGAGAATTAGATAAATGGATATGAAATTAAAATAAAAGAAGATTATAAGAATGAAAAAGAAAAGAATAGAATGAATGATAGAATGAAGAATGAAAGAATCAAAATGAAAAAATATGAAGTGGAATATAGAAAGATAAGAATAAAATAAAACTAATGAGAGATAATAAATGAGAATGAGAGAATGAGGATGAGAGAATTAAAATGAGAGGATGACAAAATGAAATAGGAACAAACGAAAAAATAATAATAACGAAAGAATAGAAGTTAAAGAATGAAAGAATGAGAATGAGAAGATGTTGATAAGTCTTCAATAGCAAAGTCTTCCTATTTATTCCACGTGTAATTATTTAATTCCATACTCTTTTATACGCATAAATAATGAAAGATTTTGCAATTGCGATTTCCAGCTCACTGACATACATACATGCTCACACACAGAGAGACGGTCGCGACTTACCTAGGGCATGACACTGGAGAATCTTGGTCCGGCCTTCGTTCACCATCGAGCCGGACGACGAGGGCTGGGTCGTAAAACGTGGCGCCTGCATTTGCGGTTCTACTGGAAGAGAGAGAAAGCAATTATTAGACGGTTATGGTGGCCACAATATAATACACATCGGCAAACAATTAGCAACGAGCGTCGAGTTTGCCTACAATGTGTCCTCCCTTCTCCCGTTACCATTCTCTAATTGCCATAAAGCGTTCGAACTTATGAGCTAAAGATGGGATGGCATAATTTAGGTTCATTTAGTTTGACCGCGTGATATTGGTGTTGGGAAGAAATGAATGCAATTAAATATTATGATGCTTGAGATAACGGCTTTTCGAGGTAGGTATTGCATTCGGATTGATGTTTGATAAATGTCGTGAGGACTGTGAATGTAGGATGTATTAAAGCTCATAATTTAATATTTCAGAATATTGCTACATTTAACTTCCATTTGCATTCGTTTAAATATTGAACATCTTCTTCAAATCCGCGAAAATTTGTTTAACGATTTCGAGACTGTGGAAAGCAATTAATGCATTTGGAAGTAAATGTCCGAAACATACATTCTGTTATTAATGTAGGAAGTATTCCCTCAACGCTTCACGGTCCAATTCGTAGTTGAACTATGAGACGGGTCAGATGAATCATCGAATGGCATTCACAAATCGTGTAGCTATTTGAACCGTTGTCGATCTCAGTTTTGAATTATGTCATAAACAAACTGCTACTCTCATTTATCAAGACTGTCTATCGGCCCCCGTCGACCTATTTTTCACATGTGGTTTCTGTGTCCTTCTCTGCTCATTACACCACATGACGGACGGTACGGACCGACGTCAGCTTGAATTTTCTTGAGAGATACAAAAAATAAACCGCTCAAGTGCATCGTCTGCTTTGTGCATCCAACCCGGAGACATCTTTTGCAATCCGTAACCACACAAAAAGAAAATCCTGTATCTCTAAAAAAATACAAGAATCGGGAAAATGATTAGTGATTTTTTTCTTGTTTACAATGATAACTATTCGAGCATTATAGGATGGATAACATATGTGTCCCGCCTATGGAAACCCCGGTTGATCCACATAGGGCTCCTTCGCTCTCGATTATGTATTTGTTTGTTTGGAATGCATCCGGGATTGAGTCATCATTGAGTCATTTATCGCCAACTAGTTAAAGAGATGTTTTGTTTTTCTTTTGGCTGCGCGATGTTTCTCCAGCAAGATTTACTCCCTTTATGATCACACAGTTCGTCGTCGCGTAAACAAACAGTTCGAATGATTACGCGGATTTGCGATCGCTTAGCCACCCACTCACAGCTTCAAGGGAATGTTTATAATATTTCACACACAAAGTACACACATAATGAAGCAATTGTATGTTGCGCGGATCAGAAAAAAAAATCAAACCAATGAGCTCAACCTTCGGCCCTCCGCCACTTTAATACCCACCACGTGTTCATTCTTATGTTATTGGGCCGATAAATCACAGGACGAATGCATCCCTACACAAACACAAAGGGAGGATTCGCTAGGTGCGCTGCGCTGCGCCTCCCACGACTCATTTGTTTTGATAAAAACTTATTGAGAAGTAAATTACGTGCTTCCCTTCAAACTCCCGGATTGGGCTTGCAGACATTCACACCCTCTTTTTTTCCTGTCCTCCCAAATTAGGTTGTTGGTTTGTGTTTACGGCGGCGGAAAACGGGGATCACGCGTGTTTCCTATCTATTATTTTGTTAGGTGACTTCTGACTTCCAGTGTTTTCTTTCCACGAAAAAGGGCGAGCGACCGGAACAAAAGGGCAGGAGGGAAACCTATGAAAACCTATGGAAATTTATTACGAATAGAATGTGTCCCATACGGATTGTCCCACCACAGGGGAAATGTCACCGGCGCTTCCACAAGGTAAATGGACTAATAATGGATGAGGCCCGTATTTGTTTCCGTGCCAGTTTTGTTCTAGTGGAGGATTTCGTAATTGGTGCACAATTGTGTAATCGGTGGTAGCGATCCCACTTATGATTTTGATTGATTTATAAATCCGGATTACACTTGATTTTGTTCTGTGGGACGTGATTAATTAGTTGATTGTTTATAATCTGTCATTTGCGGGTTTCGATCAAACGATCAAATCGTTTCTGTTGTTGCAAACGATCTAGCATTTAATTGGACCGAGTCCTCTCAATTACCTATTCGAAAAAGACAAATAATGTATGAAACGATTGCCGCACTGGTTGTCATGCCGTCTGGTGGAGAATGCTTGTGTATTTTTGCAACGCCCGCGAACAGTTGTTTTTATGCGCTCTCAAACGATGGTTTGTTTGTTTATTAGGAATGTGGAATAAATGCGGTGGAACAAATAGTGGATCAGAAGCAAGAGCTGGTTGGTTTTGATCTTTTAATTGCCCTTTTTAAGGCTAGGGACGATGGAATTTAAAGTTTGAAGCCTCTACAATACAAAAGAAAACGCATAATTTTACTAATTAGTGATAATCCGATATCAGACAAGCAAGCGAATGGAATAATACTATTTCGAAGTTCTGCGTCAACATGCGAACATTCATCTAATTCGTTATTATTGGCAACAAGACCTACCTACGAACGTAGGTACAACACGCAATCCAATGATTAGAAAGTTAAATGGTCATTGTACTATGATCCAAGACCGTAGACCGTTTGCTTTTTTTTAATCCATGAATTTTCTCCATCCTCAGTTTGGGTAGACTGTGCATTTCGTAGTAGCCCTCTGTGAGATGGAGGCAGCGGAGAATGGTGTCCCTGGATGAGCTAAGCAGGCAATCAAGGAAACTGTTTAGAGTAAAACGGTTTAGCTCTACATTTCGTAGTAAGATCTATCGTATATATGAATACGCAGCGGCGAAACACCTTCCGAAAATCGATGAATCCTCTCGAATTATTTCGACACGCGAAGGTGAAAAGATGTCTTCGGGCAACTTGTAGAGGCAATTGAATATGTTTGACCTGCGTATAAGCTTGAGCTTGGATAGACTGTACACTTCGTAGTTGCTCTTTCGGTAATTCGAGCTTTTAACAGTCAATAACGATGCCGGCCACGTCCTTACGTCACCAGTGGAAAGGAAGGATTGTTAGTATGATAGCCAGAAGGTCGTCTCTATAGCGTGGTTCACGTGCGATTACTAAAATGATAATAATGGTCCCGCCACCTTTCCCTACAGAGTTTTGTGCAAGACGAGCTATCTAGTAGATAATACATTATCAAGGACGGAATAGTTGTTAGTGAGGAGCGGTAAGATTCAGAGTTCACTAAGGTGAGTGATGTGATTATATAAACGCGGATTCAACGAAACGAAAATCCGAAGAACCTAAGGAGTCATAATACGCGGTAAAGATTATTTTTAGGTAATTTGAGAAGGAAAATCTGTACAATTAATTGAATCGGTTATATATTCTATTATTCATCGCAAGTACTTATTGTGGAATTAGTGTCGCGACGTTGGGGAGTTAACAATACAAAATCTGACAAGGTAACCGAGGGAGCGCCTTTAAAACCAATTGGGCCGACGATATATTCCGTTATTCATCGCGCATACTCTGTTTCGAACTCCAACCGCGACTGCTGATAGTTATCTTTGGGAAACCTGAATATGTCTGCTCTAAAACCAATCGGGCCGATGATATATTCCGTTACTCATTGTGTAGGTTTTACATTCTGTCAAATATACATCGGGAATTTGGAATTGTAAAACTTACCTCTGAAATTTTTTTTTTTCAAATTAGTACTATTGTCAGTGATCTTAATGTCAATTTTGAGCACAATTTGTCATTTGGTTTATTTGAAGCGTCATTGAGAACAAGATAACTTTTTTTTACTTGACGATTTTTGATAAGGATAATTCCATTCGTCAAATATAGTGGGTGCAAATCAAATGTTTTGTGCCGAAACGTTCAAACTGTTGCAGCAACTATGTTGAAAACACGGGTGTATGAATAGTATAAGCCATTCAAAGAGGACCGAGAAGAGATAAACGATTTGCCAAGTCAAGGACGACCATCAACCTCTTCAACTGATGAAAACATCGACAAAATGAAAGGAGTACTCAGAAATCGTTATTTGAGTTTGAGAGAGCTAGCCCTAGATCGGGAGGTAGTTCGAGAAAAGTCGCTGCACGACTAGAGCCAAAAAAGCTCAATTCTCTTCAACAGTTTCATCGCAATCAAATGGCTGAAGGCATGCTTGAACGGTCAAATTCGGATATCACGTCCATTCAACGCATAATTACTTGTGTGCACGAGTGTGATTTTTTTTCTTTTTTCGAAACTCTAGTTATCGCTTCGTGGGACCCGTTTTGATAGCATTGAATTTTAATTAGCTGCGTGAACTGAAGCCGATTCCTGAAAACAGCAATAAAAAGTGTTTCGATGACTGAATTGTTCGTGTATTGCTTCAGATAAAACATTTTCTTTAAAAACACAAATTCCCGCATTTTGCTTTTATTTGTGCATTTGTCAAGCGTCAAAGACACAAGAAAAGGCATCCTTTCTTCCGATACAAGTTTAGATGTAAGGATACCTGAGTCTCTCTTCATGACAGCATCCGTTTTTTGTCGACCATCGGTTAGCGAATGAACACCATGATTGAATTCTTTAAATCAGCTTAAAATCAGAAAGAGCAAACGCCATGGACCGAAACAAAGAAAAAATATCTGAAGGGCGTTGAAATGAACAAATAAAAGCTCATTTTTCAAGAGTTTCAAAATGTTTATATGTATGGGAGCAAACCTCTCTTTCTCCCAGACTGAACGTCAGCTTGGAAATGTACCAATAAAAAAAAAAGGCTAAACGATATTAATTGCATTCGGAAACAACAATGATCGACAAATTGTAGTCAACAAGGGAACAATGGCTATCGACGGCACTTTAAAGAGTGCAGAAAATTGTGATTGTTCGTCATTAACGATGCGATAAAAATATTGGTAGTTTTCGCTTCAATCAAATGAACTGCACTACATTATGAAACTGAAGTACCTCTTGTTTTTCTCGAATGGCAATAACGTTCATAGAGAAACTTTTGCCGTCTCAACATAGATATTACTTGTGTCATTTCTAATAGTAGGGAAATGTGGTCCTAATCCGACTGGGGGTCCTGAACAGATTTCCTCATGAATCTCGGGAACGGCATTATCTACCGAATTTTTAGTAGTGTCAAATGATATTATTTCCGTGTTTTCGTTACGCACTTATCAAAAAGATGGTCTTTAGTCAGACTAATTGTTTCTAGCCGCGGAAAATATTTTATATCAACACGGTCATTGCGCACGTTTTCGGTGCGATGCTCGTGTAAGATTTCGAATTCGAAGGTCATTCTAGGTGGAATCACATACACTGTTTTGGTTGACATTCATCTCGGTCTCGCAATACCCGTGGGAGATGCGACAGCCAGTCAATCGTAACTCGATTTGCCAACCTCAAGTTCGCCTTCTGCGTGTCAGTTGAAGGAACTAATCACTTCTTTGTCGTCTCCATTTGTTGTGGAACCAATCGTGACGATAAATCAACCTTTGTAGACTCGCGAGAGTGTGCTTGTGTATTTTTCGGACATGTCGTGATAACCTTCGTATGGTTATCTCATATTCTGAACGTGCGAGACTCACGCAGCAATTTTCTCATATTTGGTACACTGTTATCACGCGATGGTCGGCACACAAAGTTATACGTCCATCCAATTTAGAAGCTGAAGAGGAATCCGCCCCAAAAACTATCGTGGGATATAATGGAACAATGGAATGGCTTGAATGTGGGTATCTCTTGCGTCGTTCAAAATTGTCTTAAAGATGAGTCCACTTTTTTCGGTCTTCTCATCATCCGGTCTGCTATTAGCTAATCAATAACACCATCCAGCAGTAACCCTTCGTTTTCGAAATACGTGAGGCGAAAGTGACACCACCCGGAGGAAGAAGAGTTAGAGCGAGGCCTGACCGCACATCCGCAGCCACGATAAGAAGTGTTCCTCGCTCCGTCGACTACCGCCCCCGCCCTAAGTCGATTAGGAGCACAGTTCTAATTGAATTATTTCCGTGTGCCTCGCTCGTTTCCTCCATCCTCCTCGTCACCTCGCGGATGACACACAGCTAGTCACAAATAAGTGATTTTTCCTACTCCATATATACGTATTGTATATCTATATGGACCGGTTTTAATTTGTTTACATCAAACACCCATAAAACAGCCCAATAGCAGCAGCAGCGGCGGTGACGCTACAACTGCTGGAGTTCATTAAGGAATTCAAATGCTTTGCTTGGCTCATTTTCCCGGCTTACGCGCTGCAACAGGCGGGCAATGCCATCATCATCATCATCATCATCATCGATTCCGACGACGACTTTTCTTCGGCAGTGATAGCGCGCTTCCAAGTTGACAGGGAAGTTAATTAGATTTGATTTATGAACCCCAGCGAGAACGCCGAGGTCGGGATCATTGTTGCGCTGCCTTTCGCCAGATGCAGTTGCCCCTTAATTCCCACAATATCGGATTAGAGACGCGCGCGCTCCGTGCTCACTCACTCGGATTGTGGTCATGGTTTTTGGGGGGCATGACAGCTCGGGGTTTCGCACCACTCTCTGTCTAATGTTGTTAATCAAACACGTGCTAAAAACGGGATTTTCGTGGTTTGGTGGAAATTCGTCAGCTCACAAAAGGGTGAGAGGCGATGAGGTATGAGTAATGACCATAAATTCTCTTGGGGTGGGCGCAATGCGTGAACTGATTGTAAAAGATTTACCAAGTCGAAAACAACAATTGCGGAATCCAAGAAAAAACGAGGATTTCAATTTCATTTCATACTAGCTGACCCGGCGAACTTCGTCCCACCTACAATCGATATTTTGATTTGAATCATTTTAAACACCTAAGTTCCCACAGATATTATTGTTAAGTACGTGATTTATACTCGCGGCATTTTTTTTGACACATAAACCTGACGCAGACTAAGACGCATCAGACTGTTCAAATCCGTTGCTCTGTTCTTGAGTTAAATCGTGAGTAATGGACACCAAACCATTTTTATTTATATATATTAGGGTGGCAATGGATGTATGGAAAGAATTTCATCATCGAGTTTCAAAAACCGACCATGTACATTTTGTTTATTGGCCCAAAAAATGATCTGTGCAAAGTTTCAGCTCAATCGGACATGATTTAGGGCTCAAAGTTCTTGGATCTTTGACCCTTTTGATCCTCGAAAATCTTCCAAGGTAAAGGAAATTGGGAAATTTGGAAAATCGAACAAATATTTCGATGCCAAATGACTTTAAAATGCATGAAGCGTCGAGATCTGGTGTCATCTCGAAAAAAAATGTTTGGCCGAAAATCGACCATTTGGGAAAAAATAATTGTCGAATTTAAAGAACCGACTATGTACATTTTGTTTATCGGCCCAAAAAAAAAAAAAGATTTAGCTCAATCGAAATTGATTTAAGTGTGCCTCAAAGCGCTCAAAGTTTTGATTTATCAAAGTTAACCGATGGCTCGGAAAAACAATCTTTCCCCCTATATCCACTACAAACATTCATAACTTTTGAACTGCTGAACTGATTCAAATGATCGACATATCAAATTAAAGCTTATGTGTAAAGCTTAGTTTTCTTTGAAAAACATACGTTTTACTTTTTAGAAAAAATTGGATTTTCATTTTTGTGTTTGTAATCTATCTAGTCCAAAGAAAACAATAAAACAATAAAAAAACGACTACAATCAATAATTACGAAAATAAAATCCATTTTTTATGCAAGTTCAATATTCTCTAACGAAAGGCTAGCTCATTGGCTTCAATTTGAGATGTCGTTCATCTAAATCGGTTCAGTGGTTCAAAAGAAATGAATTTTAATTTTATTTTTCCCCACCCTAAAATGGAAATGAGCACTCTAATGAAAAAATAAAAAAAACGATCAATTGCGATAAAGAATAAAATTACCACTTTTGACGAAAATTTAAGAACCATTATATCGGTTTAACATGGAATGGCTGTATAGATATACAAAATTTGCTAAAAAAAATAGTTTCCAATTTTCTAACTTTCCGAATGGTTTTCATAGCTTTTTAGCTGTTGCTCCGTTCTTGAGTTAAATCGCGAGGAACGGACACCAAATCATTTTTATTTATATAGATTTTGAACGTCATCTGTCCACTGGTAAATGAACATTATGTGAAACCCTTTTTCATACTGTCAAAGATACCTAAACTTATCGTCAGATTCGTTGCTTGAAGTTTGTTTGTTACTTTTCCTGTTACATCACAATGTTGATTCAGTTATTTATTTGCGATGTCGTCTAAATACACCCAGACTATCCTATCGATAAATGCATTAGTTTTGACAAGATGAACGGTGTACCTTTTAGACCGAAAGGCATTACTTTGAAATTGTACTATCCATTTTTTTATCTCTGGAAACCGTATATTTTCTCGAAGGTTCAGAAATAGGAGGAAGTTACTAATGAGCATTTTGAGCATCTGAGCATCTATCGATTCTCCTTTGGACATTCAAGCAAATCTGCATTGCTTTGTCTACCCGTCTTGAGTTGAAGCATACTCGCAACATCCCGATTGATTTTGTGTTCTACCAAAAGTAGAGAACTTGCGTAATTTGAATCGTATTCTACGCAGCGATTGACGTGAAATGGTCTAAGTCACAACATTCCCGAAGGTGAATGGCATGACTATAGTTGTCGTTAGATGAGAATTTTCGTCCTCAAATCCCGGAATCAGATGAATTTCCTGAGGTTACAATTGTGTACGAACAATCTTTTCATCTTCCGGGAACTCAAAGTTGCTTATCGTATTGAATAATTGTTGGAATTTGGCGGTTACGATTCAACATCAGCATTGATTCCAAAAATTTCAGAGAAAAATGACCAGTTTTAAATGTAATCAAATTTACATTTCCTAAACGGTTTGTATTTTCCAAAGGACGACTTCAAGAACCTTCAAGAAATTTACTCCAAGTATAGTGGTTGAAGACTTCAACTGTGTTTAAACAGAGCACACGAGTACTACCTTCGAATGTTCTGAAAATTACAAATCCAACAAATTCGTAATTCGACTTTCCGCCAGTATCTACCGAAAAATGTGTCTTGTGTGATTTGATGATCTGATGATCTCTAGCGAATTTGACCCTGACATTTCAACATTGTAGTATTTATGAATTCACTACTTTTATATTCGCATGGGGATATTTATTAGTTTTTATTCATTATTCTAAAACGATCATTTTATTACTACGCTCGTACGTTGCTTGAGTATCACGAGTCATATTTTGATTGATATTTTAGGCATGAGAAAAATCACAGCACGACCAGTGCCAAAAGAGGTTTGCTACGTAAACTGAAGGCAATTCTTGAATACAGCTATAAACAGTGTTTCGATGACTGGATTGTTCGTTGTAAAAAGTGGGGTTCAGAAGGGGTCTATTTCGAAGGCGCTAATATAAATTTAGATAATAAATAAACCCTTTTCTTCAAAAACACAAATTACCGGCATATATTTGACAGAATGTATAAAGGGTAAAGTTTTATTTGATGCCTAAAGAAGTCTAAATATACAAGTAGGATCAATAAAAAATATAACAGCCGAGTTGCGCTTTTCCTTCACCTCTTTTCGAGCCAGTTTCAGTTTTTCTTTTTTCTCCATGATATTACTTTTTAGCTACTTCATTTCTCTTAGTTCCTTCTCCTCTTCAATTTTTTTTTCATTCCCTTTTACTATTTTTTCTCCTTCTTCCTGTTTCTTCTTCATTTCATTCTCCGAATGATATTTGAAGCTGCACTCTTTTTAATGTACTGCAGTTCTTTGGTGATCGGATCCAGCTAATTGTCGTATAGCCCGGAAACTCTAATTTTCATGCACAGCGGAATTTCCATGAAGGTTATTGCACGGAAATTGCTTGAAGGATGCACAGGCGGAAGCATTTGCTTACCTGTGTTTTAATATGCGTTGCTAATGAAGCAAGCGGAAAAGTGTTAGGTACGGATGGATGTTCATATGGTATGCGGAAAAAGTGTGTGAGATTTTTTGGGATGTAAGTGGGAATGCGGAATTGAGATTGGAGTCGAGATGTTTTTAGCGACGATTGGAATTCAGGATAATTTGAATACTACAAAACACTCAGTCATTAATGCATAAAGGGTACGCTCTTTAATGTAGGCCTTGTCGTTAGTCAGAATACGACAAAGGGATGGAAAACCATTTCTCAAAATCTGAGTTTGATCGCAATACAACCCGAGCTGCTCGAACCCCTTACTATATGATTTTATAAATCGTAACGGACCAAATGCAATCGCTTCAATGGGTCGCACAACGCCCTGTGATATGCAAGTGCACCACGAGTTCGGCCATTCCTGCACTTTACTTAGCGCGCCGATCTTCGATCAATACATCACCTTTGATATTAAAACGAAGTCGCTTAGGTAATCGAGTTATATCTGCGGAACCAGCTTTAGGTTTACACAGGCTCGGATGGAGTATTCCGTATCGCTTGAAAAAAATCATTTTCCAATCCAGACTTCTGGAAGGCGGGTTTTGCCGCAGCAACGTAATACTATCAAACCATATTTACCGACGAATAAATGGAAACCACGAATGTTTCAACAGACAACTGACACACTGATGTTTAGCCAATGATGTGGTTAACAAGAACATTGTTACATGACAATTGATTTCGTGTAGAACGGCTGGAAATAGTTCATTTATGGTTCATTCATGTTCTCGCGAGAACAATACACGAGGTTTGTGTCCTTATTGCGCGAGCACTCAGTATGCTTCTTTTCTTCTTCGAAATTTGTGTCTGTTCTTTTTCAAGACACCCATTGCAGTCACAGGTAATTTAATATCTGCTTCACCACCACTATTATATACTTTTGATAACGCCTAAAATCAATAATGCTAACGTGTGATTCAAACAAACAGTCTCCAGCTAACATTATGCGAACAGATGCGTTACGTTTTACCATTTCAGCGAACCTTCACCGGACTTCAGAAAATAAAATGTACAAAAACAACAAAAACTCTCAAGGCCGAGAGTTTAGGTTAAGTTTTCCAAATTGGTCTTTTCCAAGACGAATTTGAGGCGAACCAAGAGACAAACGAATTGAGAAAATATAACGCATCTATGATTCTAGAAAACAACAAAACTGCGGGGTGATTTCATTCATTCACAATACACTATCGACCCTTTCGCTCTCAGACATCTCGTAGGGCAAAACCTCCGTGCTGGCTGCTCGCTGGCTGAAGCAGAACTAGAATTAATTAGGAGACGAAAATATCTTTGTACGCGCCTAGTTTGTGTTCCTCTTCTGCTTTGCTTCTGTGCTTCGTCTCTAGCCCTCAAAAAGCTCCTTGTGGGAAAGGTAACTCCAGCTCCTATCCATGTCTTGAGAAAAACAATTCACTCCCGTTCGATGCCAGCCGACAAAAGGGTGTCACTTTACAAACATAAAACGAGATGTGTGTGTGTGTGGCTGACCAGAGCAAGCACAATAATAAGAGTACTTTTGCGATCAGTCGACGGAATGAATCAGCCGCTAGCCAATCACGACTGAAATGGATTTGTAAGCAAGTGTCCATCTTCATAGATTTTGCGACTTTAATAATTTGCTTTCAAAGCAATTTTTAAGCTATTGAAACAAGTTCTTGTGTTAATAAGTAACAAACATAACTCGTATACGTTCTTTCTTTCAAATGAAGTGATTATAATAGCATTTCGTTCAGCCAGAAAAAAAGTTTTAACGATTAAAAAAATATTTTGGTTTAAAATTTTTCTTTTTTTTATTTCTTTATAGTTGCAGTTTTCAGAATTTTTGAAATTTTAAACAGAATATCAGAAAATCTTAACAAAATCGAAAAAAATACAACATTTTTAAATTTATAAAAATTCAAAAAACTGAAAATCTAAAAAATTTGAAAAAAAATTGAAGAAAAAATCTGGAAATAAAAAAAAAATAAATTCAATGGAATGAAAAATCAGAAAACTCAATAAATTCAACAAAAACCAAACATCACAATAATCAAGATCTCGATAATCAAGAATTATTTTGAAAAAACTAGAAAATATTAAAAATTTTATAAATTAGGAAAACATCAAATTTAGAAAAATTATAAAATTGAAAAATCAGGACCGATTCGGAACTTTTTTTTGTTAGAAGTGGGACAATTACAATGTAAAAGTAGGTTTAGAGTTCCCATGGACGTGAACGCAGACAAAAACTTTTTTGTTAAAAAATCATCAGTCCATATGAAAAAAAAAACCCGAGGAAAACATCTTGAAACGATAGGAAGAAACATCTTCTAGTTGAAAAACCTGTTTGAACATAATTTATATTGATAAAAGTGGATTAATCGAATATTTCACAACGACTCTGAATTTCCACCGTGGAATCGAGATGTTGGTGAACTCACCATAGTTCATCGACTTCAGTGAACGTGAACGCGAAAACAGTGGTGAATATAGACGTCAAAATGTTTCCCCGCATTTCCAAGGCATTCTGAAAATTATTTCGCCGTGAACTGTAAAAAAATATGCTTAGCGATTCTCAAGTTTTCAATGAAAATTTGGATATGGATGCAATTTCATTCAATCGGATCTCTGCACGGGTTGAAAAACTTCGTTGCTGAGGGTTGATTCGTGAACAACTGAATATTTTATCCGAATTATTTTATTGAAGCTCGATGTTTATTTACTTCACGTTTACTGCTTGTTTGTTCGCAATGTAGTTCAAATGATCGTACTATTCCACCACCTGTTCAAGTTTACGTTTACGGAAATTCTGAACCAGGCTTAAAGAAACAAAACAGAATATAATTTGTTTCCGGAAGTGTTACAAAATGTGACTCTTTTCCAATCGAATTTCTGACTACTTTCTTTTTATCCAATAGATATATTTGGGAGCTGGAATCGACACTGATATTGTGCTTGATGCGGTCTGAAAGAGAAATGGGTTTAGAAAATAGAATGATAAGATGAAAGAATGAAAATTTAGAAAATTCATCAAAAATTCCATAATTTTGAAAAAAATTTATTTGAAAAAAAAACAAAAAATTAAGAAGATTAAATTAAAGATAATGGAAATTTTGAAAATTAATTTACAATTTACAATGTGTTTTACATTCACGTTTACGATGAAAATGAGATAAAAAACATATAAGATGGAAAAGAATCAGATCAAAAAATAAAAAAAATAAAAAGTTTAAAATTTTAAAAATTCTAGAAAATTTTTTAAAATAATTTTTTATTTACAAAATTGAAATACAGAAAATTTTAAATCCATCATAGAATAAAATAACATGACCCAAATATTCAAGATAATCTCAATCATAATTCAAAATATTTACAAAATTTAAAACATAAAAAAGGAACATAATAAAAAAATAATAAAAAATCAAAACTCATAAAAAATTAAAATTGTGAGAATTCAAAATTCTTCAAAAAATCATAACTAAACATTTAAAATAAATAACAAAAAATCAGAAACATAAAAAAAATATAAATTTGAAAAATTAAACAAAACTTATTTCAAAAAAATAAGAAAAAAACAAATTTGAAAAATTAAATAAACCAATAAAAAAAATCCAAAAAATTAGAATCAAGAAAATCGAGAATATCGATGAAAATGAAACAAGAAAAAGCGCAAACTGAAAAAAAAAACTATTTTTAATTAAAAAAACTCGTTGAAAAAAAATTTAAAAAAATTTAAAATATTTTTTTTTTTTATTTAAATCGTTTATTTTTACAGGCTCAGTTACATAGGTTTAAAGGAGCCGAACTCCTTACTGTATTGTTACTAGTATATATACATTTTTCCTTAATTTTAATGTTAATAATATAGGAAACCGATTACTCGCGGTCAACTCGAGTTTAGAAGGGTGACATATTTTCTTAAGGAAAAGGAGGGGATATGAGGATGTGTTGACAATGATCACACTCACACTCTCAATCACATTCATCACACTCAATTCTTAAACCTATCTTATATCTAATATGTATTTACATTTCGTTTAAAATATTTAAAAATCTATCAATTGGGACATTCAGAAAAGTTATAAACTTTAAAAATTCTAAAAAAAAAAGATTTTAGAATATTTAGGATACAGGCAAACCTTTCTTTGTGCGGGAGATAGGGACCACATAAAAAAAGTTTCCCCCAAGAAAATAACTCAAATCCACGCCGTTCACTGTTAAATTTCCTTTCGTTTCACTACTTTGCGATGGGACAGTTTCGCTTTTCGGTTGCGCGTGACTGTTTTGTGCTTTTAGTTGCATGTCGAAACGTGTTGCTGTTAGAAATCATGTCATGCAAAAACTTTGAAAAACTTAGAGCATTTGATGGGAGGAGGGGAATGATTTCAAAAGTGGATAATTGAGACGCAAATATCCTTTTTTCCCATCGAAAAAAAAAAACTAAATGGACGATAACTTCGTCAAATATGCTTCTTTTCATACACCGCACAAAAAAATCGCACAACAAAAACCGCACAAGAACAGAAAACCGTACAAAAACAGGTTTTACTGTACTCGAAAGATCGTATGGGATTGATCCATACGACCCGAGCAAGATGATGCCCATAAATCAATAAAGTCGAAACGATTGCAACGCTGTCTTTTGATTTCCATACGACGAGTCAGCGCTACAGCGTCTCTGAGTTCGACCTCTACAATCGGCCGTTTATGACACGGTTCATCGAATTGTTGTGCCACGATTGGGTGAAACCGACGACGCTTCAGAAAGCAAAGCTTGTGTGAAGTATCGCCCAAAAAATTTTCCACGTGCGTAGCGATTTACCGCTATGCAATGTATCATTCATGCTATTTCTCTGGTTCTGGTCAGTCCCCGCGAAAAGTAACTACGAAGTGTATATTCTACTCAAACCTAAGTTCTAATACGTGTTAAAACGTTCGCTATAACTTCAAGTTTTTACAACAATGATGAAGAATGTTTATCGAGAAATTCTTTCAGTGTACATTATCAAAGACTTTCGGACTGCAAAAAAAATTTGACACGCACGCTCTTTTCTAGCATCAATTTATTCAGTCAAAACCGAGGCGCAATGTTTCATCCGAAATGAAGATGGCTGATTCGGATCCACCCGTATTTAGGTGTAAAAATGAATAATAATAATAATAATTTGATACGTTCGTTGGAAAGAAATCTATTATACTGTGGCCCCAACATAATCAATGATTTGGGCGGGCGGTGAATGAGCCCACTCAAGCGATTGTGAAACGATCTGGGGAAAATTAAAACTTTTGGCAACACATAATACACCTTCTTCTTCGCTGCAAATATCAAAAACCGCCAGGCTCAATCGAATGATTTGTCGATCTTTCAGAAAGTTGAACCGAGTCGTCGAAATGTTCGACAGTGCAGGCAAGTTTTACCGAAGGTCTAGTTTAACCCCCGAGGAGACGACGACCGACCGGAGGTGGAAGAAGCCTAGAATCACCCCAGTCAAGCTTTATTGGCTTACGCCCGAAATTGGTGTGCCTATTCCGTGGTGTTTGCATTGCGTGGGATATAATTTCGCTGAAAAACAGAAAGTCCGCGAGCGATGGATGTACAATATTTAAATGAAATTCTCAGCTACCCGGAGGCGGACTCCGACGAAGAGTGAGTGTGCCTCGATTCCCGTGTGTGGGTTCATCTCATTTGCGAGAATACTATACGCACACACACACACACACATACTTTTTCCACCTGAATAATCCTCTCCAGCTCAATTAATGTTTTCTTTTCCAGTTTTCCATTCGGAAAAGTTGACCCACCCGACCCCCGGCCACATGTGCGGTATTTCTAATGAGAACGCATGCATCACTTCCAGAAGAAACAGAATCAATTTGATGCGAATCTACGCTGGCCTACATACGCAAGAGAGCGAATAGCTCTCTTTAGCCGGAAGCACGCAATATCTTGAGGGGATCAATTAATCGGATGCGCCGCGTGGCCGCATCAGTATCGAGAGGAAATGAAATTCCGAACGAACGAACGAACGAACGTCCAACAACAGGGATGAAATTATGACGAATTTATTATTGTGACAACTGGTTTTTCTTTCTGTGTTGCTCTCGAAAATCCATCTGTTGATTTAAGGCTTCGATGGAATTCGCGATGAAATATGGGGTTTCAGCTAACAGTCATTCAACTCACCTTCGCTTCCAAGGAGATCCACGAATGAATGGATGTTCTCGAATTTCTGTCGGGAGCTGACAAATATTGTTCTTTCCGGGAAGCTCTTTCGTCGTATTCAAGCACCACTGGGGAAAATATAATTCCTATATTTCTACGAATCATTGGGAGATATCCGAAGTGTCACGATTTATCAATTAATAATTGAATTTAAGGCTAACTTTATTTTTCTTAGGAATATGGGATATGGAATAACCGATTCCTCAATCTTGATCATCTTGAGAGGCAATGGAATGATTTCATTTAATTTTTCCTTTTTATTTTTCAACCAAGACAACTATTTAATGACTACAATTTCATGGAATCATTGAAATATGAAACATAATACTCAATTTTGTAAAAATGAGAATTATATAGAAACTGGAATTTAGACAATTGAAAGCTAGAGTATTGAATATCAACTAAAATAAAGTCGATACTAACATTTACGAAATGTACGATATACTTGCAGGATATACTTTCACCGTTTTTCATTTCTTTTGCACTCATCATAATTGATATCTTCGTTCGAGATCCGCTTCCTTACTGCTACCCAACACACCAAACCGTTCCCAGCAGAAGTGATAACCACAATCATCATAATCCAAAACCCCGCACATATACGCTGCTCTTCCATATATCTTTCCAACAAACTGCGTTTAACTGCTTGAGCCGCTCTGTAGAGGGGCAGGACTATTTCTCTGATTGGAAAAGTTTAGAAATTTCCTTCTGCGGGGCACGACCCGGCCATCCACAATCCCTTCGGTTGACTTGGGATTGTGTAAATTCAGCATCCGGACTGTTTGGGAGTGGAACATATAATTCACGTAGTAACGGCACTTTGAGGTGCTGCGCTTCTTTTACTTTCGTGGACGAGCAACGAATCGAGAGACTCGCTTTTTGTGCCTTATTTTCGGTTGAGCCCATTCAAAATATACTATTGATTATGTTTACGCGGTGGAGAGTGATTGAGGAACTGTGGTGTTATCGATAATTATCGATTTCAGTATTGAATTTAATGTTCAAGTCTGCTGAATTTGTTTTGAAACATGATAAATATTGTTTTTATATGACCCTTAACACGTAGTGTCTCGGACGGTTATTGCTGCGCTTTCCATTCAGCTCGCAAAAAGAGCGCTTGCACAATATCTTTATATTTTTTATTTTTTTACTTTGTAACTGCAATGCTATGGTTCTCTCCTTCTATCTATGAACTCGCTCATTCTTTATCTGTATCTTTCATTGACTACATTTCTCTATACCTTCTGGTCCTTTCTCTCTCCCTTTATCTTTCTCTGTTCCTTTTTTTTTCTTTTAATTTTTATATTTTCTTTTTCCTTTTCTTTTCCTTTATCTTTCTCTATCTCTATTTCTTTTTTTTTCTCTATACGTATCTCGTTTTCTATCACTCTATTTATTTTTACCTACCTTTCTTTCTCTCTCCACTTTTCTGGTTTTCTTTGCCGCTCTTCTATCTCCATCTTTCTATTTCCTCTCTCTCTAACCTTCTCTCTCCATACCTCTCTCTGTTTTCAACTTTTCTCTCTTTCCCTGTCCCTTTTATCTCTCTCTCTCTCTCTCTCTCTCTCTATATATATATATATATATATATATATATATATATATATATATATATATATATATATATATATATATATATATATATATATATATATATATATATATATATATATATATATATATATATATATATATATATATATATATATATATATATTTCTATCTATCTATATATAAAAATGGAGTGATGTCTGTCTGTCTGTCTGATTCTTATAGACTCGGAAACTACTGAACCGATCGACATGAAAATTGGTATGTAGGGGTTTTTGGGGCCGGGGAAGGTTTTCGTGATATTTTTAAACCCCTCCCCCCTCTCTAAGGGGGGGCTGCCATACAAATGAAACACAAATTTCTGCATTACTCATAAATTAACCAAGCAAACGAAACCAAAGTTGGCATGTGAAAGTTTTAGGGTGCAATAAATGTTTCTATGATGGTTAGACAGTCCTTCCCCCACTCAAAGGGGGGGGGGGCTGCCATACAAATGAAACACAAATTTCTGCATTACTCGAGAATTAATCAAGTAAATGGGCGGGACGAAGTTTGCCGGGTTAGCTAGTATATATATATATATATATATATATATATATATATATATATATATATATATATATATACCTACCTCTCACAATATTTCTCGTTTTCTATCTGCTACATCTTTCTCTAAACCTCTTTCTATTTCTCTTTACCTCTCTTTACTTTTTTGCTTTCTCCCTTTTTTCTCTCTTTCTCTCTCGATTCCACTCTTCCTCTCTTTGTCTGTTTTTTTTCTAAAATTATCATTTTCTACCACTCTTTTTCTACGTACCTCTCTTTCGTCAATCTCTCTATCTCTATCTCTATTTATCTCTCTCTCCCTCTCTCTTTTTTATTATTATATCTTTCTTTTCTATTTATCTTCCACTTTCTTTTTCCCGCCACCTATCTCTTTTCATTTTACTTCCATTTCTATATCTGTTTCATACACAAACATTTATTTTTATATATTTAGATGACAGCCTATCTCCATTTTTAGCAAAATTAGCACAGTCATGCTCGCAAAAATCTTTATCTGCAATTTTTCACTGTGATCAAATTCAATTTTTTTTTGAATTCCATCTATACATACATTCAGCCACATAAACGTTGATAGTCATATATGAAAATCACCTTCCTTCCTTTAGATGAAGCGAAACTGACAGCTGAGTAATAAATTTCACATTAATCGATTAAGTCGTTTTCGAATCTTTACAGAACATACAGACAGACAGACAAACATTATTTGTCCACTTATACACATAGAAGAGTAGCCGGTTATGTTTCGATTTTCAAATTAAATATTTTTTTTTTGTACTACAGTAAAACCTGTTTTTGTGCGATTTTCTGTTCTTGTGCGGTTTTTTTGGTGCGATTTTTTTTTTGTGCAGTGTATGAGAAGAAGCATATTTGACGAAGCTATCGTCCATTTAGTTTTTTTTTCGATGGTTTATATGCATTTCAGTGCGAAAAAAGCATGTTTGCGTTTCAATTATCCACTTCTGAAATCATTTCCCTCCTCTCATCAAATGTTCTAAGTTTTTCTTAGTTTTTGCATGACATGATTTCTAGCAGCAACACGTTTCGACATGCAACTAAAAGCACAAAACAGCCACGCGCAACCGGAGAGGCAAAGTGTCCCATCGCAAAGCAGGGAAACAAACGGAAATTGAACGGTGGATGGCGTGGATTTGGGTTATTTTCTTGGGGGATACTTTTTTTATGCGCAAAAAAAGTTTTTTTCAAAATGTGTACCGAACACGATTTTTTTAAAGTTGCTGGTGAAGTTTCGCACGATTTTTTTTATGCGACTTTTTTGTGCCGTCCCTATCCCCCACACAAAAAAGGTTTGCCTGTATTTTAAGAATGATTGCTCTGGAGATCTATTACATTTTAGCATTATGTTGTTATATAATATATTGATGAAGAAATCATCATACCTCGAAAACAGACCGCTTTCTCCACCAAACCGGGTTATTTTCATATAAGCGTAGATGTTTATTGTCAATTTAATATCTCGAAAATTGTCATTCATAGAAAAAATAAATTATAATTGATTTTTCATACTAGAGAAATTTGATATATCTTGATAATTGTCATTCATGGAAAATAGTTCACATATAGTTTTTAATGTAGGATTCGCGAGATTTTTATGTAAATATATTCCAAATTATTTTAGTGCTGAGAACTCGAACATATGACCCATTCCAGCGTGACGTGACAACGATTTGACTCACTAAAAACCGGCTTTTTCTCGTTTTCTCGGCTGTCTTTTTGCGGGTTCCGACTTTTGAACATTAATGTTGTATTTTCAGTTCCGTTTCAAAACATACAAATAAACATTGTTCTATGATTTGTCAATGAAAGATAAACGAAGATTCCTGTTTACTCAGTTTTTCTAAAAACTCGCAAGAACATGCATTTTAACGGCATGCACTTTGTGACGTGACAACGCGCTCTGTGCGAATAAACAGTCTCCACGAAGCGTTGTCACGTCACACAATCAATAAGTTGTATTAAATAAGAATTTCACCGTATTGTGGCAAGTGATATACTATTTGTTATGTTTTCTTATTACTCTGAATACTTATTACTTTCCTCTGAGATCTCCCCTTCCCCTTCCATAAGCCCATCCTATAGGGGAAGGTGGTCCTAACGCGACCGCTGGTCCTTAACCTACCCTTCTTTGTATCTCAGGAGCGGTGCTCCCTACTGAATTTTTGAAGGTGTCAAATGAAAGGTGTCAAAACGCTGACAATTTGATAATATGGTGACATTTTTCTGGCTCTCTTCATTCTAGCGTTTTAGCGCCATTTTACGTTTTCATTCCTTCGAAAACAGAGAAGAAACATATTCGATCTGTGTGCAAAATGAGTTCTATGTTCTTAAAAGAATAATTCAAAATGAGTTCTATGTTCTTAAAAGAATATACAATTTAAAAATTGTGAAACATTGCGAAACAAGGCAATTTTAATTGTTTATGGTATGTTCATCAAAATAAGCTATATAAATTGGATCTACCTGTTATGTCTTTATTCGGGAAAAGTGGGGGTGGTCATAAACCGACCTCCAGTTTTTATATCGTGATTGTTTAACTCGTTTGCTCTGGCGCTTGCCATCAATGGCTGGCACAATCCTAGTTCATCGAGTGGCGCTTACTACAGGCGGAACGCATTTGATTTAGGTATCAGAAACTTTTGAAAAACCGCGCATATATCTGTGCAAGGGCGTTTATGTTTGCGTGTTGAAGATGACTTTGACTTTGACGTTGACTTTGATAGTTAATCGTTGATCGTTGATGTTTGCGTGTGCATTTGTATGTGCACTTTCTTTGTATAACTCCACACACGTCGTTCTAAGGCTAAGTTCTTTTCTCTCAAGCATTAACTCCCTTTCACTTAAATACTGTCTTTCACTATCAAACATTATTCTTTTTTTATTTCTCTTCGCGCACCCATGGATATATGCCAACATTACCATTCACGATCGTATTGTGGGAATTCATGCCATTCCCGGTCTTTCATATCCGTTTTTAACGAATCGGAAGTCACCATCCTCGATTCCGAAATGGCATCGGAATACGCTATTCGACTTTCGCTGGTAAACCCATATTGTATGGGTTTTCCATATTTTTTTAGCATTCAATACTATCATCAGCAAACCGCAAACAAAATAAGATTATATCTTATATTATGATATCTACGTTCATATATTGTTGATAAAACATAGGAGAAACATCATTTGTATTCAAAACATACGGAACAGTAATTAATTAAATTAATCTTTAATGTTCAACAGTCCGAAACAGCAAAAAGTCAGGTGTTGCCACGTCACAAAAGTATTTGACTGTCAACAAGCCAATCCAACTATAAAATATTCTCCAACCGATGATTCTTGTTGGAAATTTTCTTAATTTTACTATAACATCGTTCAATTTTGTGTGCTTTATTCATGAAAACGCAAAAAAAGTTCTTGTAGTGAGTCAAAATGTTGTTACGTCACACTGGAATGGATCGTATACTTTTCGTGACGTGACAACAACTTCTGGAGACAGTTGATACTCCTCTATTTGTGGACCGATCTAAACCAAATTTTGTGGGCTGTTGACCTTCATTGTTTGCACAGAGCCAAGTATAAAAATGTTTGAACCTATGTTCATCTAATAAACTAAAAAAATGGCCTATTTTTGTGACGTGACAACGCTTCAAAATACCTGTTTTTCAAATGCTTGTTTCTCATAAATTACAAAATGAAACGTAGGTCTACCCACGGCTCTACAAACAACCATTTAATCACCCATTCAATGGTATATAGACATTGAAGTTTGGTTAAGCATGTGCAGAGATATCTCAAGAAACATAAAAATAGTGAAAACCTAAAATATTTTAAATATAATTATGTAGTTCTTTAAACACGCCTCTCTCGAAGGTTGGTGCATAAAAATTAAATTTTTTTACAAAAAAATTATGATCTAACTAGTGCTTACTCAAATAACGTTTTCAATTTTCTCCTAAAACTAGATTTAAAATTTGGTTCTCTGGTGCATAACCTCATGGAATGGGTCATATGTTTTGATTTAACATTTTCACCAATTAGGATAATGTTAGTACAAAAACTAATATTTATCCTAGATTCAGAATTGTTTGTAGTATTTTTTTTTCTGGTCATAACAGCCTACATGAAATCATGTAATTTTAGTACATAAATGAATATTCATCTTAAATTTTTTATATCTTGAAAACAGTCATTTATGGAAAAACGACTCATAATTCATCTTCCATGCAAATATATTAAAATAATAGAATAACAAAAATTATTTTTGTTCCAAACATTTTACACAAAATTAGGAAATTTTATCGTAAATTTGAAGTATTTTGAAAACATTTTTTAGTGTTTAGAGGAGAATATATTTTAGAAAAAAAAACGGTTTTTTTCCACAGTGATTCTTATATTCCTTTATCGTGTGTATCTCACATTTTCATCAGATAAATACTTTTCAAGTTATAATGATTATAGAAAAAGTATCTAATCTTTGATACGCAGAATTAGTCTTATCTTTTGTCTTGAGAAGATACAAAAAACAGTTTGTTTTATGTTTCTATTGAATCGGAGAGGCAGATTTCTGCGTGGAATTGATCTTCTGTCAAAAATATTTCGCTAAGCAAAAAAGTAATCATAACCTGAGTGTCTTCGTTCGAAAGATAATATACAGTTTTGCTTCATGAATGTGCCGCTAATAATCACATAAATAAAATAATTGCAGACAATTTCAAAATGCGTTCATATTGCATATTTGTTCTTCCTCTCACGAAAAGAAAAATACAGCAATACAGCTTCGCCCTCACACTTGTTCCGCTCTCTAATGTTGCGCAATAAACACTCGAAACATAATACACAGGATATTGCCCGTATCATTTATACGCACTCATCTTAAAACACATCACACGTGCAGAAATTAGGCCAACAAACGCAAATGTGTTTATTCCGCCGTCTGACGGCTCTGATACAACAGAAAGTCATTCCAAGAAATGGGAGGCAATGGCTCTTCCCCGTCTTCCACATCTCAAAAAAAATAAGAAACACAGAAGCCGCGCACGTGTTGCTTTTTTCATCTCCCCTCGCGGCTGACTCGCAGAAGATGAGTGATGATTATGGGTGCAGCATTCGATTCTTGGTAATGTGCAATGTTTTACTTCGTGGCGTGTATTGGATGGGTATCATCATAAAATTGAAATTTCTCCGCTGCAAGCGTATTAAATCCCCGCGTTCGGATTCAACACTGACCTCAGGGCGGCGGCGAGCAGAAGTTATTGCATTGGATACTGTATGTGTTGTTTAAGACTCCATGTCGACGTCGATAAACACGTTCTAATCTGGAATCATCGTTTAATCTTCCGAGGTGATGCTTGATGGAAATGGAACATGAACGCATATCGAGCGCTCATCGGCTGAAAGCCGCAAACAATGGCTGGCGCATAAAGTGCACGGCTGAGCTAAAGTGATTCCAATACATCCCTCCTAGCGCGAGAAATACGGTCTTCTGACGGAACACATTGTGTGTGGAATGAATGTTATAGAAAAGCAAACATTCTTTTGCTTTTTCCGCGAAGTTTGTGTGTATAGGGAATGGTTGTTTTATAGCATTGCTAATTATTTGCCATCACAGCCTGAAAGCTTTACACTGTTGGTACAAACTGTTGGCTGATTTATGTCCAATGGATGTTTATCGTCATCGTTGTTTTTAATGTTAATAGTTGGTTATGGTTCAGCATCGGCATATTATCAACTAAACGTTCTTTATAAGTCCTTGCAGAAGAAATGTATACACATTAGTCTGTCATGTACGTTTTTTATCGAAGAAATATCTAATTTAAATCTCCGAAGCTCATAACAAACAACTAATGTTAGCACGAGTAATAGAAGATGTTCGATTTTGTAGTTGTTCGGTGTCAATAATGAATTAAAAATATTTTAAAAACAATATGTAACCAATATCGTGAGCAATCCTACGTTAACTGTGCAATCGTTTCTCGAACACAACCCTTCAATTTATAAATTCTTTAATATTCATCCACTCACACATTTAAAGATTGCGAAAGGTTATTACCTTTAGTAATCTTTTAAAACATTCATTCTTTGAGAATTGATTTAGATGCAGTGTCAAACAAACAAATCAACGGTAGTCCTACGTCAATCTTGCGACAGATTTAACTCACCCTTAGTTTCCATAGTTTACGAGGTGTCAACACCAAAGATATCTTAACCGTTGTTTTTAAAAGGCCGATATATTTTCACATAAATTATCAAACTTTCAGGAACATTTGTTTTTTTTTGACGTAGAACAACAACTTACCGTTAGATAAAATGAAAATCCTAATACTCAACATGTAAAAAAAAATCAAGATTTCGAATGCTTATAACTCGAGCATTTCTCAATAAATAGAAATTTTTTTGCATCAATTGATAGGAATTATTTCTACACATTTATCACAATGAATAAAATTTTATTTTTCTTGAAATAAAAAATGGAATAATTGTAAATCAAGCTTTATTCGAACGCCGCAAGTGCCACGTTTCAATTGGTCCAATTTGTTCTCCTCAAATGGTCCTAACCCAAAGAAGCACCCAGAGTGAGAATGGAAAACGGTTTCCCCCACATAGAGTTCAAAACCAAGGGAAAATTGACATTGCAATTACATGCAAGCCGGTGGCACTTCTGACGAATTTCATGCCAACTCGACTGGTCGTTGGCAGTACCATCTCAGATAGCAGTGAAACATTGTGGGTGGAAAGTCATTTAAGCAACATTGCATACTTTGAAATATTCGAAAAATAATTAGACAACTTTTTGGTAAAAGCCAATTTTTTTTTCTTAAATTTTTACAAAAATGTATAACTTAAAAACTATGATACCTACAAAATTCATGTCAAAGGATGAAATGTAGGAAATTGTTTCAATTTTTACGAAAAAACACCAAACATTTTTCGGAAAAAATTTCGCTGAAAAAAAAGTTATTTTGAAAATTTGAATTAATTTTTCTCAAAAACGTATTTTTTTAAAATTCCCAAAAATATATACATGAATAGCCCTTAAAATTTCCAACGAGTCGTTGATACATCGGAAGATGGGCACTTTTACAGGGAAGAAGTTTTGCCAACAACTTTTTTATATTTTCTTTGAAAAAAATACAACTAATCCTAATTTTGTTTAAAGTCAAAGTTCCAGTGCCTCTTTCAAACTCAAAGATCCTTGTTCCGTGTATGTCGCTGAACTGGGTGCGATATATTACGCATTAGGGATCATTGAAACATTGCCCATCGACCATTATTTTATTTTTTCAGACAGTCTCAGCTCAATAGAGGCAATCCGCTCAATGAAAGTTGATAAACGCTCATCTTATTTCCTAACAAGAATAAGACATCTATTGAGTGTTTTAGTCGAAAAATTATTCAAGATTACCTTAGCATGGGTTCCCTCTCATTGTTCGATTCCGGGGAATGAGAAAGCGGACTCGCTAGCTAAGGTGGGCGCTTCAGAAGGCACACTTTTTGAAAGGCAAATTACTTATAACGAATTTTTTCACATTCCTCGTCAGGACACACTCGTTAGTTGGCAGCGCATGTGGAGTGAAGATGAGTTCGGTCGTTGGTTACACACGATTATCCCTAAGGTTTCGACGAAAGCTTGGTTTAAGGGATTGAATGTCGGTCGTGATTTCATTCGCGTGATATCTCGGCTTATGTCCAATCACTACAACCTAAACGCGCATCTCTATCGAATTGGGCTCGCAGCAAACAATCTTTGTGATTGTGGCGATGGCTACCACGACATCGAGCATATTGTCTGGTCGTGTATCCGGTTCCATGCTGCTCGCTCTCAGCTCTCTAGAGCACTGAGAGCAAAAGGCAGACAATCGGATATCCCCGTCCGGGATATCTTAGGTAGCCGTGATCCTGATCTTCTGCTTCATCTATACCTGTTCCTCAGGAACGCCGATGTCAACGTTTAATGATTTTTCCTTCGTTGTGTCCCTGTTTCGTATCCCTCCTATCCGATCTATAAACTTTTACTTAGTCGCGGCAATACATACACACACTCTTTACAGATACACGGGCCAAAGGTTGTGCAGTCCACTGATGATTCAACAAGAGCCAAAGGTTGTACCGCTCATGACAACTCTACACGAGCTGATGATTGCGCCGGCTAGTGACCATTCTATCCTGGATTCCTCGAGAAGACGCACCACGCTAGATATGGGGTACAGACTAGGGGGGCGTTGCTGATTAATGGTCAGCTGCATCCCAGTAGGAAGTATCCCGTGTCGGGCACAGGTACAGATCATTGAAGACAGCAACATCACAATTACGAAAACACTTGTAATACTAACCTCGAGCCAACCGCGAGTAATCGGTTACATATTACTAACATAGTTATAAGGCAAACATTGTCGAAATATTGAACTCCCGGCCCCGTCAGGTTGACGCCATATGAGCCTTAATAAAAATATATATTCTGGATAAAAAAAAAAAAAAGATAGCGATATAGTGTATTCGATAAAGTTTTAGATCTTATTAAAATATGAACTTTTGTCGAAGACGTCAACTTTCTATCTTTTATAGTTTTTGGAATATAAGTCATTTTTGTATGAAGACTCTTAAAAAAATGTTTTGCTCGTAACATTTTTGTGTGTAAATTCTCACGTGTGACATGTTCTTGACATTTTTCTTAATAGATAAAAGTTAGCAGAGCATGCAAATTGCGATAATTTATACATAAAAATGTTACGAATTAAACATGATTAGTATTTTTTCAAAGAAAAAATGGAAAAGTTGTCCATTGCCCATCGTCCGATGTATAGAAAACTTGTGGGAAATTTTAAGGGCAATTTATATCATTTTTTTCAGATTTTTAAAAGCATATCTTTTCGAGAAAAATAAATTTTAATTTTCAAAATACTTTTTTTTTCTTTGATAATTTTTAATGAAAACCTGAGTAATTTCCTACATTCCATTCTCTGACCGTCTTTTTGTAGATGTTATTGTTTTTAAATTAAGATTGTTCGAAAAAAAGTTGAAAAAACTCAAAATTCAAAAAAAAACCTACAAAAAAAAATATCAGACCTACAAAATTTTAGTCAAAGAATAGAATGTAGGAAATTATTTTGGTTTTCATTGAAAATTATCAAAGAATTTTTTGGAAAAAAATTTCATTGAGAAAAAAAAATTGAAAATTAAAATTCATTTTTCTCGAAAACGATGCTTTTGAAATTCTGAAAGAAATAGATATAAATAGCCCTTAAAATTTCCAAGTTTTCCATGCATCGGGCGATGGACACATTAACAAGTTTTTCGAACAACAACTTTTTCATTATTTTCTTTGAAAAAATAATATTAATGTTTAATTCGTTACATTTTTATGTATGAATTATCGCAATTTACATGCTCTGCCAACTTTTATCTGTTTGGAAACATGTCAAGAACATGTCAAACGTGAGAATTTACACACAAAAATGTTACAAGCAAAACATTTTTTTTTCATGAGTCTTCATACAAAAATGACATATATTCCAAAAACCATAAAAGATAGACAGTTGACTTTTTTTTTCAGGAGTCTTCGTACAAAATTGACATATAATCCAAAAACTATAAAAGATAGAAAGTTGATGTCAGCGACAAAAGTTTATATTTTAACAAGATCTAAAACTTGTCGAATACATTATATCGCTATCTTGACTTTAAACAAAATTAGGATAAGCTGTGTTTTTTTCAAAAAAAAAAAACATAAAAAAGTTGTTGTTTGAAAAACTTTTTCCCTTTAAAAGTGCCCATCTTCCGATGTATGGACGACTTGTTGGAAATTGTAAGGGCTATTCATATATATATTACTCTTACATATATACTCTTTCCAAAAAGTAGTCTAATTATTTTTCGAATATTTCAAGTATGCAAAGATGCTTAAATGATCCATGTCTTTACACCCACAACGTTTCTCTACTATCTGAGATGGTGCTGCCAACTCCTAAGATAAGTTGGCATGAAATTCGTCTTCTGTTCCTTATGTATATATGCGCAACGGAATGAATGTGTTTCCTCAACACGGACTTCGAAATCAAGTTGTCTGGAGAAATCGGCATTGCACATACATGTAAACCGAAGGCATTTCTGCTCTCAGTGTATATATGCATATCAAAATGGATATGTTTTCCTAACATCTGGGAGTCTGGGGATAAATATTCAATAAATAAAATTAATACTAAAGGCGAATGAACTTTCAAGTTTGAAATTTCTATAGTATGAAAATTGGAGCTCAAGTTGTTGATTTATGCAAGCCGGGGGTACTTTTGTATCCGCATGCATTTTTGTACTCCGAAATATGTTTTTCTAACACGGACTATAAAAACGGGTACGAACACAACACTCATTCAATCAATAATTGAATCAATACAAACACATGATAACTAAGTCAACGGTAGTCGTACGTCAACCTTGCGGTTAAATCATAGATATAATCCACCCATTTTTTTGTTTAAGTAATATTATTCTTTTTACGATTTCCACGAATACAATCATTTTTGAAAAACTGTAGTTTTTGAACCGTTTGACTTTTTTTTATTTTTGATGTCGCACTTTTTAAAACAGTATGGTTTTATTTTTAACGTAGGATTACGTTTAACAGAAAGGTATAGGGTAGAAATAAAAATCTAAAAAAAGAAGAGTGTGCCTGAAGGAACGGACGAATACTTGACGTAGGACTGTGGTTGTAACAATGTTTTGTAACAATGGCTTCTGAATTGAGTTTCCTTTTAATCCTCCAATTGTTTGCCCAGCCAAAATAGTCGTTTGTTATGTGAACTGAATAACCTTCAAACGTGTTCTGATAATTGAACTGGTAGGAAGAATCCGGAACGATTAATTTTTAGTGTTGTCTCAGTAATGTATAGTTATATTAAAAACAGTATTTATCCTTATCTTGTCATACTCACCTGATGATAGTATAAAAGTTGTCATTTACGATTTCTATTCCATTGGAGTTTTTTTTCTTCTGATGTAAGGCCCCTCTAACCCAACTCATCATCATTTCTATTCCAGTATCGCTGTAACTAACGAGCAGTGAATAGCCTTTGTTAAGACAATATTAATTTAGAAGTCTTAAAATTGGCTTTTTCATTAACTACGATAGAGTTGCGATAAAAGTTTCGTCGTAACTCTATCGTAGTTTTAGTTTTGTCACAAAATCACTAATTAGGTCCACAAAAAAAAAATAATATGCTAGAAAGCAAATTATAAGATTTTGAATTTTAAGCTAATCTCCGCAGTGATAAACGTTGCGTTGACAAAGCTGCCAAACTGATGAATATCAAAATTAAATAATTTGAGGAAATTCTTAATTTTTTGATAAATGAGCTACTTGAATTGATTTTTAGCATCAGAAGATTTTCCGAAAATCATATTTTTAATTTTTTTTTATAATAAAGTGAGAAACTGAAAGTGAGAGGGAGAATATGAGTGTGAGTGTGAATATGAGTGTGAGAGTAAGACTGAGTGAATGAGAATGAGACTAACAGTAAGAGTAAGAGTGAGAGCAAAAGCGAGATTAAGATTCAGAGTGAGAGAGAGAGTGATATTGAGAATGCGAGTGCGAGTGAGAGTTAGAGTTGGAGTGAGGAATGAGAATGAGAGTAAGAGTGATTTGATGTTCTATTCCTGTATCTAGCCAGCGAGCAGTCAACATGCTTAGTTGAGACTGAGAGTTAATTAGATTGTTTCCAAATTGGCTTTTGTTGATCATTGCACATTTCGAGAATATAAAATATTTCAATTACGATTTCCATTCCATTGTTATAGAGAAATTTATTTCTTCTGTTTTAAGGTCCCTTCAACCTAACTCATCATCATTTCTAATCCAGTATCGCTCTAGCTAACGAGCAGCCAATAGCCTCTTTTAATACTGAGTGTTAATTTTAAAGCCTTCAAATTGGCTTTTTCGAAAGCTACGAGTTGCGACAAAACCGCTAATGAGGGTCACCAAAAAATAATATGCTAAAAAGCTAATTATTAGACGTCGTTTATTTTTAAGATAATATCCGAAGTGATAACCAGGTGGATTGTATAACACAATTTAGGATGTCTTATGTTGTTTGAGGGAATTATTCCATTTTTGACAAATGAACCTGAACTGATTTTTAGGATCAAAATATTTGGCAAAATCATATTTTATTCCAGTGAAAATGAAAGTGGGAGTGTAAGTGAGAGTGAGAATGAGAATGGGAATGAGAGTGAATGTCAGAGTGAGAGTGATAGCGAGACTGAAAATTCGAAAGTGAGAGTGAGAGAAGATGAGTGTGAAATTGAGAGAATATGAGAGTAATAGTGAAGGAGCAAGAATCTGACCAGAAATTAATATCGCTCTAGCTAACGAGCAGCCAATAGCCTCTTTTAATACTGAGTGTTAATTTTAAAGCCTTCAAATTGGCTTTTTCGAAAGCTACGAGTTGCGACAAAACCGCTAATGAGGGTCACCAAAAAATAATATGCTAAAAAGCTAATTATTAGACGTCGTTTATTTTTAAGATAATATCCGAAGTGATAACCAGGTGGATTGTATAACACAATTTAGGATGTCTTATGTTGTTTGAGGGAATTATTCCATTTTTGACAAATGAACCTGAACTGATTTTTAGGATCAAAATATTTGGCAAAATCATATTTTATTCCAGTGAAAATGAAAGTGGGAGTGTAAGTGAGAGTGAGAATGAGAATGAGAATGGGAATGAGAGTGAATGTCAGAGTGAGAGTGATAGCGAGACTGAAAATTCGAAAGTGAGAGTGAGAGAAGATGAGTGTGAAATTGAGAGAATATGAGAGTAATAGTGAAGGAGCAAGAATCTGACCAGAAATTAATTTAGAAATGGTACATTCGGGTAATTGGAATTCCGATAATTGATATTCTGGTGAAATGAGGGAGTTAAAAAAAGTGTCATGGTGTGCACGATTCCAGATTTTCTGGTTATCTACAAACAAATGAATGATGCCGCAATGGTGTGAACCTCGAACCAGTCGAAAAACAATTTATAGACAGAAATGACGGCCGTTTGAAGAAAAAAATGCTTTTCAGCAGGTTTATCATGACGACTTCATTTTTTTCAAGTAGCGCAATTTAAAAAAAATTGGTTAATGTAATAGAGAGATGTATAAAGATTTACTCACATAATATTTGGAATAATTCGGTTCAATAGAACTAGATATATCGTGTACGCCAGCTTGAAAAAAACTAGTTTCGAGAAAAAATCGTATAATCGTATAAAAATCGTATAAAATTTGTTGTTCTATTAATATACCGACGAACTGATTGATTGATATGTTATCAGAAGCTTCTCTGAGATTTATTTCCATCGTCACAATCGAAACCGAAAACCAGAAGCAGTTCGTAGATTATTGTGTACAAATATTAATCAGTATTCTCGTTCACCATGAGCTAACAGAACGCACATGCTCTCATACTGGAATAAAAATGTCGTTGTTCTGCTCATGACGTTAATGATATGCCTAGGAATATAATATGAATATTTCTAGTTTATAAATGCACAGCCTGCATAGAGTGATCAGCAATTAGCGTTCGTGCACGAGCGCTAGGGTCTCCGAGACCACAATAAATTAGACGTGACAATTCTTCTGTGGTTTCAACTGTGATCATATTCAGATTACTTCGCTGTTGATTCACTAGAGTTCAATCGCATATATGGACTAAAATGAATTTATACAAATAAAAAAAAACCCTTTACGAGATAAATCACATGTTTTTAAACTGGTCCAATAAAATCTAACACAAAAATGACCAAAGCAAACGGGAACATTCCAGCTGACAGAAAAACATTCGATTAACGGGGGCCATCAATCTTCATCCCTGACGCGGCAGCAGCAAGAATTCCTGGAACAGCATAACATAGATCATATCAGTGGACTTCTCTCCTCGGAGCAATGCATTCCAAGCATTCTATATGTTTTTCTCTGTCTGCCACAGTCTCCCTCCTCTTTCCGGCCCTCCTTAATAAGATTGAATCGAGTGTTACTGTTCTAGAGAGGCTGTCGATTTAATGAGCGAACCAGTTTCGTTCGATCTCGGCCTAACCATTAGCTGAATCCACGGAAGAAAATAGGAATTACCAACCAACTCATCGTGCGGCTACTCCGGGGTGACGGGTGAAAGCCATTACTCCGTTTCGTCTGCTCTCGGGGGCTCATAAAAAGGCGGTAATTTATGTCTTCTTCTTGCAGTGGTAGAGCACGAGGGAACAACTCATCTCTCATTGCCATCCGCGTCAATAGCGAATTTCACGCGAGTGAAGTGTTGAAAAGCGCGAGGGGTCTCTCTATCGATGATTGTTGTGATACCATGCATCTTGATGAAAAGTTTAAACAGGGACTTCCGAAAATGGCCCATAAATTGTTCGCGCCTCTGCGACGCAGCTGGCTTCCCTTTCAGGAGCAACCGATGCCGTTAATGGAGAAGGAAGGATCACTTTTCAGGAGGACACATCTTCCGCTTGAAAGAATAATTTATAGGGTGCGGTTCATAAGCCGGAAGCCCGTTTGTTGGTGGTGGTTTTGGGATGCACGCACCCGGATAATTAAGATCAGGATCTCTCTTTCGCTTTCATCGTTGAACATATTGTGCGCGTTGGGGTGCGAAGAATTGGTGTCGTACTGATCTAGATACAGGGAAACAATTGTATCGACAAAGTTATACTTTTCGGTTCAATATCAATGGGATACAAACCGCGTGTGTCAATTATGTCATCCAGCAGAGCAGCTTTTTTCATTCAATATGGACATGCCTGTCGGTGTGGTGGCGGGCGAACATGTTGCACAAATGTTATAGTTGAAGCCACCTGAACTGAAGTGCACATTGTATTCATTCACATTGCATAAATACGCAAACTGCACGCAAATACAGGCAAAAAAAACATTGCTTCACGTTCAAAAACACCACCAACGCTTGACTAGTTATTACAGCCGAGCATTGAATTCCCACTCTGACAGCACACCACCATTCGGTTTTGGATGTGATAAATTTCGCCATAATTTAAAACACGATGCCCCTCAGCGCGCAGAATTCGAGTGGTGGAAATATTGATTGGAAATTAATTAACTTGAAGCCTCCCACCATTCACCGCCAATGCCAATCACTGAATGTTTCAATCATCATCAAAAACTGACAGTACTAACAAATGAACAGAAAAAAAACAAACGAATGAAATAATTCCCACTTGGGAGAGCAAAAATAATGACACTCATGAATATTTCCAATCGCGTGGCAAATACGGGAAGAAATTTCTCACCAACAGTTGCAGATTTGATTTACTGCCACAAGTAAGACAAATGATTCATTCTGGGATGATAATAAAGAAATGTAAATTGATGATATGAATACGCACACTCTGCAGGGCACTACACTGCATTTGCCCGTCGAGGACGAATAATTCCACTAATTGAATTTGCTACTGGCTGGAACTTATCAAGATGAGAACAGACAGACAGACAGTCATAAGATGCACAGTTGAGGAAAGAAGCGATTTTATGATATATCTTTTAACCAAATGAGTTCTGTTCAATTGAAGTGGGGTCAATCTTGGAATGTATGCGCTATGGAGGGTTAGATTGGTCATTGAACTGAATCAGATATTTGATTGACTTGTTACTTACTTGAATTGATAATCTTGGATGTAAATTGAAGGATGATTTTTATTAACAAAACTTGAAACCTATCTAAACAGATCAATTCCACGCAAAATCGTCCATCCAATGCCGCAGGCTAGAGAGGGAACGGATATCCGTAACTATCATTTTTCATTTTATTGAACAGATTAAAAATAATAATAATTGATTGCTGATGTATCAGCATTTATTAAAATAAAATTATTATCAACTCAAAAAAACAGTGGAAAATAATTATGAATGAATGGTGACATGCCGACAACCATAGTTGCAACCGATTGCGGTTTGTTTTGCTGTAACCATTACTGCAAGAAGCAGAGAGACAAACTAGCAGACCCTGCCATTTGGGGGTACTGCTTAGACTACAACTAAATACACACCTATTCCATGCCAAAATAGTGATAAAAAGTGGTTCTCAGTTCTCAGATTTTCGTGAGAAGTGGTTGATTTGTTCTCCATCGCAGAATATTAGATCCGTATTTTTTTATTTTTTTTATTAGGGTTCCCATTTCCATTTAGGGTGGTCCAAAAAATCATTTTTTTCCTCTTTTTTCCGAAAATCTTTTTTTTCAAAAATTTATAACTTCTGAACTACTGGGCCGATTCCGATGACCGGCATTTCAAATTGAAGTCAATTAGCTCATTCTCTGAAAAATTACCATACATGCGAAGAAAATGGATTTTGTTTTTGAAATCATTGGTTGTATTATTTTTCATAATTTACATGGTCTCGGGACCAAAGGCGATATGTTTTTTAATATTTTTTCTCGAAAGCTGGGGTTCTTTACATAACATATCCAGAGTCGTTATTTTTGTTCTTGAGTTATTATTTTTCAAAGTTAACCGATGGTCCAAAAAATGACTTTTTCCAAGAATTCATAACTTTTGAACTACCGAGCCGATTCAAATGATCGATATATCAATTTGAAGCCACTGAGTTGGTCTTCTTTGAAAAAACACCACAGAATTCGTTTCTAGTCGCATAGGGATATGGAACGAACACTAAAAACATGTTAACTTTGAAAAATTATAACTCAAAAACGAAAGAAAACGCCTCTCTGATATTTGAATATGTTATATGAAAATACCTCAGCTTTCAAGAAAAAATATAAAGAAATATGGCGCACTTGGTCCCGAAACTATGTAATTGGCTTGAATTTGATATATCGATCATCTGAATCGGTCCAGTAATTCAAAAGTTATGAATTTTTGTGGTGGAAAAGAGGGATAAAAATTAATATTTAGGACTATCGTCCAATTTTGAAAAATCATAACTCAAGAACAAAAAATAAGGCGTCTCTGATTTTTAAATATGTTATGTAGCTGCTGGGGGTTTTAGCTTTCAAGGAAAACTATATAAAAATATAGCGTACTTGGTCCCGAGACCATGTAAACTTTGAAACACAAATACAGTTAATAATTACAAAAATAAAATCCATTTTTTTGCACGTATTGTATTTTTTCAGACTAAACTTTCAATTTGATATGCTGATCATTTGAATCGGTACAGTAGTCCGAAAGTTATGAGTTTGTTATTTTTGGAAAAAAAAAAGCGGGACAAATTTTTTTCGGACCACCCAAATGGATATGGGCACACTAATAAAAAAAACCGTCTAACGTTTTGCAATAAACATCAAAAATATCACTTTTCGCGAAAATTTGAGAACCACTATATCGGTTTGGCATGGAATGACTGTATATAGAAAAAATCCACGCAGAATCGTCTCTTCGGTGTCCGAGACTCTTGACGATGTGGAGGCGATCTGGCGTAGTGGTAACATCCATACCTCTCACGCTAAAGATCACGAGTTCGATTCTCACTCCCGACATTCTTCCAAAAAATGGAAGCAAAGTGACGAACCAGCCAAATGTGTTGAAAGTCAATAAAATACAGATAAAAAAAAAAATCTTGACGATTTTGTAATTTGTGTAAATTTAATATTTTTTGTATGGTTTATATTTTTTGTAATTTTCGTGTTCTGTTTCTGATTTTTGTAAATTTTTGAAATTTTTTGTAATTCTTTGTATTTTTGGTAATTTTTTATTTTATTTACATTTTTTGCAATTCTTGAAATTTTCGTATTTTTAAAAGATTTTCTTTGCAATTTTTAAATTTTTGCAAATGTTGTAAGTTTCGTTGTTTCTCTTTGTTTGCCATTATTGTAATCTTTGCATTTTGTATTTTTCGTAATTTTTGTAATATTCTTTGTATGTTCGGAAGTTTTTTGATTTTTTCATATTTTAGGCAGTTTTGGTATTTTGTTGGAATTTTCGGAAATTTTGTATTTTTTGAAATATTTTTCGCAATTCTTGCAATTCTTGAAATTTTTCATTATTTTTAAAATCTCAATTTTAGGCTCGATCTGGAATCTGAATTAAATCTTCGTACTCAATGCGAAATATAGAACCTAGAAATCTATAATTTAGAATCGGTTATTTGGATTTGAAAATATGAAATCTGAATTTTTAAAATACCAATCGAGGATCTAAAACTCATATTCTGAAAAATTTATAGTTCCGAGAGTATGATACCTACTTAAGCTGCTATCTGCAAATCTATGATTGGAACATGGAATCAAGATATTTTACTCTTGATGCTTTATAATCTGGGATATGAAATATACATCTTAACTTTGTCAGTATCATAAAACCGAACCGAAAATTTGATAATTTTTGCCTCATTTGCACTTAGTGATGTCTGATTATCGAATGATTTACAGCTCTTCGATTAATTGGTTAATACTGCCATCGCGCAATTTATGATAAGACAAATATGTAGAAATACCAGAAAGTGCATCGTTTTGGTGACTTCTCCAGCGAAGAAGACGCCAATACAATAAAACGTAACACTTTTAATTTCAGAAATCAATGATGTTTTGTATTTCGACATCGCTTTTCGAGTCTTCAAGAGATGACTGGATTGTTCGATGTAAAAAGTATTTGCTTCAGGAGAGGCCTATTTTGAAGGCGATAATACAAATTTAGATGACGATTTTGTGTGCAATACATATGTATGTCATAGCGGCGAATAATAAGTGGCACTTCTCCAAGTACGCAAAAATTAAAAGTTTCACGTTAGAATATAGTGTTTACGCTCTCCGTGTCATTCTTAGCAAAAAAAAAAATTGTTCCCTTATGTGGTGCAATATTCTCGTGCATTGGTATGACGGAGCCAGTGGTTTCCTGCCTGGGTTCTAGCCCAGTTTGTCGTTAGATTTTGTTGGTAACACTCCAAGATGACTTTCAGTCTGAGAGATTGAAACATTTCACACTTCTACAAGAAAGCACACGGCGCTGCACCAAGGTTTTTTTGTTTGTGGATTTGCTCTAACGCAATAAAAATCATTTTTGGGCCAACTCTGCGTGTAGATAACAAGCAATCCATGCTGTGTCGATTGTTTTGTCAAAAAGTACATATTATTCATGTGAGATCAAATACAAAACAATTATCTCGAATAGCTTTGGGTTGGTGCAAAGCGGGCGATTCCTCTGCAATTTCTTACATCTTTTTACAGCATTTCTTAAAGACTGGGAGACTTAAAGACTTATGAGATAGAGCGACCGACTAATATACTATATACTAATAAGGTAGCGGGAGAGTAGCGGTGCACATGCTCAGAATGACAGATGGGATATCATTGAGACCAACGAGATTTCTTTAATTTACTACATGCATCTTGACAATCAAGGCGTTTATTTCAGACATGGCTCCGAAAAGTGAGAGGCAGGGAACGCTATACCCAAACTAGCGTTGAATAAAAACATTTCATCTTTAGCAGAAATAATGCTTTTTCGTGTGCTGAAGAGTCAAATGCGCAAAAAATGAGCTGTTTGAAAAGCTTAAAAAAGGTTTGTATATATGGAAGCAGACATCACTTTCTTTTTTCTTTTTTCATTTCATTTTTGCCAAAAAAAAGTCTATACGACGTCAATGGGGATCGAACCAAGGTAGGCTGGAATGCAAAGCTTTTTCACACGACCACGCTATTCATATAGCTACTAGCGCTGTCGTATAAAAGCGTGATAATATTACACCTGATCATAAAATTAAGTTGGAAAGTGTTTTCTAAGAGGAGAAAGAAGAGCTTACGAGAATAAATAACTTTCTCTGTCTGAGCCGTGTATTTGGCAAACTATACGAAAAGTTTTCATATGCTTTCACGTAGAAACTTGATTGTTCCTAAGATATTTACTAACGAAAACACTGCTGAACTGTTTTCAACTTATACTGTTGATTGTGTTCTGACTAGAGCGATGCTAGAAAAGAAAATACAAATTCCATTTTCCATACTCTCGCTGGAGCCATGAGTTGCAAACGGGTGGAGCTTAAATTGCATTGTTTCCTTTCTCCTCAGTGTCCAAGCACTGTATTCGCATTCCGAGCGAGCGACTGATTCGCAGTAGTATATGTTATTGACGACATAGGTACGAAAGCACGAATGTAAACAAAACATGTATGGAAAAATGGGAATGCTGTCAATTTTCGTTACTTTAAATCATTTACGAAATTAGGAATTGTAATGTATAGCATATCAAATACTTTTTAGTTAATTTCCGAATTGATTCGTATGCTATTGATTCCAGATCGGATATATTAAATATATTAAGCTTCAAATTTAAATTCCAGATTCCGGATCTTGTTTCTGGTTCTTTGTTACAGTAACTGGAATTAAGGAGAAGACAGCACAATCCAAAACGTCTAAGGGAATATATTAGGTTGGGTAAAAGGTATCTATTATTTTCTCGTTGGCTGGCTTCAGTAAACAATATCTTGCATTACATCGAACATACAATTTCAAGTTTAGACTCATTGTAAAGGTGGTATTTCACACTAAAATAAATCTTTTGTTGTTTTTTGTTTGCTCCATTCAGTTGTGAGTTACAGGGTGTTAACAATGGAGGTCAACAAAGAGAAAATTTTTTTTAAATTTTTTTATACACTAAATTATGATTACTGTCAACAAATGTACCGTTTGAATTTAGCGATTGACCAGAAATGTTCAGAATTGGCCAAAAGAAGAGGTGTTGTGTTCCATCAGGACAACGCAAGGCCACACAATTCCGAGAGCTTGATTGGAATGTTTTAATGCATCCACCATATAGTTCGGACCTGGCACCGAACGATTATCACCTTTTTCTCGCATTGGAAAATTTCCAGAGTGATAAGAAATTGGGATCAAGAGAAGATTGTAAAAATCTATTGTTATGGTTTTTCACTAATAAGGACCAAGACCACTATGATAGAGTCATTATGAAGTTACCTTTAGAATGGCAATTTTCCAACAAAACGGTGTATATTCGGCAAATCCGACAATCCGAAGCATAGTAAAAATAGTTTTGAATTTGACCCAAAAATAATGGATTACTTCCTCCCCAACCTAATATTTTAACTGCTATATTTTGTCACTATTTAACGATGTTTTGTACATCGACATTGCTTTTCGAGTCTTCAAGAGTTGAAATAGTTCTTGATTATACTGAGATTCTAACAATATCCATGAAACACTATCCAGCATCTCAATCCGAGATTTCCTAATTTCAGATAACATTGCTTTGTTGCAGATTACAGATTCCAGAATCCGAATTTCAAATTATATATTAAGTATCACAGCGACCATGTAAGTCTCGAAATAACTAACTCTAGATGTCAAATTTTGGATCGGATCGAGATACGAAGTTTTACGAACAACTGATTACAGATTCCATCGCGGATTAACATTCAGATTTAGATTAAAGATTCAGTTTCTAGTGCTTGGTTTAAAAATATGGAATTAATGAGAAGAAGCTAGGGTGAACTGAAAAAAGTGAAAGGTCGAATAATTATGTTCGGGAGAAAACATTTGGAGATTTTAACTTTTAAAATCCATCTCTAATTTACGGTTCTCAGTTGGTATATCGGCAACATTTGATGGATGTGATGGGAATTTCGAGTTTCTATGCTCTTACTATTTTAATTTCAGAGAGTTCTCCATCACGATACTGGGAGACTCTGGATTCAGAATCCAAAAAAGTATATTCGCAGATTCACAGATACCAAGAAGTCTGTTAGAGAACTTTCTTGTAAAGATACCCAGAAAATTTTGAATCAGAATCCAACATTTTTTGAATTTTTTTCACCCATTGCGTGTTCTAACAAAGTAATCTACTAAATTAAAGCATGAGAATTATAGAGCCATACTAAATTCGCAAACTGAGATTACATAAAACAATTTTCTAGACATCAGATGTGAATAGAAATTGGATGTGAATAGAAGATTGGACTGAAGTAGAGGTCAAAATGTAGACTTTAGGCTCAGAATCCCGATTCAGGTTTTAGATTTCCATTCTGGGTTTAGGTTTTAGGTTTGACACTGGAGCAGGACGAAACTCTCATGGACAGCTAAAGCTGTTTGTAGACTTCTAGTGCAAATCCGAAACATTTATAGCATTTAGTCTTACTTGCGTATTCAATTAGAAGAACTTGAACGTTTTTTTTCCGAAGAATCGATTTGTTTGCATGCACTGTGCACTTCACAGGTGCGGTCTGGCGCACATTAACAATACAGAATCTGCTCCCTGAGATGTTATTTCTCATTGCTCATTCCTCACATACTGCATTTATTCTCTGTGATTATGACGTACTTCTAGCAGCCATTTCTAAGCGCTGCTGACAACCGGACAAAACAACAGCTCAAAAACACAATTGCTTGGAACACTTGCCGACACCACAAGACACAACTGGGAGGGTGGTGATGGGGAGACTGGGTGGTTGGGCGCAGCATACCACACGCTACTGTTTTGCAAATTAAATTCCTTCCTCACGAATGCAGTTCCAGAGGCAGCATCGGTAAATTATTCAAGAATGGGTTATTTCTCCAACGGTTGGTTGGTTCGTTCCTCTCGTGGAGATGCTGCTGATGGGGTATATCTCTGACCTTCAAAACGTGTGTGAAAATCATTTTTAATCATTTCAACTGTTGAATCATTTTTTTCCAGTAAAATGTTCGATCAAGCTGTTTTTTTGAAACGTTAAAATATACTAAATAACAATCATTCAAGTTACGTGCGTATATTGATTCCTTTTGACTATGCTTCCCAACAACCGTTGTCTCAAGATCCTCGAAGAAATAATATGTAGTCTACATCAATCATGTATGACATTTAAATATGCAGACGATGACGAATGAATTCCCAAAAATGTACCTGAGAATGAAAGAAAAAATAAATAAATTAGTTATATTGAAGAAAAGACTGGGGAATTTAGAATGCGGTTAAAATGACTAGAAATCGCTACAATAATTAAAGTAAATTATATATCAAAATAATGTAAAAACATTCACGATGTTATCGAATGATTCGAAGAATGTTCATTCGGACAAAAGTGATTGAGAGGTGCTTCAAGACACCATACTGGACCATTACTCGCTGGCATTGCAATTTCATGTTGCGAGAAGGCGGGGTGGGGATGCCTCCTCCTTCGCAACATGAAATGCAGTAGTCGTAGCGATTAACCTTTCCGATTGCCAAACAATATCCCACAAATTGACAGCCCTCGCTTGACTTGGCTTGCCTTACATACACACAACATAGATCTTCGAATGTGGTCCAAATAAACTCGACACCCAAGCACTGAATCGTTCGTTCGTTCCGTTCAGCACGAGTTACAACGTGTGTCCTGATTAAAAGCCAATAAAGCCCCTGCTGCTCACATCAATACACATTACCCCGTGTCGTCGCCTATGGCCGAACGAACCGATTGGACGCCTTCTATCATATCGAGAAGCAACAGCGCTGGGCGTCCTGGGATTAGTAGTGAAGGCGAAGGAGGAGACGGAGGAGGCGTCAGTGGGCAGAAGGATGAAGCAAAATGTCAGCTCATCTCTGCTTAATCCTATTTCTATTTATATTCGGAGGTTAAATCACCAACCCATAGTCGCAGTTAGAAATTGTAGACTCACACAAATCTTTTCCCATGTGTGTATGTATGTGTGAATGTGGGATGGAAGCTTATCTCGGTGGCTGCGAAGTGAAAACCGAGGCTCCCGTGATGTGAACTGCATCGAAGGATGCAATTGCACAGTTCCGTTTTCTTTTGATACACCGAGGCCGAGGCCGGTTCCAAAGCAAGCAAAACTAATACAGACTGTATATTGGTCGAGATGATAAAAGAGCGAAATTAAAATAGAAACCGTTGGTCATGACATATTGGATTATGTCATGCAGGCTTTATCAGGTGTATTTTATGTTCGGAGCGGGAAAATCTTCGGGTGCCTCTCATAGATGTAACTGGAGTGTGCAAGAATATGACGACAATGTTAAAAAAAATCCGAATTAAAGTTGCTATATTTTTGTTCAATATTTGTTTACCACTTCAATTAACTTTTCATTTGTTTCAATTTGTTTTTTGTTATCAATACCTTCAATCATTCACGTTTTTACTAAGCGCAAGTTCATGGTTCAAATCGCAGAACTGTTCATTGATTGATCTTCTAATCGACCCCGTTGAATTTACCTTTTACTATAAATTTCCTAGTACTTCTACCAAAACTCATCATTATAATATCAAATTATTTTCTGACACAATTCTTGTTGAAGATTTCTCAGCCACTTGCAAAAAAACATGTTGCTCCGTTACATGGAAAAAAATGTTTGATACAGAAAATATGATAGAATAAAGACAGCCCTAAATCGGACAATTCCTTCCTCGAGTTTTGCTCTTATCAACATATTCGGCAATCCATTTTTATTGGTATATAGAAGATAGATAGAAGAAGATAAAAATATTTCGTTAGAGCAAACATCAAATGGACTAACAACGCTTGTCACTATGTAATTGTAGAACATAAGGGAATTCAATTTTCCGAATTTTCCCTTTTTCCTTCAGACTTTTGCAAAAAATTTCAATTGTCATGTTTGATTGGAATATTTTTGGTTGAAATATGTGTAACATTTTTATGAGACCCCCTCTCCATTCCAGAGGAGGGAGACGTGTCATACCATCATAGAAACATTTCGTATACAAAAAACCCTCACATCCCAAATTGTGCTTGATTAAATAGTTCTCGAGTTATGCAGAAGTTTGTATTTCATCAGTATGGCAGTCTCAAACCGTCACGAAAACCTTCTCCGGCCCCAAAAACCCCTACATACCAATTTTCATGTCGATCGGTTCAGTAGTTTCGGAGTCTATAAGACTCAGACAGACAGACATCACTCCATTTATATATATATATATAAATATATATATATATATATATATATATATATATATATATATATATATATATATATATATATATATATATATATATATATATATATATATATATATATATATATATATATATATATATATATATATATATATATATATATATATATATATATATATATATAGATTTTACAGGAAAAAAAATGAACAAGCAAAAATAATCAAAATTAAACTAAAGGAATGCAGGAACGTGTGTCAATTCAATTCTGGGACTGAAACTACGAGTATATCTTAACAATCATAAATTTGAGTCAAAAGGTTAACGGAGAATATTGTTTCAAAGTTTTGAATCATTTGATGGTCAGAATGCGCCGAAATCGAGTGATTTTGGAGCTTACGATTTTAATGGTTTTTCCAACAATTAGAGCAAAATGAAAAAAAAAACACTCTTCCAACAACATTTGGGCGATTCGAATGGTTTCAATCAAAGCGTTGAGCAAATTTTCCAAAAGGGGCTTTTAGATGAAACATGTATTGAAGTTGGAGCAAACTGAAGAAACTGCAGGTTTTCAAACTAGTTTGCATAATAAAACGAACAAATATTAAATTAATTTGTTTAAAAATGTTCACTTTTGCTAGGCCAACTTGCTTTGTTTCGTTAGGATCTCATCTAGATATTTTTTTTGCATGTGAGCGCACCAGTGGAACGCAGTTTGAATAACTTTGTGCCATACCCATGCGAAAAGTAGTCTTGAATCGATTTCTCTATTTTGTAGATACATATTTTTTCTCTTTTTATACTAATTTCGACGAATATGCTCATTTAAAAATTTGTAAACAAATTTTCACGCTTCAATACTTTTTGAGTCTACAAATGAAAGACAGACAAACATTCATTTTTATATAAACAGCTAGTCTGTGAAAAAACGGGTAGGCAAAAAAAATTTTTTTTTTGTGTTTTAGGTGTCAAGACCAAGGAGATACTATATTTTATAAACATTTGGAAAAACGAGACTTTCAACAAAACCATGATAAAAAAAATAAAAAAGGTATATTTTTCGTATTTGATATCAATTTTTTTAAATACAAGGCAGACTCGATTATATCCAGTTTCTGATTTTTTCAATGTATATAATCACATCCTATATAAAATCGAGTCAAAAAAGTTTTTTTCTTATTCGATTTTCTCTGCATGTTTTTTTCGTTATTTGAATGTAAAATAAAATAATATAAAATAATTAATTTTATCCAGATTCTCTCAGGAGGTGATAAACGATCATATTTGATGAAAAAAATCCTTCTACGCATATGTTCGAATTTAAACAATGGCAGAGTTATAGAACTTTTTTGTTTGTTTCGGACTCTGTTGCCTCAAACTGGCTCTACATTGAAAAGTACGCTACGAAAGACGATTCTGTTGCTTTCATTTGAAAAATGAGAAAATATAGTACAGGATACAGTAGTGGAATATCTAAATTAGTGGATTTTAATAATATTTTGGAAGTGCAAAACTTAAAAGTTAATAATTTTAATGTGTTATTATTAATTTTATCCAAAAAAATTATATTAAACTAGATTGTTTCTATCAATTAAACTAAAGCTCTCTATCCGCTCTACAATTTGTTTTTTGACATCCAACTCTCTTAATTTGGCTGCAATATCGATATTTACAATTCCTGGTGAAAATTCAAGCAAAATCTTCAAAAATCACGATTTTTACCCCACTGTACACGTAATAGCCACTTAAATTTCACCTTAACGTTGAAAGGTTACATTTCTTCTTGAAATAAGTCATATTTTAACTATAAAAAAAAATATATTTTTCCAAGCTGTATATAATCGAGTCCGATTTTCGACCGATTAGCACAAAATGAATAGTTACGATGAGATGAGCTTGAAAATTATGCACTAGGCAAGTTAAGCATATTTGTATAAATTTCAGTACAGCGTTGTATTTTTCTTAAAAAGTTAACATTCCGATAATCGGTCCAGTGATTCAAAAGTTGAGAATTTTCAAATGTCTATAAACATATTTAGGCAAACCGGCAAAAAGCCACTCAGACCACTCTGATTCAGGAAAGTATACTCTTAGAGCTAAATAAAAAAAATGGGTGGGATATATCTATGATATAACCGCAAGGTTGACGTGGGACTACCTTGACTTAGTAATCATTTGTTTGTATTGATTAAATTTTTGTTTGAATGAAACAATTTTCGAATTCAATTGAATTCAATATATTTGCTTTGTGAGTAAAGAAATTGAATAAATGCCAATGCTATCAAGCATTGTGATAGATTTTGTTCTTCGTCACAAATAAATTTAATTACAATCCTTTTACGTTTGGTATGATGCCTAGGAAAAAATATGTGAACGGAAGAATTATCAAACGGTTATTTTATTTTACAATTCTTTTTTAAGCTTGCATCTCTCAAGTGTACGTACCTCTCGAACCGCGAATTTCCTTGATTTGAAACTTCGGGCTCTCAGTTTCGATTTCGACATGTACGTCGAACGTATATTGTTTAGTCAATAGACGTTATCACAGCAAATGGTTATCAACATTTTGCCTAATCATCAAATAGTATGCGTAGAAGTTCAGTGAGCAGAGGATATGAAGGCATAACATTCAATGCAATCTTGAATAACCGAGCCAAAACGTTGTATTCGTACCCGCTTTTGTAATACGTGTTAGGAAAACACTTTACGGAGTTCAAAAAAAATAATGCGGGTGCAGAAGTACCCTCGGCTTGCATGAATCAACAGCTTCAACTTCTTCTTTTTATACTATAGAGGCTTTTAACTTGAAAGTTTATTCGTCTCTAATTTCTGCGTTTCTTTCAGTCGGAACAAAAATACCCCCGACTGTCATGTATTTGCAATGCCGACTTTTTAACACTGCTTGGTTTTGAAGTCTGTGTTAGGGAACACATTTCGGTGAGAACAAAAGTCCCCATACTTTCATGTATGTATGTCCTAAAATAACATGAGACGTCGAAATTTACTGTTATTTTTTGGTCAAAAATCGATTTTTTAGACGGAAAAACGTTTCATGCAATTTCAAGACATTTGGCATTTTTTTTTTTTTTTAAAGACCGATTTCGTGTACCCTTGAGTGATTTTTCGGTTTTCAAAGAACTCAAATTTTACGTTTGTGACACTAGTAAATGAAGTCCGATTGAGCTGAAATTTTGCACAGGGTAGTTTTCCGTGCGAATCGACATTTCTAGAAAAGTTCCGTTTGAAAATTCGAAGGTCATTTTTTTCCCACACATCCATTGGCTCTCTAGTGTATATGTTTGCTGGCGCTACGTGAATACCATCAACGTCGCCCAATCAATAAAAACTATACCAAAAAATAACATGCATCCGATGGGATTCAGTTGCATTTGTGAACCGCTGCAAAAAAAACATATCTCAGAAACTGTAACTTCTGCAGAGTTGCACTTTCTGAGAGATGTTTTAATTTTTCCACCTCTCGGATTTTGTCACGATCATCGTCTATAGCACTCCATTCCTCTATATGTCATAGATCCTATTCCCAAATATTCGTCAGGTTCGCGGTTTGATTTCAGGCGGCATTAACACCAAAGACACTTTCGTTGAAATCGCTGCATTCGTTTGTGGATAATTGAAACATTTCCAACACATTAGTTATTTTTTAGTTACAACAAAAAAAAATCACCAAACATAATTTATATGGCAGAACAACGTTTGCCGGGTCAGCTAGTATTTTATCAGAAACAATCTTAAAAACCTGAACGACATCATGGATCGTTCACGGAAAATTCCTTTCTGCCAATCAACGAGTTTACCAAGCTAATCTCAATACTTTTCGATGTCTGTCAATCATTCATTGTCCACATATGTCCCCTTTTAGCCGCCGCCGCCGCTATATGGTTATTCTTTTTGTGTCAAGCTAATCCCATCGTATCGTCGTTCGTCTCTCAAACAGCCTGCCAAGCCCAAACAGAAAAAAGGACATTCCATTGAAAAGAAAATTAAATTTCCTGCTCACCCGAAACGCTGCCGAACCCAGCAGCGCCTTAAACCAATGCAACACGACGACGCTGCGTGGGAAAATGAGAATGAAAAAGTGCAAATTTTTTTTCCCTCCCTTATAACATCATCATCATACATCGAGAAGAAAGTCATTTTCCCCGGGATGGAAGCAGTTTGGTACACCACCAATAAATCCGAGTTATGTACGCCGGGCGAATAGAGAAGTGGGAGCTTTCAATCAATCGCCTGAAGCACTGAGAAGCGTACACAACAGCATAATGCTCCACGCCAGGAGCGATGCAATCCATGCAAGAATATCAAGCAAACAGGAAAAAAAAAACTCGCAGGCCCCCAATTCACCCAAACTGAAAGGTGAACGTTCACTATTGCCCTGTCGAATGTTTAATCTCTTCTTTTGAAAATCTTCGTACAGCGCCCGGCAAAGCTGCTTTTCAATCAAATCTATTGATAAGAACTGCTGACTGCTTTTGAACCAGACGTTGTAATAGTCTTTTAGAAATAAACGTTTTAAGGCAACAATGGATCCGGCCGTTGAGACTCAACAAACAAAATGTAGATCAAGTTCGGAAGAAATTTTGATATCATTGAGCTCATTGAAGTCGAAGTTTGCAATGCATTCGTGGAGCGCCATCCGTAAACTTCTGTGGGAGCAATGTAGGAGCAATTTCTCCTTCGAACTCTGTTATAATTATGAAACTTTGAACCCGTGCCCCGAGTCCGCAGAGATGCACTTCAGCTGGCACCTCACCACCCAAAGGCTCGTCCCGTTGCTTCCAAATAGAAAACTGGCTGACAGCCATCTGGAAAGTGTTTCATAAATAATTCACATATCATTAAGTAGACATCACAACTATGTGTACCCCGAGTGAGCTACAGGCTCCAACTCCTGTGCTTCTTCCTCAACGGTCTCCGCCGAGTGCTGCGGGATTCGCAAAGTTCAGTCGATTCGCGACCGGTCCGCACAGGACCACCGAGCGGTGAGGTCCACTCCAAATACCTTCTCAAATATTAATAGCAAACTTGCTACAAAGACATAACTTTTCTTCAACCATACACACACACAGAGAGTGAGAGCTATTGCCAAACTGAAACCTCCCACCGGTTGGTTAGGTACGGCGGCACAACGGCCACAAGGAGCAACAGGGAACCGCCAACGACGACGTGTGGCAATCCGTAGACTCCGTAGAGACACTAGCGCGAGCAGTGGGGTTCCCCACCCAGTTCGCGCGCAGTACCCGTTAATGCAAGAATTTATCTGCAAAGTTTGGCCGAAGAAAAATGTACACCCGAGAAGCCAAGTGTGATGATCACCGCAGCTCTTTCGAGGATAAGCTGGATCCAGAACGCCAGCTGAAAAATGCGTGAAATAATTGCTGTCCTTAGATAACTTCAAGTGAATATTCTAACACACATTCTGCCGAATATATACCGAAATATAGATTCTGATTCTATTAACCAGCTTTCGGATTCGAAATGTTCACCAGGGTTTCAGATTCAAAATCCAGATTTGAGAATCTTACCATGTGTTCTGGATTAAGCTTTCACATTCAAATTCCGAATCCGAATCCAGGTTGTGAGCTTAAAGTTCATGATTCTGTTTAATTTGATTTGAGATTCTGGATTCTGATTCCCGATTTATAAGAATTCAAATGTTTCCAAAATCTGGCTTCCAAATTTCAAAATCCAAATCCGAGCTTAGGTTCCGTTCGTAACGAATTTTTAACCCGTAGATTCCAAACCAAAATTGGGATTGAAAAACCTTAGTTGGATACCAAAGTTTAGTTTACAGAAAACAAATTTCAAATTAGTATTTTGGATTTAGATTCATGAATTATATGTTTCCGGCCATGTTTCTTAGCTTCGATTTAGATTTCAAAATGTAAAATATCTATTTTGATTCCAGTATCCCGTTTTCTGATTCGAGATTTGAACTTTGGTATTTCGATTCCAAATCCAAAGTTCAGTATCACAGATACAGAAATCCTTCTATGTATTCCGGACTCAGATTTCCATTTCAAATTTGAGTTGAAATTTGACCGGGAATTTGAAGTTCATCGTTCCGTTTCGAATACCGGATTTAGATTCCTGGATATTCTCAAAAATTTAGTTTCCAAATTTCAGATCATGATTTTGGATTTCAGAGTTTTATATGCTGGCAACGGCATTAGACAAAACTGGAAGTGGGTTGTATCTGTGGTATAACCACAAGGTTGACGAAGGACTACCGTTGGTTTAGGGATCTTTTGTTTGAAGTTGCTTTCTTGATGAACGAAGTTAGCTTCCCCATAGCAGCGATAAATGTGTTGTACGATTAATAACTGAGTGGATTTCCGAGCTGACACCCGCTTATGTACAGATTTTTGTGATTTCAATAGCTTGCTTTCAAAGCAATTTTTGAGCTATTGAAGCCAATTTTTGGATCAATAAATAACAAACATATAACGCGTAGACATTTAATCTTTCCAATGAAAAATCATATCATTTCGTTCAGTTGGTAAGGAGGTATAAAAGCTCAAAATCTTGTTGTTCCGGCGTAACGCTCTCGTTTTCGAACCTTTGAAATTACACTCCAGTATAGAAATGAAAGACGTAGTCCTACGTCAATTAGCCTTAATCGTAAAATTACTGGTAAGTAACCAATATTCCAGATAAATATTGTGATGTATAATTCTAATTGAGATACCAGCTACAGTTTCCAGTAACAGGAATAAAATTAGTATTGAGGATTTAGGTGATAAATTCCGATTCAGATACCAGGATTAGATTCCAGATTCCGAATTCAGATTCCAAATCTAAAATCCAATATCGCAGATTCGTTGAATGTTGAATTGTATTCTGTGTTCCATATTCATTTTGTACATTTTGAATCCGCATTCGAATTCAGATCGTGCATTAAAAATTGTTAATTTTGTTTTAGATTCCGAATTCAAGATCTGAGATGCTGATTTTTGATTCCTGATTCCTTAAAATCAGAATCTTCTCCAAATCTAGTTTCCTAATTTCAGATTCTGAATTCGAATTGCTGATTTAAAAATTGGCATCGTCCAAATCAGTCTAAACGGTAAAACTGCTGATTCCTAATCCAGATTCCAACCAAATATCGAGATTAGAAAACCAGGCTCAGATACTTCGGATTCAAAATTCAAATTTGGATATTTCAATTTGTATCAAATTCCAGATCCCAAATTATGTGTTCCTGATTCAGCTACTTTTCTTATTTTGAACTTGGATCTACATTCCAAAGTGTACAATATCGATTCTGAGTGCAATCCAGTTGTTTGATTCGAAACTCTAAATCCGGATTCAGATTACAAATCAAAATTCCAATATCACTGATCCGAGTTCAAGATTCAGGAAGCTTGCGATGTGTTCCGAGTTTAGATTTCATGTTCAAACCCCGAATTCGGATTCAGATTGTGAGTTTCAAATTCATGGCTTGTTTTTAAATGCCAGGTTCAAGATCTAAGATTTAGAATCTTGAATAAAAATTAGATTCAGATTCCAGATAGAGAATCCAATTTCCGATTCAAGATTAACATTAAGTATATTGACTTGAGATTTAGTATCGATATTCAGATTAAAGATTCGAATTCCTAGTTTAGACTCCCGATAACAGATTTTGATTTCTTGTTCAAAATTAAGATTCATACATCAGCATCGGAACCCGGATTTAAATTTTAGTTTCAGAATTCAAAATTAAAATTCAGATTAATCATATCCAGATCTATCTTCAGAGAACAGAATTAGTACTGCTTAGTTTCCTTTGAGTCCCGGTTTAAATTTCAGATTCAGATCGCTGATTTACATTCCCAATTCAGACATTTTAGATTATGAAAATTCAAATTAATAATTCAGCTTCAAAATCTAGAATCTGGAATAGATTCAGCTTCCAGATGCAAGAAGTAAATTTACTTCGGAGAAATCAAAATCAAATAAAGATTCCTCATCCAGATACAGAATGTAGATCAGAATCCAAATGCCAAGTCGAGATTTAAAATTAAGATGCAAACGACCCGGAACGATTTTATGAAGATACTTTATCCGGTTTCTTGATTGAAATGATAGATTCAGATTCCAAATTCTGTTTTTGAAATGCTCTTGAGTCAGAAAACAGATCCAGATAAAGGAAGCAGACTTAATATTCAATATCGAGATTCGATTTCCAAATTCAAATTTAGATTCTCGATACCAGATTTAAATTCCATCCAAACTCGAAAATTTATACACCTGCTTCGAAATCCTGTTTCAGATCCTAGCTTCAAAATCCAAACATAGAACCCAGATCCAGGATTCATCTTCAGAACTCCGGATTTGTACAACTTGATTTTCCGCAGATCCATTCAGATTACTAGATTCAAATTCAGATTCCTGGTTTATCTCCAAAATTCAGAATTCTTCAGATCATCAGATCAAATAAGATTTAGGACTCGTCTTCAGGATCCAGTTCCAGTATATAACATCAAAATTAATTCAGATTCCAGATGCAGGTATGTTTTCTAGATTCTGATTGCAAATCCAGAGTCCAGATCCAGAAATCAGAATCAGACAATAGATTTAGATTTCTTATCCAGATACCAAATCCCGATTCCAAATCAAACTCAAGCAACAGAATCCACATTTCAAATCAGATTCATATTACTTATTCAGATCCTAGATTCAGATTACAAATCCGATTTAAGGTTCTGATTCCAGATGAAGATTGAAGATACGGACTCAAGATTCAATATCGAGAATTTCAAATTTATTTTAATATCGGGATCCAAGACTGATCCCACATATAAACTGTAGATTCTAAAACGAATTCCTATTGCACTTACTCGACAGGCATGTATGTCGATTGCATATGCTGCTTGCACCATATATGCTTAGAAATCGGATGCTTATTCATGACTTTATGTGAAGCATATATTCTAAAAGTTTGAAAAAATTAGAAATTTCCAGAAGAAAACCATTCATAAGTTAAAAATTCGCATGAAAAGGTCATCCTCTTCCCAACCCACACGCACTCGTTCTCCAAATTGTGTTCTAAAAAATATGTAGGTATATGTTAATTATAAAAAAACGTTAATTTTTACACGTGGAACCCATCATCATCATTGTCCTACGTCCAGTGCATATGGGTAAATTCTAGCGCACGATTCGCGTAACGCCCTGTCAGACTCTGACGCTGTGGGAATCCACCGTGGATGTTCTCTCCCTGAAAAGAGAAGCCCACGCAACAAATGCTTCCACGAGATCATAATGATACTGATGATGATGATGGTGGCGCCGATACGCGGCTTGTCCACCTCTCCTTCATTTGCGGAAAAGCGAAGGGATTGTGAGAATTGTGGACACATTAGCTGCCTTCATTCATGGTCCCCGGATTCATCGGTCTGTTGATGATATTTTTTGAATGAGGGTGGAATTAAGACTTAGTTTTGCCACACAGAGTTGATGGTTGGGATTTCGGTGATTAATTGGCGCAGAATTGGCCATTGACACAGTTATTTACTTACTGACGGGCGGCGTGGTGAAGCCGTCCGTCCGTCAATTGTTTGGCATGGTTTGGTTCGCCGGTTGGGTGGTTGGTAGACCGCGAATCGCGTGTCGAAGATTTAATTGATGCCGTTGTATGTGTGTGTGTTTTATATGTTCCGGGAGGCACTGGTGGAAATGGATATGCTTGTTGCGCTTTTCACGCTCTGTGATGGCATTTGTCCGATCCGATTGTAGAAATGTCACGTTGAGAACAGTAATTATGGGACGCAATTAGTGTGGAGATGATTTGATCGACGCGTTGATTTGTTGTCGACAATATCAGATCAAAGCTTCACACACAGTTCGTGGATGAAACGTCATTAATTGACACCGGGGTTCCGTTTATTTTATCACAACAACTTTGGTCCGTTCTTCAAACGAGTATCTCCGCAAAACAAAGGCTCATAGCATTCAGCCGCTAAATAGTTTTCAGCGTTGCCACGATAATTGTGGCACTAATTTGTTGCATTCGTTGAACGATAGGTCCAATTATTTCATCAGCTTGTGATGGAGTTATTTTTCGCTCTGTCTTCGTTTATGGAAGATCATTATTCAAACCGCCGCTGCTTTGTTGCTGTGGCTATTCCAGGGAGGGCATTTTCGGCTCGGCTTTCGGACGAATCCAATGAATGTGGAGGGAAGCGAAAGAAACGAAAGTAAAAAAAACAACAATTTGCAAATAAAAACGCACCGTAATTGTTGGCGGCGGTGTGGTTATTACAGTAGGTCAGCACCAGGTGAAAGTGTTGGTCACAGCCGGGTTCGGTGCATGATTTGTTTGAAATATTGACTGTAGTTTTAGGCCGTTTATGTTTTGTTTCGTTTTTTGCCTACGTATGCACTGAAGTGTATTGCCATTATTGATTCGTTACTGGAGACACTCCGTGTTGGAATACACGAATTACGTTAGAAAAGTTTTCTGATTTCTTACATTTCTTAGAGAGAAAACTCCACCGCTACTAGTTGAAATATATCATTAAATAGAAAAGAGATTAAGCACGAAATATCACCAAATATATCGCCTTTTCGATTTACTACACCTTTTTTAGAACAATTTATGGTTCAAATTAATCAGTCATTGGTACCAATGCCGAGTAACAGTTTCTCCGGCAGCCCATAGTGCACGATTCCGTCAATTGTACCTTTGTTACTATGCGGATCGGACGCGTAAAATTATTTGCTTCAGAATGCACTCTCAGATTATGCACAAAGCATGCTCAGTGCAGAGCTTGCACAGACCCGCAGACACGAATAAGTAAAGCACCGATTGCGAGTATGCAGAAGATTGCATTCACTGTGCGATGTCGGTGCTTCGTACACCCAAATAGTGATATCTAATTTTTTCATTTATTTGATTTTCGATTAATCGTTGGGGCATTTTTCAATATTCGATCCATTCGAATAATTGTCTTTCAATATTCGATTGATCGAACGAATATTTATTTCTTGAAATAATCACGTATCACGTTGTCATTCTGGTCACGTGGTCTATCGGGTTGTCGATGTTAGATGGTTGGATAAAAAATGTTGGATAAAACAAATTATATAGCCTAATTCTTAACCTAAAAATGCTTTAACCTTGAGAAAGGTTCCTTATTTCATTAATTGCGATTACAGTGACAACTATTCGATGTATTCATATTTTGATTTCATATTATTCGATACAAAATTAATCGATTATAATTTCAGATATTCGATTAGTTGAATTAATCGAACGATTATCCGACGTCTCTACACCCAAAGTTAATTTTTAGCACAAGTTATGGCATACCGATTTATTACATTAAATGAGCTGAAAAATAACAGAATATGTTCTACTCGCCAATACATGTATATCATTTTTATAATATATATGCTAGAACCAATATGAGCGAGCAAAACAGGCGGCACATTTTAATGAAAGCATATGAAAGCTTTTCGTACAGTTTGTCAAATACACGGCCCAGACAAGGAAAGATGTATTCTCGTTTATGTTCTTCTTTATCTTCTTAGAAAACACTTTCCAACTTCATTTTATGATGAGGTGTTATATTATCACGTTTCAATATAACAGCGCTGGCAGCTATATGGATAGAGTGGTCGTGTGAAATATCTTTGCATTCCAGCCGGCCTTGGTTCGATCCCCATTGACGATGTCATATGGACTTTTTTTCTGCACAATCCCCAAATGAAATGAGAAAAGAAAACAGAAAGAGATGTCTGCTCGCAGACATACAAACCATTTTTAAGTTTTTAACACAGCTCATTTTTTGCGCATTTGTCTCTCCAGATGATGGATTCAAATATGATGTACAGCAAAGCTGTTGGGGAATTAATGAACTATTTATGAAAAAAATTGCTCAATTACTCAAACATTGAATTTAATGTTAAAAAATTATATCGTAAAAGAAACTCATACCCCTCAGTCCCCTTCTCCATTCGATATTTTTTAATATATTTTTGTTACAAAATTCTTTTTATTCCAAAATTTTTGACGTATAGCGGTGCGGTGTCAAACTTTTCAAAATAGAGATTTAAAAAAAAAATTAAAAATTTATTGAACTTCAATACTTTGCGAAATCGTATTTATTTAAGGAAAGCAATATAAAAAATAGAATCTACACTCGACAGAAAAATTAGAGGAACATAGTCTGAAGTCGGCAATTTTAAGTGATTTTTGACATGCCGTAACTTCGTGAAAAATCAACGCGTATCGATATGATGCGCATCATTTTGACGCTACAGCTTTCAGGTATTAGATTTATGTACATATTTTTATCTTCGTGTGTGTAGCTGTAGTGGGCAACAATATCAGGATGAAATAAATAATCGATTTTTCTTTGTTTCTCCGAGACTATTCTGGACTAACACTTTTTTTTAACCAACTCAACAGCAAATCCATTTAACCTTATCAACTAGCTTTCATTCGGTTACGAGAATGTTCCTATAGGACCTTCCCAAACAGAGATATTTCAGTTTGAATGAAAATTTACCCCTTCGTCTTTGATGATGAATAATTCAATAAACAATCATCCCATGAGTTGGTGGGTGAAGAGTGCATGTATTCTTCAAAATGATGCGGATCCAATCGATATGCGTTGATTTTTCACAAAGTTATAGCATGTCAAAAATCACTTAAAATTTCCGACTTCGCACTCTGTTCCTCTAATTTTTTGTCGAGTGGATATGCGATTCTCCATCAGCTTTGTTTTTTAGGAATTGGTAAATCGATATGTATAGCATATCAATCGTATCTTCCCGATTCGAATGTTGTGGAAATCATCAAAATCATTTCTCAATGAAAATAATTAAAAAATGTGAAATCCGTAAATTTAATATCTCGAATGATGACCCTAGAAAGGACCCTCTATTACAGGAGCTGATACTATTTAAGCGATTTGAAAGAATTGAAGTGGTAGTAGATTCCGAAACCATGCGCCCCACGCAGTACAACCATATTGTACAATTGTTTTGCTTCAATGATCGAAATATTGTAAATATTGTTATTATCAAGGAAAAAATGTACAGTTTGAAATGCAATCATCTTACGACGAATCTTGTGCTCTATGAAAAAGAAAACAAGGAAAGCAAAGTTTTTGTCAGAGTAGCAAACAATATTGTGTCTCGCCGTGAGTATAAAATATTCGACAGAAATCGTTCATTTATCCTGGACATATCCTGGACATACAGCAATCGAGAGTATTTTTCGCAAACAAGTAATTCCAAATGAAATCGACAAATGACAAAACATGAGTATTTTTGATTCGAATGAAAGTGTGTATTCCGTTTGGGTTAGAAGAAATATGAGTTTTCCACAGCAATTGGGAATTTTTTGACTCAAGCGTAACTTTTGAAAAGGGCGTATCAATTTGAGTAAGAGAAATCTTTGACAATTTATATCTCAAAAAATATCAGTCGTACCGAAATAGTGTGTTAGAAAGAGTTATAGAGTATTGTTGGCTTAATTTGAAAAAAAAAATATACACTGAGAAAAAATAGTACTCTTTTTTTATTTACAAAATAAAATTTTAATTTGCGATATCAAAAAATATGTATTTTTTTTTTATATATTTTTCATTTTTTTCATGTAAAATAGAAGTCATGTAGAAAATTTAAAAAAGATGGTAAAACTATTTTTGACGAAAATTGTGGAACATCGAATTTTTAGGAAGTTTCGAAACTTCGAAATGTTGTATGTTAGCAATCATTCTTAGCGACAAATTATGAATTCTGATGTGATTTAAAACAAAAAAGGTTATTATCAATCTCCTTTTAAATGCAACCATTCTCGAGATATTTAAAAAATATTTCTAATTTATAATCTTTTTTATAGTAAATAATCTCTTTTAATATGTTCATGTTCATGAAATTTTATGAGTTTTCTTATAATTTCCAACATTTTTTTTGATTGATTGAAGTTTGTATTAAGATAAAAAAGATTTTTTTAGTTTCGCTACGTTTTATATTAACACACATGTCTTCGAATGTTTCGTAACGTAACTCCTAAACATATGTCTTTACCATATACGATGTATTTGGAAAAGTTGTTGGAAATTATAAGTGAATTCATAAAATCTCATGAAAATGATGGTATAACACGACAAACATATTTAAAGGGCCTATTTACTATTAAAAAGACAATAAATTACAAATTTTTTTTAAATATCTCGAGAGTGGCTACATTTAGAAGAAGATTGATAATAACCTTTTTTGTTTTAAATAACATCAGGATTCATAATTTGTGATTAAAAATGACTGCTAACATACAAAAACTCGAAGTTTCGAAAATTCCTAGAAATTGGATGTTCCACAAAGTTCGTCAAAAATAGTTTTACCATCTGGGGCCCATTTTTTAATTTTATACATGACTTCTATTTTATATGAAAAAATTGAAAAAATATAAAATAATACATATTTTTTGATATCGCAAATTAAAATTTTATTTTGTAAATAAAAAAAGAGTACTAATTTTTCTTCTCAGTGTTTTTTTTTTCAAATTAAGCCAACAATACTCTATAACTCTTTCTAACACACTATTCCGGTACGACTCATATTTTTTGAGATATAAATTATCAAAGATTTCTCTTACTCCAATCGATACGCCCTTTTCAAAAGTTACGCTTGAGTCAAAAACTGAACCATGATGATGTATTTGGAAAAATTGTTGGAAATTATAAGCAAATTCATAAAATTTCATGAACATGACGGTATAACACGACAAACATATTGAAAGGGATTATTTACTATAAAAAAAGACAATAAATTACAAATATTTTTTTTAAATATTTCGAGAATGGCTACATTTAGGAGGAGATTGATAATAACCTTTTTGTTTTAAATCACATCAGGATTCATAATTTGTGGCTAAAAATGATTGTTAACATACAAAAATTCGAAGTTTCGAAAATTCCTAAAAATTCGATGTTCCACAAAGTTTGTCAAAAATAGTTTTACCATCTTGGGCCCATTTTTTAAATTTACTGCATGACTTCTATTTTGTACGAAAAAAATTTAAAAACAAATAAAAAAATATGTATTTTGGATATTGCAAATTGAATTTTTATTTTGTAAAGAAAAAAAAGATTACTGATTTTTTTTCTCAATGTACATTACTTTCATATTCAACCATCAACACTCTATAACTCTTTCTAAGACACTATTTCGATACGACTCATAGTTTTTGAGATATAAATTATCAAAGATTTCTCTTACTAAAATCGATACGCCCTTTCCAAAAGTAACGCTTAAGTCAAAAAATTCTCAATTGCTGTAAAAAATTCATATTTCTTCCAACCCAAACGGAATACACACTTTCATTGGAATCAAAAATAAAAGTTTTTAAAATCTGCATTTTTAGGACGATTTCATTTGGAATTGCTGAAACCAAGAAGTCGTTATGAAACTGATGAGAAATTTGGAAAGGCAAAGCCGTTGTTGTAATTTGATGAAAGTTTTCAGCAAAAAAAGATACTGGCAAAAATTGTTGAAATTCAATGAATTGTAGTAACTGAAATTAGAATGTTATTCCAAAACTAAAGCACTAAAAAAACAAACAAACGGAAATGAGAGTATATAGAGGCGTATAGAGGCGTTTGGTAAGCATCCCACAATTAACCACGTTCACACCTAACGTGCGAGCAAGCAAGCGAGACGCCAACAGTGAAGCGTTAAACAGGGCATAAATTGTCTATTGTTCATCCGCGGCTCATGCAAACGATGATTGTAACTCGTCCGTCGTGAAGCCCCGACTGACTGACTGACGTTACCCGCAGCCGCGTGTGGCAGCATAATAAAATGCTGCTGTTATGCTGAGCGATCCCGCTAACCACATCCGCAACGAGCGCGCTGCGGGATTACGGCGTTCGTATGCCCACTACTGGTCCCCAGATTATATAACTCTATGTGGTGATTCCAGTTCGCCGCCGGTGACCTCGCGATGCATCGGCCTTAATTGCTGGTTTATGTCCATAATCATCATTTGAATCATTTTCGCGCTCGAACATTGATTGAATTTAAGAATCGTGCGGGACTCATAGCGTAAGGGCGACCGGAAGCTATTCACCATCATTACGGAGCGATTTCTTCGAAGCTCACGAAGATTCGGAGAATCTTCAATCCCCGACGAAACTCATCTTGCTGCAATCGGTAGATTTACCACCCAAGACGAATAACACACATCGCACACAGGTTAGCTGCGGGGGCCGGCAACACAGACTGAAAGGGATTCATCTGGGATTGTGGCGGGTCTGTTGCGGTGGAACATAAATCTTGCTTCGGCAACATCCGAACCGTGTTCTCCTCTGCCAAGGTACCAAGGTGTGTTTTTTTCTTCCGGGATATATTTGTTTATAGAGTTGAGCTTCAAGCGAGATTTGTTTGTTGTGTTTTCCCCCGACAGAAAAAATGCGTTCAGTGGGGGGAGCGCTCTTTTTTTTTCTTCGAGTTATCTGGAATTCGATGAAATAGAATAAAAGGGAACTAATGCCGGAAAAAAGGCGGGTGGGAAGTTCAGTGGCACCATCGCACACACACATACAGGTTGATTTAATTCTAATTAAAAATAGTTTTATAAACCGTTCTTTTTCCGAACAAAGTTTGATTGCACTTTTGCTGCACTATTTGGTGGTCGTCTTCTCGTCCGCCTTGAGCCTTGAGAAGAGGAAATGAACTGGGATAAAACCACAATCGACGTTTCTGCAAGTTTGGGATTATCCCGTGAGTAGCATTGCATCTCTCCGAAAAGTTCAGCTGTAGCTGTGTTTGTTCTAATGTATTGTATTATAAAGGTGAGCGCATTGCATTCAGAAGTTGAGTGCAGACCTAAATCTTCGCTTTTACGCGAAATCCCTTAACTAATTACAGTGCTGCAGTTGATCGACTCATTCCCATTTGGAGCAAATCGGAACACTGGATGACATGGGAAGCGTGCACCTGTAATTAACATTCGCGCGAAGTAAGCGCTCATTCAAGCCCACCATTCAGGACATCATCGGTTTCAGCTCCTGAAACGCAAAATCATAATTCCCTGCTCACGCAATAAGCAATCACAGTGAGAGTGCTCCCTCTCGAAGCACATCAGTAGTGTACCCAATGCAGCATCCTTTCAGTCCAATAACCACGGCCAATAGCAGCAGCAAAAGCGGCGAAATGTAAATTATGAGGCTCGAGTGCAGAACGGAAAAAGCCATCCTTCCCATTGAGCTGGGGAAGTACGCGCCTCCAAAGGACATAGCGCGGAATCGGTGAAGTGGAATAAATGTGAAGTGTATATCTCTTGAGTTCTCAATGAACATAACTCGAAAGAACGCGACGCGAGTGATGGAGGTACTCCAAGATTATACTCACATACACACTCACACGCACTGAAGGAGTATTGTGTTACACACTCATGACGACGCGGGATGAGCATTGTCGGAAATAACGATAAAAATGAGTGTTTCGGGTTGGGTTTTTGTGAAGAAATTGTTTTTTTTTAAACGCGCTGAATGGAGTTTCTTGAGGTAATAAAGTAAATAATTCCAGTTAGTAAATGGCCGCTTCTTTTTACACCCAAACCAGCGTTGCTGAAAAACATTTCATCTTCGGCAGAACAAATGCTTCTTCGTGTCTTGAAGCGTGAAATGAGCAAATAAGTCATCTGTCTCAAAAGCATTAAAATGTTTGTATGTATGGGAGCAGATATCTCTTTCTTTTTTCTTTTTCATTTTTTCCAATCCCAAAAGATTGCACCCAAAAAAAGCCCAAACGATGTCAACAGGGATCGAACCAAGGCCGGCTGGAATACAAGGCTGTTTCCACGACCACGTTATTCACATAACTACTGGTATTGTTGGGTAAATACGAGATAATATTACAATTCATTATAAAATGAAGTTAAAAAGTGTTTTCTAAGAGTAAAAAGGAGGGCCTCACGTGAATCTATATCTATCTCGGTCTGGGCTGTATATGTGGCAAAGTACAAGGAAAGCTTTAATGCGTGCATATTTGTAACGTGTCTCTTGTTTCGCTCTCTCATATTGAACTTATATTAGAATATTATACAAATATGTTATACAAATGCTATACCAGTATTTGAGAGTCATGACATTTTCTGTTATTTTTAGGCTCAAATGTGAAAATCTTGCTTTTGACCAAGAAAGCCAAAGCTCTCAAATTTTCAAAATTTCACAGTAAATACCGTGCTCGAACGTTACCGGGAAACTTTGCGGCGACCGATCGATTAATATGTCTGTAGAGACGGTTTTATTAGTATGGATTTTTATGTACATGATCCATACAAGAAAACCAGAGAATGTCGAGTTTTTCGTGTTAATGTTGGAATATCTATCCGATTTTTTTTCTCCAAGGGTTTGTTATCGAAAATAGAAAGTATCAATCATTATTGGTTCCGGATTCTTGATATCACTACAGCTGTTACAACCCACTTGAAGTTCAGTTCGATTCATATAACAAACGCACCATTTGGAATATTGAACAAATTGAATTTACGGGTTTTTAACACTCGCAAAAACTCAATTCAAAATGCAATTGTCATCAAAGTCCTACGTCAAGTTTCCGTGCGTGCCTTCAGGCACAGACCCATCTACTTTTTCCGTTTCTTTAGAGCATGTTTCGTACGGTACAGATTACAGATTTTCTTAATAACGTACAGATAGTTATTTTTTTTTTCTGGGTGTGAAATTTATACAGGGTCTTCCAGAATCAACGCTTACGCAACCAATTTTAATAACTTCTACAAAAGTGAACCGATTTTTATTTTTAAAAAACGAAAATAAAGCTCATTTTAGGACATTTTCGATGTGACCTTTTTTCGATAACGCGTTTTAAAGGGTGAATAAAATTCTTCATGCACAACTCTAACATTACGACTTCGATGCTGTTGAAAATCCGAGTTATTTATTTTTTAAGTTCCACTTTAAGATACACGTTCTGCTAAATTGTACATCATTTTTCTAAGTGCTATTACTTGAAATCCAGAGAAGTACCATTTGGCATGATATTACTGTTACAGAAAATGAACATATGCAAAAAAGAGAGAAAAAGAGGAAGAAAGAGAGAGAGAGATAGATAGAGAGAAAGGGAGAAATAGAGAGAGAGAGAAAGGGAGAGAGAGAAAGAGAGAGAGGCAGAAAGAGAAAGAGAGAGAGAGAGAGAGAGAAAGAGAGAGAGAAAAAGAGAGAGAGAGAGAGAGAGAGAGAGAGAGGGAGAGAGATAAGGAGAGAGAGAGGGAGAGAGAGAAGGAGAGAGAGAGGGAGAGAGAGAGGGAGAGAGAGAAGGAGAGAGAGAGGGAGAGAGAGAGGGAGAGAGAGAGAAGGAGAGAGAAAGAGGGAAAGAGAGGGAAAGGCCAATCGATTACTCATTGGCAATAAAACGGAGGAAGCTTAAACAAATCTCGACACGTGACAAGTAAATAAATCATCAAATTTCTCAATGTTTACAATGTTAATCATAAAAAGTTCTTTAAAAAAAATCACAATAAATATCGCCGAAAACTGGGCAAAAGAGGTTGATGATTTTTTGTTCCAAAAAGCGGTGGCGAAATATCACTATGGGTTTCCGGTTACCAACAGATTTTTATTGGCATTTCGTCAATCTACCAAACCTGAGCATGGTAGCATGAAATGAGTACTATGATCTGTATACAGTGTGTCAATTAAGTTTCTGGACTCAAAATATTGGGTTTCCCAAAAATTAATTTCCGATTTTTTCATTACAAACTAATAAATAAACTGCGTAAATTTCTAAATCAGTGTAAAAATCTAACGAACAGTAAATTATAAGTTCAAAATAACAATTGATTAACCCGAGCATGTTGTCTGGTCGTGTATCCGGTTCCATGCTGCTCGCTCTCAGCTCTCTAGAGCACTGATAGCACAAGGCAGACAATCGGATATCCCCGTCCGGGATATCTTAGGTAGCCGGGATCCTGATCTTCTGCTTCATGCTTCATCTATACCTGTTCCTCAGAAACGCCGATGTCAACGTTTAATGATGTTTCCTTCGTTGTGTCCCCGTTTCATATCCCTCCTATCCGATCGATAAACTTTTACTTAGCCGCGGCAATACATACACACACTCTTTACATATGCACGGGCCGAAGGTTGTGCAGTCCTCTGATTATTCAACAAGAGCCAAAGGTTGTACCGCTCATGACAACTCTACACGAGCTGATGATTGCGCCGGCTAGTGACCATTCTATCCTGGATTCCTCGAGTCGAGAAAGACGCACCACGCTAGATATGGGGTACAGACTAGGGGGGCGTTGCTGATTAATGGTCAGCTGCATCCCAATACGAAGTATCCCGTGTCGGGCACACGTACAGAGCATCGAAGTAAATTCCTAAAACTTCGTAAAAAACGCGTAAAAAGCGACTTCAGTGTATCGGGAAGAAATAAAAAATCGAATTCTTTCTTTTTTTTTTCAAATATTTTATGAAATAACACAATTTTTTACCACCTTATTAGATTAGAATTAGAATTTGAATTAGAATTTGATTCCTATAACGTTTCTGTAGGACCTTTAAATGCAGAGATATGTTTGTTTGAATAAAAGAAATTCCCCTTCATCTTCGGTGGTTAATAGTTCAATCTGTAATGATTACATCGCAAATCGAAAGGCTGATTTCGTTGGAAAGTTACAGCCAAAATTATGAAGTCACCTCAAGGGATATAGTATTGCTGTACGAATTCTTAAACGTGTTTTTCTCGAAACCCTGTTTTTTCAGCTGGTGGTATCGATTATCTGAAGCGTTACATAGCCGTTTCTCGATATTTCACGTTTTAGATTTTTCATGAGCTTCACCGCAACATCGATATTCCATGAAAAATAGCTCATTTTTAACAAAAATGGCCGCCATTTTGGATTTTTTTTTATTTTTTAGAAATACCTATATGTTACGCTTTAGATATTTTTCTAAAGTTTCAAATATTGCTTCATTATATTCATTATATTGCTTGAGATCAAATACCACCAGCAAGGTACCGAGTTTCAGACAGCATCTACGCATCGAGCTGTCAACAGCGTAATAATCATTATTCGTGCACTCAAAAAATTGAAAATACATCTTCTAATATACTTTAAACAATAACCAAAATACCCAAATACTTTACATCATTCCTAACATACAAAAAAAAATCACGAAAATTCATTATTTATCGACCTTCCAGAGAGGCAGGAGGCATTGAATAGAAAAATGAATGGAAATGCCTTGAAATTCGGTGTACGGGGGTTTCCGAAGGTGCTGAATCTATTGTTTGGACATTTTGGTTATGAACCACAAAGCAAGGGCAAAGGAAGGGGGTAAAATTTGAAATTTTTTTATTTGGAAAAACAAAATTTCTATGTATTTATGGCATTTTTTCGCAAAGTTGCAAGAAGTGACAAAAAGTCATAAAGGAAAAGTGTAGACGGGACCCTAAGGAAAACATATTTTTATGAAAAATTTTGGAAAAATTTGGAGAATTTTTTGTACGTTTATTTTTGTATAAATTCAATGTAGAATATGTGCTTACTTTCAAACACTCATTTCACAACTTCAAAATTTTTTAAACTTAAAAAGGAATACTTTCGAATTTGTATAAAATTCTCTATCACATTATTTATTAACGTATTTTGTAGCACTTGTTTATCGCTACACTGGTTCACTGCATCAAACACTACGTTGCCACGAAAATTTGAAACGCCACCGAAATCGCCAAGAACACTGTTACCATATGGGTATTGGTGTAATGTGATGTTGGGTGTTTCAATTTTGCGAAAATCAAAGAGAGGTTATTGGTTGTATGTACAGACAGAAACAACTCTTCATGATATATTTTTTTTTTTCACTCAATTGAAATATGAAAAATAATACGGGAAAAATTGTAATTGAAAATTTTAGGATTTTGGCGCCCCAAAGGGTCAGCGACCCCGGCCGGGTTTGCCGCCCGCACCCTACGCTACTGAGTTCACTTAAGAACACCGTTTCATCCCAGCTGTTCGAAAAATCACATGACATCTTTGATAACTTTTCATGGCTTTGGAAAGTAACCATATGCTAATGTTTTGGCTAAGTTTAGCTTAGTTTATTAGCAACCACTTACCATAAATTCCATTCAATTTTATATAACTTTGTTGTGCCAAAAATTTGATTTGCAGCAAGTATGTGCGGATAGGTGAATGAATTGAGGGTTCTTCTTAGAGACATTCATCCTCCTGTGCTTGTTCCTCTCGAAAAAGAAAACAAAACTAATCGTCTGAATCCTTTGACGTTGCCAAGAATTATAAACAGTGAGAACATAATTTATCTATACGAAACATCGTTTTCCGAAAAGCAAACACTGACTAACTGAAACGTTTCAAGAATTTTGTAAGGAGAAAAACTGGTGGGTAATGTCGGTGACATAACCGGAGAGACGTAAGACTACATCAAAGGATGAAAATTTAAATAACTTATACCATATCTATATAGGATAATTGTACATTATTTACTGGAGTTTTCGAAATTGCATTTCGATTTGCGATGTTATCATTATTGAACAAATCACCATCAAAGACGAAGGGCGAAATTCTTCATTCAAACAAAAATATCGTTGTATTGATGAAACATTCTACAGGAACGTTATGGCAATCAAATGAAAGCTGGTTAATAAGGCTTTCAACCGAAGCATTGATTGTTATTTCTTAAAATAAGTTAGAGCAGCCAAGCGGAGGAAACAACTTTGAATAATAGAATCAACAAAATTAGAGTAACTTGTTTGACCGTTCATTTCCACTACCAGTCCCGACATGTAATTGACACACTGCGCATTTATGAAGTGTATCACACAGCGAGTCAACGGAAATAGCTCATCATTGAATAAAAAACCACCGAGTGAATGGAAGATAAAAGGTAACTGCAACCTTTTTGAATGAAGCATCCGTGAAACCCATAAATGATAATGCCCGTATTTCAATATGAATGGTGATATTTTCATCCTTAGCTCGCGATATTGCTTTTTTGTTTTAGATCCAGAAAACTTTCGATATTGCTTTCTTGTGCTTCACGTCTCATCAAGATTTTGTTTTCCCCTCTCATGCAGGTCCCCCAAAACAATGCACGATTACGGATCAGAATCCCAGACGTAAAAAAGTTAATACCAGTGCTTTCACATCCACTTTTTTTTTTATTTGCATTCCATTTTCAGTCGTCACTTTTTGGCACAATCGAATCTCACCATTTCAATTACCGGCTGCCGGATTGTTTTGCGCAGGGAAGATAACACGGAAGCGAAATCGAGGCAAAACACAGTTCACAGAATGTAAAATTTGAAAAGTGGCGTTGAACAAAAGGATTATATCCATCGAACCAGAAGTGTGGTAAGTAAGGTAAGATTGTAAGATTTTCCTCCCCTACCCAGGAAATTGCCTTGCACAGAGATAGAAGCTATCCGGCGTTCCGTAAAAAACGAATCTAAACAATCTGTATATCCATTTTCCCCCCGGGCCTTGGGAAAGCTATGACGGTGTCTGTCGCTTTGGGGACGTGCGCGCGGAGAAGTCTCGTGATGTATATTTTCAAAGTTTGATTTGTATAATTTCTTTCGGAGCGTTTAATGTTCTCCCGTCATTCAATTGCTTCCATCATCTTCTGCCATCGATTGCGTGAAGACATATATATTTTTTTTACGGAAGGAGGGGGGAAGCGCATAATTCAAGCGCTGGGGTGTTGTGTTGTTTTTATCATCTCAACTGGGACTTCTGTGCGTTCACCTCGACGGACTTACGTGGCGGCGGTTTCGTGTCAGCGCTGCTGTGTGTTGTATATCCATCCGGCATGGACTAAACAAAAACACAGAGGATGAGTATGAGTAGCGTGAGGTATAGATTACAAGTCTCCGTCGTCAGAAACACCAGACGCACCAGCAAACCGAACGAGTTGGATAATATACAACAGCACAACGCAACACACACCGGCTGGTATAATTATTTTAAGTACGGGAATGGTTTTCGGGACCAAGAAGAAGAATGAAGACAATAAAACAACTAACCTGACTGATGGGTGGAGTAGAGAAATGTAAACGACGCCAGGCCGACTCATCATTGTGTCGTAGTTTATTATTTCTTGCTTTCCTTCACAACGAAGAAATGCCTGCTGACGCCTTACGACCAGAGATGCCTGATCAACTGGAATATCCCTGAACTCTATGAACATTGTTTGACATATTCCATCGCTAAAGACGTTGTAATATCCGTTGTTGATTCAAAAGATCATTCAATCTGAACTTCAGAAAGAATCGAGAATTCTAGAACATCTAACATAACATGAAAAATTTTTGTATTTAATAATTCTGAAGACATTGAACCTTTTGGGACATATCTCAATCCTACTTTCGTAAAAACTCTACCTTATTGACACAAAAAATGATCTGTCATCCCTGCCCATGAGTAAAATAATAAAGGTAAGCTAATGAGCAGAATTTCAGAATTTTCAAAATTCTCAGATTTAGTAGCAAAATTTTAATCAATCCTTAAGATTCTTCACGCAGTCATGATTCTGTGGTCTTGAAACCACCAATCAACTCCCCAAACAACAATTGAGAACGAATGGAAGGTATTTGAAAGGGGTTCCACACGCACAGGAAATGTGCGGAACACTTGGTGCCACCCGAATTATTCATATCTCTAAATAATATTCTCTTGAAAGTGCATTCCACGTTCATGAACAGGGAAAATTCTTACATATTTTGCCCCTCAAACATGGGACGCGGCGCAGCACATGTGGAAGTGATAAATTATCTGTTTTCTCGTAATTTTTTTTGTCCGATCATCTTTTTGTTTTTGGCTTTCTTTTGAAAGGGAATGGCTTTCCGAAAAAGGGGGTGTGAAACAAATTCGAGGACGAGTGCGCCTCGCGTGTGATGCATTGGTTGGCTATATGTATGACGACGCGACGCATATGGGAAGTTAAATTTATGTGAACTATTATCGGAGGAAACATGTTGTCGTTAACAACATTTGCCACCATCTTCGAGGGAGCGAGGGGGATGTGCACAAAAGATGATCCTCGGCTGTTTGGATATTGGAAAGAAAGTTTAATGAAATTCGACTGCTGTGGAAGGTAGGCATAATCAGGCAGAGGGAGTGAGCAGCAGCAACGTCTAGTCGTCGGCACATGGAACACATTCGTCACTTAAACGGTATCGGTGGGGACTGTGGAATAAATTCCGGCAATTTTCCGGAATGATAGGCACATTGTTAAACACTCGATTTCCCGGGAAATAACAAACAATTACGATGCAATCAGAATGATTTACAGACAGAAGCGGCCATCGTTTACTATCCCGCGTTTGTTTGGTGCATTACCTGGAAAGAGACAAAAGATAGAAAAACTTATTAAGAGAAGCGAAACATTGATGGCGCAATGAAAAAAATATTCTTCGTGTTCGTGAAAAAATGATTGCATGTAGATGGAAAACAAAACATTTAAAACTCTTTAGTTTCCAACTGATGTTTGTTTTCCTAAGCGATACTTGATGTGGCAAAAGTATTGTGAGACAGGATCTCTCGTATTATTTTAAAGTCTTGCTTGGTTCAGAAAGAATATTTTTTCGATAACAAGTCCATGAATAGGAGTATGCGATTGCAGCTAAATGTCTATACCATGGGGAATTGACCCTAACACTTTATCGGCGGTTGTTTAAGGTTTGCTAAAAACTTGTTTCTAAAACAAAAGGAAAAGAAATAAAATATCTTGTTTCAACATTCATGAAACAATGTTCTAGGAAGATTTGCTTATTACCTAATCAAATGACCAATTGTATTACTGTGTTCTTGAGTTTAGTACATGAGGCTTGGTATGGAACGTGGTTAACACTCAATTATTTTTAAATTTAAATTTAAAATGTCGGGTGGGTGATGTCGGGAACATAAACGGAGAGACGCTGGTGGCAACTATAGCAATCCTGGTACAAACGGAATTTCACCTTCAGTTTTAAATCGAAAAACACAGCTCTCACTGCTGGAAAAAAGCCAAAAGCCAATGTACACTTCTTAGCTGCTCTCCGTCATTGATCTGAACCAGTGAAATTGCACAAAGAACACTCAAAATGACGCTTGGGAGTAGCAAACCATTCCTTACAGTCACCAGCGAAAGAGAAGGAATATTAGTATAATATTCGTGGTCAGAAGGGCGTGGTTCCCATGCGATTTTCATGAAAGGGATAGTTGTTAGTGGGAAGAGGTAAGAATCAGGATTCACTGAGGAAAGTGATTATGATTATGTAAACGCGAATTATCGAACACCCGACAAAATTAGAATCCGAAAATATTATATAATATGCCGTATCACGTGACAGTGACTCTTTAGGTAACCTGAGAAGGAAAGCCTGTACAATGAATTGAACCAGCAATAAACTCTATTATTTATCGCACGTACTTTTTATCAAAATCCAATCGCGACGGCGGAGGGTAATCTGAGAAGGTAGCCTAGGAACAATTATCCCGGCAATATGTTTCGATATGCATCGCGCGTACACTTTATAGAAATCTAATTGCGACGGCGAAAAGTTATATTATGCGAAACCTGAGAAGGTAGTCAAAAGAACTTTTTAGTCATTGCTTCGCAATAGTTTCAGGTTCAATTTCGGACATGTTACTATCTGTCATCCGTTATCCGAAAATAATTGAGCAGTGAAATTTATCCATGTTCTACTGGCCGTAGAATATTGACTGGCACAGGGGTGGGGCTTGCGACGCAATGTTTCGCCCAGGGTTGGCACATTTAATTCTGTATTTTTTTTTCGAAAGAATCTGTATATCTGTATTTTTAGCCAAAAAATCTATATCGAAAAATTAATGAAAAAAAAAAGTTCATTTTCACTTTGAACTTATTTTCCTTATTTATGAGCTCGTCTCAATACAAGAAAATAAATCATAGAAAAGTTTTATTCAGTTAAATTCTAAAATCTCTATACATGGTTTTGTTGAATTTTGCCTTCAAATTTTCCTTCAATTTCATCCTTGACGCTTCTCCTCGAGCCTATACATAGTTCTTGTCTATAAACTACGTCAATGAATTGAGGAAATTGGCGCATAAAATCATTAATATTTGGTAGTTTGACGGAAATTTTAAGGGGTTTATCAAGGCCGCAGTGTTTCACGAGTTCAGTATAGAAGACTATATATAGACAATTCGATTTGAAGGTCAGCTTCCTAGCTACATCCAATCCTTTTTCTAGCTTTTTCTGTATCGATATCAACGCAAACCATCATCTTCTGTAAAATTTGTATATTCTGTATTTTTGATGAAAATCTGTAATTCTGCACATACAGATTCTGTATCTGAAATTTGGCGAAAAATCTGTAAAATACAGAATATTCTGTATCGCTTATTTCTAGTTTTTTGTTACTGACGAATTGCGAAAATCCAACTTTGAAACTTTAGGTCTTCGAATCTTGGATTTTGATTTTTTGATTTTTATGAAATCGGAAATTAAATTTATGGTTTTCCGATTTTTTGGAGGTTTTCGATTCTGGATTTTCAAATTTCTGATTCTTTATCAATGGATTTTAGATTCTAAATGTTAAGATTCTAGATTTTTGGATTATTGCATTTTACATGCAATTCACGGAAACCCATTAACAGTTTACCTTTGCACTTTAAGACTTTAGGTTCTCAATTCTCGGAATTCAGATTTTTCTATTCAATTTTTCGAATTTTTTTAGTTTCAGATTCTTGGAGTTTCGGATTTTAAATTTATATGATTTCGAATGCTCAGATTTCAGATCCTAGATTTTTTTAATCTTATGCATAAATAAATTTTAAATTTTTGACATGAGATTTGTGAAAAACCACAATTAGCTCACGATTGCATTTTGAGACCTAAGACTCAAATTTTTAAATTTCGGATTCAAAATTTTTTTAATAGGAATTCATGGGTTTTAGATTGTTGAGTTTTGTTGTTGTTGTTGAATTTTAGAATTTGTGGATTTGATTTTTTTGTTAGTTTTAGTTTGCTCTATTCCAGATATTTGGGATTTAATTCTCCAAAATCATAGATCTTGGATGAATGAACTTTGGAACTAGACTCTTTGGATTCTATAATTTTGACTAATGAATTGTAGATAGATTCTTGGATTTTGGATTATAGGTTTTAAAATTTTTGGGTTTTGAATTTGAATATATTTTTATGTTATTTTCAGATTTAGCATTTTTGTATTTTTATTTTGGTTTTTTACTTATTTGTTATTTGTTCACCATTTATTTATAGTTTTTTATCTAGTTATTATATTCATATATTTTTTTATTTAACATTTATGGGTTTTAGATCTCTTGGATGAATGGAATTTTGATTTGAAATGTGCGACTTAAGAAAAACAATAAACAACTTATGATTTTCCATTTTCTAATTTAGATCTTTTGAACATTGGTTTGGGAGTTTAGATTTTTCGCTTTTATATACGCGGACCCCATTATATACAGTTTTTGATTTCTATTCACTGTATATAATCGAATCCTGTATATAATCGAGTCAATTTTTTTCTTTATTTGTTTTTTTTTTGCATTTATTTTTCGTTTTTTGAAAATAGAAGAGGAATTTGATTTTTGATTGATTTTGATTGATAAAGTCAGAAAACACCTTTTTCACATGAAAAAAAATAATTTATCCAAATTCTCTCAGGAGGTGATAGACGGTCATATTTGATGAAAAAAATCCTCCTACGCATATGTTCGAATTGCAACAATGACAGAGTTATAACTTTTTTTTTGTTTCGGACTCTGTTGCCTCAAACTGGCTCTACATTGAAAAGTACGCTACGGAGGACGATTCTATTGCTTTCGTTTGAAAGATGAGAAAAATTAGTACAGGATATAGTAGTGGAACAACTAAATTAGTGGATTTTGATAACATTTTGGAAGTGAAACACTTAAAACTTAATAATTTTTAATATGTTATTATTGATTTTATCCTAAAAATTTATATCAAACTAGGTTGTTTCTATCAATTAAATTGAAGTTCTTTAACCCCTCTACGATTTGTTCTTTGACGCACAACTTTTATCTTTCTTAATTTAGCTGCATTATAGATATAAACAATTCCTGGTGAAAATTCAAGCAAAATCTTCAAAAATCACGATTTTTACCACTGTACATGCAATAACCACTTAAACTTCACCTTAACGTTGAAAGATTACATTTCTTCATAAAATAAGCCATATTTGAAATATAAAATAACTGTATATAATCGAGTCCAAAATTGTATACAATCGAATCACATATAATCGAGTCTGTATATAATCGAGTCCGACCTGTATTAGGTTTTTTGTTTATTTTTTAAGATATCAGATTTGCGACTTGCGAGGCCTGACCTGGGATTACATTTTCGGACTTAAAATTTTTGATTTTGAGCTTTTAGGTTATTTGTGTATAAATTCCTGAATTTTAGAGTTTCGACCTTGAATTCTAGATTTTTAGGTTTTGGATTTTCGGATTTTTTTAATGTTTTCGGTTTAATGTTTTCGTTATTTTTAGATTTCAAATATTTTCTTTTTTTTTACTTTACATTTTTGGATGTTTAATTTTCTAAAATCTAGGATTGCTAAGATTTTCGAATAAATTTTGAGATATTTTACAATTTTAGATTCTAGATTTTAGACTTACGAAAAACAAATAATATTTTTTGATAATGGGCCTGATCACGAACGTCACTTCACGGTGAAAACGAAATAAGTTGTATGCAATTTGTATGTACTTCTTTCGATTTCACCGTGAAGTGACGTTCGTGAATTGATAATTGATATATTGATAATTGATATGAACTTCAGATAGTTGGGTTCCTAATTCTCTCTATATTCGAATCTATTTTTTTATTGTTGGATCCTTGTTTTCTGAATTTGAGATTCTACATTTTTGAATTTTTATTATTATTATTATTATTTTATTTCAATAGATTGTTGAATTTTAGATGTTTGGATTTTGTTCGACTTTAGAATTTCAAATTTAGGTTTATAAATTTTAATGTTTTGTATGCACGGAGATTTTTAGATTTTAGACTTGCAATTTACGAAAAACATGAGCAATCTATGATTACATTTTGAGTTTATCAATCTTTGGATTTTTTGATTATGAATACCTGGTTTTTGAATTATCGATTCTAGATTATTTTTATCTATGTTTTTAGATTTTCTAAAATTTAAGGTTAATTATTTTTTTATGAAAGCTTCTTGGCTTACGAAAAAAAATTAATTTACTTTTTGATAAAAGATTTTTTAATTCTTCTGGATTTTGATCGATATTTTTGAACTTTAGATTCATGGGTTCTTGATCTTTTATTTTAGAATTCAGTTTTCTTTTTATTGTTGGATTCTAGCTTTCTGTATTTGAAATTTTAGATTTATGATTTTTTAAATATTTTTTATTTCGATAGGTGTTTGGATTTTGTTCAACATTGGAACTTTGAAGTTTGATTTATGAATTTTAGAGTTTTGTATTAATGGATTTTAGATTTTATAACTTGCGATCTACGAAAAACATAACCAATCTGTGATCATATTTTGAGTTTATCAATTTCTGGATTTTTCGATTATAGATTTGTGGATTTTAGAGTTTACTAGATTTTTGTCTTTTCTTTTTAGAGTTTTCTATTTTTGTTCATTGGATCCTAGATTTTTGGGTTTCAGATCTTACATTCTCGAAATTCATTTTTTGTGTTATCATATTTTAAACTTGTGGATTGAAATTTTAAAAATTTTCGATTCAAATTTTTGAATTCTATTGGTATATTTTTTGGTTTATTCGACTTAAGATTATTTAATTCAATTGGTTTTATGAATTTAGAATGTTTTGGGTTGATGAATATTATATTTAAAAAAATAAATATTTGAAAACAATTCACGATTACACTTTGATTTTAGATTTAAATTGGAGATTTTTGAGTTTTTTATTCTAGATCTTATAATTTAAGATTGTTTGTATAACTAGATTTTGTGATTTGGAATTGATGAGTTTTAACTTCTAGATTTCATGGATTTTGGAATTTTGAAATTATTGAATTGTTGATTCTAATTTTTAGATTTTAGATCAGAAGTTTTATAAAATTTATATTTGGTTTTTAAATTTTCTAATGTCAATTTTTAGGATTTCAGATTGTATATTTTTTAAATTTAAAAAAAATTTTAGTTATACATTTTTGGATTTCAAATTGTTGGCCTTTTTTAAATTTAGATTATCAAATGTTGTATTTCATATCCTACATTTTTGGCTTCAAGATGGATTTTAGAATTTTTAATGTTTGATTTATGGATTTGAGTTTTTGCACCGGCCATAAACAATTTACAATTCAACTCTGATTTTCGATTTTCGGATTTGGATTATTGATTTTTAGGTTTTTTGAATTCTATTGGTTTATTTATTGGTTTATTCGACTTAAGATTATTTAATTTAATTGGTTTATGGATTTTTTGAGCTGATGAATATTATATTTAAAAAAATTAAATATTTGAAAACAATTCACGATAACATTTTGATTTTAGATTTAAATTTGAGATTTTTGGGTTTTTTATTCTAGATCTAAGATTGTTTGTATTACTAGATTTTTGGATTTGAAATTAATGGATCTTAACTTCTAGATTTCATGGGTTTTAGAATTTTGAAATTTTTGAATTGTTCATTCTATTTTTTTAAATTTCAAATTAGAAATTTTATAAATTTTTTTTTTGGTTTTTAGATTTTCTAGTATCAAATTTTTGGATTTCAGATTGTATATTTTTTTAATTTTAAATTTTTTAGTTATAGATTTTTGGATTCCAAATTGTTAGACTTTTTTAAATTTTATATCCTACATTTTTGGCTAAAAAAGGCTAATTTTTGCACTGGCCAATTGCGAACCATAAACAATTTACAATTCAACTCTGATTTTCGATTTTTAGATAGTTAGATATTGGATTTTTGAGTTTTAGATTTTTTGAATTATTGGATTTCAGGTTTTTGGAATAAAGAATTTTAGGATTTTCTTTTAAATTTTTAGTAATAGATTGATATTTTTGGATTTTATTGAATGATTGGATTTTAGATCAATTTTGGATTTTTGATAAATGATTCGATCGTGTTTAGTGTCGAATAAAATGAGAATACTAACTTTGATTTTATTCATTGTTCGCATTCTCCCATCATATGCCAAGTAAAATGTAGCCTACATTTCGTCCACCAAATTGTATGGCGATGGTAAGGTTTGGGAATCTGCTACTGATCGATCAATCTTCTCTGATCTTCGCAGCTCAGCAGTTTTGCGAATTAGCTACATGAGCCTTACTCCTTACTCTTAATCCATTTTCCCCGTATCCCCCGCACAAAAAGAGATTTGCCTGTAGTTAGTATTTTGATTTCATTTAAGTTTTCTAACAATGTTTTTGACCTGTGGAAATATGGTAACCGATTATTGATTAGTCACAGATAATATGTTTTCCGCGTACGCGTTTTCATCTGTGACAATTGGGTCAAAGATCGCCTGCCGTTTTTTCTTCAGATTAAACAATGCTTTCTCGTGTTCTCCCCCTAAGTCCATTTGATGTAACATGGAACACCCATTTCCATATTACAATCTCGAAAAAAACAAAAACAATCAGATCCTATTCCCATATCTCACGAAAGTCACGTCCGGCCTAAAAACCTAGTAAAAAAACAAAGTTCTTTTCAGAGTTTATCAGTGCCATTCAGCGTCATACGTTTTCATGTCGACACAGCGTCGAAAGTTTATCCCCCCACTCTGTCTCGCTCTCTATCAAGAACCATTTTTATCAGCACCTCTGGCTTACTTGACAACGAAAGAAAAAATACATCTTCAGCAGCAGCAGCAGCAGATTCGTCCTCCGCATTCGATGCGAGTGGGATGCAATATCTTCGGAGAAAGTGTATTGATCGGTTCGTTCGTTGCAAGCAAGAGTCTTCCTTCTGCAGTAGTTTCCCTGCCATTGGATGCGGGAGATAAATAGCAGTGTACCATTAGCAAACGTTGCCGTTTCGCTTTTTTTTTTCTTGTTGGGAACCCTGAGGGCAACAAGAATTGGGGTCATTGTGATAATATGTATGCTTGGCCGCTGATACCTTTCACCCCCTACTAGAGTGAATTCATGGCTCGATTTTCTTCGCCAATTGTTGCACATGATTTATTGATGTTATGAGTTGCTAGGAGTATATATTGAAATTGACCCAGTGAGAGTATATGAGCAGGTTGAAACTGTACCTATTTTTGACCGAACGTTTCCTAGCCACGCTCCGCAATAGTTACCATTTTCACCGCAATTTTTACCAATTTCAATTTTTGAATTCCGCATTTTTACCCGACTTTTTCCCGCATGATTTCACGAAATTCCCGACTCACAGAAATGAAATTTAATAATATTGTGTCGTTTCGTTAGTTAAAGTTTGATTTTTTAACCCGAATTGCAAATGTTTTTTTTTAACTTTATGTTTCCAAGTTCGGCATGTGAAAAAAATTGGACGTCGTGTATCTCAGCAAAAGATTTTTGCTTGGATATTGGATTCAGGATATACGAACGAAATTGTTTCTGGAATATATGTATCTGGGACCTGAATCGCTTTCAAACGTATGAGATCCACCCTACCTCTACCTACTCCGAATTCAAAAAGTTTCATTTATTAGAGTAGCTGACCAGATCTTCATTGGTCACATCCAAAAATATTCCGAGCATTTCCCGGATACCTTCTATGATCAGTTCCTGAGTTGACCCTAAAAGCCGTAATAAAATTACACAGAAAATCTATCTTGTTAAAAAAAACGCTGAATAAAAATGCTTAGCAGGAATAGGAGCATATGAGACGAGATGAAACAAATAACACGAAGTGAGTAGCATTTTTAATGACCCAGAATCTGACTCCTTTTTCTTTAAAATGCGTCCCAGTTTTACCCCAGAGCCTTGATTTATTTTAAGGACATCGACTCGTATGCTGGATCTACATTTCAACTATCAACTTTATTGAGCGTTATTACAAATCCAGTTCAACTTGCAACACTTTTTGAGCATTTAATTTTCTCTATCATCAAGACTGCATCTCTCTGGGTGTCAACCAACATCTTCGAGTTTCTAGCCTCGTTCGTGCTTTTCGAAGAAAATCCTCTCTCTTCAATGATGCATTGCCATGCGATAGGTTCAGAACTTTTTTCACAAACAAGGTCAACATTGGAAGCTCCTTCTGCGACTGAGCGATAATTTCCATCCAAAAGTTATGCAATCTTTGATCTGTTATTTTATATGCAGATAATATAATTTCATCAGAAGACGTTGGACACAATTGTCCATACTTTTATCTGCACAAACGCCGGGCAAATGTTGTTTATCGACGAATACTTCCAAGCATAACTCCGTCCGTTTCTTCGCTGTATCCGGAAAATTGAAAATCACATCCGGGTTACTACAGTGCGAGAAATTCCTATAAGCGCACATGTATATTTTGGCTGTAAGATTAACTAGATTTATATTTCCAAAATATTTTCATGGGATTTAAATGACCTTCGAACATCAAGTTTATCTTGCCAAGAAAAGTCCCAATCCTATTCTCAACAGTTATTCAGAATGAGAAAAACGTGTTTTCAAGGTAGAAATTCTTATAAGCGCACATCAGACTTTATTCTCAAAGAACGATTTATACATGAAAATGACAGCATTCAATATTTGGTTGGTTTACCATTTTTCAGAATAGTTTCATAGACACGGTTTGGCATTGACTCAATCAGATTATCCAACATTCCATGTGGAATTTTATTCCACTCGTCCGTTACACATCTCTCCAACTCACGAACTGTTGCAAATTGCCGTCCACCACTGTAGACTCGCCTTGCCAGGATTCCCCAGAGATTCTCGATGGGATTGAGATCCGGGCTGCGAGTTGGCCAGTCCATAACCTGAATGTTTCTTTCGGAAAACCATGACAATGATTTTTTGCTTACGTGAATGGCAGCATTATCCTGCTGGAAGATGAAGTTGTCGTCCATAATGTCTTCTGTAAATGGCACCAAAACACTGTCCAGTAGCTCTACATAGTTGTCGGAGTTCATCCTTGTCGAAATAGTGGCGATAGGAGTCTTCCCTTTTCTTGAAAACGCAGCCCACACCATGAGACTTCCACCACCAAAATTCCTGCTCAACTTCACTTCGGGATTTTTTCGTAGATCATGCCAATAATACGCGCAGCAGTCGGGACCATCAAGGTTGAACTTTTTCTCGTCGGAAAAGATCACTTCATCCCACTCTGCCTTCCAATCCATGTGCTGTTTAGCGAAATCCAATCTTGCTTTAATGTGCCTTGGGGTGAGGTTTGGTTTCTTTGCCTTCTTCGTGTAAACCAGATGTCCAGATCCACGCAAAATTTGGGAAACACGTCGTTTGGATATGGGAAGGTCCAGTTCTTGCTTTATTTCCGAAGCATTAAATTTTCCAGTCTCCCCAAGCTGAATGATGCGGTTCCGGTCGCGGTTTGAAATTTTGCAGTTACTTTTATTCTTCCTTCTGATGCCATATTTTGGGCCCTTCTTGAAAAAAATCCGGACCACTGTTTCTCCTCTATCGATCCTCTTTGCTATCTCCCGGTTGCTTATACCAATATCCTTCAATTCGGTTATTAATCTCCGCTCAGTTTCGTCCAAGAACTTTCCTTTCGGCATCGTGCTTCAAATTCAATTGCTTAGCTGATTATCGTTAACTCGTTCTCACGTTACAACCTTACCAGGATGTGTTGAAAAATGGCCAAGATGTTTACATATTGGTGGGAAAATATTTAAAATGCCAGTTGCGCTTATGAGAATTTCGCACCATAATTTTAAAAATGTTTTAGTAAAAAAATATGTTGGCACCAATGATGACTTAAACAACAAAGCTAGTACACATTTAGTCATTAGGAAATCACTACGTAAAAAAGGAATGGTTTTATCTACTATATATCTAGAATTTTCAGAAAACCCAGGTGCGCTTATAGGAATTTCACCCACAGTACATGTTAGCTAACTAGTGCGATATGTCAAAGAGGATTGTATGAACCATTTCTTTGAAAAATCACAGTAGAACTCATTATAGCTGATACGAAATATGAAGACACCTTCATAAGAAATTTTGCGGATTGATTGCGTATTTCGTTGCAAATTCAATTTTAATACTTCCAGGTAGCAGTAAAGGGTGTGTCACATCAAATTGCATCACGGAAAAAACGCTGTAGAAATTTAATTTTTAGGAATTATAATTTCAGCTTTCGCTTATAATCAGATAAGAGTGTATAGATCACGTTGGCCATGCTTCACTGTCAATTTTTCGTAAATTTGGAAAAATGTCGTCGAACGAAAAAGAGCGTCGTGAATTAATCCTGTGCACTCATTTCGAGAATCCGGAGTTGTCACATCGGGACATCGGTAAGATACTGGGAATCGTCCAATCCACGGTCAGCAGAGTACTAAAACGATACTTCGAGAACCTAACCATCGACCGGAAGGTGAAGAACGGCAAAAATGGATGCTCCGTCAGTGAAAAAGATCACAAGCGCGTAGTTAAGCAGTTTAGACGTCATCCGAGAAGTTCGGTCCGGAATGTCGTCAATAAGCTGAATTTGTCAAGTTCATTCGTCCAGCGAACCAAGCAGCGGGAGGGCCTGCGTACATACAAGGTTCAGAAGGCTCCTAACCGCGACGAAAGGCAAAACACGGTGGGGAAGACGCGAGCCCGGAAGCTGTACACCGAAATGCTGACGAAGCCGCATTGCCTGGAAATGGACGACGAAACCTACGTCAAAGCGGACTTTCGTCAGCTGCCGGGCCTGTTGTTCTTCTCCGCAGAGGACAAATTCAGCGTTCCGGAGGAGATTCGCAAGCAGAAACTATCCAAGTTAGCCAAAAAGTACATGGTGTGGCAAGCGATCTGCTCTTGCGAAAAGCGGAGCGCCCCCTTCGTGATGACCGGCACGGTAAACGGGCAGGTTTACCTTAAGGAGTGCCTACAGAAGCGCTTACTACCACTATTGAAGCAGCACGAGGGCCCGACCATCTTCTGGCCGGATCTCGCTTCGTGCCACTATTCAAAGGACGTGTTGGAGTGGTACGAAGCCAACGGGGTCACCTTCGTGCCAAAGGAAATGAACCCGCCCAACGCGCCGGAGCTTCGCCCAATAGAGAAATATTGGGCGATTATGAAACAGGCCCTCCGGAAGAACCCAAAAGTTGTCAAATCGGAGGCGGACTTCAAGAGAAAATGGATTTCTGTTAAAAAAAAAACTACAACCTGACGTTGTACAGAACCTTATGGACGGGGTAAAGAGGAAGGTGCGAGCATACGGGCTTGGGCTTGAAGTATGAATAAAAAGAAAATGCCAAAAGTTTTTTAATAGTTTTTATTTTACTGTCTAATATTTTCAAAAGGATCGGTCTACTGGGCGAATTTCTACAGCGTTTTTTTCGTGATGCAATTTGATGTGACACACCCTTTAGAATGGTTAGATTTCACTTTCAGCCGTTCGGATTTCATAATTTTCTCCATAACAGGTCTCACAAGTCCCGTTAGGTCATCGGAAAGGAAAGGAACCCTTGGTGCCTCTGTCTGGTATTCACGCAAAAACTATTTAACTGTAGATGCTGTCGTAACACAAAAAATAAATTTTAGTTCCAGCAGCCTATATTCCACAGCATGTGCGACAATCTCGTACATCTTTGACCGGAAAACTAATGCCTTTCCTTAAGCTTTTTCTTCTATTGTTTCCTTACCTCGCCGACAGGATTTTTTGAAAAAAGAATTTACATTGCGTAGAAAGTCGTAATGCGCTAAAACACATGCAGTAACTTATTAGAAAGTCGAAAAAAAAACACTGCGCAAAAAAAATCCCGACTTCGTGGAACAATTCCCGACTTTTTCTCGCATTTTCCCGATGTATTTTAATTCCCGACTTTTTCCCGCTTTTCCCGAATGGGTGGCCACCCTCATTGATTGACCGAACAAGCATGCACTCCAGGATTAGAAGGTAGTCATACAAATCTCTCACTGAGTATCTTTTTTCCAGCCAATGACTTTCACGTAATGGCTTTAAGCGTCCAGAGGATGCTTGAACTCTCAAAATAGAGGCGTGTGTCAGAATCACACTCAATGTACAATGGGACTCACCACGCTTCGTGGTTTCTTTTTAATTGCGTCGGGATATTTGATACAGACTTACGGCTTGAGACGCCGGGCGGCTTAATTTGAGTGTGATTCGTTGAAAACATTACATTATGAATCAGCGTATGAATATGAACAAAAGCGCACATTACCTATGCTTGTTATTTGTTTTGCTTTCCGAGGAAGCGGGAAGTTTGCGCTCGAAGGAGTTAATATAATGAGAAATTTGCTCAATTGAGCCTTCCATCAATTATACGGGGATAAGTCGTGATGTGTTTTTATTCCGTTGGACGAAGGGATTCCTCTTAACAGCTCTTTTACACAGTCGGTATAATTTAATTGTGAGCCTTCGCAGCTTCGCGGCAGTTCTTCTGAACAGTAGGCAGCTCCGCTGCGCTCGGACGTGTGTCATCAATTTAAATATAATAAAATTAAATTCGCCTCAATTGAGAAATATTACGTTTGCAGCGTGCGTGTATGCAACGGGCAAATAGAATTAAAACCGCTTGAGTGGCCTCAGAATTTGAAACTAAAATGACACACGCTTTGAAGATCGGTTTCAATTAGTGGTTGTTTTGGCATTGCGGCGCCTCATACATTTTACACTAACAAACAGATATATTGAGCGGTTTGTGTGTCACGCGTGCTGAACAATGTGTACTTCTAAAAGGATCTGGAAGGATTTAGCCTTGACGAAGTATTGTTGCGTGTGCGTCGTTTTAGGTAAATATTTACCGCGGACTACCGTAACAGTTGTGTGTGTCGCAAGAGGTAAATACTCAAACCTTCCTGCACTGAGCCGAACTGAACCAAATATGGTATTTAAATATTTGTTCAGCCTGCGTTATGTACCACCGCCTCCTCATAAACACGCACTGGCCTTCGCGGCTCATTGACTCGCCACAGCGCTGACCTTTGCCAACATAATGCCCGCGAACGGAATGACATTAGACGAGAATTATTTGACTTTGACTAGTGTTCAGAGCCAAGAGCTCGCGAACATTTATTACCCTCTGTTAAACGTCCGTTTTCATCGAACCGTAACCGAAATTTGCACTGTTTGTCCATTGTGGGCTACTGTCGGTGAAATATGGTTGCTGCTGCCGCCTCTCTTCCGGTCTGCTTAAATTCCCATCCGAGAGTGGTAATCAAACGCGCTTTTGCGGTTCCTGCTTCGCGGTTGATACACAAGATCGGCAGCGTAATAAATATTTCATTATGTTAATTCTTTTGGAATCCATTGGCGGAATAGTTCGCCACCACCCCCACAAAACCATCATCGTTATCATCGAAAGCATTCATCATCATGCTGCCCGGTCTCCCCGAAGAGCACGTTCCGTCGTTACGGGAGGAATCGTGATCTTCGACTTCGGCGCTCTCATAAACTCCAGCGACAAACGCACATTTAGCTCATAATATGTTAATGGACCATAAACAGCTTCAGCGTTGCGACAGTGATAGTGTCTAAATCTATTTTACGTCACGAAGACAAAGTTGTCAAGAGTGTTAATTTAGTCGCCATCAGCATAATCGCGCGTGCTCGATTTGTATAGAGACGGTAGCAAGTCACTGTCACCGTTGTCTTTCACCGTTTGAAAACACGGTCAGTTTAATAGATGATACAGACGTTTCGTTTAATTGTACCCAACGAACGCAAACAAGGCTAATTGGCCGTCATTCGATATGGGGCGAAGAATTATGACTAACGACAATGGCGTGTGAATAAATTGACAAATTTTACAATCTGTCGAATTTTACAAGGGATATGCTCCGTCGGTAAGCATGTGTGAAAAGTGGTTTGAATGATTCAGAAGTAATCATTTTATTTTGGATAATCAGGGTGTCGACTCAAAACTCGAACAACACTTCCCTAATATTCCCAGATTTTCCAGTAATTTTTCAGAAAAATTCCAGATGTAGACTAGTAATCAAATTTTCTACTAATACCTAATAGTTCCTAAGATATTTAGTTAACTTAAACAATGAAATTTAAGAACGTCTGTCGATATCTTCCAATGAAAAAATTGTTTGTGATTTTTAAATAAGTTAAACGACGACCGAGAAGTGTCGTAAAACATAAAAAAATAGATTTATTAATACAGTTCAAAGTTCTTTTTTATATATTTTTATTAAGGCTCATATGGCGTCAACCTGACGGGGCCGGGAGTTCAATATTTCGACAATGCTTGCCTTATAACTATGTTAATAATATGTAACCGATTACTCGCGGTTGGCTCGAGGTTAGTATTACAAGTGTTTTCGTAATTGTGATGTTGCTGTCTCCAATGCTCTGTACGTGTGCCCGACACGGGATACTTCCTATTGGGATGCTGCTGACCATTAATCAGCAACGCCCCCCTAGTCTGTCTCCATATCTAGTGTGGTGCGTCTTCTCGACTCCAGGAATCCAGGATAGAATGGTCACTAGCCGGCACAAACATCAGCTCGTGTAGAGTTGTCATAAGCGGTACAACCTTTGGCTCTTGTTGAATGATCAGTGGACTGCACAACCTTTGGCCCGTGCATCTGTAAAGAGTGTGTGTATGTATTGCCGCGACTAAGTAAAAGTTTATAGATCGGATAAGAGGGATATGAAACAGGGACACAACGAAGGAAACATCATTAAACGTTGACATCGGCGTTTCTGAGGAACAGGTATAGATGAAGCAGAAGATCAGGATCACGGCTACCTAAGATATCCCGGACGGGGATATCCGATTGTCTGCCTTTTGCTCTCAGTGCTCTGTGGCTGTGGCTGTTGCCTTGACCGAGAAAATGGAACAGACGGGCTGGGTGCTGCTCCGGGAAGTGCTGAGGACCCCTGGTGCGTAGAAGAACCACGTAAACCAGGAGGTATTGCTTCGGTCTATTCTCAGCATGTTCGATTTGAGGTTTCATTCTAACTTGGGAAGTTTCGGTCTTCTTTCTGGGGAGTGATGGAAAAGAAGTAATTTTTCTTTTCCTGATGGCACCCTGCGATGTACCGGAACTTCCTGCATTGGGAGCGTCAGCAACATGCTCGTCGTTCTGCAGAATGGAGTGGGGATTGTCCTGAGTCGTTGGAACGGAACTCTTAAGCATTTCTGCATAAGTCCTTAAACTCTAGTAGAGAATGAGTAATTTTCATTTTGATTCGGATCAATTTCACGAAACTGTTACTATTTAAACGAAACACTTTTTCTTGCAATCTTTCGGCTTCTGTGCATTTTCAAAATTTTCTTATTTCTTTCAACTTTCCTTGTCTTGGCGAGTTTTTTAATCCATCAATCTATTGATGAATCCGGAGCTACCCAGATTCAAGGGTTTTTCTTCTCCTTCGTAAAAGTCCAGTTGCAGCTCGCGCAATATGACCAATTCACGTTGATAGGTTTGTTCAAATATATAATTCCCAGACCTTCTTTAAAAGCTGCAAGTTAATTTCTGATGCTTGAGAACGTTCCAAGAACATTGACGTCATGTAATTTTTTTTAATTTACCACCTCCATTTATTCTTCATCCCAAAATCTGACATTCAGATGCAACTGCAGCCTCTTTGTAGTCTTGTTCAAAGACTCGTCGAAACCAACGACAAAATATAGCTTACGAAGTTTCATCGAGCTCAGAATTCTCAGCTTTAGAATTCGTGGCAAAGTCTAACATCATCATGAAGCTCATTTTATCAAGTCCTAGCTATACATTCTCAGCTTTTGGTGTTATCAAAATTTTCTAATTACTGCAATAACAAAAATTCTAAATGACGGAATTTAATTTTTTCCAGATTGATGTCGAAATTCCCTGATATTCCCTGATTTTCCCTGACATTATTTTAATTCCCTGATATTCCTTGATTTTCAAGGATTTTCAAGGTAGTCGACACCCTGATAATAAAAAAACATGAGAAGCAAATGAGTTAAAAGTGAAAACACACAAGTGGAAGCACCTACCGTCTGAAACTATGAACGTTATCGACTACAAATGATACATTTGAACAGAGCTCTGAAGGAAAAACGACCTAAATGTGAAAATAGACATGGTAAGATAATTTTACAGCACGACAACGCTAGACTACATGTTCGTGGATCTGTTAAGAATTGTCTAGAAAGAAGAGAAGGAGGAAAAATAGCGAGATAGTTTCGAGAGAGGGGTGAGAGAGGTATATCGAGTGGGTGAATGGTAGATTAAGGATAGAGTGAGAAAGGAGACTTACGATTTCACGAAGGCTATTTGTTCAATTTTTTTAAAAAGTTAAGTGTTTTATTCGGGGGTAAAATGAAAATCTAAACACTGAACATTTGGGAAACAATGAAAGATTTCGATTGCTTTTAAGTCAACCCCCTAATAGATCGCAAAGATGTTTGTATCAATTGATTGAAAATATTTCTATGCAAATATTAAAATAAAGAAAATTATATTTTTCTTGTGATAAACAATTAAATAACTCTAAAATGTCAAACATTATATGACACGTTTTGATTAGTCCAATTCGGGCTTCTCAAATTGTACTGACCAAAGAAGCAATGGAGGAGCAGGAGCGAAAAACAGTTTAAATAATACATCAATAATACACTGCGAAAACAAGAATAGCTATACACCGTGCATATTATTTTATCTTAGAAAAAAGGAAAATCAGCTAGCGAGCATACATGACAGCGTCAGCAAAGCAGTGACATCAACAGAAAGATTTTCAGCAGCTGTTGAAACAGCAAACGAGTTTCAATTTTTATGTTGTTCCGTGAAAAGCAGCGAGTTTCCGCTATCGATCCAACCCACAGTGATGAAATATGGTTAGATTGAGACATCGCATCACAATGTGGAATAATGCTGCTGGTGGAACAAAACATAATCGCCAAGAACAGGAATGAATCAACCATCTTTGGCTGCCTGTATGAAGCAAGATTCTTTCAAGGCCTTCGAAACATTCACTAAAGAATTATTTCGAGAAGTTCGATGCATTCTAAAGTAATACCCAACATAATAAAAAGCAAATTGACTGTTGTATTTTTCCGGAGAGTTCTTGTGTGACTTTAGGAGTGTTTTGGGAATATTGGTGGCTTTTTGCGATCGATCATTTAATTTTCGCGAATTTATGCATTATTTCTAGGTTAAAAGTGACGTCAAAGCGCAGCGAGTTCCAAGTCGGATGTAAATGAGGTATTTTTCAGAGGTGAAAGCATTTTTCTTCGGTTGAAAACCGAATATAAAAATTTGTTCCAATCAAAAAATTACGAAAATTTCTTCATAATGAATTAATTTTCTAGTCACCAAATTAATTTCGGGCGGATTTTGATTTCCTTATTATTGATTGTTTTTGTTTTTTATAGTTTACATGTTCTCGGGAGCAAGGGCGTCATATTTTTTCATATTTTTTCTTGAAGGCTGATGTTTTTTTACAACATATATTCTAAAATCAGAGAGGCGTTATTTTGTGTTCTTCAGTTATGATTTTTCAAATTCAACCGATGGTTCAAAAAATCTATTTTTACCCCTTTTTTCCAACATAAAAACTCATAAATTTTGAACTACTGGACCGAATCATCTGATGGATATATCAAATTAAAGCCTATGAGCTAGTATTGTTTAAACAAAAATCGGGACTAAGAGCACCATAGTATTTTATATTTTTTTTCTTGAAGGCTGAAATATTCTCATAAAACATATCCGAATAACAGAGAGCTGCCTTTTTTCGTTTTTGAGTTATGATTTTTTAAAGTTAACATGTTTTCAGTTTTCATTGTTTCTATGCGACTAGACTACATCTCTGCGACTGGAATCCAATTTTTAGTCAAGTGTAGTATTTTTCAAAGAAGACCAACCCATCGGTTTCAAATTAACATATCGATCATATGAATCAACCCAGCAGTTGAAAAGTCATGATTTATTTAAAAAAAAAACATTTTTTTGGAAAAATGAATTTTCAGACAATCGGCTAGTTTTGAAAAATTATAACTAAAGAACAAAAAATAACGCCTCTCAGAATTTTGTATATGATATGTAAAAAGCTTTCAAGAAAAAATATAAAAGATATAGTGCCCTTGAACCCGAGACCATGAAAACCATGAAAAACAAATACGTTTAATAATTACGAAATTGAATCATTTTTTTGCAAGTATAATATTTTTTCAAAGAAGGCTAGCTAACTGTCTTTCATTCGATATGTCGATTATCTGAGTCGGTACAGTAGTGAAAAAGTGATGAATTTTTGAAAAAAGGAAAACCCTAAAACACCCTAAAATTGAAATGGGCACCCTAATAAAAAAAAATTTAAAAAATGCGGATCTGATATTTTGCGATATGGAACAAAACTACCAATTTGCACGAAAATCTGCGAGCCACTATATCGGTTTGGCATGGAATAGTTGTGTAATTATGGGGCAAGCCTTCGTATTGTTCTCGCGAGGACAAGAATGAATCATGTACCATCACATAGCTCATTTTACAAAACCATTTTACAAAACATGCCCTTCCAGGGGCATAAAAAATCAAATTAAAATAGTTAAATCTAGAAATTTTGAATTCGATTCGTGCTCAAGCAATAAGTATGCTATTAGTTTTATCCATCTTAGGAGAGAAGGGGGGAGAGATCGTGATAAGTTCGAGATAGGACGAGGCAGCAGAGAGGGAAGAGAGGAGTATTTAGAGTGGGTGAGCGGTAGAGTGAGAGAGGAGACTTGGAGGAGGAAATGTGAAGAGTAAGAGGAAGTGAATAGCAAAATATTGAAATGAGTGAGTGTGATGAGTGAAAAACGGGAGAAAGAGCGCATGAAAAAAAAGGGCCTATTGAAAGAAAAAAAAGGGCTCGGATTTTGCTGTAACCTTCGATAATTATTCCTTTTCCAAAAATGTTAGACCTCTGTTTTTTTATCTTCATTCATTCATTATTCGGAACTAGAGCGGTTTGAAGAATCGGCCTTTTGCAAAATACGCTCATACTTCTAATTGAGAGCTTTAAATATGTTTATTCTTCGTGCTTTTAAGATGTCCAACTCAAAGAGACTTCAGCTTTTTACATTTTTCGGAAAACTACCCAAACAAAATCTCTTATTCCGGAAACCAACTCACTTTTGACATAGGACTACGTCTAACAGAAATATATCGGGGGAAATCCTATCAATGAACATGTAGAAAACAATGATTTCTAATGCTTATAACTCGACCATTTCTTCATGGATCACTAAGATATTTTTGATTCAATTGTTCAAAAAATATTACGCATCTATTAATATAAAGAAAACTATATTTTTTCTTGAAATAAACAATTGAATATTTGTATTGAAAAACAGTTCACACGTTGACTGCCTCGTCAGTCACCGGTGACTGACACCGAGTTTTCGCTCAGGCTGCGTCAGTCACCGGTGAATGGCAGTATAACATACGATAATAATGGTATCTAATATAACCATATAAGCTTATAAGCTTTCCCTTTCGAACAAAAATATCTATCACTACGATAACAAACGATGACCCTAATACGTTTAAAAATTTCTATAGATTCGCTATAAAACCGTAAAAAAATATGCAAAAACAATCGTAGCTATCCACCATGCATATCATTCTATCCAAGAGGCATAAGAAAATAAGAAATGAAGTAATATCCAAAATAACAAAAATCAAATTGACCTTCATTTTTTTTTTGCCTAGGAAATTCTTGTGTGAATCTAAGAGTGTTTCGAGCTTATTAACGCGTTCCAAGTTTGATGTGAATAAGATGTTTTTAAGAGATGAAAGCTATTTTCTTTGGTTGAAAACTGAAGGTGCAACTTTATTCCAAAACATAAACAACAAAAATTTCATAAGTAAGTGGTCAACAGCATTTCATAAGGCTAACATGGAGTTTATACAGCGCAAGTTGATATCCACGTCGACATAGACAGTTACGAAATGGGCGAAAATTGCATGCGAATGAGAATTTATTTCATGGCGACTTCAGTATGAATTGTGCGGTAAGATTTCCTCAACTTTGTTATCGTTTTATACCAGTGATAAAGTATGGTGATAAAGTGTGTAATGAAAATAAGTGTTCGTGTAAAACAGGGATTCTCAAAGTGGTCGGCATCGACCCCTTGGGGTCAATGTCAGTTTCCCAGGGATGGAAAAATGACACAAATTCATATTTGAAACTTTCAGGATGTTTTTCGTGAACCAACTTGTTATAAGAATGATTAATATTTTAATGGAAAGTATTATTGCTGTAATTTGTATTAATAATTATTAAGTATTCGAAATAGGTGCCATCCAAGTAATTACAATACTAATTTGATTCCCTAACGTGAATACACGTGAATGCACCCCCCAAAAACCTTCTTGACCGAACTCTGAACCATGATTCGTTTCAACATTGCTTGTATTGATAAGATCTCAAAAAAATATAGAAATACAAAAGCACTCTACACCAGGCGGTCATTTCTTCGAATCTCTACCTCTTTTATTTACAGCACACTATCAACCCTCTGAAGTGATTATGCTCTCACATTTTAATCAAGCTAAACCTGACTAGAAGGGTTGAGTAATTCCAAATGAAATCGACAAATGACAAAACATGAGTATTTTTGATTCGAATGAAAGTGGGTATTCCGATTGGGTTAGAGGAAATATGAGTTTTCCACGGCAATTGGGAATTGTTTGACTCAAGTGTAACTTTTGAAAAGGGCGTATCGATTTTAGTAAGAGAAATCTTTGATAATTTATTTCTCAAAAACTATGAGTCGTACCGAAATAGTGTCTTAGAAAAAGTTATAGAGTATTGATGGTTGAATTCGTAAAAAATGTACACTGAGAAAAAAAAATAGTACTCTTTTTTTATTTATAAAATAAAAATTCAATTTGCAATATCCAAAATACATATTTTTTTTATTTTTTTTTTATTTTTTCATACAAAATAGAAACCATGCAGAAAATTTCAAAAATGGGCCCAAGATGGTAAAACTATTTTTGACGAACTTTGTGGAACATCGAATTTTTATGAATTTTCGAAACTTCGAATTTTTGTATGTTAACAATCATTTTTAGCCACAAATTATGAATCCTGATGTGATTTAAAACAAAAAAGGTTTTTATCAATCTCCTTGTAAATGTAGCCATTCTCGAAATATTGAAAAAATTATTTCTAATTTTTTTTTATGCTAGATAATCCCTTTTAATATGTTTGTCGTGTTATACCGTCATGTTAATGAAATTTTATGAATTTGCTTATAATTTCCAACAAATTTTCCAAATACATCATCATGGTACATTTTTGACTCAAGCGTAACTTTTGAAAAGAACGTACCGTTGTTGGAAATTATAAGCGAATTAATAAAATCTCATGAACATGATGGTATAACACGACAAACATATTGAAAGGGCCTCTTTACTATTAAAAAGACAATAAATTACAAATATTTTTTTAAATATCTCGAGAATGGCTACATTTAGAAGGAGATTGATAATAACCTTTTTTGTTTTAAATAACATCAGGATTCAAAATTTGTGATTAAAAATGACTGCTAACATACAAAAACTCGAAGTTTCGAAAATTCCTAAAAATTCGATGCTCCACAAAGTTCGTCAAAAATAGTTTTACCATTTTGGGCCCATTTTTTTAATTTTTAACATGACTTCTATTTTATATGAAAAAATTGAAAAAAAATATTTAACAATACATATTTTTTGATATCGCAAATTAAAATTTTATTTTGTAATTAAAAAAGAGAGTACTAATTTTTCTTCTCAGTGTATATTTTTTTTTTAAATTAAGCCAACAATACTCTATAACTCTTCCTAACACACTATTTCGGTACGATTCATAATTTTTGAGATATGAATTATCAAAGATTTCTCTTACTCAAATCGAAACGCCCTTTTCAAAAGATACGCTTGAGTCAAAAAATGAACCATGATGATGTATTTGGAAAAGTTGTTGGAAATTATAAGCAAATTCATAAAATTTCATTAACATGACGGTATAACACGACAAACATATTAAAAGGGATTATTTACTATAAAAAAGACAATAAATTAGAAATATTTTTTTAAATATTTCGAGAATGGTTACATTTAGAAGGAGATTGATAATGACCTTTTTGTTTTAAATCACATCAGGATTTATAATTTGTGATAAAAATGAACATACAAAAATTCGAAGTTCCGAAAATTCCTAAAAATTCGATGTTGCACAAAATTCGTCAAAAATAGTTTTACCATCTTGGGCCCATTTTTTAAATTTTCTGCATGACTTCTATTTTATATGAAAAAATTGAAAAAAAAAATTAAACAATACATATTTTTTGATATCGCAAATTAAAATTTTATTTTGTAAATAAAAAAAAGAGTACTAATTTATCTTCTCAGTGTATATTTTTTTCAAATCAAGCCAACAATACTCTATAACTCTTTCTAAAACACTATTTCGGTACGATTCATATTTTTTGAGATATGAATTATCAAAGATGTCTCTTACTCAAATCGAAACGCCCTTTTCAAAAGTTACACTTGAGTCAAAAAAATCTCAATTGCTGTGAAAAACTCATATTTCCTCCAACCCAAACGGAATACACACTTTCATTGGAATAAAAAATACGAGTTTTTAAAATCTGCATTTTTAGGACGATTTCATTTGGAGTTGCTGGGTTATATTAGGGTTGCTCGCTTCCACTCCACATAAATTTCCCCATCGTACAGTCGTAGCAAACAACGGAAATTTGGCAATGAACAATAGTTCCCAGTTTAGAATGAAAGTATCTATTAAAAATTTAGTTGAAGTATTAAAAATAATTGAAGAGATCCCGTTTGTCGTCTAGGTGTATTCTCTTAAAATTTCATCCGATAAACGTGGGTCAAAACTTTAAAGAAACTGATGATTTTTAGAAAAAAAATCTGGACTTCCATGATTTGTTCGCTTAACCGACATATTGACAATGCAGGACTTTCCTATGTGCGCAAATACGCGACAATGACCAGTTCATGTCAAATGTTTTTTGATAACTTTATTAATCAAATTAATCAATAAAAATATCGGACAAAGAATTTCGAGTCGGGTCTACCAGTTTGACAAGACTTAAAAATTGTGTCTTTTGACTGAACCCAAACTGCAAAAACCGAATCCGATCTAAAGCCAAGATAACGTTGAAGCTCCAGTTTTTAATTGTACATGAATTTCTGGCCGAAACTCAGTTAATATCATCGCTCAACCACCGTATTCACCGAATATGGTTCAGAATGACTTTTTTTCTCCAAAACTCAAGTTACCTTTCAAGGCACCCGTTTCCAATTGACTTAAGTAGGAATGCGATATTATTCGTTGACATAAGTGTGTATTTCAGGGAGACCTACTTATAAAGTGATACAATAAATAGGTATGAAAAGTGCATACGATGTGTTTCATCCACAAATTTCCTTTACTGTTTTTGACAATAGGTATTCATTGAAATCTCTGTTTATATATATATATCAATCTAGCGCTTAACTCATATATCAACCAACCGGAAATTATCACGCCACTAGAATGTGTGACTTTCAGGCATATCTCTTCCGTGTTTCCTCGCCTCCCCTTTTTGTTCGATCGGATTAATACGTTCCCAAAATGGAACACTCTATTTTCCTCCCAGATTCCGTTGACACTCGCGATAAATTTTCCAACTCTATCGGTAGAAATAACGCTCGGCAGCCATATCATTTGGCATGCACTAGTTAAATATGGGTAAAAAATATCCCACACAAACTGAAGGTGGTGATGGAGATGGTGGTGCTAAAAAGCGGGCTCACTGCATAACAAGAAGGAAAATAAGGCAGCAAAAAAAATGAATTCATTCCTTTCGTGTACTAATTTAAAAGATAGTGAACGACGACACCATTTAGTGGATAAAGAAGGCAGTACACGAAAAGAAAATCCCCCTCCGCGCTTCAATGTCATGTTTGGATTCTGAAAATAAAACCGAGACGGTTTAAATTTGCAGACAGGGGCAAATCGCAATATCTTCCCGGCTGCAGCAGCAACATGCAGTTTTTGTCTCCGTTATGCGAAAAAAAACTATTGCGCATTGAGTCGCGTCACGACACCACGACCGGCGGATATATCATTGTTTTTTGCCACCGCCACAAATGTGCCGTTGTGGAATAGTTATTTTAGTAACAACACGATGGAATGGTTTCAGCGGGAAATGGGACTGAATTTGCTCAAGTGCGATGGAGCCACCCTAAGGCAGATAAATACCGACGAATTATTAAGTCTGGCGGTGAAGAGAAGAAAACAAAGGGCGAGAAAAGTGTCACGGATGAAGACAAGTGATCTCGTTCGTCTGAAGCCTCACGTAGAGGATTGGTATCATAATCATCGCATTTTTTTTCTTACTGCAATTACCCCAAGATATTCGAATGAGTTCACTAGGTTAGCGGGAGCAATCCAAGTGTGGTAACGCGCTTTAAGTTCGTCATGAGTCAATATGACGATTCCAACCGGGAATTGTGTTTCAGAGCAGAAGAAATCATGTTGATGAATTCCCCACGAACACTTGACTCCATCGGAACGAAATGCTCTTCATAATGGCGTATGCTAATGGGGGCGGGTGGTATCGATTTTCCAGCCCACAGCTCAAATTTCATTAACTTTCAGTGACCCTGGACGGCGTGCGTGCTACGTATTCAAAGCACAAACACCTTTGCGGTGTTTGCGTTGTCCGCAATAAATAAATACACCTACCCGGCTATCGAAAGCCCCGGTCTGGTCATACATCATCGTCGTCGACGCACGGTATTTTGGGGGGTACCCCAAACAAAAAAAAACCCGCTGATCCTTCCGGCCCCGGAGAAATGCTCGACGTTGATTCCATCGCCTGATAGTCTACGTTTAGTTTTTCTTGTGTTCGGCGCTGGTTCCGAGCGCTACAAATGGAGATTGCTGCTCGGCTCTTTTAGAGGGTACAGTATAGGAGGTACAGTTTTTGGGGCATTAGTCCTAATCGTTCCGTGAATGATTAGCATTTTCAGCCGCGCGGCTAGCCGGGTAGTTGGGCTAGGTCCGTGCTGGTCGCCGCAGTCAGTAGACACAACGTGGAAACGAAAGTCGATTCCTGGAATCGGGCAATTCTCGAATTCCGCCCCCGCCCAACACGAGGAACTTGTGTAGAGTGAGAAAGTCACTGGAATAAGGTAAATTTATACCCGGAAATATGATACCGAAGCATTACAAATGGCGATACTTGGAGCTAATCTTTGATTCAAAAACATTTGGTTGTAGCATAGCGTGGGAAACCTTTTTTTATGACATCTTCAAGTTAGATTGATCTCAGATGCGAGTTTATGTTGTTTCTTTGTTTCATTAACACAGAAAATGCACATCGCAATTATATAGGCATATCCAGAATTTGCCGGTTAGTGATTCGCGGTGCGGTTTATCCACGAACTCGAGTTGCTAACAAATAAATAAAATTTTTATCCTGAACGAATCTAATTTTAATGCAAGTTCCAACAAGGAGGATATCACAATGAGCCCAATAATACGAACATTGAATTTACTGACAGGTTTATTGTCCATCGTAATTCTATAGGCCTTTTCGAAATTTGCTGGTTAGGATTTTAGAAGTTTAATGATTTTTTGAAATAATAAATCAAATTTCAATGCCGAAATTCGTGTTTGCACCTCATTAGTCTTTTATTGTGTTATCTGCGATGACCTTGTCACCTAATTCCATGGCAAATCTGGGCTCTACTGTAAATGGAACAATACTTTGAACTTTGAATTTTCCGCAGATTGAAAATTTTCATTAATGCTATTATCACTTGTAGTCTTTCTGGTTTGGTCATAACGGAATAATGAATTGCATACATTTTTTTGGTTTACCGTTCGATGACGTTTCTCTGCGTTACCCGGAGTGTTCTTCACCATCCTCTGCACCGTAATTGCGTAATTGCTAACGGCCTCTGGTCCACTCATCTCTATTACCAACCCCGAGAATCAGCACTAACTGACCCTCAACGATGGGCTTCGTTTCGTCGTAGAGTATGCCATGTTGGATGTGATATTAATTCAATCCAAGATCACTCGTTGGATCGGTTGTCGAACGCCACTAAAGAAATGGGGAAGGGGTTCGGTGTATAGAGCTTCATCTACCTCGTCTATGAGCGGCAGATTCGTGAACAGGCGACTCATAACTATTGCCCCTGTAGATCCTCTAAATCCTATAAGACATGCAGTTGTAGATAATCATAACACATTTTTTCTAGCACAAGGTCAAACCTATGGAACTTTTTGGAATATACTTGTCTACCACTGGACTACTAATCTCCATAATTCCTGCAACATAATCTTTCCATACACTATGAAGAAACACAACAATCAAATTATCTCTTCGTAGAACATTCGTTGCTGCGAACCAGGTCATAAATCGGTTGTTTTACATCGGTCGAAACTCCGAAGGCGTCTTCTTGAGTCAACCAGAGACATCCTTTTGGCTTGTCCGTTCCAATTCTTTTGTCTTCATGAGGATGCGCTCCGTCCAGATTTCCCAGGACTCATCGGCTGTTCGATAGTCGGATCACCAACTCGTAAGTGTTGGTGGTTTGTGCGTACTCCATACTATCTTTCTACTTCTGGAGAAGAATGAGAGCATTGAACGGAAGCCTGGTCGTCAGGGACGACGAGATATGCATGCCAACAGATATGTTTACGACAGCAATGGCTCAAGTTTCGGGCAATTGTCGGAAGCCCGCCCGATAGGGCGTCGAAATATTGTTGTAACATTGTAGCAATAAAATTAAGTTTTATGGAAAGGTTGTCCCATTAAATTATCTTTCATAGTTTTTTTTTATCGCCATCCGAAAATTGTCCATTTTTTCAATGCAAGCGTTATCATGTTTCTTTCACAAAGAGTGTTTTACGCGCAATGCGCATTATAACGTTACAAAGCACAAGCCGATATTCAAATAGTTTCTACAATGGTTTGAAAAAAAAACTTATGTTCAGTAGCTTCATAGTAACGTTCTTTTTTATGTTTTGGAACAGAATTTAAAAAAAAAACACTGCTGTGTTTGACATTCAAATGTCGCAAACAAGCAGATGCTGTGACGTGACGAAAATATCCGGCTAGCAATAAATGAATTCAACTCCAAAATATTCCAACTGAAGATTCTTGTAGGAAACTTCCTCAGTTCTAAAATGGAGTCCTTTATTTTACAGAAAATCGTTTGTTTCACGCTGACACGCTGAAATGCGCCAATGCCCCATGCTCCATTTTTTTTTTCATTCATTATTTTTCCTTCACATTTTCTCGTGTTTTTTCACTCCTTTTTCTCCTTACTTTTTTCTTTTTATACCGTCTTCCACATTTTCTTATTTAGTGTTAATATTGCTTTTTTATTCTTTCTTTTTTATTTTTCTTCGTTTTCTTCTTATGACGC